>NW_028227259.1:52160216-53360216 GCF_978045245.1 Mus caroli | reverse complement strand
ACAGTGAGTGATGTAATCCTGTGCAGCATGACAGCAAATCAGTGTGCATAAGGTTTGCATATTTAACCAGCTAATTCAAAACAAACCAGAAAGCAGTAGGAAAACATAAAAATTAAAGAATACAAATGTAATTTTATTAAATATAAACCATACAAACACTAAGTTAAAGGTCATAGATTGGTAAATAATATCAGCCAGTAAGAAATAGTATCTCGTACAGTTAAAGAAGCTAATGCCTAGTAAAAAGACATTTGTTAATTATAAAAGAGTGGGTAAATAAGAACCCCAACAGGAAGACTGTAGGAGTCCTCATATTAATTTCAGATAAAGAAATTTGAAGAGGAAGTTTTGCATTTTATATATATATATATATATATATATATATATATATATTCATTCAAGTCCAGTATTAAGTTTGGAGAAATCTACACTGAAAAAGAAGCCTATGTTAAAATTCTTCAGCTAACATATTAATGAAGAAAAGTTTACTTCTCTTACTTCTCACTTATGTCTGTAACAGCAAAGAAGGTCTCCCTTCCTTATTTCTATTTAACATTTCACTGCAGGTTTTAAATAAAAACGGTGAGTCTAGAAAAATACATAAAATATTAACATAAAGGTGATCTATATTTATTCACAGCCTGTATTCAGAGTTAGGCTTCAGAATATCATATAGAGACAGTAATGGGAAGCAAGTGACAGATCAATTGACCCAGTTCAAAGTAGGAACTGTCAACTGAACTTCAGTATACTATCAATGCACAGCTAAAAAGTGAAAATTAAAAAAAAAAAACACAAAATTTTAAACTAACTCTATAACCTGTAATATTTAAATTAAACATTACTGAGAAAAATTACAATAAATAAAATAAATATTATATTTGGAAGAGAGAAACTGAAATTAAGTTTCCCAGCAAAGAAGGGTCAAAGTAATTACAATTAAAATTTTATGATTTTATTTTGTTATTTTAGTTTTAGAAACTGTGATTTTAGAATCTAGACTGAAATTAAGAGGAGAAAAAGGTAATTCAAACTACAAGTTTACAAAATTTTAAGAAGAAGCTATAGTTAGAAAATGTTATTTTATTCACAATCAGCATAACTATCTATTTTAGAAATCACAGAGGACAAGCATCTATGAAAGTAGGGTTAGCCACTCTGGAAATAAAAATTAAAATATGTTGATATATGACTCTCATGTAAAAATGAATAATGCTAATGGGGCCACATGGATAAATTTTAAAGTACCAGGCATTATGAAAAAGTCATAATCTGACATGGAATTCTGGAAAAAAATAACACAGGAGAGGCATCAGCTAAACAGTCATGATAGCCTGGAATCCCAGGTACCACAGAACACCAGTAAGAAAGGATGCTTATATTTATAATGTTTATTTTTATCCTGATAATACAACATCTTTCTAATTATCAAACTGCATACTTGAAAGAATGAATCTCCCTCTTTATTAATCATGCTTCAATAAATCTAACATTTAAAATCAACTGAAAAAGAATACTGGTGCTTCCAGTCTCCATCTGCACCTCAAGCTAAGGCTGTCCCATAGCCTTCCTCACACAAATCCCACTAAGAGAGAGCTGGTCTCCCAGGAGTACTCTCAATCCTAAGCACAGAGGTAAGATCACCACTTTTATCCAAAAACTGTACAAAGAGGGACATGCTAGGAGCACACAAGGCACAGGAGCAGTGGAGCAGCTGGAGAGAAGATACTTCTGGTCTCCATCTGCACTCTGGATCTAAGATGCCACACCCATATCCCACCCAGGGGAAAGCTGATCTTCCCAAGAATGGTGATAAACCTACAATCACAGGCTCACAGGCCTATAGGAGGGGCAAGCTCCAGTCAGAGACAGCAAGACCAACTAACACCTGAGATAAACAGATGGCAAGAGGCAAGCACAAGAACATAAGCAACAGAAACCAATGGATATTGGCATCATCAAAACCCAGTTCTCCCAGCACAGTAAGCTCTGAATACCGCAAAGCACTGGAAAAGAAAGATTCAGATTTAAAATCACATTTCAAGATTATGATAGAGGACTTGAAAATGGAAAAGCATTACTCCCTTAAAGAAATACAGGAGAACACAGGTAAACAGGTAGAAGTCCTTAAAGAGAAAACACAAAACATGAGTAAAAGAATCACAGAGAAACACAACCAAATCGGTGAAGGAATTGAACAAGAGCATCCATGATGTAAAAATGGAAATGGAAACAATAACAAAATCAGAAAGGGAAACAACCCTGGAGTTACAAAACCTAGGAAAGAGATCAGAAGTCATAGATGCAAGCATCACCAACAGAATACAAGAGATAGAAGAGAGAATCTCAGGTACAGAAGACACCATAGAAAACACTGACACAACAATCAAAGAAAATGGAAAATGTAAAAAGCTCCTAAGCCAAAAAAAAAATCCAGGACACAATGATAAGACCAAATCTAAGGATAATAATTATAAAAGAGAGTGAAGAGTCCCAACTTATAGGGCCAGTAAGTATCTTCAACAAAATTATAGAAGAAAACATCCCTAATTTAAAGAAAGAGATGCCCATGAACACACAAGAAGCCTACAGAACTCCAAATAGATTGGACCAGAAAAGAAATTCTTCCTGTCATGTAATAATCAAAACATCAAATGCACAAAACAAAGAAAGAATATTAAAAGCAATAAGGGAATAAGGCCAAGTAACATATACAGGCAGACTTATCAGAATTATGACAGACTTCTCACTAGAGACTATAAAAGCCAGAAGATCCTGGGCATATGTCATACAGACCCTAAGAAAACACAAATGTCAGCCAAGGCTATTATACACTGCAAAACTCTCAATCACCATAGGTGGAGAAACCAAGATATTCCATGGCAAAACCAAATTTGCATAATATCCTTCCACAAATCCAGTCCATACAAAGGATAACAGATAGAACGCACCACCACAAGGAGGGAAACTACAACTTAGTAAAAGCAAGAAAATAATCTTCTTTCAACAAACCCAAAAGAAAATATCTACATAAACATAATTCTACCTCTAATAGCAAAAATAACAGGTTGCAACAATCCCTATTACTTTATATCTGTTAACAAAAATGGATTCAATTTTCAAAGAAAATGACATAGACTAACAGACAGGACACATAAACTGGACTCAGCATTTCTCTGCATACTGGAAACATACCTCAGTGACAAAGACAGACACTACCTCAGAATAAAAAGCTAGAAAACTAATTTCCAAGCAAATGGTCCCAAGAAACAACCTGCAGTAGCCATTCTAATATCTCATAAAATTGACTTTCAACCAAAAGTTATCAAAAAGATAAGGAAGGTAACTTCATACTCATCAAAAGAAAACTCTAGAAAGAAAGCCTCTCAATTCTGAAAATCTATGCTCGAAGTGCAAGGGCACCCATGTTTATGCAAGAAAATTTACTCAAGCTCAAAGCACACATTGCACCTCACAAAATAATAGTAGGAGACTTCAACATCCCTCTGTCATCAATGGACAAATCATGAAAAAAGAAACTAAACAAAGACACAGTTAAACTAACAGAAGATATGGGTCAAATAGATTTAATAGATATCTATAGAACATTTCATCCTAAAATATACCTTCTTCTCAACACTTCATGGTACCTTTTCCAAAATTGGCCATTATATGGTCACAAAACTGGCCTCAACTGATACAAGAAGATTCAAATAATCCCATGCTTCCTATCAGGTCACTACAGTTTAAGGGTGGTCTTTAATAACAACAACAAAAAAAAAATAAAAAACAGAAATATCACATATACATGGGAGCTGATAACTTGATTAAGGAAGAAATAATGAAAGAAATTAAAGACTTTTTAGAATTTAATGAAAATGAAGGCACAACATACCCAAAATATGGGATACAATGAAAGCAGGGCTAAGAGGAAAACTCAGGTCTCTCAGTGCCTCCTAAAATAAATTGGACAGAACATATACTAGCAGCTTAGCAGCACACCTGAAAGCTCTAGAACAAAAAGAAGCAAATACACTCAAGAGGACTAGACAGCAGGAAATAATGAAACTCAGGGCTGAAATCAAACAATTAGAAACAAAAAGAACTACACAAAGAATCAACAAAACCAAGAGATAGTCCTTTTAGTAAATCAACAAGATAGATAAACCCTTAGCAAGAATAACCAGAGGGCACACAGACAGTATCCAAATTAACAAAATCAGAAATGAAAAGGGTGACATAACTACAGAACTCATGGAAATCCAAAACACTATTAGATCCTACTACAAAAGCCTATCCTCAAAAAAACTGGAAAACCTGGATGAAATAGACAACTTTCTGGACAGATACTAGGTACCAAAGTTAAATCAAGATCAGATAAACCATCTAAACAGCCCATAATCCTTAAAGAAATAGAAGTAGTCATTAACAGTTTCCCAACCTCCCCCCCCCCAAAAAAAAAAAAACAGGTGGGTTTAGTTCAGAATTCTATCAGACTGTCAAAGAAGACCTAATACTAATAGTCTTCAAATTACTCCACAAAATAGAAATAGAAGGAACACTGCTCAGTTCTTTCTATGAAGCCACAATTACACTAATACCTAAACCACAAAAAGACACAACAAAGAAAGAGAACATCAGACAAATTTCACTTATGAATATCAATGCAAAAATAGTCAATAAAATTCTCACAAACCGAATCCAAGAACACATCAAAATGATCATCTATCATCATCAAGTAGGCTTCATTGCAGGAATGCAGGGATTGCTCAATATAAAGGGATCTGCAACCCTATAGTTGGAACAACAATATGAACTAACCAATACCCCTGGAGGTCATGTCTCTAACTGCATATGTATCCGAAGATGGCCTAGTCGGCCATCAGTGGAAAGAGAGGCCCATTGGTCTTGCAAACTTTATATGTCTCAGTACAGAGGAACGCCAGGGCCAAGAAGTGGGAGTGGGTGGGTAGGGGGTTGGGCGGGGGAGTATGGGGGACATTTGGGATAGCATTGGAAATGTAAATGAAGAAAATACCTAATTAAAAAAAAAACAAACTCAAAGAAACAAACAAACAAAAACACATGATCATTTCATTACATGCTGAGAAAGCATTTGACAAGATTCAATATCCCTTCATGGTAAAAGTCTTGGAAAGATTAATTCAAGACCCATAACTAAACATAGTAAAAGCAATATTCATTAACCAGTAGCCAACATCAAACTAAATGGATGGAAACTTGAAGCAATCCCACTAAAATCAGGGACTAGACAAGGCTGCTCACTCTCTCTTTCCCTTTTGAATATAGTACTCACTGTCTTTACAACAATAAATTCATTACATTCTTAAGCAAATGGATGGAATTAGAAAATATCGTCCTGAGTAAGGTAACCCAATCACAAAAGAACAGACATGGGATGTACTCATTGATAAGTAGATACTATCCTAAAATCTCAGAATACCCAAGATACAATTCATAGACCACATAAAGCTCAAGAAGAAGGAAGACTGAAGTGTGGATGCTTCAGTCCTTCTTAGAAGGGGGAGCAAAATAATCACAGGAGGAAGTACAGAGACAAAGTGTAAAACAGAGACTGAAGGAAAGGCCATCCAGAGAATGTCCCACTTGGTGATCCATTCCATATACAGACACTATTGGAGATGCCAAGAAGTGCTTGCTGACAGGAGCCTGATATACCTGTTTCCTGAGAGGCTCTGCCAGAGCCTGACAAATACAGAAGTGGATGCTCACAGCCAACCATTGGACTGATCCAGGGGTCCCCAGTGTAGGAATTAGAGAAAGGACTGAAGGAGCTGAAGGATTTGCAACCCCATAGGAAGAACAGCAATAGCAACCAACCAGACCTCCAGAGCTCCCAGGGACTAAATCAGCAACCAAAGAGTACACATGTAGGGACCCATGGCTCCAGCCGCATGTGTAGCAGAGGATGGCCTTGTCAGACATCAATGAGAAGAGAGGCTCTTGGTCCTGAGAAGGCTCGATGCCCCAGTGTATGGGAATCCCAGGACAAGGAGGCAGGAACCAGTGGGTGGATGGGTGAGCATAGTCATAGAAGGAGGTGGATAGGGAGTTTCTGAAGGGGAAAACAGGAATGGTATAACATTTGAAGTGTAAATAAAAAAAAATCCAATAAAATAAAATAAAAATTAAAAAAATAAAAATAATACTGGTAATATTACCTTCTCCCAGGCTTGTAAGAGAATATTATAATGCTTTGCATCAGACATAATATTGGCCGTCATTTTGAAACAAATAGTGTTGATTAGTCCTAAGGATTTATTTTTTTGCCTTTTATTCCTAATTGAATTGTTTTATAAAAAATTAATCCAGTCTAAAATTAATTTGGCAGTCTGTCTGAATAACATTTTTTACTTTTTGTTTAATTCTCATAATTATTTATTCTTAATTTGCTAATATTGATTTTTTTGTGAATCAATGAACTAAAAATCCATTCAATCAGAGTGTTAGTATTTAATAGACAACTGCATGTAATTAGCTATAATATTTATATATGTAGTTCTAAACATAATTAATTTGTTTTATTTTATGTACCAGGAATTTTATTTGATATAGGATTTTGTTGATTTGTAGTTGAAGGTTGAATTCTTTCCATCAGTTTGGAAAGTCTTAGGTAGCTAAACTAGAGTCAAATTCAACGACTTAATGCCTTTTAGTATCATTTTCCTTTACATTTTTCATATTTGTTTTTATGAGATTTATTACAAGAATCATTATAAACATTAATTTTTACATTTGCTGGATTACTACTAATTTCATTTATATTCTAAAATACAAAGAAATTAACATAACTTTTAGAAAAATTTTCCTCCCTATTTGATAAAGCTATCAAACACTCAAAGGTTATCTGTCTTACATTATCTTTAGTATGTTTGCCAAAATCTTCTCTACTGGTCAACACTTACTACTTCAATGCACACTAGAACAAGAAAAAAATATTTGTTAACTTTTTAACATAAATATATTTACCACATCTCAGAAATCTGTTAGCACTTCTGATATGAGAAAATAAAACAATCAATCCTTAGTTTTCTATTTTAACTTAACTTTATGAATGTTTTTCTTTTTTCAAAGTTTTTATTATATTGTTATTTATAAAAATTTTTAAATTGGGGGCTGGAGAGATGGTTCAGTGGTTAAGAGCACCGACTGATCTCCCGAAGGTCCTGAGTTCAAATCCCAGCAACCACATGGTGGCTCACAATCATCCGTAATGAGATCTGATGCCCTCTTCTAGTGCATCTGAAGTCAGCTACAGTGTACTTAAATATAATAATAAATAAATCTTAAAAAATATAATTGAAACTTGTTTTGATTATATTTTACATCTACCTCAAGTCCTTCCATATTTTTCCCTGTCCCCACCACCTAACTTTAAGTTTTTTTCTCAAACAAAACAAAACAAAAAAACCCAAAAAACATAACAAGAACAATGCCCCCTCAAACTGAGAACACAAAATAAAACGTCATCAAGAAAGAAAAAATAAATAAACCATAACCAATAAAAGCACACAAAAGACTATCGAGTCCGTTATATGTTAGTCAACGACTCCTGAACATGAGACCTCCTCTGAAGTGATTGATATTCCCAGTGTCACTCTGTTCAAGAAAACTGTTTTTTCCTCTTTCATCAGGTAGAAGGTATAAATTAGCCTTTACCCTATTGTTTACTTTAAACGATTTTAATGTTGATTAGGGATTTGACAATCCTTCTTTTATTGCATATTTGAAAAAAAAAAGATCTTGTCTTTCATTGAGTTATATATGATAAAATTATAGAAATTATATCTAATATTCTTAGGTAAAGAACAAAACAAAGCAAAAACAACAAAATCCAAACCAAATAAAACAATGAAAAAATGTTTGTTTGTTAGTTTTCCATGTATCTACTTGATAATTTATATTTGTGTGGACTCTTGGATGCCTGTTTTTGTTTGATATTTGGGACAGGCTCTTTTCCAAGCAAATTTAACTCCAAATGTAACCTTAGCTACGTAGTTTAAACTCATGGTCTCCCTCCGGCTGCCTCCACTCCTGAACACTGAGTCACAAGGATGTGCTCTCACACCCAGCTGCCCATTTACTTTATCTATCATACAAAGTGCTCACTGCAACATGCTGTACATACCTGTTCTAAGGACATGCCTAACACCTAATGCTTCACAGGAGGCAGCGGCTATAGCAAAGCATTTGCCACCATGTCTCACTTCATTTTGCCGGTATAGCTAAGAGGCCAGAAGGCAGGACTGACTGAGTATGTGAATTAGTACATGGAAGGTGTTTGTAAATGAATGAAGTATATCTGAAGAGATTGGATCCCAACAGTCCCTCCATCATAGATGATAACAGTTGTTTGATTTATAAACTATCTGGCAGATATATCAGTATGAATGATATTATACATATTGATGTCTCCAATTTGAATTTACTAGACACTAAGTACAAGTTATTATAGCTTTCCTCCATGTTTACTTGTAAGTTCTCACTTCTTGTTTACACCAATAGCAATCGGAGATTTTTTTTTACATAATAGGCCTATGAGAAACTGCATTATCAATGAAGTTACTATACTGACATGTATTTGTGTTTGTTGCTTTAGAGGCCCTTTCAAGTTCCTTTCATACCATTTACACTTTAGCACTGTCTTTCTCCGCATCCCCTTTAGTGAGGATGTCTTCTACATCTGTTGTTCAGTGTGATTCTTCTGTCATATTCTGCATTTCAGCCTGCATTTCCCATCATCATTTTATTTTCATAAATCATGTAAGTAGTTCTCATAATATGGACCCATAATTTACCAGTATTGAATGTGACCTATGTTCCTTCAAAATGCATATCTTTTAGAAATGAGAAAAAAAATAAACTTTGCTATGGGAAAACCAGACACTCACTGTTTTGGCCAAGACACCTGGGTTAAGATTGTAGAGTTAAGATTGCCTGATGACTGCTGCCTTGTTATGGCTGGCGAAAGACAAAAGTCTAACAGCCATGGTCTTCCTTGTTAAAACATCAAATTCTAATCTAATTGCAGAAAAGACATCAGATACATCCCATTTAAAGGACATCCTCTGAAGTATATGATGAGTATCCTTTATGGTAATCAGAACCAAAGGAAATTATAAAAAGCTTACCAGCCAAGAACAGGCTAAGCAGAGATGATGACTAAATATAAAAGGATACCTCGGATGAGATCCAGGATCAACAAGCAAAGAGAAAATTTTGAAGAAATCTGAATAATAGATGGACTTTAATGATAATGTATCTTTGGCTCATTAATTCTAACAAATGTAGCATTAAATGTAATATATGTAAGCTTTAATAAAGCAAATTGTGCAGGTTATATGGAAACTCTCTTCACTGTCTTTATAAGTTCTCTATAGCATAAAGATACAATTATTCTTAAAACATTTTATGTCTAATTACTATTCCTTGATAACTTAAACAAAAGTAAGTTCTTACATTTTCTTCTATTTTTGTCATAATCTAATTAACACGTCTATTATTATTTAGCATTTTAAAGTATAACAAAGTGCTTTTATAAAGATTTATTCTCTTCAAATATGTAATTATAAAGCTCATATTAAAAGTGGGATGGGGGGCAGAAGGCACAGGAAATCGTTTGGTGTTATTTAACAATACCTATCATCTTCATTTTAAATTTTTCTTTACATTCATGTATTTATTTTGTGTGTCTATGAATATGCATTGTGCGTGCATATGTTCAGTCTTGCATGTGCATGTGTTAAAGAGTAACTTGTGAAAGTAGGCTCTCGCCTCCACTTAAACTTGGGTCCTGAGGCCTGAGGCACATTTATGAAGGATGCCATCTCTGAGGCCTGCACCTGTTTTTGAGGCAGGGTCTGTCACTCTCCTCAGGTGCTCCAAATAGACTAGGCTGGATCATTAGACATCCAGCAGTGTGTGCTACCATGTTTATCCATTTTTAACTGAGTTCTCTTTCCAGACCCATATGAGAACAAATGTTCATCATTATTTAGCAATAATATATTTTGAGGAAGTTGGCTAATTTTTAAAGGAATGGATTATTTATCATAAATATAATTGAGACACAAAATTGGCAATCAACCTTCTTAACATCTCTGTTGCTGAAGGTTCTAAAATGAATCTGTGTGTTAAATTAGGAATCTCTGAATCATGGCAGAAACATTAATGATATACTCACTCCTAAGACAGAAATATTTTCATTTATTTTAATAAGATAATAGAGAAGAAAATGAGTATATTTTCAATGTGTAATTCAATGAAATTTATTGCAGTCATTGTGATAACAAAATTATCTCCCTGCATCTGAAAATGGTTTCATGTTTGTGACAAAGGACACAAGGAGGGGCCAACTTCATGGGGTGACCTATGATTTAATGTTAGACACTTTCACACTGAATTTCCTATGAGATATTGATAGAGTTGTAGTAAGAAAATAAAATTACTAGATATACTAACTGCCATTATACACATTGACCAGGTGTAATGTTTAAGAAGAAAAGTAACTTGTTTTTGTTTGTTTGTTTGTTTGTTTGTTTTAGAAAAATGGTAACAAATCGTGTGAATGTAGAAATTTTCAGTTGAGAAAGAAAGAGACTTAATAGAAAAACTGACATATCTCAACATCAAGGATGAACGAAAGACAAAGTAGAGAACCTGGAGCTCTAAGAAGAGACTCAAGACCATTTGTGACATGAGCTGTGGGAATGGATTCAACATGACAGCAGGCCATGTGGAAGGATGCAGAAGAAGATAGTGTTGGTGACAGACTGTAAGCACTCATTGGCCACTCATTGGAAGGTTTTCACAGAATGTCTAAGTTATCCCTCCCCAAATTCTACTTTAAAAAAATATTTTGCCCTTCAACAGAAGTTGAAAAAAAATAAAAACAACAAACAAAACCAGCTCAAATAGACTAAGGGACCTGCCCATAGAGACTGTATCACTGGTTGTGTGGTATTGTGATGTGTAATGCTCATAAGACTATGAGAGTCTGGGTAATGTATTGCAGTTTATTTGACTGCCTGTTGTACCTTAAAGAGCATATGAAAAGACCAAGGGATGACCAACTTGTATTTTATTTTATTTTATTTTTTTATAATTCTACTGTTCTCATAACAGGAATAATATTCATCAAAGACTAACTTCTTCATGAATCAAGTCTTCATGATCTACTCAACTCTTAAAAGCCCCATCTTTCCACACTGTTCTTTGGAGAATTAAGTTTCAAATGCAGAGATTTTTAAAAGAGCTTCAGGAAACATTAAACCACAGACATTACAATGCTAAGATACAACTAGAATTGAGACCCTAGTGTGTAGATTAAAAATTCACACTTTCATCTCTTCTATCCCTAATTAATGTCAATGTAAGCTCATCAGCTAGAGTTCAGAACTTCTCAAAAGTAAGATGGGCCCTGGAATTAAGAACAGGGAAAATATGAGCCATGCTACTTTGATGGAAAAGAAGGCAAAGGCAAATCCAAGACATTGCACAAAAGGAAGACAAATTAAAAGTGAGACTCTTTGGGCATTTTGAATACCTTAGGAGAATGAATTAGTAGATAAGAAATACAAAATCCTTAAATGATCATAAACATAATCTGTCCCTGAGACTGTAATAAGATGGGTGGGAGAGGCTGGCAGGTTAATATGCTTTCCCATAGAGTTTCTGTTTAAATGGAGAAAAGAACGCAGAAGGGTTGAGCAGACATTTTTGTTTGTTTGTTTTGTAAGCAAAAGTTAGAAATGTGAACATTGAACATTCCTACCTGATGATCAATAGAATCATTTCTTTGTATGACATAGAAGGTGAGTAATCTGTGTGAAAGGAAATTGAGGAAGAAAAGAGAAGCCTTGTATCCACTCATAAGATTAGAAAAGGAACCAGCTACTATACTCTTGTTTATATATCTGAATGCCTGCTGAAAGTTGCTAAAAGTGAGCCCCTGAATGAAATGGGTGAAGTGTAGAAGTGCAGGGAAGTGCAGCGGTTCTTCAGATGGGGTCTATTTAATAAGGTAGTGAGTGCATGGTATATGAACAAAATCCTAAGGAAAGAATATAAAGGACAAAGAAAATGAATAGATAAAATACTCTGCAAAGCATTGAACAATGGTAGACAACTTCCCAGACTAGTGTTCTATGAATCACAGGTTTTATTTATTTTGGTCTTAAAAAATTGTTCTCTCTCTGTTTCTGTCTTTGTCTCTGTCTCTCCCTGTAAATGTGTGTGTGTGTGTGTGTGTGTGTGTATGTTCATGGATGCCTACAGGCACCAGAAGAAGGTATTGGATCCCCTGCAGCTGAAGGTAAAGGTGATTATGAGTCTTGGAAACTGAACTCAGCACCTCTGCAAGAGTAGCCAGCACTCTTAACTGCTGAGACGTTTCTCCCACTCTTTTTATTTTTCTTAATTTCTCACAGGACTTTGGTTAAAGCAGTTGTCAGATATTGTTCGTTCAGAGTTGATATTAAGGTACTAAATTCTTTCAGTAAAGAAACATTTAAACTTTACTAACTCTCTTGTTCTAATGTTATCTGGTCATACTATTTTTATCTTCTCTCTGTAGTTCCTGTTGAGATACTAAAATACTAATGTTCCATGTAATAACATAATTCGGCGAGTGATGTTACAAAGAAAATAGAGAAAAATTTTAAAAGTATATATGAGAAGATGGGGGTCAAAGAGTGTTCGAATTTAAATTTTAGGAATAGCCTAGATAGACTGAAATTCACTTGATTTGAAAAGTTAGAGAAAAATCAGTAGATTATTAGGCAATTTACCCACAGGGATACAATAGGAACCTCTGATCAGGATAAGTCAGACTTTGGAAACAATTTTGAAGTAGACAGAGGAGGATGGTTTGGAGCACCTGGAGTGACAGAGTTGATTGTTAGGACTTTGAAGATGTAAAAATAAACAAATACAACCATTTGGCAACTTTTTTGGTAATACAGAAATGAGTCCTGCTGTCTTTCGAAGCTGTACCCTGGGAGTTACAGATGTGGGAATAACTTCTCTTTGACAGGCCATTGAGAGTAGAGATAGAATTATCAATATCTAATTTTTATTTAATTGATAAAAAGCTTTAGGATTGAACTGTGTTTGTCTTCTGGGTGACCCTTAAGGCCATGCTCACAGAACTTCAGGATATGGTTGTATTTGGAGGTAGTATCTCCACAAAGGTGGCTGAAAAAGAGTAAGATGGTCAGCATGGACCCTGATCCAGTCCATGCTGCCATTCTATCTGTGCAAAAAGAAACACGGGGATAGTAGAAAATTAGCTCACTTGTTAAAGTGTCTGTTGTGAGAACATGAGGAACTGAGTTCAGATCTCTGACACGCATGTAAAAAACTGAGCCCTGAGCATGGGCCTGTGATCCCAGTATGGGAAGCAGTAGAACAAGGATGATCCCTGGAGTTTTTTGGGAAGATGGTCTAGCCTATACAATAACCTCTGGGTTGAGTGATAAATCCTGCCACAGGGAAAAAAGTAGAAAGTAGTGATGCAGGACACACAAGAAAGTCAATTGCTGGTCTTTACTTGTGTGTGCACATGTATACACAGGAGCATGACAAATAGAGTTAACAATACACATGCACACACACACAGAGGGAAAGAGACAATCAGACAGAGAGACAGACAGATAAACAGAGGTAGAGAGACAGAGAGAGACAGGGGACAGGACAGAGACAGATTTGGATATGCATATACTATACATATTAGGGAAAGGATGGATGATATGAGAGCCCTAGAACAGATTCTTCTTGCACAGCCCTCAAAAGGAACTCTCGCCACTATTACAAGTCTTCTGGGTATATTCCCAGGAGAGGTATTGCTGGATCTTCTGATAGTACTATGTTCATAGCAACCTTACTTATAATAGCCAGAAGCGGGAAAGAACCCAGATGTCACCCAACAGAGTAATGGATACAGAAAATGTGGTACATTTGCACAATGGAGTACTAGTCAGCTTTTAAAATCAATGAATTTATGAAATTCTTAGGCAAGTGGATAGATCTGTAGGATATCATCCTGAGTGAGATAACCTAATCACAAAAGAACACATATGATATGCACTCATTGATAAGTGGATATTAGCCCAGAATCTTAGAATACCCAAGATACAATTTGCAAAACACATGAAACTCAAGAAGGAAGACCAAAGTGTAGATACTTTGTTCCTTCTTGGAATGGGGAACAAAATACCCATGGAAGGAGTTACAGAGACAAAGTTTGGAGCTGAGACAGAAGGAAGGAGCATCCAAAGACTGCTCCACCTGGGGATCCATCCCATAAACAACCATCAAAACCCAGACACTATTACATATGCCAGGAAGATTTTGCTGACAGGACCCTAATATACCTATCTCTTGTGAGGCTATGCCAGAGCCTGGCAAATATAGAAGTGGATGCTCATAGTCATCTATTGGATGGAACACAGGGTCCCCAATGAAGGAGCTAGGAGCTAGAGAAAGTACCCAAGGAGCTAAAGGGGTCTGCAATCCTATATGGAGGAACAACAATATGAACTAACCAGTACCTCTCCCAGCCAGTACTTATATCTCTAGTTGCATATGTAGCAGAGGATGGTCTAGTCAGCCATCAATGGGAGGACAGGTCCTTGATCTTGCAAAGATTATATGCCCCAGTACAGGGAAATGCCATGGCCAGGAAGCAGGAGTGGGTGGATTGGAGAACAGGGTCGGGGGAGGGTATAGGGGACTTTCAGAGTGGAAACTAGGAAAGGGGCTAGCATTTGAAATGTAAATGAAGAAAATATATAATAAATAAAAAAAAAGAACTCTTGTCACATCTTAAGTTTATACTTCTTGCTTCCAGACATGGAATTTCATCAACCTAGTTCCTCTCTGAGTGCTCTGTAATAGCAGCCCTACCGAAGATAGGCTGATGAAAGACAAGGAGACTGCTCCTTACCTTAGCTGGTTCGGGGATGTTTATTTATTAACATTTCTAACAGGAATTGTTTCTTTTTTTTTTTCTTTCTACAAATGTAGAATTAAGGTTTGCAAGAAAAAAGACACTGAGATCTGGTTTCTTTCCTCTGGAGGGCCAAACGGGTGTCTTGGAGAATCAAAGTGCTACATGGGTTAGTCACTGTAAACTCATTATTATTAAGAGAAAGGAACAAGATTTAGAGTGTTCGCTGCTTTTAATCAGTGTGTTCTCAAATGTCACCTCAGCAGGGCCCAGGTGACCTAAATGCTCTCCACAGTTTGCAATCATATTTAATATGCTCTGATGAAAGCTGAGCTATGGTGAGTTTGCTGATATTTTGCTTTCCAGTGGAAGGTTAGAGAGTGCCTGCCTTTCGTGGAAACCATTCTGTTCACATCCTTTTCTGAATTTACTTGTTTGCTATCTAGGGCACTTAAATATAAAGATTCATGTTTGGTGGGAGTAAGTTTTTCATCACACACAACACCTTGAATGGTAAAACAGGAACCTATGATGCTCCAATGAGCACAGAACTAGAAATGCTAGAGAATCCCTCCACCGGGGACTGGAATTTTCCTATATACTCTAAAATATTTCTGCTATTGGAAGACAGCAGGAGAAGGACTGCTATTTGAATCAGAGTCAGGTGTCATATGATTTTTTTTAATATATATAAAAATGAATCCAGTGCAGACTGAGGTGGCTTCTTTTCCATCTGTCAGCACATTCTTTACAACCGTGCATAAACCTGATTATCACACTCAGTGTGTTACTGCGAAAATTATCCCTGCCCTCAGAACAGACTCTCTGCAGCTTGGAGGAGAATTCAAATATCAGTGAAGTTAATCTAAAAAACAAGCAAAATAGTGGGATGGGGGTAAGTTTTCCTTTTGCAGAGAGTTTGCCATAAGTCCTTTAGTTTATCACATGCACAAGGGTAAATATTTTGCACTGAATAAAGTAGTTCCTGGTGACACACATTTGGCCCTGATAAAATTTTTCCATGGTATTCACATATATTAACCTTTGATGAAAAGACCACAGGAACAAAAGCCAAGAGATGAATATGGCATAATTTCAGGGTTTTAATTTTTTTTTTACATTAACCTTTGAGTTCTAAACTGTTGTAGTGGTGTGTTTGGGGGTATATTTGGATAGAGACATTACTGTCATCCTGTTCATATTTATGGGCCTGACCTTTGTATTATAGTAGCCTGCTTTGAAGCTCAGTTATTTTTAATTGCTTTATGTGCCCATGGAGAATGTTCTCTGCCTTTGTCAGTTATATACAGTACCCTGGCACATATGTTTGTTCAATGAATCTTACAATGACTGGATATTTATAACCACATTTGAATACAAGAGGAGGAATTGTTGCATTTTTGGTGCCGTGCGTGTGTGTGTGTGTGTGTGTGTGTCTGTGTGTGTCTGTGTTATGTGCCTTCTGTGGAAATGTGTTTTATTGTCAACATTGCTATATCCTTAATGAGGTGACAGGAAGAATTAAAAGTGACAGATTGTTTTGGCTGCTCTGGGGCCATCTGAGATATAGTCTCCTATCATGTGGCTCAATAAACTCAGTCTCTGTGAAGCCCTAGGTGTGTGATTCATAGCTGCAGCAGGGCTACTCACAGGGATTTAATGAGAGAGACAGTCACAGGCTTGGAAGCAAAAGGCTGAATGACTGTTAGTGAAAGACAATAAAATGTGTCTGTCTCAAAAACTGCATCTGAAATTTGCAAGGATGCCTGCATCCCTGATACCACTAATAACATTAGTCTTCCTTGTGTGATTGGGAGGTGGACAGAATGACTGCAGGAAATACTCATCTCAAGAAACCAAGAAGCCTTCCCACCCTTTCAGCCCAAAGAAAGCCTGTCTGTGTGGTATGTGCTCTGAATGTCTTACTAGAATATATCTCATATGCCATGTGATGTCCTCGGAAGTAAATACAGCACAATTAGGCATGGTCAAATGTTGCCCAGGAATGAGCAGCCCCACCATGTCTTCTGGTCCCGCCCCTGGAACTCTGAATTAGAAAGTTTCATGACAGAAAGGGAATTGGAAGGAAGCAATGTATATTTTAGTAGGCTTTTCAGAAAACTATTCTGTACATCCAGGCTGTATACCCTGTCTTGAATTAAACCTCTAACTATAAGAAATGAGAAAAGAAAAGTAATTGTACTTAGCAGAGACTCAATTGGATTCAAGGTAAAACCAGTTAGCAAGAACAAACAGTCAGGAGACTTGAAGCCAGTCTGTGTTCTTATACAGTCACAAATGAGAGTGGCTCTTCAGAAAGTCACTTATCTATCTAACTTCCAAGACCCTACTAATAAAATGAGAACAATAATAGTAATTACCCTTGGGATTTATGACTTTTTTAATGTAAAGAGGTATTAAATTCCACATTTTGAGGTGTAAAGTATAGACAAATGTCAACAGTAGTTAATATTAAACATGTTTTACAGTGTAAATCTATCCAAAGAGAAATCATACAATAGGACTGGGGCAATGGCAGCTATTCTATATGAATAAAATGTTTACTGTATGTGAGAGTCTGAGTTAAGCAAAGTGTATCCACTGTCCCTTAGCTAATAATTTTCAGAGTAACAATATCACATAAGTTATAAATTATACTATCATGAGATTTTATTTAAAAATAAAGTAGATGAAACAAGCTCACTGATTTGTTGGAAGAGATTCAGCATGCAGTGTCGCATTCCTCGTGGTCACAGGGATGACCGCCTCAAAAGCCTTTCTTGACCCTAACATAATACGGTCTCTAGGGGAAGAGAACATTTTGCATAGTCTCTTGCATTGCATATCTATCTCACCCTTGTTCTATAATAGTATGACTGCTGAGCACTAAGAGAATGATGCTCTAGGCTTATTAAAGGGTACATCAAGAATAAACGTTAATAATAGTAATTGTCATGACCATTGGATGTGCCCCTCCAAACTCATGTGTTCAGAGTTATGACTCAATGTTATGACTCAGCAGGGGATTACTAAGTCATTACAGCTTTTATACAATGTCTAGAAGCAGCCAAACTAGGCCCTGTACTTGTACTTCTGGGTCTTTCATCATAGGAGGCCACAGTGTTCTCCTCTCTGGAGGCATGGCATTTAAAATACCACATTGGGGGCAGAGAGTGTGTGGTGCTCATCAAATGTGCCAGTTCCTTGATCATGGTCTTCACAGCCTCTTAAATTCTAAGAAATATGTTCCTGCTTTATGTGCATTATCCAGTCTCTGGCATATTATAACATCTCTAAGAAAATAAGATAATACAATCTCAAAATAGAGGCACTACTGAAGGCCTCATCAAGGAAGCAATATAAAGAATTTTTAAAAATTAATGGAAAAAATATAGATGCCACAGGGAGTTTACTATGGCCTCACAGTTAAATGAATATTCTAAAGGATTCGGCTTTTCCACAAGTGCCCAAGACATCTGGCTGTCCCTTCCGAAATCCTTGTATGATTTCTAATGCTCGTGTTTTGGCTCATCAAGTACATAGTCATAAAAGATGCAGAAACACTTAGATGGACCACATCTTAGATGTCACAAATTTCACTGTTGTGCATCACCACATTGACAGCATAAGGTCTTTTCTGGGTGTTTCACCACCAGGGGGAATAAGGACTTTGCTGTTCTCAGCCTGACTGTGTTATTGGGAGAGCACAACCAGTGTATCCAGGTTTCCCTCTCTTTTTTTGGGGGGGGGGGTTGTGAGTATATACAGCATCTTCTGTTTCCCTTAAGAAGACTGTCCAGGCACTGCTAGTATGTAATTTCTGTGAAGACTTGAATATTGCAAAGTACTACAAAAGACAAGGAAGGAGAAACAAGCAGTAGACAGTCACTGGGCCTAAGTGAGCCCTCATGCTATGCAGCAAACAGTCTGAGCATGTTAAAACTCAGGGCCGAGATCACTGCAAGAGCAGTCCTTCACTCACATCTGCAAATGTGGGAAATATTGTTCCAATTTCTCTCCTGCTCTTCTCTTCCTCCATTCAAAGAGAACAGATGAAACAAAGGTCCCTTCCTAGGCTATTCAAGAAGTTGCATGTGCATTCCTCTGCCTAGTCTCAGATGGTTTCTGGGTCTGAACAAACAATCCTTGTGGAAAGACAAATGCCTCTGAGAAGCCAGGTGCACTTCCCAGTGGTCCTCAGACAGTCTACCAAGGAATGAATGAATGAATGAATGTAGTCAGCTCCTCTGTGTGGATTTCATTAATCCCCTGGAAGTCAAGAGTCACCTAACATGCCTACCAATAGATAGTTTATACAGAAGTGCTAGTCCAAGTTTCTTGGCTTGTTTCCTTTCTTTTATTTGGTAAGTTTGACAGACACATGTCAGTCATTAGTGAATACTGAGATGAATGAAGGGAGGTCATTTTTTTTTTGGAATTAATATTCAAAGTCTTTTGACCTAGAGAAAGCTGTTTGACCTTTTGAAATATTCTTAATTTGTGGCTAATGTAATAAAGTAACACAAAGAGTAGACATCTATGATGTTTATAAAGATGAACTACCAAATATTTTCTTCCTTCATTCATTTGACTACCACACACATAAGACATGTTATAGAAGCTGTAAACAAGGTGCAGGCATGTGAACATGCAAAACTCACATTAGCCTAAAACTCAGATTTTCTAGAATTCAGGTTCTCCACCAGGTAGAAATAAAATACTAATTGTGTTCATTTCTGGCTATCTTTAAGTAAAATTTAAAATTCAAAAAAATATGAAAACTGGTTTCTTGCTGTAGCAATGGGAGTGGGATTACAAGGAGAGCTAACTCAGAAGAGATGCCATTGGTCCTAAAAATGGCAGACAAGTCAGACATGGTGAAAATCGCTAGGTGCAGTAAGGTCAAGCTGTAGAAAACCAAGATGCAGGCGTACACACTGCCAACCATAAAGACCACTGAACAAGAAAAAAGAACTGAAATATTCTAATAGCCTAGACTGGAAAATTTCTCCACCCCATATAACCTTGTCATCTTTGAGATCTCCTGCTAATGTGGAGGAAGGATACCTGCAAGATGAACTCAAGCCACAAGCTGCATTGTGAACCCAGGGCATGCCACACTAATGCTGCTGGTCTGCAGGCCAATGGACTGGGTATCCCCACCCCAGTAGGACTACCAAATTTCACCTGTTTGACTTGGCACATTATAGAAAATTTTGTGTATGACTGATTAATATAAACATACTTTGTAGCAATAAAACTAACTTAAAATATTAAAAACAATAACAGTACAACATTAAAACTGAAAACATGGGTTTAGGATTATCAAGAAAATGTCTTGACTATGTTTGACCAGCATTGTCTTTATTATTTATTATTATTATTATTATTATATATTTAATATTATTATGATTTCATTTATATTTCCAATGCTATGCCAAAAGTCCCCCACACCCTCCCACACCCACTCCCCCACCCACCCACTCCCACCTCTTGGCCCAGGCTTTCCTCTGTACTGAGGCATATAAGGGACTGCACGATCAAAGGGCCTCTCTTTCCACTGATGGCTGACCAGGCCATCTTCTGATACATATGCAGCTAGAGACACGAGCTCTGGTGGGGGTACTGGTTAGTTCATATTGTTGTTCCACCTATAGGGTTGCAGATCCCCCCAGCTCCCTGGGTAATTCCTCCAGCTCCTCCATTGGGGGCCCTATGACCCATCCAATAGATGACTGTGAGCATCCACTTCTGTGTTTGCTAGGCCCCGGCATAGTCTCACAAGAGACAGCTATATCGGGGTCCTTTCAGCAAAATCTTGCTAGTGTATGCAAAGGTGTCAGCATTTGGAGGCTGATTGTGGGATGGATCCCTGGGTATGGAAGTCTCTAGATGGTCCATTCTTCCGTCTCAGCTCCAAACTCTGTCTCTGTAGCTCCTTCCATGGGTGCCTTGCTCCCAATTCCGAGAAGGGGCAAAAACAAAGAATTCTCACCTGAGAAATACCGAATGGCTGAGAAGCACCTGAGAAATGTTCAACATCCTTAATCATCAGGAAAATACAAATTAAAACAACACTGAGATTCCACCTCACACCAGTCAGAATGGCTAAGGTCAAAAATTCAGTTGACAGCAGATGCTGGCGAGGATGTGGAGAAAGAGGAACACTCCTCCATTGCTGCTGGGATTGCAAGCTTGTACAACCACTCTGGAAATCAGTCTGGTGGTTCCTCAAAAAATTGGACATAGTACTACTGGAGGATCCTGCAATACCTCTCCTGGGCATATATCCAGAAGATGTTCCAACTGGTAAGAAGGACACATGCTCCACTATGATCATAGCAGCCTTATTTATAATAGCCACAAGCTGGAAAGAACCCAGATGCCCCTCAACAGAGGAATGGATACAGAAAATGTGGTACATTTACACAATGGAGTACTACTCAGCTATTAAAAAGAATGAATTTATGAAATTCCTAGCCAAATGGATGGACCTGGAGGGCATCATCCTGAGTGAGGTAACTCAATCACAAAAGAACTCACATGATATGTACTCACTGATAAGTGGATATTAGCCCAGAAATTTAGAATACCCAAGATATAAGATTCAATTTGCGAAACACATGAAGCTCGGGAAGAAGGAAGACCAGCATTTTCAAATGGCAATAAGACAACTTTTTCTCTTGGGTTGTTTTAATAATAATAATAATAACAATAAAAAAATAATATATATATATATGTGTGATATATATATTCTTCATCTGTTATATATATGATATATAATATATATCATATATATATATCATATATGTATATATGAGTTTATTCATTGGTATATAATCACAGTATTATGATATAATATATTTTGATGTGTTTGACATCCATATTTTAAATGTTGTTTTATATGTTTCTTTATGGATTTTTAGTGTTGTTGAATTATCAAAGATACATTTATTATGAAAATAACGAATCCAGGTTTCTAAAGAAAAATTATCTGAAAAATCAGGAATATTAGTACAGTATACTTAATGTTACTTCAGGGGTATAGTTAAAGTTTCGTATCATGGTTGTGATATTGTGAGATCTCACCTTCTCTCTCTTTGTGTGTGTGTGTGTGTGTGTGTGTGTGTGTGTGTGTGTGTGTGTGTAATATAGATTTGGGGATGCTAACTACCATTTCCTGGTCATGAAATATTTCAATGATAAATAATACTTCATCTGAGCTTCAGAAGAATAATTCAAATTAACCAAGCCAGAAATAAACTTCTGAATAAAAGGAAGGGAAAGATCTGAGGGATGATGAAGGGCATTGTGCAATGTATGCAACAGCACAAGTGTGAAAAGGGAAGATGACTGCCTGGATGTATGATTTGCACAAGGTATGTCTGAAATAATAGAGTAGATTAGGAGAGTCAGGTGGCTCACAACAGATGAGGAATGTTTTGGATGCCTTACTGAAGAGATTGAGCCTTATCCCACATGCAGTGTGGAGCCATGAGGATGATAGTTTTAACAGGATACTCTCATGAGACTATATCTTTGAAATATTACTACAGTCACATTGTAAACAATGAATTATTTGGTGTGTAACCATTTAGGTATGGTAGGAGGAAGCTGGGAATAAAGGGAACAAGGGAAGAGCTCATAGGAGTGACCCAAGAAAGAAAGGATGGAGCACTGAGTCACAACAATAGTGAGGTGGGAAATCACCTTGTGAATTGCTACTCTGGTGTTGGTAGCAAGAAAAAGTAAAATGAAGGAAGGAAGAGGAAATAGAAATGAGAAACCAGGAGAGAAGGAAAGAGAAAAGGAACAAAGGATATAAAAGGAAGGGAAGAAGACAGGAATTACTGTCTTTGGTTAAGTAGATGTTTGAAGGCTAAGTGTTTCATTAAACACAATCATGACTGTTAGTCTGCCCTGGAGGTGTGATAGAATTACAGGTACCCTAGGTCTCAGCCAATCAGCCAGATGGCTGATGATTGGTTTGACCGAAAACTAATCAGAACCTTTATTCAGTGGTTCAATTGATGTACAACTAGCCATAGTCAAGGTGAACTCAATGAAGAAAGCTGTTACCATGTGTACAATCCCCCCAAAAGGGTGGGAAAGATAGCATCATTCCCTGTGTGACCGCCAGCACCACCTGACATGTTCACATAGACTGACTGCACACATGCTCACATGCATACATGCATAAGCTCATGCATATGTACACATGCATGCACACACATTGCTAAAAATTTCTAGTTAATAAACATAAACTGGTTTAATATTGGATCCACTATGAAAAGGTTATAGGAACACATTCAAAGCAACAAATTATCATTAACAAGTATATCATTAAACTTTTATTTTAACATGCAAAATGTAGATTACAAAAAAGAGAAAAGAAAAGAAACAAATATGAAACTAGTAAAAGCAATTAGTCAAAATCATATCTGAGGATGGATAAAGGGTAATCCATCTCTTTTGTTTTTAGCTCAACTCCCAATTTTCCTTTTGTTTTCTTTCCTCCCACTTTTTATATTAATTATTGGTATAAAGGCAGAAAGTCCTATTAAATGAGACTGATCTATTCCCAAGAATTACTGGCACCTCCAAACCAGTGATAATCTATATTGCTCTTTCAGAATTAATAACTGACTAATCCTCTACAGAAGAGTATTGTATCTTTGAAAAATATGAAGTCAATGGAAGCAGCAGGAAGACCCATACACAACAGACTGGACACATGC
Source organism: Mus caroli (assembly GCF_978045245.1). Taxonomy (NCBI): domain Eukaryota; kingdom Metazoa; phylum Chordata; class Mammalia; order Rodentia; family Muridae; genus Mus; species Mus caroli. The sequence continues at coordinate 53,336,489 of NW_028227259.1, read as the reverse complement.
ATGTGATCGATCCATTAATTAATACTTCTCCCCACTTCACTCAAGCGACTCTTCACAGTCTCCAATGTAACATATCTAAACCCATTTTAAATAGACTAGCATTTTAGATGTTTTCATGATATTTTACATTATGTCCATGTGTTCATGTGGGAATATGTATCCATATGAATGCACATAAGCACAAGATCCCCCCAAAGCTCAACTACAGATGGGCTACCCAGTATGGATGTTGGGGACCAAGCACTAGTCCTCTGGAAGAACATGACTACTCCTAACTACTCAGCCAGTTCTCCAGCCCCAACAGATACCTTTTATGTATATGAGAGAGGGGGAAAAGACTTCATGTTCAATAAAACAGAAAAAGCAAAAGAAGTGATTATTATAAAAGTTTACCTGACAAAACTAAAGTAAAAAAAAAATGTTAAATTACACAAAGAACTGTTTGGGGATAAACTGTGCATAAAGAGGACTATCTCCTTACTAAGTACATTTTCTTTAAACCCATATTTTAAACAAACTTTTAAAAACTTTTATTTATTTTTTATTTATTTTTATTAGATATTTTCTTTATATACATTTCAAATGCTATCCCAAAAGTTCCCCATACCCTCCCCCTGCCCTGCTCCCCTACCCACCCACTCCCCGTTCTTGGCCCTGGCATTCCCCTGTACTGGGGCATATAAAGTTTGCAATACCAAGGGGCCTCTCTTCCCAGTGATGGCTGACTAGGCCATCTTCTGCTACATGTGCAGCTAGAGATACAAGCTCTGGGGATGCTGGTTAGTTCATATTGTTGTTCCACCTATAGGGTTGCAGACCCTGTCAGCTCCTTGGGTGCTTTCTCTAGCTCCTCCTTTGGGGGCCCTGTGTTCCATCTTATAGATGACTGTGAGCATCCACTTCTGTATTTGCCAGGCACTGGCATAGCCTCATATAAGACAGTTATAACAGGGTCCCTTCAGCAAAATCTTTCTGGCATATGCAATAGTGTCTGGGTTTTGTGGCTGATTATGGGATGGATCGCTGGGTGGTGTAGTCTCTGGATAGTCCATCCTTTCGTCTTAGCTCCAAACTTTGTCTTTGTAACTCCATTAATGGGTATTTTGTTCCCTTTTCTAAGGAGTAATGAAGTATCCACCCATTGGTCTTCCCTCTTCTTGATTTTCTTGTGTTTTGCAAATTGTATCTTGGGTGTCCTATGTTTCTGGGCTAATATCCACTTATCAGTGAGTGCATATCTAATGACTTCTTTTGTGGTTGGGTTACCTCACTCAGGATGATATCCTTAATGATGTTTTACAAACCTACATTTTACTTTCCAAGACATATGCTATAAAAGACACATGACGGTTCTATACCTAAATCTCTTTTCATGTTGAGCAATTGGGCCCCTGTGGCATCTGCCAACCCAACATAAAAACAGGCTCTGGTTTCATAGATTTCATACAGCCAAAGTATTTCCTTACACTCTCCCAAAGCATGTTAATGATACTTCACCCAGTTTAGCCTCTGAAGGTGAGTGTGTAATTAATGAGGTGGAAGTCCTTCTCTAGAGTTCGTTTTCATCTAAATAAAGGTGCCCGATCCTTATCTGTACCCTTTGTACTCATTGTTGCCTTGAATATACCAAGCTTCCTGTTGGAACAGGGAACCATCGATTTGCTGACGAATCTTTTTATCTGATCATTATAGATTGTAACTCTCAGTCTATAACCTTTACACACACTGCTATTGTGGTTAAATAAAACACAATACAAAATAATTAACATCTTCCCTTATCGACATTTCTCATCCCGACAGGAGCAAGAAGACTAGGATGTGACAAGTGGACATTAGTATTTTTAGAGAAAAGAATAAATAGAAGATGAATATACAATCTTTAGTTCCTTAATATAAATGACTCCAGAAGAACCAGTATGTAGCCTTGGGGAAATCAACTGCTTCTTCAATTGGATTGTTTCTGTCATTGTATGGACACAGTCTTGTTTGATGTGCTCCTACCATTTGTCTTGTATGGAGTCTTTTATCTAAATCCAAAGCAATGCAGTCATCAGGGCTGGGATTCAATAATGGCTCAGCAGGAGCTGTCATCTACAGTTTGCTATTCATCTTGTAAAAAGGCTTTGAGTTTTCAAAGTACCAACTAAGGTTGGCATTTCAATGCCACGGTCGGATCACTTAAAGTTCTTTGTGTTCACAAAAAAGAAAGTGAAATTGAGAAGGGGGTGGATTAAATAGCCAACCTACTACCCTACCTGATTTACTAAGGGTAACTCCAAGTCACCCAAGGAAAAAGGGACATTAGTTGACCTAAAGCTTTCTGAAAGGGGACATTGCTGTGAATCGTAATTGCTTTCAGGGGCATTGACTTCACACTGATCTCCAGTGTTATAACTAAGAAGCAACAAATTATGGAAATTGAACAAACAGAAAAAAAATTTTAAAGTAATAATGACAAAAAGAAATCATTGTGACTTCTTGTCCATCAAAGTATTTAGTAAGATGGACATTTTTGAAAATGAAATTTACAGATAAATACAGTGAACATGAAGGTTTAGATATAGGCTCAAGTGTTATATGTAGCTATTGTTCTCTCTATGAACAGACACAAATGGAAAGATAATACTAGACTAACTTGGTGGGCTCCATTTTGGGCATCTTGCCTGCTTGTTACTCAATATAGACTCAATATTCTAGTCTTTCTGTGGCCATATGATATGTATATGGCATGAAGAATTACCATAAAAAATTTTGGGTTAAAACTTTCTGAGACAATGAATAAATCTGGACACATGTGTAAAACTAACAGGTTTCAAACACAGTACAGTACCTTTTGGTACTTAGCACAGTACCTGAGCAGAAAAGAGGGTAGAACCCCTTACCACAGACAGTCGCTCCGTTTCTGCACTCATCATCCCTTCACCTGACTTGGTCCTCAACTTGTAGTTTTGGAATGAGATTGGCTTAGCAGAGTTAAAACAAACCAGAGAGGACCCAGAGAAGCAGCAAACTGATTAAGTGTATAATCCTGAGCTGCAATTTTCATATCTGTGATGAAGGATTTAAAAGATTTCAAAGGTACTTTTCTTCCAAAGCAGTTTGATTATGCTGAACATGACACATGATAACTCAGCTTTCTGCATGGACATATATTCACTTTTTTCATTCATATGTCATCAAAATATCACATATGTATATACACATATATGTGCATATATATTGAATTAATTCAATTTGTTGTCTGTATTATGAGCTCAGACTACAATATAAATAACAGTAGAAGATTCTGTTTCTGACCATATAAAACATGTCATAGTCTGAGAATCAAATTTTTCAAGAATGATAATGGGCCTAAATTTGTAATTGTGACAAACATTAAAACTGCAGGAACACATTGTGAAAATGTGTTAATGGATAAAACTGACCTGATTGAGGAAAAAGCTTCTCTGAGGATGTGCAAAGCAAATTGATGTCTGAAGGCTGAAATGATGCCTTCAAGGCCATGAGCACTGTAACCCCTGTTCTGAAGAATGAAGAATCATTGATGATTTTAAACACAATATGGTACAATCAGATCTTTTTTTTCTGTCTCTCACTTTAAGACAGATTGTTCTGTCAAAAGTAAGGAGACAAGTTGAAGGCAAAAAAAAAAAAAAAAAAAAAAAGTGGAGGCAAAATTAGTATGCTACCTGGGAGAAGAGAGGTAGAATTAATTTGCAGAAGGAATGCTGGGAGATATAATGCTACCTGAGCTTAAAATATCAAGAATTGGGGCAGCACCCATGTCAAGTTATATGATTCCTCGGTGCTAGCCATTGGGATCGGCCCTGAATTTGAAAAAAAAAAAAAATCATTGTGTCCCATTGAGGAAAGGTGTAGAAACACTTGTCAATTCACAAATGTTAGTTTAAAGGAAAAAAAAAGTAACTTTACAGAAAATAAAACAAAACAAATTACAAAAAAGGAAAAAACCAAAACCTTCCATTGTCCCTTCTCACATATCAATTAATAATGGTTACTGTGGAGCCACATGCTAATATCTGTATAAGACATTCTGGTTCATTCTAAATCCTAATCCTTACAGCAGTTAGAACAAACTGAGCAGACCATGAAGCTTGCTAGCTCTTTGTATAGTGCATAATCTGTTACATGTCATTTTGTGCTTCGCAGAAAGGTCACAGTGAGTTGAAAATCCTGATTGATCATTCTTAAAGGTGCCTGACATATTACTCCAAAAAAAAAAAAAAAAGGAAGAATTTAAAAGCAGTCTCTTATTTTCTAAAAGTCACTTCTGGATGTCTGTCAGGTCCACAGTAAAAGCCAGGAAGGCAGTTTATTTTGGCTTGAAACTTCCTCCCCCCCCCCCCATTTTCTTAAAATTCCCACCAGTACACTTATTTTGCCAATAGCTTCAAAGCATTAAAAAATCCCACTACCTGCTATATATACTGTTATACTGACTGCATACTCTGCACCTCTTATAATAATTTAATTTACCCTATGTGTCCTGCAAGACTACATTCAAACTTTTCATCTTCAAAAATGATATTCTATTGTTTTTTTCTTCTATTACAAATTTTTACATCGAGCTTTATTTTTAAATATCAAATATTGTTGAATAAAACCATGTTAATATTTACAATAATATACTAAATTATTTCAGGGTGTATTGACTATATTTTATATAAACATATATGTATATATGTTAGAGAAACAAATAAATGAATGTCCTTATGAGTATGTAAAGTTCACTTCATTTCCAAAAATTCATACTAATAGCACTTGAGAAAAGATTATATAAAATCATAGGTAATACATATTTGACAAAATCATAAGAGTTTTGAGAACATGGCCTTCTTCCAAAGGTCCTAGGAGCCCAAAGTTAGGTCTGGTCTATGCTTTGAGTACTGAATAGCAAGAAGAATGCAGGTGTTTTCTGACATGTTTTATTTTATTGCGGCTTGAAAATTACATATTTAAACAATACTTGCTGATGAAGGTTAAATAGGGCAGATGTTTACAAATACAAAGTTTGATAGAATTTTAGACAATGTCTTTATAAACTAGATCAGAGAATCAAAGTGATTTAAAAAACAAACTGAAATAACCTCTCTATTGTTAAACAATTTCACACACACACACACACACACACACACACACACACACACACATATATCCTGTTACCCTTTATTCATAAGATCCAAAGATAAATAGTAAATTTGTGCCTTTTGTCTAAAAGCTGACATATAATCTATGACTATTGACAGATTTAAAAATACAATATGTATACATTTATTCATTTTCTCGGTGTGGGGAAGGTTTGCTCAAGTTTGCAATACAAAATGAACTTTGGGTGTGAATTCTGTCCAGCAGTACTTCAACGTTAATGTGCCAGCTCCTTCTCACCCACAGCTTCAGAAAGACAGGCCTGCTCTGTTTTATTCTACCAGACAGGGATGTAGACTGTGAAAGAGAACACTTAGAAACCATTCTTCAAAAGGTATTTTTTCCTTCCTTCTAAACTGTTAGCTGTAAACTTCTTAACGCTGACATGCCTTTCCTGAGGAAGGGTCACAGGGTAAATGAAGAAGCTATTTCTCCATGGAAACTTCAAAGGACTTATATTGTTTTCTTAATTTTATTCAGAAGAAAAATTTGGATGCAAAAGAAACCTCCAACCAAGAAACAAGTATTATTATCCACTAAAGAATTCATAACCTAATATTTTTGGTCCCTTAAGTGTTTTCAATGCAATTACTATAAAGGTCAAAAAACATAGAAGTTTACAATATCTTTTCTGCATTTAGAAGTACTACGTATACTTTATGGAAAAACATTAAAGTAGAAAATGCATTAAGAAATAAATGTTTGAAACTTCCAGATCATCTGGATCTAGTGGCTGTACTTGAAAGTCAAGTCGGAGCAGGTGGATCACTGGAAGATTGGGGCCAGTCCTTTTACCCAGGGAGACCCTCTCATTAAAAACATAAAATTTCCAAATCCTACAGTTTGTAGATCAAAAGAGAGAAGTTATCATTTATTTAAAATATTGAATTAAATTGAATTATTAACATACTCTAAAATATTTCTTCTTGAGTCTATCTCATTTGTGTTTAACCTAGGTATTCTGATTTTATTTGAAATAATTTCATGACTTCTTTCTTTTTTTCTTATTTATTTTTTTAATTAGGTATTTTCTTCATTTACATTTCAAATGCTATCCCAAAAGTCCCCCAGACCCTCCCCTCCTCATGATTTCTTTCTTAAGGTTAGGTTAGCTGCTGGTGGTTTTGTTTACATACATTACATTATTGTTGAAACTTCTTGCAAATTTATCATGCTTTCAAATATTGGTAGACTTATTTTTTAATCATTTGGAATTTATATCCAACAAACCAGTGAAAATTCTACAGAATTTAGACTTGGTATGTAGTGAAGGCTATTTCTCATTTCCAGTATACTGTTTTATGGTTTTTATTGCAAGTTTCTGATCCAAGAAATGCATCCATGCAATTGGTGTACAGTCTAACCTGAGAGAACCTTTCTTCAGACTCATGTTGTGGCTACAGAGGCATCATCCTACCTCATGTCTTTACACTCCTTTAATGTCTCATTTACTGTAATAGTAATAATGGACCAAACCAAGATTTTTAATAACTGATAGCATGACAGATTAGCAACAAACACACACACACACACACAACATACATTCTATACTTTGAGCAAGTAACATACAAATGAACAAAATAGTACATATGCAGTACAGTACATATGAAATAAGTGCCACCAAACATAAAAGAAGAAGATGCAAAATGCCTACATTAGACAATGAAAATTGGGAAGGAATATTCTAGATTCATGGGATCTTGTATCTCTGAATAGAATAGCATTGGAAACAGAATTCCTTGATGGAAAACCCATGATACAACATTTTCATGGAGTTTTTTCTTTTTTTTAAATCCAGAGTTAGGTAGGACTCTGGATGTTTTGCAGTCATTTCTTTTTATCACTGGATTTGTTTGTTTGTTTTAAATAAAAATCTTATTTTTTAATAGAAGGAAAGAAAGGTAAATTCTAATTTTATGAATTAAAATAGTCATGTGATTCTAGCCTTGTCACTGGTAGACTATTAGTCAAAAGCGTTTTAGTTGGTCGATTAGTCTGTTCTTCATTGATATAATGTACTATCAGAGGCAGCAAAACTTAGAAAGAAAAGCTCTCTTAGCCCACAATTCTTGAGTTTGGAGGTCATTTCATTGCATTGGTTCAGCTGGGATAGTCTTGGTCTGATGGTAGACATCATCCATAACAGAGGATCATGTAGTAGAACAGAAAATAATACCATTGAACAGAGAGACATAAGTTAAATGCGAGCTTTGAAATCTCTTCCAAAAGGCACAGCCCTATTTAAGGTTGTAACCTAGGACCTGGCTCTCCTGTCACCTCCAGGCCAGCATACTGAGGGACAAGGCAACATGCTCTATTCAAGTCATAGGGCACTTTAACTCAAGAATTATTTCAGTTTGCTGGGTTTCTGTTTTGTTATGTGGGGTTGTTTTTCTTCTGTCAATTCAGCATATTTATTCGGCCAGAATGAACTAGAGATGAAAGAGTGATAATTCATGAGTACCTTTTATGGCTGAAAGGAGAAATAATTGTACTTTCTCACTGTAGAAGAGAGGTCTGAGAGGATAGGTCAAGGTAACTAGCATTTCGTACATTACTGTAGTGCCACGTGTCCTAATTATTTTTAAAGGGGAAAATTCTTCTGGCATAGAAAAAGGCCCCAGAGTTTTGACGATGGATGGGAAAATGAGTGGGAAGCGTCTCTCTTCTTTAGGATATGAGTAGAGGCAGTTCCTCAGACTGTGCAACATGGGGAGCTGCAAAGGGGAGAAATGACTTATCAGCTGTCACAGTAGGAGAAATGTCTGACACGCTGTCACACACCAAGTTCCTCCTAGCTTCTGTAAGAAGCAAGGGGTAGCCCAAATTCCTCAGTGTCCAGAATGACAGAGATGTTGGTTAAAATTGACAGCTAGTGCATATCTCATGAAGTTGCTACAGCGACAATGGCATTTTGAAAGAGCCACTCAATATTAGTGCCATATTAAACACAGAAAAACAGAGATTTTATCTCAGAGAACATATTCAGTGGAGTTGTAGGCAGCCAGCAGGGGGAGACAGAGAGCGCCCCAGTAACCCTCACTGCAGCAAAATAGAGCAAGTCCATCGATACTGGAAATAATCAGGTTGCACAAAAACTGAGTCAACGTTTTTATTTTTTGTTTATTGTTTTTGTTTTTTTACCAGGATACAGGGAATTCCTACAAAGTTTAAAGGAGAGTAAAATCTTGAATTGTACATTGAACTTAAGATGAAAACTCTTAACTTTACCAGATAGTTTCAAGATGAAGGGTTTTTTTGTCGTTGTTGCTGTTGTTGTTTGGTTTGGTTTGGTTGGTTTTGTTTTTGTTTTTTCACTTTGAGATAAATAGTGGGCTTGGGAACTATTTATTTTGGATAAGGAAAAACAAAGAAAAGTGAATTCTTTCACATGCATTTATAGAATATTTTGCTAGAGATTTTTGTGTATTTGTTGTATGAGTATACAAAACATCTAGTCTTAAAGTTGCCCACCAGGATAAAAATTATTTTAATGTGGTTAGCTTTGAACACAAGGCAATGAAGTTCAAGTGTTCATTTGCACCACACCTTGTAAACCAATTACATTGTTTCTGTATTGACATGCTTTTTGTAATTTCCCATCTCTTCTCTCTGACATCCTTGCCAGCGAAGATGCTCTGTGGCTTATCCGTGATCCTATGCCAGGATGAGCACATCATCAAAAGCTCAGGGAATATCTGTGAGATGAATAAATGATTTGACAAATGAATTAATCAGGATCTGCAGAAAGCTCTTAGTGTGTAAGCAGCTCCCTTTGCCCAAGCGCTTCTCCAGAGTAGCCCTCAGTGAACAGACGCATTTAATGCAAATACACTTGAGAGAAAAAAATTATTTCAGCACTTACCAAATCACCCCATCAGATGACCTCAAAATTTGCCTTTGTGCTAATTTCTACCTAAATGGAAGATCATTTATATAGATCTGAAAACAGTCCATTGCATACAACATATATTAAACATGATTGCCTACACTTGACAGTCTTTTTCACACCTCTAATCATTTTTCTTTTACTTTGCCCTGAGATCTTCTTTGGAAAACCCTGCCCTTATTTGAAAATTAACACATCTTACATTGAGTTTATTACTCTCACATATAAAAGTAATTAATGTTTCATAGAAAATTCATACATACTTAATAGAAGTTCTAGTGATTTGCAGCTTTACTGAAGTCTGTCTTTGGTATAAGATCGTTCAGTGGTAGATCTCCTCACAGGTTTCTCAGAGACAGCAGCACACTGTTTTTACCCATGCTGACAAAGCCTCTGCACTCCACTTGAGGGAAACTTCTCTGCTGAACAGTAACTCGCCATTTCCTTCTGCTCCCCATCTCTGGCAGCTTCACTTGGAATTGTAAAAATTTGACAGTTTTGATACTTATCTAAGTTGTCCCTTGCAGTGTCTGTCTTTCTTTAACTGGCCTTTTGCATTTAGTATAGAGTTCCTAAGTTGTATTCACAATATTGCATATAATTTACTTCTTTTTAATGACAGAACTATATTCTATCATGGGTATATAGTTTCCTCTTTTTACTTTTTATTTTTGATGTTCTGGGGGATTCCACAGCTCCACCATAATAGGTAAATCCATCACTGAGCTATTATGTCATTCCGTTTTAAATTTTATTTTGAAATGAAGGGTCACAAAGTAGACTAAGGAGCCCTTAAATTTTTAAGTCTTTTAGCTTGGCCACCTGAATAGCTGAGATTATAGAGCTGTACCACCCAACACTACTGGACATATCTTGATCCATCTGTGGCTAGACATTTAGGTTATCATCACATTATTATTGTGAATGATATTACCGTATAAATAGAGATGCTAATATTTCTTTGAGACCAAATTTCTCTTCTTTTGCAAAAAAAAAAAAAAAAAAAAAAATCCTAGAAGATAATTGGCAAGCTCCCATTACAGTTTTCTATATTTGAAAACCAACTATACTGCTTTCTGTAATGACTGTATCAACATATATTCCTAACTACTGTGTGCACCCCTGTCCAATGTGTTTTCACTTCCTGTCTTATTTATTGTTTACATGTGTTCCACAGAGAAAGTAAAATTTGGGGCAGGCATTCATTGATGCAGTGGTTGATGTGAAACTCAGTCTTAGAGACTGATTGCTGAATGAGTACAGATAAGAGACTGACAGAACCTTGACATGAACAATATTCTGTCTATAGATCAACAAAGACAGAAAAATGTGGCAAGTCACATGGAAAAGTCATAAAAAAAACACAGAGATAATTAGAAATATAACATAGATGGGGACTGAAAAGTGTTTTCTGTAGAAGATGAAAGGTTTATCTAATAGAGTCTCACATGGCCAGAAATAAAACAAAATCTGTGGATGAATAGACAGAGAGGTTTAAACTTGATCTCTAGTGAAAAGGAATAACAAAGTATAAACAAAGGTTGAGAAATATTTGTGAATATATATATATATATATATATATATATATATATCTCCTTTCTCTTTTTTAGTAATTCAAGAATCCTCCCTTCACTTTCTATTTGACTCCTTTCCTTGGAAGCTGATGTGGAATTCACAACTCCCAGACTAAAAAAAAAAAAAAAATACTACTGCCCTGAATTCCACATAAATATATCTGAATACTGGTTACTTATTCTATTGGCCAGGGTTCTTTAGATGAACAGATAAAAAAGAGAGGGGAAAAGGAGAGTGGAGAGGGAAAGGGAGAAGAGAGGGAGGGGGAGGGGGAGAGGGACTGGGAGGGGGAGAGAGAGGGAGGGGGAGGGGAGATTAGGAGAGATTGGAATGATTTATTGGCTCTGTTCTAGAACAGTCCATCAAGAACTGTCTACAACTGAAAAATGTAAGAATCCAGGAGTCCAACAGTAATTATTAGTGCAACAGTAATAAGACAAAAAGAATAGGATTCCTTATTCCATGTTCTTTAAATATGCTGCCAGCAGAAGATATGGAACAGGTTAATGGTGGATCTTTACACCTCAAAAGATCTGTGTTAAAGGCATATTTTCTCACCTCAAAGATCTAGATGAGAAATGGGTTTTTCCACTTCAAATGTTTGAATTAAGAAAAAAATCCCTCATAGGTATGTACAGCCACTTGTGTTTTAGTTAGATCCAATGCTGTAAAGTTGACAAGCAAGAACAGAATCATGCTTACAGCCTAAAATTCATTAAAAACAAACAAACAAACAAAGCCCTAACTCTTCTGAAATTGAGAGGTAGAAAAATATATGAAAAACAGCACCGAAATGTTGATTGGATTCCAAACTAAACTAAACATTTATTTCAAAATCAAATACAAATACATTCCTGAGTCCCTGGTTCTCTAAGTTGGATTTGTATATATAATATTGGTAATAGAGATAGACAGAAGAATCAGAAATTTGGGACCACCATCAATTAAACAATGAATTAAAAGACAGTTTGAGAACATAAGATTCTGTTTCACAAAGTTATGAATCGAATAGAGACACATACACACACCATACACGCACTTTGTAAAAACAAATAGGTAGATTTAAGAATTACTTACCATTGTAGCATTAAATGAAGGATTACAATGTACTTAATTAAAATTCCAACTCAAATCTTCACAGAGTTAGAAAGAGCAACTTGAAAATTCATATGGAATAACAAAAAACCTAGGATAGCAAAAACTATTCTCAACAATAAAAGAATTTCTGAATAATTGTGGTATCAGTATTTTTACATCGATATTCATAAGGGAAATTGGTCTGATGTTCTGGCTTGTGCTGTAAGATCGAGAATTGACAAAAGGGAACTCATAAAATTGCAAAGCTTCTGTAAGGCAAAAGACACTGTCAAAAAGACAAAAAGACCACCAATAGATTGGGAAAGGATCTTTACCTATCCTAAATCAGATAGGGGACTAATATCCAATATATATAAAGAACTCAAGAAGGTGGACTCCAGAAAATCAAATAACCCCATTAAAAAATGGGGCTCAGAGCTGAAAAAAGAATTATCGCCTGAGGAATACCGAATGGCAGAGAAGCACCTGAAAAAATGTTCAGCATCCTTAATCATCAGGAAAATGCAAATCAAAACAACCATGAGATTCCACCTCACACCAGCCAGAATGGCTAAGATCAAAAATTCAGGTGACAGCAGATGCTGGCGAGGATGTGGAGAAAGAGGAACACTCCTCCACTGTTGGTGGGGTTGCAAGCCTGTACAAATACTCTGGAAATCAGTCTGGTGGTCCCTCAGAAAATTGGATCCCACAATACCTCTCCTGGGCATATATCCAGAAGATGTTCCAACCAGTAAGAAGGACACATGCTCCACTATGATCATAGCAGCCTTATTTATAATAGCCAGAAGCTGGAAAGAACCCAGATGCCCCTCAACAGAGGAATGGATACAGAAAATGTGGTACATTTACACAACGGAGTACTACTCAGCTATTAAAAAGAATAAAATTATGAAATTTCTAGGCAAATGGCTGGACCTAGAGGGAATCCTCCTGAGTGAGTTAACCCAATCACAAAAGAACCTACATGACATGTACTCACTGATTAGTGGATATTAGCCCAGAAAATTAGAATACCCAAGATATAAGATACAATTTGCAATTTGCGAAACACATGAAACTCAAGAAGAAGGAAGACCAAAGTGTGGATACTTTGCCCCTTCTTAGAATTGGGAACAAAACACCCATGGAAGGAGTTACAGAGACAAAGTTTGGAGCTGAGACAGAAGGATGGACTATCTAGAGACTGCCATACCCGGGGATCCATCCCATATTCAGCCTCCAAATGCTGACACCATTGCATACACTAGCAAGATTTTGCTGAAAGGACTCAGATATAGCTGTCTCTTGTGAGACTATGACAGGGCCTAGCAAACACAGAAGTGGATGCTCACAGTCAGCTATTGGATGGATCACAGGGCCCCCAATGGAGGAGCTAGAGAAAGTATCCATGGAGCTGGGGGGATCTGCAACCCTATAGGTGAAACAACAATATGAACTAACCAGTACCCCCCGGAACTCGTGTCTCTAGCTGCATATGTATCAGAAGATGGCCTAGTTGGCCATCAGTGGAAAGAGAGGCCCATTGATTGTGCAAACTTTATATGCCTCAGTACAGGGGAATGTCCGGGCAAAGAAGTGGGAGTGGGTGGGTGGGGGAGTGGGTGGAGGAAGGTGTGTGGGACTTTTGGGATAGCATTGGAAATGTAAATGAAATAAATACCTAATTAAAAAAAAAAAAAAAGAACTTCTGGGGGAATCACCCTTCCTGATCTCAAGCTATATTACAGAGCAATTGTGATAAAAACTGCATGGAATCAGTACAGTGATAGGCAAGTAGATCAATGGAATAGAACTGAAGACCCAGAAACAAACTCATACAATTATGGTCACATGATCTTTGACAAAGGAACTAAAACAATCCAGTGGAAAAAAGACAGTATTTTTAACAAACACTGCTGGTTCAACTGGCTGTTAGTATGTAGAAGAATGTAAATCAATCCATTCTTATCTCCTTGTATAAAGTTAAAGTCCAAGTGGATCAAGGACCTCCACATAAAACCAGATATACTTGAACTAATAGAAAAGGAAGTGGGAAAGAACCTCATACACATGGGCACAGGGGAAAATCTCCTGAACAGAAAACAACAATGGCAAATGCTGTAATAGCAAGAATCAACAAATTTGACCTCAAAATTGCAAAGCTTTTGGATGGCAAAAGACACTGTCAACAGGACAAAATGGCAACCAACAGATTGGGAAAAGATCTCTACCAACCCAACATCTGAAAGAGGGCTAATATTCAATGTATACAAAGAACTCAAAAAAGTAGACTCCAGAGAACCAATAAAATTATTAAAAATGGGGCATAGAGCTAAACAAAGAATTCTCAACTAAAGAATACTGAATGGCTGAGAAGTACCTAAAGAAATTTTCAACATCCTTAGTCATCAGGGAAATGTAAATCAAAACAAGCCTGAGATTCTACCTCACACCAGTCAGAAAGGCTAAGATCAAAACCTCAGGTGACAGCAGATGCTAACAAGGATGTGGAGAAAGAGGAACACTCCTCCATTGCTGGTGGTTTTGCAAGCTGGTGCAACTAGTCTGGCAGTTCCTCAGAAAATTGGACATAGTACTACCTGAGGAACCAGAAATAGCACTCCTGGGCATATACTCAGAAGATGCTCCTACATGGAATAAGGACACATGCTCCACTATGTTCATAGCAGACTTATTTGTAACAGCCAGAAGCTGGAAAGAACCCAAATGTCTTCAACAGAGGAAAGGATTCAGAAAATGAGGTACATTTACACAATGGAATACTTCTCAGTTATTGAAAACAATGAATCATGAAATTCTTAGGCAAATGGATGAAATGAGAAAATATCATCCTGAGTGAGGTAACCCAATCATAAAAGAACACACATGATAAGCACTCACTGATAGGTAGATATTAGCCCAGAAGCTCAGAATACCCAAGATACAATTCATAGACCACATGAAGCTCAAGAAGAAGGAAGACCAAATTGTGGACTCTTCGGTCCTTTGGTCCTTTGCTCCAGCTGCATATGTAGCAGAGGCCCTTGTTCCCGTGAAGGCTTGATGCCCCAGCATAGGGGAATGCCAGGTCTGGGAAGTGGGAGTGGGTGGTTTGGTGAGCAGGGATAGGTGGTAGGGGATAGGGGGGTTTCATAAGGGAATCCATAAAAGGGGATAACATTTGAAATATAAGTAAAGAAAATATTAAATTAAAAATTTAAAATATAGAGAACAAAATTTTTCCCCAATGTTATTATTCAAGGATTAACCATTGACCAATTTTGGCATTTATTCTAATATTGTTTTCTAAACCATTTAATTTTGGTTTTTTTGTAAGGCTTTCTAACAATATTACCTACCTTCTAATTTCATTAAAATCTTACAGATATCCCCTCTTGGTTGTTGGGAAATTAACTTTTTAAAAACAAAACAAAACAACAACAAAAAAACTTCTTTCTAATGTTCTTTAAGTTTGAAATAGCTGATAGTTTTGCCCAAATATTAGATCAAAATTTGTATTTCTTTACTCTCCTTGATTTTGACAGGATCATGTCATTATTTGTACAGGATCACTTTATTTCATTTCATCAGTGCCTACTACTTGCCTCATTCTCAGTCCTATTAACTATTTAACTAAGGGACCTTATGAGATTACAGGCCAGAATGCAGCCAGGTAAGACAAGATACTTCTGAGCAGAAGAGAGCTGGTCATTGCATTCTGGACACTACAATGATGCCCAGGAACCAGGAATCACATATGATGCAGCTGTGGAAATACAGAAGCTTTCTGTTCTGGGAGTCACCCCCAGAAAGTAGAGGCCAGGCATCCTACAGTAGAATCCAAGAAACTATTAGATCGTAACCTGTGAAGATGAAGTTTATTCTCACCTCTGTGTGCAGAACACCAACTTATGTAGCATCTTTAGAAGAACTGATAAAAGTAGCTGAAGTTTAAGAGTCCACCATCAAAATTTCCAGACTTGCTATGAGACTCGTTTAAATGAAAAGGAGATGGAGTTAAGTCATTGAGTGACTTAATATTCAGATAATCTAATTCTTTATATTACCACAATATGAGCAAAATAAAAATTTTCTCTATTCTCAGGCAAACTCAAACAAGATCTCTGGTCTCTATTTTCCTCTAGTGCTTATTTATATTTACGCATATTTCACTTTGATCATTGCAGTGTAGTCTAGCTGTATGTGGACTACTCAGTATCCCATATAGAAAGAAACTATGTGTACTGGGCCATACATTTGTTCGTGGATGAATTTCTATTTAACATTATCTAAAAGATCAAGCAATCTAAGCCAATTGGCTCCTCAGGAAGAATCCCAAGTACTTCATGTGATTTCCTTGGCAAGTCGTCAAATTGTCATATTACTGCTGAACTCCCTGCTACCTGCCACCATTTATTTGCTGCCTTTTGTCTTGTGAGTTGACCTTGACATTGCTACAGGACTATTAGTTGCTGGCAATGCTAGAACTTTCTGCGTGGTTCTCACTACTTCTGGTCGTCCTACAATACTTGTGACGTCTAAGAATAGTGGGATAAAGAAGTTGTTTTGACACTTTGATGGTGGACACATTCAGGGCCATGCTTAAATTAAGATGCTAATTACTGAAGAAACAGAGTTTAAGAGTATAGTTTCAGAAAGAAAGTTGAAAGAAAAGCTGGATGTTTGAAGCTCAACATCACAGAGCACATGGTTGAGATAATTAAATAACAATAACGGGAAGAAGAAGAAGAAGAAGAAGAAGAAGAAGAAGAAGAAGAAGAAGAAGAAGAAGAAGAAGAAGAAGAAGAAGAAGAAGAAGAGGAGGAGGAGGAGGAGGAGGAGGAGAAAGAGGAGGAGGCAGAGGAGGAAGAAGAAGAGGAAGAAGAAGAAGAAGAAGAAGAAGAAGAAGAAGAAGAAGAAGAAGAAGAAGAAGAAGAAGAAGAAGAAGAATTAGAAGAAGTAGTTGCTTTGACCTAACTTTTAATGCAGTGATACCCTTAATATTTTCTAATAAATGGTCTATTGATCCTAAGATCATGATTAGGACTAGAGGCATGCCTAAATTCTAATCCACAATGGCTGGTGGGACTTAAGTACCTAAAGCTTTTTAGGGCCTCCATTCAGATAACCTTAAAACTATGTAAGAGGTGAACTGTGATTAATAGAGGTAGGGAATCTGTCTTAATTAGGATTTTACTGCTATGAACAGACATCATGACCAAGGCAATTCTTATAAAAAACAACATTTAATTGGGGCTGGCTTACAGGTTCAGAGGTTCAGTCCATTATCATCAAGGTGGGAGCATGGCAGTATCCAGGCAGGCATGGCACAGGAGGAGCTGAGAGTTCTATGTCTTCATCCAAAGGCTGCTAGTGGAAGACTGACTTCCAGGTAACTAGGGTGAGGATCTTATACCCACGCCCATAGTGACACACCCATTCCAACCAGGTCACACCTATTCCAACAAGGCCACACCTTCACATGGTGCCACTCCTTGGTCCAAGGATATACAAACCATCACATTCCACTCCCTGGTCCCCATAGACTTGTTCAAAAACATGAGTCTATGGGGGCCACACTTAAACATAGCATAATGCAAAATGCATTTAGTCCAACTTTCAAAGTCCTCATTGTCTATAGCAGTCGCAACAATGTTAAAAGTCCAAAATTCAAGGTCTCTTCTGAGATTCATTCAACTTAATTAACTGTAATCCCCAAAGCAAGGCAGGAAACCAGATGGGCAAACTCCACTCTGCATCTCTATGGCTGATGTCAAACCGGTCTTCAGATCTCCACTCCTTTTTCATCTTTGTTGACTGCAACAAACTTCTTTCTCCTGGGCTGGTTCCACTCCCTGTTAGCAGCTTTCCTCAGCATGTACCCCATGGCTCTGGCATCTTTAACATCTTTGAGTCTCCAAGGCAATTTCAATGTTACAGTTTCTTGTTTCAGTGTCTGGGATTCCACTTGGTCTTTTGGACTCCTCCTAAGGGCTGGCATCACTTCTTCATCTCTGTCCTCTGTAGCACTCTATGCTCAGGTTGACTCACTCCACTTCGGCTGCTGTTCTTGGTGATCATCCCATGGTACTGACATCTCCAATACACTGGGGTGTTCCACTTCAACTAGGCTTCACCAATAGCCTCTCATAGGCTCTCTTCAGGGTGCCAAGCCTCAAATCCTTTGCATGACTCCTTCAGTCCTGGGCCATCAACTACAGCTGAGGCTTCACCTTCTCCAATGGCCTTCCCTGGCCTCTCACAGTGCTAAGCCTCAGCTTCTCTCCATGATCCCTTCATTCCTTCACAAGCAGTACCACCTGAGTGACTCTTACATATTACCAAGTCCAGCTGCAGCATGAGGTACAACCTTGGGTATCTCTGGAACACAGCTTCTTTGTGCTCCCAAAAAACACTTTCCAGAAGATTTCACCTCAGTGATGCTGGTCTCTTCTTAATCACTGATAATTCCTTAGCTCCAGCTAACCAGCATCAATTTTCCCAGTAGTTCCTTCCATTCTTAACTCTAGAGCCAGAGCCACATGGCTGAAGCTGCCGAGTTCTGCTGCTTACAGGAACTAGAACATGATTCCCTTGTACTATTACATTATCGCTAGCTTTATGTTTTCTAAATCCTTCACTGCCTAAGCTTGGCTATCCTGGTTCTTGATCTGTAGTTTGACCTTGAATGCAGAGATCTGCATGCCTGTCTCATGGGATTAAAGGTGTGTACCACCATGCCTGGTTCTAAATTCAGCTGGGTAGGGTCTTGCCCCAAGGTCCCACTCCCTTTGAAATCTCTTAAGCCAGGTCAACAGAGTTCAAATTACTCCCAGCAACAAAGTCTTCCATATTCCTACTAGAATGACCCATTAAGCCCCATTTAAAGCATTCCACTGAGTTCCAAATCCAAAGTCCAAAAATCCACATTGTTTCAAATAAAAGCATGGTGAGGCCTATCACAGCAATACCCCACTCCCAGTACCAACCTCTGTCTTAGTTAGGGTTTTACTGCTGTGAACAGGCACCATGACCAAGGCAAGTCTTATAAAAAACATTTTATTGGGGCTGGCTTACAGGTTCAGAGGTTCAGTCCATTATCATCAAGGTGGGAGCATGGCAGTATCTAGGCAGGCATGGCACAGGAGGAGCTGAGAGTTCTATGTCTTCATCCAAAGGCTGCTAGTGGAAGACTGACTTCCAGGCAACTAGGGTGAGGATCTTATACCCACACCCATAGTGACACACCCATTCCAACCAGGTCACACCTATTCCAACAAGGCCACACCTTCACATGGTGCCACTCCCTGGTCCAAGGATATGCAAACCATCACAGGATCTAAATACAATTTTGGATTCAGGACAAAACAAAACATAGTAAAATCAAAATGAGAGGATATGAAGGTTAGACCTGTCATTGCCAATGAGCATAGGAAGACTCAGATTAATAGGAAATTTGAAATATGAGTGGCTTAGAGAAACAAGAAAATCCCTATAAATGTAGCAGTCATCAACATAACAGAACAAATATGATCACAAGCAAAAGGCTTTGCTCTGCATCTAGTTAAAAACATGTCCTGTGAGCTCTAAATAGGACACTTAATACTATATACTTTCCTCTAAAGCAAAGGGATCATCAAAGACTGCATGTTATAGAAGTAGCAGACACTTACAGTGATAGAATATTTGCTGAGTATGACTGGGCCCGTTTCACCTATGAACAGACAATGTGATTGTAAGCACCATATGTTCAAAAGATCATGCTTGCATGGATGGGATATGAGCACACACACACTGAAAGAACCCTGGTAGAAACATTACTTACGTGATAATATCCAGGAAAGACATCATATAGGCACATTTACACAGAAACTGTAATGTAGCTTTGGGAAGCTTATATCAGTGAATTTGGGACTATTTGTGACATCTTAGTCTGAAGCACAAAAACAAGATGTATATTAGAAAAAGACAACCAGAACATGACAAATGTAAAGAAGAATCTTCATGAAAAACAAAGTTCTATATAACCTTATTTCTTCATCCATTCAAGTTTCTAGAACAGAACACCATGGACTAGTGGCCTGTAAACAATAGGAATAAATTTCTGTTACAAAGGCACCAGTACATGCAATGTCTCATAAGATCTACTTTCTGATTCTCCATACTATACCTTCACATAGTTGAATGGGCAGAGGAGCTCTCCATGACCTGTTCTGTAATTGCAGTGATCTCATTTCTGACAGTTGGATCAAAACAACCTAATTTATTTTCTAATGCCATCATACTAGGATGTCAATATGTGAACACATGGACAGGGGATGGGTACACCAACCTAGATCTAAGGCGTCTTTAGTGCACATCTCACTGAGTTTTCTCTAGTTTAAATATTTAAATCAATAATGCCATCATCTTGTGCATTCAGTATTGAAATTGAAGTGGACCCTTAATAGGTCTCCCTATCTCTATCCCTGGCCAGTCTCTAATTTTCACCTGCCTCTGAGACAACATATTCTTTTATATGTACAAATTGGGGTTAGGGAAATAACTCAGTGCCCAGGCACTGATTTTCATCTTCAGTTTTTATCTCCAGTAGCCCTATAAAAGTTCTCAGGGTTGAGATGCTCTGTAACCTAAGTGCTGGGAGGGAAGTGACAAGTCAATCAGAGTGGTTTTGTCTAACTGAAACAAGGATTTTCAAGTTCACTGGGAGACCCTGTGTCAAAATAAAAAGTGTGGACGGAGAGAGGAAAACTCCTGCCAACATCTTCTGGTCTCTACACATTCACTTACATGCACACGCATAGGCTACCACCTCACAGCCTAACAAAGTATTAGCTCATTATTGGCATATTCCTGCAGCAAAATCCCAATACAAGGACACCTCTCCAGGGACACTGCTCTGATGTCATAATTTAAAAGGCATCCATCAGCATGCACTCTCCCTACTTCCCCAGGATATTCTCTAGCTCCTAACTGTATCTCCAGCAACACAAGACTTAGCTGAGGTTTTCACTGGTACATTGTTCCCCGTTCATGGCTTAGCATTCTGTATGTTTACTTTCCATCCTTCTTCTCACTTAGACACAGCTTATGCACTCTTCAGAGCTCGGCTCAGTTACCAGAAACAGAGATCATTTTATTTCCTGAGTTACTTTTTCTAACACATAGAACCTACCAAGAGCACCCATGGTTGGCTTCAGTTTTAGTAACAGTTAATATACTAGTAACTATTGGTTTCTTTCTATTCCAGAATTGAGCCTTGCTTATGATTTAGTTGATAATATTTTCAATATTTGGAGATAATGTGTAGTAGATTCAGATTAAATATTTTGAGCATGAAGTAATATCAAATGGATGAATAAACAAATGAATGAACAACATGAAAGAGTACAGTAGCATTGTTTCAAAATGCTCATTTTGTAACCACTGAGTACCAGACTAGGATTTATTCTTATTTTTCAACAGGAGAATAATCATATCCTGTCAATTTAGTCTTTTTAAAATTTTTTTAACTTATTCACTTTACATCCTATTCACTGCCCCCCTCCCTGTCATCTGCTCCCACAACCCTTCCTTATCTCCACCCTTCTCCTCTGAGCTGGTGGGGCCCTCCCTGATCGTCCCACCTTGGAACTTCAAGTCTCGGCAAGGGTAGTTGCTTCCTCTCCCACTGAGGCCAGACAAGGTAGACCAGCTAGAAGAACATACCACACATACTGGGAACAACTTTTCGTTCTGGTTGTTCTAGTGGTTCAGTGCCCACAAGAAGACCAAGGTACACATCTGCTACATATAAGCAAGGAGGCCTAGGTCCAGTCTGTATATGTTCTTTCATTGGAAGTACAGACTCTGAGAGCTTCAAGGGTCCAGGTTATGTTTGTCTTTCTATGGAGTTCCTATCACCTTTGGGCCGTGCAATCCTTCCTCCTATACTTCCATAAGAGTCCCCAAGCTCTATCCACTGTTTGGCTGTGCGTATCTGTATCTGTCTGATACAGCTGCTGGGTAGAGTCTCTCAGAGGACAACCTGTTCCTGTCTGGAGCAGAGTATCATTAATAGTGTTAGGGATTGGTGCTTGCCCATTACATGGGTCTCAAATTGGGCTGGTTATCGGTTGACTTCTGAGGTTGACACTGAGTAGTCTCAGATCCATCCCCTGTGACTTCATTTCTTGTAGACAGGATAGATTTGAGGTTTAAAGTTTTGTGGGTAAGTTGGTGCTTGTATCACTCCATTGGGGTTCCTGATTGGCTACAGGAGGTAGCTTCTTTGGGTTCCATATCTCCAATGTACTGAACACAACTAGGGTTACCTCAATGATGCTTAGGTACCCCTTATTCCAGGTCTCTGTCTCATCTTGGAGATGCCCCTGACCTCACCTCCATCAACTGCAGATTTCCATTAATTTTCATGGCCATCTGTTCATCTCTCCTGTTCTTCCCCACACCTGATCCTAAAACCCCAAATCAGTCATCCTTCCCAGTTCTCTTCCTCCATCTGCCTCTTATGATTATTTTATTTCCCCTTCTAAGTGAGATTCAAGCAACCTTGGTTGGGCTGTCCTTCTTGTTTAACTCCTTTGGGTCTGTGGACTGTAACATGGTACCTGTATTTTCTGGCTAATATCCACATATAAGTGAGTACATACCATGCATGTCCTTTTGGGACTGCATTACCTCACTCAGAATGATTTTTCTCAGGTTCCACCCATTTGCCTGGAAAATGCATAATGTCTTTATTTTTATTAGCGGAATACTATTGCATTGTGTGGATGTACCACATTTTCTTTATCTATTCTTCAGTTGAGGGACATCTAGGTTGGTTACAGTTTCTGGGTATTATGAATAAAGCTGATATGAACATAGTTGAGCAAGTGTCTGTGTGGGATTTTGGAGCCTCTTTGGGGTATGCCCAGGAGTGGTATAGCTGGGTCTTGAGGCAGCTATAAGGTTTCTTATAATGTAGTCTAATATATTTTAGTGGATCTCAGGCACATAGAATCAGGTTAATCACAAAGTTTAGCATTAAGTAGCCTGTACATGATACTTATATGTTATTTATATGTGCATCTATTTGCTTGCTTATTCATTATTCACACACTCATTGAATCCTTTAAGTATACAAACAACAAACTGAAAATCTATGAATATGCCAACTATCTAGTAATTAGAATAATTCCTATCCTCTCTAACTTCCTTTCCCTCACACACTCA
The DNA here is from genome assembly GCF_978045245.1 of Mus caroli. Lineage (NCBI taxonomy): Eukaryota > Metazoa > Chordata > Mammalia > Rodentia > Muridae > Mus > Mus caroli. Next base: position 53,313,565 of record NW_028227259.1, on the reverse strand, counting down.
ATTAAAGACTATAGCCAATCTCTCATCTATCTGTTTAGGGGTGTGTTTTCAGCATATGGTTTTCTGGGACTAGCTTGTTGTTATTGCTTTTTAAGTATCTTATTTTAAAGATACATTCATGTTGTTGCTAGCTGAGTTTCTTTGTTTTGTGGTTAATGTTACTTTACATAAACATACATAATTAATTATTTCTCTATTTCCTTGTTAGCAAGCATTTGGTAGCTTCTAATCCTTTGAATGCCGTATTCATAAGAAGTGAACTTTCATGTGTCTGCTAAAACATAGTCAATATAGAAAATTTGCAAAAATCCAACTGTGGTAGTTGTGAGTCTACCTATACATGTGGAATCACTGGATCAATGGATTTCCTTGTGGTCTTGTCTTGTAATTTTATTTCCAATTGTATAGTATACTTAAACCCAGAATAAATGACTTCATTTTAAAATCTGATATTGAAATGTTTAAACATTAAGTGACTACTTTCTGAATGAGATTTCTTTCTTTCTGTCTTTCTTTTTTTTTTTTTTTTTTGAGTAAAAAAAAAAAAGAGTGCCATATTTATCCAACAAATTAACTTAGAAGTTGGAGAGATGGCTTAGGAGTTTTGTGCTTTGCAGAAGATCTTAGTTTGGTTCCTAGTTACCACATCAAATTACTTATTACCACCTGCAATTCTACGTTTAGAGGACCCAATAACTTCTTCTGAACTCACTTATTCACAAACTCAAAAAAAAATGTTCACATATTTAATCAAAAATAACCCTTTAAAATAATTTACCTCTGTGTTAAACATAAAACATGGGCTGTAAGAAGATGAGCAGAGTCTATATGCACTCAAGGAACAAGAAAAGCCCTATAGATACTTACTAATGTGCCTCTGTTTATGTAAAGTGCAGAGCATTTTAGAATAAGTAAAGAGGATGCTTACTTTTCTTAGAAGACGATGGTGATATGTCTTGGTACTTCACATAGACAATTACCAAAAATTTCCCATAGCTGAGCTATGCATGATTTTGCCTAAGAGAGATGGTTGAGGAGCATGACGAAACAGGAATGTTGCTGCTTCAGAATTTGGCCTAAATGTTTTTCTCTTTCAAAGTTTAAATAGAATTCTGAGCCTCAAGGAAAGAATTAGAATTCTAAGCAGCCATCAGTCCTAATGTTCCTCTTAGTTTCTTATCCCAATTCAGGGTTCTGCTTTGCCAAAGGAACAGAAATAGTTATCATCAGTTTCTAATGACGGGGCTTACTGACCAGAAACACATATGGCCTGAGAAAGGTACCCGCTGTGAATTAAGTCACAGTCGGTATGAACACTTCTAAGAATGCCGTCTCCAGGACACAATCTGAGTAGGAAAACCATGCATGGGATTGGATCTTAACCAAAAGAAAATTCTGCACCTCTGTAATGTGAGTCAAATAAGTAAATAAGCATAGCAACAGAAAGTTTTACTCTAATCATGTATGTTTCAGCATTTCACATCATCTATATGCTACTTTCTCCGGGATTAATCCTGTTTCATTTTTATATTGCCTTCAACTCACTATGCTAAGCAAAGTAAAAGCCTGTGAACTTATTACATAATGAAAATTTCATCTTAATAGACAAAAACCCATCAACAAACATGAATTTTTCTAAATTTACCATCTATTGATTTTATGATCTAAAATTTGATCCAAAATTTCAAACATTAAAGAAGAGAAACCATATGAACCATGCTTGAGACTAAAAAGCATTGTAACTGTATATGTATTATACTACATACATGTGCACTTAGGGAATCATGAATTAATATGTATACCTTTTCCCCTTATATTTTACATATAATACTTTGTCTTCCAAAACCTTAACTTGGAAAATTGAATTTGCTCTGTTCTATTAAAAAGCCTATGCATGGCCTTCTAATATTCTTTGTGAAACTATTTGACAATAACAAACTTGTTCTCCTTTAATCCTTGAGACAAACAGTAACTTCTATTTATTTAAGTCTTAGTTTCTGACTAATAGTGTGGGAAGGGTCATATTGTGAAATGAAAGCTTAACGAATGTCCTGTTTGGAATATCAATGAGTGACTTTTAGTCATCAACATGAAAAACACAAGAATTCTTTTAAAAGACAAATACTAAACTATCCCAGAGCTCATCTGAAACAAACGAAATTAAAGAACATTCACTGGCAACACTCTGCCTTGAAGCTCGTTTCAAGTCAGGGTATAGCAGCTTCAAATCTGGTAAGAGCCTGTCTCAGTTTTGAGGTTTGTTTCCTGTTGTTAGAATTACTCTGATAAAAGCACCTTGAGAGATAAAGGGCTTATTGTTGTAGCTCAGTGTTCAAGGTAAAGTTCATCATGGCAGGGAAGTCAAGGCAGCTGGAACTGGAAGCAGTTGGTCACAGATCAGAAGCAAAGAGGAGTAAGTACCTATCTCCTTCTCTTCTTTTAATTCATTCTGAGACCCAGCCTAGGAACTGGTGCCTCCCACACTTAGGGTGGGTCTTTCCTTCTCCATTAAGCTAATTGAGACTTTCTTTTTTTTAATTTTTAATATTTTTTATTACATATTTTCCTCAATTACATTTCCAATGCTATCCCAAAAGTCCCCCATAGCACCCCCCACTTCCCTACTAGGGTGGGTCTTTCCTTCTCCATTAAGCTAATTGAGACTTTCTTTTTTTTAAAATTTTTAATATTTTTTATTACATATTTTCCTCAATTAAATTTCCAATGCTATCCCAAAAGTCCCCCATAGCGCCCCCCACTTCCCTACCCACCCATTCCCATTCTTTTGGCCCTGGCATTCCCCTATATTGGGGCATATAAAGTTTGCAAGTCCAATCGGCCTCTCTTTCCAGTGATGGCCAACTAGGCCATCTTTCGATACATATGCAGCTAGAGACAAGAGCTCCGGGGTACTGGTTAGTACATCATGTTGTTCCAACTATAGGGTTGCAGATCCCTTTAGCTCCTTGGGTACTTTCTCTAGCTTCTCCATTGGGAGCCCTGTGATATATCCAATAGCTGACTGTGAGCATCCACTCCTGTGTTTGCTAGGCCCCGGCATCGTCTCACAAGAGACAGCTATATTTGGGTCCTTTCAGCAAAATCTTGCTAGTGTATGCAATGGTGTCAGCGTTTAGAAGCTGATTATGGGATGGATCCCTGGATACGGCAGTCTCTAGATGGTCCATCCTTTCATCACAGCTCCAAACTTTGTCTCTGTAACTCCTTCCATGCCCAGGACCAGATGGGTTTAGTGCAGAGTTCTATCAGACCTTCAAAGAAGATCTAATCCCAGTTCTTCACAAACTATTCCACAAAATAGAAACAGAAGGTACCCTACCCAACTCATTCTATGAAGCCACAATTACTCTGATACCTAAACCACAAAAAGACCCAACAAAGATAGAAAACTTCAGACTAATTGAGACTTTCAATTACTCCTCATTGAGACTCGCTTAGAAGAGATTCTGATTCCGCCAAGTTGACAATTGAGATTAACAATTATTGAGCCTTAGATCTCTTCCCAAAGTGGAAATCACTCAAAACCATCCCATTCCAAGGAAAATGAGGTCAGGAAAAATCGGTTTTCATTTGCCTTGCAACCAAGGAAGCCATGGATCCCAAGGATTTGGGCATCCTTTTAGATGTTGCTTTTACTCTGTTCTGGTTCATTCCTCAGAAACAATTCATCCCAGAAAAAGAAAATGTTTATGGCCACTTTAAAACTACTGAAAGATAAAAGCAATGCATTGCTGAGGCAGAGTATTTGTTTCTTATGAATTCCTTAAAGGTAATTATCTGACTATTCTGCCATGAAAATGTACATGCCCATATCATAATACATGTGTGCTCAAATACAAATACAGAGATGGTTATGATATAATTGGAGATTATGTCATCTGCAGAAAGCACATACAATATTTTGTGAATAACTTAGTTGCATTTAAATTTTCCAGGCAATTGTTAGTATTTCTAAAATTTCAGTTTACCTGTTTGATAATTGTCAACTTGTCATTGCCTTCTTTGCTTTCAACCTCTCTCCTATCTGAGGTGATAAATGAGTGACTGACTAGTGGAAGAGGGGGATTAAGGACTCATAGTCAGCCTGTATTTGTCAGGGATCTTTGTGGGAACAGAACCTTTATATTGAATGTGTAATTACAGAGGGCTTATTAGATCAGCTTACATGCTATGGTCTTGGTAGTCCAACAATGGCCATCTTTCAAGTGAGAGATGAGCACTCAATAGCTTCCCAGTCTGCAAGGCTGCGTAACTAAGCAGTCCCAACCTGAGGCTGACGGCCTGAAGAGTTGCCAGTCTTTACTTCATTTTGGAAGTAGGAAGAAGGTAGATTCTGATGTCAGCAAAGAGATCTGATGACAGCAATGGAGGCTGGTGAGCTACTAAAGAAAACAAGGCAGGCAGGAAAAGCAAAAGGCACTTTTGAGACTCCTCTGTACATGGCTACCACATGAAGGCACTGCCCACATTTAGAGTGAGCCTTCTCACTTCAAATAAGCTGATCAAAAAAAAAATTGCTCACTGGTGTGCTCAGGGACTTGCCTATGAGATGACATTACATCCAATGAGATTAATATTCAAGACTAAACTACATTAGCAATTTTTATATAATTAAAAAAACAATTACATCATTTTCTCCTCCCTCTTCTTCCTCTAAGCCCTTGTATTGCTCCCACAACTCCCTTTCAAGCTCTTGCCCTCTTATTATTTTATTATTATTGGTTTTACATACATACACACATGCTCAAATTAACATATACACGTGACCCTCTGAATTCATTTGGTGTTGCTTATGTGTACATATTTGAAGGGATAAATAGTGCTTGGGATTGGGTAATTACTGAGTATGCTCACCTCTGGTGAAGACTAGCTCTTCATCTCTTAGTGGATTTCCCCATGTAATTCTCTATCTACATTGGCTTAGCAACTGGCATTGTCTTTGTTCAGGTTTTGTTTCAACAACCGCATTGTTGAGATTCCATGGATGTAGCCCCACTTCTCATATATAGAAGCCATGCTCTTATAGCATTGTTCCTGGGTCTCTGGGTCTCACGGACTTTGCAGCCCTTCTTCTGTTTCCTGAGCCATAGGTGAAAGGCACGTGTTATAGCTTGCCCTTGCTTGCCTTGTACAAGTTGAGGCAAGTCTCTATTGCTGAAGCTATCATAGAATTTGGTAACAGGACTTGGAGGTATTGAGCATGATATGACCCAAAAGCCTTCTGAAAGAGTAGCTTTCATAGTACTGAAAGGTACTATGCAAGATACAAAGGAAGAAATGGTCTGCCCACATTTAAAGTTAGTTTAGTTAGTTTACAGATGGGGCTGAACATCTCAAAATCAGTTTCTGTTTGCATTTTGAGTAGTCGTGGCTTTCTGTATTGTTCTAAATCTGCTAATTTAAAGAGAGTAAGAGAGCAAAAGGGCAAGAATGAGAGAGAGAGAGAGAGAGAGAGAGAGAGAGAGAGAGAGAGAGAGAGAGAGAGAGAAAGAGAGAAAGAGAGAGAGAGATTTGAGTAAGGAGTGAGAGCTTATCTTCAGGTATAAGGATACGTATTTAGAATAGAGCTAGGCATTATAGTGGTTTAGGAAAATGGCAGTAGTAGACTTTCCTTTGAGATCTATGACCTCACTAGCTGTAAGTTATTGGCTAGGCTTATAGTAGCAGGAGATTTTGCTTATGTTAAGCAGGGCCTACATCTAATTGGATAGCTGTATGTTAGGGCCCAGATATAAAGGCCACATTATTACACCTTTAGGAATGGCTTGCTATACTGATCATTTTGTGGCTCTTAGGTGTCACAGCTGGGTATGACTATTGCAGGATTTCTTTCCTTTGTACCTTGCATAGTATATCATTCAGTACGATGGAAGCTAGTCTCCCAGGAGGCTTTTGAGTCATATTGTTCTCAATTCCTCTGAGTCTTGTTACCAAATTCTGTGGTATCTTGAAAATAGAGACTTAACCTCAACTTCTGGAAGGTAACCAGGGGCAACAGCAGTAGGCTATATTGTTTCTGGGGTCATTTGAATAAACAATTCTACCAATAACTGAAAAGGAGGTTTCTCATGCTTGGTACTGGGGTTTCTGTTAGTACATGGCTCTTGGGGGAAGCATTATCATCCCAAGTGGCATTATTTAATTTAAACTACACACACACATGTGCATGTTTGTGTGTGTGTGAGAGAGAGAGTGGGTCTCTGTGTGTGTGTGTGTGTGTGATTTTAAGCAAATATAAAATAACATGGTTTTTTCAAGTAGCCTTAATATTTTTTCATCTCTTCTCCCTCCTTCTCCTTCTATATTTACCTCCACTTACAACCCACCCTGCATCATTAAATTCCATGCAGAGGGGAAGAGCACTAAGAAGATGATATAAAGAAAGGAGTGTATGACTATGATTTATTCTCTTTTCTACATTGGTGAACTCAATACTGTAATATTAACTATTCTGTCTGTTGGTCTTAGTTCTCACACTGGCTGCTATGTAATGGCATGAAGTGGTTACATTCAACTACTGCTCTGTCTACATATTCACATATCATTGTCATCCTTTTGATAAAGCTTTGTGTATACAGCAGACAAGATGTGTTGGGAATTATATCCTACCTACCAGCAGTTCCACAGTCCATTAGCCACAGCTAGCCAGTGACTAATGGGGCACCTCTCTGGAAATGGCCTAGCTCCCTCACCCTTCAGTTAAAATAACTCTGAGGCGCATGTTCAACATTGATTCCCAGATCTGGGTAGGACATTTATGTTCCAGTTGCCAATATTATCAATGTTTCTGATGATATGGACTCTGTAGGCAGTTTTTCTCTTCTCTGAGTCATTTCTCCATTGAGTTTCTCGGATGCAGTTCTCTAACAAAGTATTTGTTCTTGAATCCTTCTGTGTTTGTCAGCTTCCCATTACTGTAACAAAATACCCTAGCTAATCATCCATGCAGAGTAAAAGTTTATTTTGACTCATAGTCTTGGGAGTTTTAGTCCATGGTTGGGTGGACCCATAGCTTTGGGCTTATGGTAATAACTAAATTCATCATGACAGTGAAAATATGGTACAGAAAACTCTTCACACCTGGCGATAAGGATATAAAATGAAAAGAGAGAAAACATGAGGATTTTATAGTCCCCATCAAGGACATACTACCAATGATCTAACCCCCCCCCCCCGAGATTCATCTTAAAGTTATACTACCCCCCAGTATCACTGAAGGCTAAGAACCACACATAATACACATGGGGCTTTGAGAAGCATCTCACATCCAAATAACAGCTTATACCATGATTTGCTTTTGAGTAAACTAAATAAATGAAGAAACAAGGGGGGCTGGAGCTGTGAATAGTTAAGAGTACTGGATGTTCTTTCAGAGGCCTGGGATTCAATTCCTGGCACCCACATAGCAGCTCACAACCATCTGTCTAGTTTTAACAAATCTGACACTTTTCCCTGGTCTCTGTTTACATGCTGTACAGACAACAGAAAAATTTCATTCACATGAAATAAAATAATAATTAAAACAACAGGAAAGAGATGAAGAATGTTACTAGGCCATTATGAAATAACATGTTACAATCTATTATCATATCCAGAATGAGAGGCTATTGTAATATATGATTCATATGATAACAGCTTTATTCATGATTTCTAGATTAGATGTGTAAGATTTGAACATTTTAAGTGTGAAGTTATTGTGTAGAAAAGAAAACAGTAGACGTTTCAAAGCAAGAGTAATTACAAAAACACTGTCTCAGAAGCAAGAGCCACTATGTGATGTTTAAAGAGCTGAAAGCAGGAAGAAGTGGTTATAATAGGGGACTGAGCATAAGGAACAGATGATAAGGAGGACTAGAGGGGAAGATGAGGGGTAGGAACAAAAGACTCTGGGAGCTGAGCCAAGAAGACTTTTCCTCTTGCAAGGACCATAAAGAGGTATTGTATGGAGCTCAACAGAGCAGGACTGGGAGTGATGGCTGTTTCAAGAAGATCCTCACTACCAAGGTGGCAGAGTGGACTGTGTATGTTGAAAGGAAAAGCTGGGAGAGACCTTAACAGCATATGGCAGGAATCTGTGCATGAAACACTATGAATCTGCACTAAGTTCATGGTAGAGAGAGTGGAGAAGAAAGAGTGGATCATAATCAAGTGGACTGTTCCTGGATAAGGGAACTTGGGGATTCCAGGTTTCTATTGATGGTGACTGGGGGAGTTGATGGCTATCCAGTTCCTGAAGTTGATAGTCATTGAGGAAAAAAGAAAGGTTAAAATGTTAGAATATAAGCATAGATTTGTATATGTTGAAGATCTTAAACCTGTCAGATATTCACAGAGGACTAAAGACCTCACCTTAGGAAAATTATTAAGATAGATACATGGAATACCCAAAGATACAGAAATAGATGGCACTGCTACATGAGAATCTGATGCAGGAGAAAAATGTGGCCAACCATGGAAGCGTGGATTGGAGAAGCAGATGGATAATGTGTTGGCACTAGGGATTGGCTCCACACAGGAAGCAACCTCAGTTCAGCTCCCCCGTCCTCATACAAATGCAAGGTGTGTCAGTGAACATCTATAACTCCTGGACTTCGGGGGGAGGGTGGACATTAGAGGAACCCTAGAGATTCACCGGGCAGTCAGTTTGGCTGTAGTAGCAAGTTCCATGTCCAATGAGAGACTGTCTCAACAAATCAGGCAGAGAAGCAATTGAGAAAGGTATCTCAGTGCCAGGCTCTCGCCTCCATACATGAACCAGCGTACTGTCATATATAGATACTCCACATACAAACACAAAATATACAAATAGAGAAGAAAAATGCACTATGGACATCTCATGCTGGAAAGTGGAGTGATGGGACCCTCATGGAAAATGCCTGCCAACATCCAGTCTAGTGCTCTCAGCACACAGACTATGTCACAGACCTCTGTCTCATTATGTTCCCATTTAGCTTCAGAGCCTGGCTCAAATAGGTATATTTGGAGAATCGAGTTTTTTTTTTTTTTAACTGCTACAAAAAGCTATTAAAGACAATGTAGATGTATATATAATTTGACTTAGTTGAGAGGGAGGCATCTGAGAAAATTTATTTCTCTGAAATAAGAGTCATAGTCTAGTCAGGCTTTTATGATAAACTACAAAAGACTAGATGCCTTATAAAAGCTGAAAGTTATTTCCCAAAACTCTGGAAGTTCCAAGTCTACTGTAGAGCTGTGAGAATGTATAGTGCTGATGAACTCACTAGATGTCCATGTATCAGGAAGAGGGCTGGAAATATACTTGAGCATCTTCTCATGCCACAACTGTGTGTATCAGGACTCCAGACTCATGAACTAGATCGAGCCCAATAGCCCACCTCTAGGCTACATGGTCATTGGGGGTTAAAATAAGATTCTGTCATGTGACTTATGTCGATGATAGAAACTGCATAGTTATGATTACTTCCTCTCACTGAATGAAGAAATGGAGGCTGAAAGTTTTAGTTAAATCATGAAAATTATGCTACCTCGAGACACATCATCATAATAACAAATCTTCATTTAGATATGTATGTATCCTTATTTATTCCCTTTTCTTTTCTTACTGATACTGCACAGCTCCCCTTTCAGGGCATTCCTTCAAAGTCAGCTATGAAATAGATTCCAAAGTGCTGCTAATGGTTTCTAATCAGCCTTTGTTGTAGAGTCTGGTGTTTTTTTCCCTCCTATTCATTTACAGAGTATTTGATCTGCTTCAATTAAATTTGATTTTAATGCTAAAATTAAAATAAACGCCTTTGTCTTTGTCAGCAGAGATGAATATCCTTTCATGAGGATGTGTCTGTGTTCACAGTTATGATTCTTTTCTTCCTTAGCCCCCTGTCCCTATCTTTCCCTGTCTTCCTAGACATACATATACACCATATATGGGGAGGGGGGCACAGAGCTCCCATTACCTACTGTACTTATGTTCTAGAATGTCTCTGAAAATAGTGAATGAATAAGTACCAACTGACCAGCTGCTGCTAGGGGAAATGCAAGGTTATGATCCTGTTAGCTTCTGGACTCATTTGGGTAAACATAACCACATATAAAGTCACATTATTCAATACTAATTTTGCTGTGTGCATTAACCAGGATCCTACAGGGTGACAGTTCCAACAAAACCTAGGCAGTGGACAGTGTACCTCTCAGTGTCGGGATATAGTTCTGAGAATGTGAGCACTGTCAGGATTAAGCTCTGGCCTCCAGAGGCTTAAGAGTCTGAAGTTCTGATGGCCAAAGTTATGAGAACTAAGAATGTCTCACGTCTAGGAGAGAGGAACACAGAGAGGACACAGGGGGAGGAAGAGAACTGCCTTTTATCTTTCTCTGTTTGGAGGCTGGTGGACAACTCCAGATCTTTGCCCATTCAGTGAAATTGATCTGTTTCAGAGTGACACCCTCACTCTCTGCCTGGTTAGTTCTGCCCAGGTGCCCAGCCATCTGGAAGGCGCCAGCACCACTGAGAGAAGATGTGTATTCATTCCATCAGCTTGTGTACCTATCTCCTCTAGATATAACCTTATAGACACCACTTCCGTAGAGACTGCTCATTCTTAACAACTTAACACTTCAAATGCCTTTCACACAGACCAGAACACCAGTGCCCGTGTTACTTCTCCAGATCTTATTTTGTCAGAAAGGCATAACAGAGCCTTGTTATAGTGATGACTGATAGCACTTCCACACTTCCTCATGAACCATTTTGCATGGTAACTTCACCAAAAACTTATGCAAATGTAAAAAAGGTAAGTGACACTAATAGACCACAAAGAGTATAGTTTTCTGCAGTCTGTATCTGAAACAAGAAAGCAGAAGGTAGCCTGGCTCTGGTCCCACTGAGAAGGTCTCATCCTTGGAAGATGCAATTTTCTCCCTTAACACCTGTCTACAAATGACCAGTAACAATCTCAAGTATTTATTTAAGGTTTCAAATATGTAGACAAAAACATAAGTATGAGATAATGACTAATGAGGTTTGATTTCACATGTGTTCATGTGTGTCTACATATGTATGGGTAAGAAAATATCCATGCAACTCTAAGCACTGAATGGTGGTCACAGTGATGTATCAGAAACTGTCCCATGCCACAATACAGTGTGTGGACAGAGAGCATGTTCCACATGGAGAATGAGTCATGATGGCTATGCTTTCAATTTCAAATGTGTAAGATTGGTAAGCATATAATAAGCAAAACTAAGAGACCAAAACAGTACCAAGTAGATGATAAATAACAAGACATCATGAAATCATCCACTTACAACATCCAGTAGAACAGGAAATCCCTACTGAAATCTTCTGTCCAGGATTCCTGACTGATTGAGAGTCCCAGCAAGAAAGCATCTCTTCATGAATGAGATCCCAGCTCCTTGTTCCCACAGTAGGCACTTTATTACCATGGATGAAGCAATAATTACCTCTGTTGGAAATGGTTTACCCTTAGCTATTTGAAAGTGTGCGATGTTTTAAGTGCCCTTATTGTTTACTGTTTTGCTTTCTCCTTGTTACAGAGCTAGGGAGTGCCAGAAAAGCCTTTTTAGAGAACACTTAAACATTCATGAGTCTGGGACAAGAGGGAACTCCTTTTTTGGAGTCTACTTTCAACAAGTAAAACCAGGCATGGCCATTTATCAGTATAATGTAGATTATATAGTCTTCTATGAAATCTCCTTGAAATAGGATTTGCTGGACAATTTAGAAAGTTTGGCAATTATTGGAACTAACATTTGAATGGCATTTTATTTTTATTAATAATATGCCTATTTTGAACTGTCTGTATTCTTTCAGTTCCTATCTTGTAACTCTTTCCTAAGTGGATTGTCAAACTGATATATACATTCTCTGTACACCAAGCCTCTGTGAAACCCAGGACTATAAATAGAGGGAGATTCTTTGCCTGATACATCACACTTTTGCCACATCAGCCACTAGCTTTTGGCTTTAAAAACAAAAAAAACAAACAAACAAAACAAACAAACAAACAAACACTTGGGTTGACAAGATGCAGGGAAATCATAGCCAACCTTTTGCACAGCACTCTTCTAACCTTATATGTAGCCTGCAGCATTCAGAGATATCAAAGTCACTGTAGCTCAGAAGAACATACAGGAGACCAACAGCCGAGGAAACCTTGTCAACCATATATTCCATTTCCTTTTAAAAATTGAAGAAGCACAGTGTATTTATGCATGAGCTGATTGCTTTCTAATTATCATGCATTGTATAAAACGGAATGACTGCTCTGATGCAAGACAAATTCTAGAGACCATAAAGGTTTGGAGCACTCTCCTAAAATATTCATAGATTTCGGCTTCTGGAAGCTGTATCTTAATCCATGCTCATACAACTGAGATACCATACAGTTACATCCTTGTTACATGGTCAGGTTCTTTCTGGATAAAATCTATGTCTTACCATGTAATAATTGGTTAAATCCATTGGAACTGGATTCAGAATGTCCTGTAAATACCTATTGAGTATAAGTATTGAGGTACACAGTTACTCTGAATATATTTAGGGAGTTTATGATATAAGTTATTAGCTTTTTCTGTCCCCCTCCCAAAACACTGTTTTCTTCACCAGGAACAATTCACCCTCTAGTGGGAGAAATTGGGCATTGCAGCTGGAGTTCCACTAGCTAGCAAGGCTTCATGGTTGAAACAGTTATCTACCGATTTTGTTTTATTTTTTAATTATTATTGTATAACTCTCTGTTTTGTGGTGGTTTATTATTAAATATAATCCAATAGAGAAATCTCCTTAAAATGCTAATTTTCTTTCTTATGTTCATAGGCAGGAAAATGCTTAAAGCTATAAAAAGCAGTACTAACACTGACTAATAGATTTTTCTTTATGCGCATCTCCATTTCTCCCTTGTTTAAAGCCAAATATAAATTGATTGGAAAATGGTTTGAGCATGTTTTACACACTTAAACAGTAATGGGAGATGCTCTTCCTCCATATGCTTTTTATAAATGAGATTGTTATTTTTAAATCAACTACTGAGTATCAAAGGGGAAAATGATTTGTCCAAACTGATCAGAAGATGATCATCTCAGAACCAGTGCACATTGGTCATGATGACTGTGAGAATACAGTTGAAGCCCGGGTCCCTTCCTTGATATTGGGGATTCCTTGTCAATTAAAATGATGAAACTGAAGGATCACTTCAAGTTCAAAATGTCCAGAAGTAAAATAAATTGCTCAAGTTCATATAGCTATTTGTCAACCAAGCATTAACCTATTTGTCCTAGGTATGAAATCTGTCACCTTTCCTATGGCATGAATTTAGAGTTAGACTGACAGGGTGGGGATCCCCCTTGGCTCTACACACTGGACTGGCTGATGCGGATGGCATCCTCAGCCACTCTGCGCATCCTTGTCTCATCTCTACAGTGAGCGGGTTTGACCATTTCATTTTTTTTTTTTGGATGAAAATTATTTAGTGTAGAACATGACATAGAATGAGTACTCACTAGAAACTGGAACTCAATCCAATCAGTATTATTATTAAAATGGGTGCTTTCCTTTATTTTGACACAGTCTAAAAACAAGACTCCATACTCCTAGGAGTAAATGAATATGTAAATCAAGAGAAAGTTAAGCTTTTGACTCTTGTTCCATTACTCATATGTATTTCAGGTCTGTGAGAACATTACTAATCTTACCATTCATTGATGCACAGCCATAAGGATGCTAACAGCTGTTTTAAGAGACTATTTTGATTTTTCAGAACATATTGCATTGCCTCTATTAAGCCTGATTTGTAAAATAATTCCAGTATAATTTAGAAACTATGGCATATTAGAAACCAAAGATTATAAAGTGCAAATGAGATTTCTTCTTCTGCTGACATCATAACAGTTTTTACAAAGCCATTATCTTCTCAGTGGAGACGGATGTCACACCGTCATTATCCTCAGATCATAACGAGGTGGGCCATTAGTGTCTCCTTTGGAGACCTTATGGTCTGAGATGTTAATGAGCCTTTAGGGAACCTTAAATCCTGGGATGGTTGGCAGGGTACTCCAGACCATAACAGAACCTTTTTTTTCAATGACAATGGATCCTGTCAATTTCTATTAAGGAACTTCTTAATTCCCCAATCATTAAGACACTAGAAGGACTTATTATACTAGCCTATAATTAAGGGAGCTTTCAGCCATAAATCCCTTCTGGGGAGCCCTTCCCTTTAGTCAATATGGCCTATGTAAAGGGTAAGTCTCTCACAAGTGTTTCTGTGAAGAGAGCACATATTTTAGGAAAATCTTAGAGGGTAAGAACTTTTTTTAAGGTTTCCCACTAGTTTCTACAAGTTTCTGCTAACTCTCTCCTAAAGGCACAAAATAGGGGAACTTCCTTCACTGAAAAGTAGAAGTCTCCAACAACTGGATCCTCTGGCTAATATGTCTTGTACTAATTTTTGATTAAAAACTCCTGTCAGGTGGGCAATAGAGAAACACAAGCTTCTAATGCTATTACTGCCCTTAAGCAATTTCCAGTCTTATTATAAACAGTGAGTACTAATGACACCATAATGATGTCAGAATGCAAAACAACATACAATGAAAAGACGAGGATGGTATAGTTCTGCTTTCCCAGCCCCTGAAATAATGAGAATTATGAAATCATTGGGAAAATACATGTGGAAGTAGGTGCTGAAGGGACATGCTCTTAAACATTGGAGAAAGATGAGTTAAATGGGAACTGGTCACTATTGCCTCAGTACTCATGCCTAAGTTTCCCTCATTCTCACTTAAGTAATTAAATTAGAGTAACCTGGTAGGAATTTTACCAGAAGACTATTAGATCTGTCTTAATTTTCTATTTTTCTATTGATTTTCTTATAATCAATAGCTCGCTAAAATAATAGGCGTTATAATATTCAGACAGGCAAGCTCACCAACTTGATTGCAAGTAAAGTTTAGTTTGCAAGCAAAATTTATTGCTCCAAAAAAAAAATGCTGAGAGCCAAATGGAAACAGAAATTATGTGCTGCTGTAAAAATCAAAAATGAAAGAATCCAACCCGTTGACCTTGAATGAACAGAAACTTGAAGGTCTGTACATTCTTTTTGATAATCCTGGAGTTTTCATCTAAATTTCATTCGACCTCAAGCAGACCTGTATTTGGCTTATTACTGAAATTTCATTGCTCAAATTTTCCAATGTAAGAAGTTTTCTAATCAGAAGCTAAATTTATAGAAAATCTCCACTGTATTGAAGAAGGAATAAATGTCTGCTCTTGCATTCTGTGCCTTGGGAATTTGAGTTAGTTTTATTGTAGTGTTTCGAAATCAGGTCTTCAATCCTAACAGGGAAAAGAATCACTCAGTCCTCCATCTGCAAGACAGAGCCCTGGATGGAATGAAAATGTATGAAGGGGACTGAGCTCTGCTCTAAGTTGTTAATAGGAAACTCCTAACTTTCTGCCACTCTCACCTTGGGTAATTGGTGCTTTGAGAACATTGGGAAGCCAGGGTTAGTGATATTCTTGTCTGGACTTTCTTCATGGTGCCACTTAACTTTGTTGAGGCAGTCTGTCTTCTTGGTTTTGGCTATGTTTATAACCACTTCTTCTTTTAACTATCTAGTTAGAGAAATCTGAGTCACTACACTAAACCCTAAGACAGGTGTTGTAGGTGAACTAGTTCAACATTTTAACTCCCAAGGACATTTCTCTGGCTTTCTCTGAGACTTTATGTTTCCCCATACTTGTCCTCAGAAGAGAGACCCTTCAAAATATTGACTATTATATTGACAATTCTCCATGACACCTTTCTCATCACAAAGATGCTGAAAATTAAATACAAGTTCAAAAAAAAAGAACAAGATGAATTCATTTGCCTCTGACACTGGATCAGAATAGAAAACACACACACACACACAGAGAGAGATAGAGAGAGAGAGAGAGAATGAGAGAGAGAGAGAGAGAGAGAGAGAGAGAGAGAGAGAGAGAGAAGCACTCCACATACAGTTCTTTATTTTTATCCTTCATTTCACTCTCCTCAAAGGACAACTCTGCTATGGGAAATTGTTTTTGGAAAGTCAGAAAGCATTTGAGGATTTCCTTAGATATCCTAATTCCTACATACCTCTCCTCTTAATTTACAAACTCTTGCTCAGGAACTCAGCATCTTTCCTTGAAAAGACATCTTCATCCAACACCAAACCTATATGTAATCTTTATCTGCATCAACTCGGCGGCTCACCATGTCTCAGTGTTTGAGTGTAGACATTGAGGGCTTCCTGATCATTTCCTTTCTCCATATGCTTGTGTTTTTAATATCACTTGGTAGTTTATTCTCTTTAAGTTCCTTGAGGTGTTTCTTTATGTGTTCTTTAAACTTCTTGAATTATTGGAGAATATTTCCATAGGATTTGTGGATGTAGTAGGATGAAATGAGGTCTTAACATTTCCTATTGTTTTTGCAATGTGACCAGGCTTGTGGAATTCTTCTGTTGGTCAAATGCCTGATTTGGACATAGAAGGCTGGGTTTGTGCCAGGGACATTGCCAACTGGTTTGAACTTGGAGATTGGGAAAAATGTATAGGTATGTTTCATCAGTCTGGGACTGGGTCCTAGTTGTGGGACTAGGAGTCAGTGTGGAGATCACAAATGCTGAAAGCCAGATAGGGTCAGGTGGATTCCACAAAGAATGTCAGGGCACTAGATATTATGAAGAGGCTGGATCTGGTGCAGTCTCTAGGCAACCAGAATTAAGAGGGGGTGATACAGGAGATGATATGAAAGCTACCTATGTGTCTTTGATATGGACAAGCTTAGAGGGTTCTTGGAGGGGGAGACAAAATCTTGTTTGTCCCAAAGAAAAGTAGAGAGGTTAGGATGGTATCAAAAGGACATGGGGTGACCAGGGTTAGGGAGGGATAGTAGAGAGTACAGGAAAGATACCTGTGTCATGGCACCAGGTGGGCTTGCTAAAGGTTGGCAATGCTTATTTTCTGAGGACATTATGACCTTAGCTTTGGGAGAAATTTTTGACACTACCTCCCCTATATCAAATTAGATACTAAAAAGGAAAAAATGAATATGAACATATGAAGACAAAAGGCAAATTAGATAACCTTCACTATTAGAAGTCAAACAAGAAAATTTTTGAGATAAAGCCCCATTGATCTAAGTGGGTGTAGGAGCAAGCAGAGAGAGTATGGGCTGTGTGGTTTTCTTGTTTATCATGAAAGGCTGGATGCCAAAGGGACATCAGAGCAGTTATTAGCAAGAAATTCATCTTCCCCAAGACAATGTTCAGTTGTCTAAGTAGTAAAGATGCTGGACAGCATCTCCTTCACAAATATGAGAAGAAGGCAGAAAGGAGCCTGCTCTCCAGGTCAGGTAGCTTGAACTTGACTGTAGAGGAAACTGGTTACTCTTTTCAGGCTCCATGATAGCTAACAACTGTTACCCAATAGGATTCTCTGCAAATATGAAACTGTTAATGTATCTGCCCAGTCCAACAAGATAGCTACAAGCCTCACCTACCTTGATAGCACATGTATAATGGCCAACACTGATGAAATGAATTCCTAATCTCAGTGAACTTACATTTAACTGCCATGAGTATATATTTAAATGGCTTCCAATTTTCAAGGCCCTCCAAATTGAATGGCATATCTCTAACAGATACCATTTCAAAGATTCTTTCCCTACCGGTCTCCAAAATCTTGCCATCTGTCTTTAGGACCTGTGGGACACATCACTTAAGATAGGATCTTCTGAAGCTTTGCCCGTGCAACAGCTTGAAGTAGTGCACAGCTCCGGAAGCTGTGCAGATTCTATGCACTGTATGTGCATGTATATGCTGGATACACTTCTCTGAGTCTGGCGTTGGTGTTTTCTGTCTTTCCAAGTTGTGTTTCCTAATACAGTGTGGTGATGTTTGGACAGGGACTAGTTTTACAGCACCATGACCAAGCTCACCCTCATAGTGATTCTCTGCCTCTCTGCTGCAGAGGTCAGAGCGACTGCTTTCTCTCTCTCCATCGTGGGAGGAACAGAAGAGTTCTAATGGCCGGGGTTTGAGGATTTCTCTTCTTCCAGGACAGTTAGGTGCCAGGAAAGCCCAGTGACTTCGTTTTACTTCTCCAAATAGCAGGTCTTATTAATAATAACATATTGTTACTTATATCAAAATGGTTTTCTTCTTTACACTTGTATTTGTCTGTGATACTGTGAGGATCTGGTCAAGTTCATGCTCTAGTAGGGTCTATTAGAGTTTCTCGCTTTTAAACTTGTTCACTCTGAGCATTTTATTCATTTATAGTTTCTGGCACTTATTCCCAAGGAGGTTCATGCTGGTCAATTTCGACTCTTGTGCACCTGTTCAAATATTAGGAATCAAAGGACTATCTGGGGATTAATTTTTCTAATAAATCTAAGAAGAAATCTTAACCTTTCCATTTGTTTAAATTTTTCATTGTTGTTAAGGGAGATAAATGACTTCCAACCCTCAACATGCTGGGTAGGAAATCGAAAGTCTACTGAGTTCCATGTTACTAAATCGAATGATAGAAAAGAAGAAATGAGGGTATAAGGAGGAAAGAGTGGAGAAAGTTTGACAGGAAGCTAT
This sequence comes from Mus caroli, assembly GCF_978045245.1. Lineage (NCBI taxonomy): Eukaryota > Metazoa > Chordata > Mammalia > Rodentia > Muridae > Mus > Mus caroli. The sequence continues at coordinate 53,294,935 of NW_028227259.1, read as the reverse complement.
ATAAGAAGAAGGGGAGGGAAAGGAGAGGAAAGAGGAAAAAAATGGAATGAAAGGAAAAAGGAACATTAATAACAGGAGAGACATATGTAACCCCCACTCCAGTTCTGGTAGCTATTACACAGTTAGTAATGGAGTTTCTCTCCATTTCTCTTGATGGTATGTCAGAGGATAAAGGCTACACTGCTGGCTGGTCTCTTCTATGGGGGATCTGTTCGATGTATAGTGTTTAACACCTTTGTGAATGTGTAATCACTGTAAGCCACAGATAAACTAGGCATTAGATAAAGAAGGCTCAATAGTGAGCATGAAGGTAGGGAAGGCCCCTGTAGCCCGATGGTCTTCTGGCTAGGGAAGTGCTTGGTGGTTCACTCCTGACAACCATTCTCACTTCCACACAGCACCTCTCCTCGGTACTTCCTGTCAATTCAGACCTCAAAATGAAAACCAACTAGGCCATTTGCAATCCACAGGAGCTTGCCAAAGACTCTAATATCAAATGTGTTAACGATTCTTTCATTTGTCCGATATTTACTGAGTGCTCATTTGAGTCCACACAGTACTTTAAAAATGATGATGTGATAGTGGATTAAGGTAGGGATTTATTATTCTCAGTAAATTCAGGTGGTAGAAAGACAAATGTAAGAGTACCTCAATGCAGAACAAAACTAGAATCCATAGCTAAGTTAAAAAAAAAGTTTCTAAAGTCTACCCAGAAGATGTAAACTAAGAAAAAAAAATAACCAAAAAAGCTAGAAATCAAGTGTCAGACTTAAGTGGCAGCTACTGAAAACTGGGAGTTTTACAGCTGAACTTAATCACTGTGTGCCAGTATCCAAAAGCCTGGAGAAAATTTGCATTCAGAGAAACTTGGAAGACACAGTTAACAATAAATCAGTATCCCAGATGCACACTAAAGTTTAATATTTTCATCTGTCTAAGGACAACTTCCACAAACAAATGTGACATACCAGCACCTATATCTTGCTTTCTAATGTCCTCTTAAGCTAGTGTGTTTAGCAACCAGGGCCAATATAAAAAATACAGAAGATGATATTAGACCATATTCTCCTGCTACTACATAAGAAAGTCCCTTTCAGAACAGATCAATGGAGCCAAAGACACAGAAATAGGAAAACAAAAACAAAAAACAAAAAACAGAAAGATACTTACATGGTCAAAATGAAAAATTATGAAAATTATTAATAAAATTGATAACATAGTAGTGGACTACAACTCAAAGTATGCCATAGAGATACAAATACACAGCTGGATAAATAGGAATTAAAAATAAATCTCCCATATAAACTGCCAAATATGGGCTCTTTCACTTTCTTGTAATAATGTCTGCAGTATGCTTTATATTTATTGAAGGTTTACTATTGTTTCTGTTATATATGATATCATAGTTCATAAAATGGTTATTTTAAAATAGAAAGCTAGAGTCATGGATGAAAGTCAATGTTAAACATTATATAAACCCATTTAATTAAGTGGATCAGTCAATAGAGAAGAGAAAAACACAGGTTGGCCCTGGGAGATAGCTTAGTGGGCAAAGTGCCAGCATTAAGATTCCCAGGACCTACAATAGAAGCTAGGCATGGTGGCATAGTTTTGTAGTCCTAGCGTTCCTGAGGAGAATTCAGGAGGATCCTTGTGCCTCAGCAGCCATTCAGTCTAGCCCTATCTGTTGAGTTCGACATTCATTGATAGACCTCGTCTCAGCAAATAAGATGCAGAGTGACTCCAAGACATCAGATGTCATCCTCTCACTTCTTCATAAACACACAAAGGGACACATACATGGCACAGGCATGCATGTGCAAGAAAAAGACTGGAATAATATAAGTTGCAAAAGTGCTATCACTTAACCAAAACTATGAGAATTTGGTGCATAACACTGGGAAGAAGGAAATAATGGACTAATGAGGGTAGCCCAGTATCTCTGTGAAATAATATTACAAGCAACCAACTCAGAGAAAGAGGAGTCATTTTGTCTATCTTAGAGGTTTGGATCCATGGTCACCAGATGGTATGAATATTGTACCACTGGGGAGGCAGAATATCTTGGTGTAGGGTATGTGGTAGAATAGAGCAGCTCATATCATAATGTCTGGTGCTGCAAAGAGGAAAATGAAAAGGGTGAGGGAGGGAGGGGTAGGGGAAGGGAGCGAGCTGGGGAGCAAGCACACTACAGTGCCAGGGTCCCAATTTCTCCATTTCCTTTTAATTTCCTTTTACAGGCCTCATCTCTTAAGTGATCCACTTTCCGGTAGCACCTCTGGCAGGTGACTAAGCCTGCAATACGTGACCTTCTGGGAACATTTAAGACCTAGCTCATAATATTCAGCAAGGAATTAAATTTGGGGAAAACGTTATGATTTATTCTTCTATAGTCCCATTATACTTTGTAAAATAGAAGAAACATCTAGGTTGGAAAATTCTTCGGAGAGCACAAAAGCATTTCAAACTAAACTTCATTAATCTTACCAGCAGTATCCCAGTCAGAGGGCAAGCTCTGCTTGGTACAGCTGCTACTTTGAGACTCGGTTTGATGAACTTCTTCAGACCATGTGGTGAAGCCCAAATGGACTCCAAACTCTCACAGATTCTGATGTCTGAATACTAGGCAACTTCCTAGGCTGCGCCACCTGAAGCATCTTCACAAGTAATGAAAAGTGCTTTCATCTAAATTCTGCACTGTGCAAGCGTGACCCGTACATTTTTCTAATGAGCCCCGCGTGGTGGGAGGGGTTAAATGAATTAGTTCCTGACTGGGTCTGCAAGCTCTCTGGAAATAAGTGCAGGACCTCGGAGCTTTCCCCAAGTTTGTCTTTCTAACACAAACTTCCAAACTCAGAAAATCTCAGCTATGTTCTCCACCATAACGCTACCCAGAATCCCTTGATGCCTTTGAGGTAAAAGGCGAGTTTTTGAGTATATCAGGGAGGCCGTTTGCGATCTAGAACACTTCAAGACTCGCCTCCATAGCTTTTCAAAGGAATCCAGAGTTCGGTTCCCAGACTCTTTCACATCTGGTACTTATACCACACTGTTCTCACTGCCCGAAGTAGACGCCAGTCCTACCTTAATTCATTTTTAGACGTCTTGGTTGATGGTTCATCTGGCTCTGAAACCTTTGTGACGAAGCAGAATATAAAGCTGCTTTTATCATTCCAAACTCTTCCCAGAAGTGTCTAGCTCCTTATGAAAGGACCTATCATTCTGGTTTGCAGGAGACTGAGCGGTTCCCCAGAACTCAAAATTTCAGTACTACAATAGGGAGAATTCCCAATAACCTGTTCAACTCCATCAGCACACCCTGTGTCTCTTCTCTAAGTCTCTTGTGCTTTTTTTTTTTATTTTCATCGTTCTGAATTCCATCCTGCACTGCACATACTCATAGATTCCCCATTAGAGCATAAAATCTGAAGACAGTGGCCTTGCTTCATTTAGTTTTGTAGCCCCAGGCAGGGTTTCTAAGATACTTATTTTGTTTCGTTATTTTTTGTTTGGTTTGTTTTTTTAAATATCAATGTTCAGGTCTCCAGCCCCCAGAGATTCTTATTTAATTGATCCAAGGTGAGGCCCGGGCATGGGTTATTTTTTGAAGCTTAACCAAGTGATTCTAATGTGCAGTCAAGGTTGTGAACACCTGCTCGAGGGTAATGATTCTCAGCTGGGAGTAGTGTGAGCATCAGATCCACACACATCACCCTAGGCCCAACTACCCACAGATTCTAATTTAATTCATCTGGAATGGGGTCTGGGCAGCTGTATCATTAAGCATCAGGTGAGTCTAATTCATAGCTATAGTTAACCACAGCTTAAATTTATGTGTAGAAAAACCTAACTGAATTCCAAGATATTTGCTGCCATTAACTCTTGACAGCACTGGCAATGTGAATGCACACTGAACAGGGGAAAAATGTGATGCTGAAATAAGTCAATATTCTTAACATAGAGCTGATGCTCTTGCAGAAGTGAGATCTCCCTCAAACACTCTGTCTGTTTGCCCCTCCACATCAACATTAACAAAGAACACCCTGGCTGCTTTTAGATGCCCACTGTGGCTCAGGCCATCTCAGAGCCCTATGCCGATTCTCTGTCACTTTCTTATATCTAAGGCTTCCTTTCTGCTTCCTGGCCAGAATGGAATGGTTGGTACAGTAGAGCTAGGCCATCTTCCCACTCTTGCCCAATCTCCTCTCACTACTCTATGATCAGTGTACACTATAGATTTAGGGCTTCATCCTCCTTAAATGCTTTAGCTAACTCCCCAGCTTTTTGTTTGGCCTAAAAGGACTCACTAAGAGATTTTCAAACACTTTAATTCTTCTCTCAGGCCACTGAAAGTTGCATATTCTTCTTCTCTCCTCCATTGACCACTTCTGCTTCTTCTCCCTTCATCATCACACCCCCTTTCTTGTTTCACCATAACAGTTGTGTAATGAAATCGTCCTGTTCTTTTGTCCCTGATTGTGTGTGCCACTCCCACCTATAGAATGTAAAATTCAGAAGAAAACAAAGTGCATATTGTTTGTTGCTTTAACACCAGCACCTTTAATACTACCTAGCTGACAACACTTAGAAAAATAAAATTATTTTTTAATGATGTTCGCACATGTGTGTGCATGTGTCTCTCTGTGTGTGTGTGTGTGTGCATATGTCTGTGTGTGTGTGTGTATGTGTGTGTGTGCATATGTCTCTCTCTCTCTCTGTGTATGTGTATGTGTGTGTGTGTGTATGTGTGTGTGTGTGCATATGTCTCTCTCTCTCTCTCTCTCTCTCTCTCTCTGTATGTGTGTGTGTGCATATGTCTGTGTGTGTGTGTGTGTATGTGTGTGTGTATGTGCTTATTCAAAGCAGGACTACCATTCTTCCAATCTCTTCTCCTGAGTTTCACCTAACACTTTGCTTAGTATTGATCTAACTAGAAAGTCCGACACCAGCTATTCCCTTCTTACTGTAAAAAAAGTTTCAGAAGACAAAATAAAGATGCTGAACCCATGAGTTATTCACAGGTACTGTGTTCATAAGACAATAGTTTTGATAAAACAGAGTGAATCTAATTACTTTAGTTCATGTGAAATTCTTATCATCTATTTTTTTCTTGATGTCCAATGCAGTGTAGAAGAGAAAGGGCTATGCTATTGAGAGAAAAGCTAAACTGCCTATCCATCAGGAAAGAAGCATAAAGGCTATTAAGAGAAATGTCCACTGGGTTCATTTAAGGCAAGGCAAATAGTCCTTCATACCTCAGTAGCCCCTACATAATAGCACAGTTCAATAATTGATACCCACAGTGATGGTCTTGTATTATTAAGGAAAAAAATTCTTCTCTAGACTCTCTGGTCAAGTATGTTCTACTCCTGTTAGAAACATTTCCATTTGCAATATTTAAATCACCTTTGAGGAGAACTAAATGAGATATGCTTTAGACATTTAGAACATCTTATTAGAAACATTTACCCTATAACTATTCCAGAGGAATTAACTGTACATGCTTGCCAACATATTTCTGCTAATGGCTGGGGTATTCTATAACTGAAAGGGGGGCTGTTCCATCTCTGTCCTTGGAATCTCCACTGTGCACCTTAGTTCAGGTGGCTCCATGCAAAAGGTCCCCAGAACTTTTGTAGCCCGAGAAGCCATCTGACTTCAATAACCCTCGCTTTCCACTGGGAAGAGAATGCCCCATCATTGCCCTCTTGGATACCCTTTAAGCTTGTGCTCTTGCCAGATAAGCTAAAGGGATAGCAATTCTCAAAGTCACTGGCATTTATTGAAAGCCAAAGAAATTAGTGAGCTCTGACATTTATAGGTCTTAAACATTAAAGAAGTTAAAAGTAGTTGGAGCAAGGTTCAAGTCTTAAATGTAATGCCATACGACTTGCTGCTAATTCACTAATAATTACTCTGTTTATTATTTCAACAGCTAGATTTACAGTTCCACTCCAGCCCTAACTTTAACAACATGAGCTCTCACCTTCCAAACTTTTCAATTTCACAGTGACCTGAATTGCCTCTGATGGGGCATTCCTTAATGGTCTACAATAACGAGTCCTTATTGTATGTCAGAGTTTGTTATGATTCCCTTACCTATGTTAATTCACTTACACTCCCAATAAACCAACAAGGTAGAAAGTGAGATGAAATTCATTTTACACAGAAAATATAAAGCACTTTAGTACTTTAGGCAAAGATACAGAGTTAGTCATCAGGGTAGGCATGGTGGATAACCAGAGCCTGTACCATTAACTAACTGCTCGGCAACATGGTCTTCTGATTTTAAAAGTTTCAGCTGAAGCAAAGACTATGCTAATTGTGTGTCACCAAGCTTCCTCTTGACTTTTTTCCTTCTTTCACTATTCTAGAACCTATGCCCCTTACCGACCATAGCATTCTATTGATGAATAGCACTGACTCTCAAGTCTGGGAAAGCAGTGATATAGAAGGGGCTCAGTGCCACTGTGGTATTTGAACAGTCCAGGTAGTCTGCTCAACAAAGACTCTCAATAAAGTTAAATATTAATTAATTAATATTTAATTAAATATTAATTAATTAAATATTTAATTAATAGTATTAACTTATTTCTTAATTTCTTTCTTTTACACTATAGAGAACTAAGTTGGTATAGCATGATATATATATATGTATATATATATATATACATATATATATATGTGTGTGTGTGTGCTCTCTTATTCATGTGTACAATCTAGATGTGTGTTCATTAACCAACACAGTTATTCCTTTACCCCATCTGCAAAAAGCTGCAAAAAATAATGTTGGAAAAGATGTAGCTGAGAAAGAAGTTGGGCTTAGCTTAGCTGGATGGATCAAAGTAAATAAAACCCGTCAAACAAGCTGGAATCTAAACAGCATAAAGCCTCTGATGAAGCCTGCAGGTTCTTGCCTTGAAAGAAGCCATTTTTCAGAGAGGTCTGAGCCTGGACTCTGATGCTGTAGCCGATAGGCACAGCCTCTTTTCACTTCTGAGAGAGATGCAAGGCTCAGTGGGTACGGGTGAATGAGAAAACTCTTTTGGCTTTTCAGTGAATACAGAATAAATGTCACTTTCTTTGGAAATGACCTTTCTGCTTTTCTCATCTTTGTATATAAAGTGGCTGTGTGAGAGAATCCAGGCCTAGGAATTTCATTTCTGAAGCTCCAGCAGATTCATCCCTTAGACATTTTCAAGATGGATGGGCTGAAAAGTATCAGCAACAGAGATGAGAGTTGATTTCTTCAGTGATCTGGAAAGAGTCAACACCATTAGGTTCTCATCCAGTGCAATTCAGTGAAGGCTGGGGAGCGTTATCAGATGAGTGGTTGGATATAGATGTTAGTGTAATTCTTAAGAGAGAGATTGTGGGGAACTGAGTTCCCCTAGAAACATTGATCAAAAACACCCATCCTGTCCATAAAAGTTAGTGGTTCAAATGAACATGAAATGTTGGGGATGGGTATCTCCATGCTGATGTTGATGAAAACAATTGTCTATACTGTTAAGAGAAAGAAAAACAAAAACAAAAATAAAAAAACAAAAACCAAGAAACACCCAGAGCTGACACAGCAGTCTTAAATGGCAGGATTTTTGTAAGAGGGGAATAGTGAAGCTGCTACAAGCTAAGAATTGTTGCAAATGGGTTGCTTGCTTCCTAGACTAATAAAGCAATGCCAAAAGCAATCAAGCTCCTAAAAAATCTCAGCTGTCCTGCAAATGGATGATCATTATTATAGTAAATCACCGTGCACCTAAGAACAAATGCAGTTTGCAGTTCAATGTAATTCAGTGGCTGGGCTTCATCACCAGCTCTCCATTGCACTGTCATCTGTCACAGGAGAGCACCAGGTAATTTCACTTTGAAGACCTAACAGTGGTCTAATTAAACAACAACTGTAATTTCCTCCCTCTCCTGCTCCCTACCCTCCATGGCTAGCCACCCTCATCAGAGAATGATTACCGGATTTGAATGTCAGTTTGGGAGAGGTATTCTTCTAGAATTCTGGCCAGAAGTCCCACATTCTTTCTATTAGGTGTTTCATGAAAATGCTTTCTCATTTGAATGTAGAAAAACAAAACAAAATGTGGCCCATATGTAGTGGACTCTAAACTTAATGAAAGCAGTGACTGAATCTTGTTCACCAAAGTGAAGTCTTGTAGTCCCAGCCTGATGCCCAGGACACAACAGTAAAATTATTGAGTACAGAGAAGAATCAATGTCATTAATCTAAAATCCATTAAGACGGACATAGTGTTAACTCTACAGATCTTGAGCTTGGGTTTTGGTTCATACATTTTCTATGATGAAAGTCCAGTTACTATTTATTTATTTATCTATTTATGACTAATACATTGACAGTTTACAAGCATGGGTTGGGAAGGATAAGCTATGTTGCATTGCACTACTTTAAATGCAGTATTGATATACAAATAATTATTATGCTAATTTCACAGCATCTTGATCTACTCATTAGCACAGATACAAAGAATCAGCATGGTGTAGTGGAAAAGCATTAAAAGGGTAATTAGGAGCCCTGGGCTGTGATCCCAGATCCACCACTCATTAGCAATGTCACCTTGGCCAAGTCATGTAACCCCTCTGAGCTTGCTTCTTCACCTGTAAAGTGAAGAAATTGAACTAGGGGGCCCAGTAACATCCTTTGACTCTATGATCTTGGCCAACAACTGAGTGCCAGTCACGCTCTCATCACCCTCTCTTTGTTCGTTTCAACAGTTCTCTCTCCAAACACACAACTGGGTTTTGCCACCTGCTACCTTCCTGGGTAGGAAATGCCATCTTCCCTCATTGACTGTACATGCCTGACAGTAACAAACTTCTCAGTTCTTTTTGGGAGACTACTTGTTTTTCTTCCTGAAATATTACCCCCCCTCCTCCAAAAGTCTTCCACCCCCTCCTTGTTCTTTTTTACCTGTTCTTCTGTATATCTTGTCCTATTAGGAATAACTGTGTTAATCAATGTCTACTACAAATAGAAGCTTCTCTGATGATGGTTGAAATAGAGTCAGTGTACCACTATGCCCATTTAGCTGAATAACAGTAGTTTCTCTCCTAGTACCTAGGACCTTTCTTACCAGAGATACGGTGTCCAGCAATGGTTTTCATCTTATGAGGTAGGACTTAAATCCAGTCTGAAGTGATTGGGTCCTTCCATGATCTTCCTGTTACTACCGCACCAATAGCCATGCCTTGGCAGGCTAGACATTATTTTAGCTCACAGAGTTCACAACAGAGAATGAAAGATAATTGCCTTTCTCCTCCAGTAGCATGCATAGCATTTTCTAGCACTATGGAAGTAAGCAAATAGGGATGAAGCTTTCAGGTAATGCTCAACCTTAAATGAGACAGCTATATCACCTTCTTTCCTCCCAAGACTCAGACATAATTGCAAGAAAGGTAAGAGAAAGACTGTAAGAGACAGAGGTGGTAGATAAATACAATGAAACAGTACTCTCCAAACACGAATGGGCAGCTGCACATTAAAGCATACAACAGTTGTGACAGCATACACAAGCTCCACACAAGCTCAATCCAAACCAAATCTCAGCATGGAGGTAGACATGGAGTTCCACTCATACCCAAGGATCTATTGGCAAGTGTGAACTGCTTAGTTGGGGAAAGACAGCATTTTTTAAGAATGTTGTCCTGGCAAGTTGTGAACCAGGGGAAGGCCACCTATTCAAGACTGTGTTGACAGCACAAATTAGACTTCATAGATGAAGAAAACATAGAGGATCCAAAATGGAATGTATAGGAAGGGAGGTAGATCTTCAAGAAGTTGGGAGATTTGTTGGGAGTTGTATTTATGATAAAATACACAGTATGAAACTATCAAAAACTACAAAATAATAATCTTTGAGAAATACATAATTTATACAACAAAATATGGTGGTATATAGCCAACACCTGGTTCTACACTCCAACTTCCTCTGTATTCTCTACATCACTTCACTTTTCTTAATGTGTATCTTGATTTTTAATAACTCACTAAGTCCAATTTGTGCTTCTAATACATGCATGGTTGTGGGTTTTTAATAATGCATGAATGGGAGGCCCTAATACATGTATGAGTTAGGGCCACCACATAGAACAAGGGAGAACTACCCGTGATCACATCCTCAACAAGAATGATTTCCACCTCTAACCACAGCCATTAATTGCCAATGGCTCCATAGTAAAGATGGGGACTGGAGGTCCTGTTTTCCATCTATGAAGACATCTTGACTGGATCTATTGACTGTAGGTCTTGTGTGGGTAGCAGCAGCTATTGTGAGTTCATCAACGCAATAGCCAGGTGATACTCAGAAGACAGTATTTAACCACACTACTCCCATCTTTTAGCTCTTAAATTATTCAGCCTCTTCTATCCAGTTCCCTGAGCCAGGATCAGGTACTGTAGATATATTCATAAAGAAAGGTGTCCTATTTAAGAATATCTTATTTAAGAATATCTGAACACCCACTCTCTTCTTTTTTTTTAATTTTTAATATTTTTATTACATATTTTCCTCAATTACATTTCCAATGCTATCCCAAAAGTCCCCCATAGTGCCCCCCACTTCCCTACCCACCCATTCCCATTCTTTTGGCCCTGGCATTCCCCTATATTGGGGCATATAAAGTTTGCAAGTCCAATGGGCCTCTCTTTCCAGTGATGGCCGACTAGGCCATCTTTCGATACATATGCAGCTAGAGACAAGAGCTCCGGGGTACTGGTTAGTTCATCATGTTGTTCCAACTATAGGGTTGCAGATCCCTTTAGCTCCTTGGGTACTTTCTCTAGCTTCTCCATTGGGAGCCCTGTGATACATCCAATAGCTCAACAGAGGAATGGATACAGAAATTATGGTACATTTACACAATGGAGTACTACTCAGCTATTAAAAAGAATGAATTTATGAAATTCCTAGCCAAATGGATGGACCTGGAGGGCATCATCTTGAGTGAGGTAACACAATCACAAAGGAACTCACACAATATGTATTCACTGATAAGTGGATATTAGCCCAAAACTTAGGATACCCAAGATATAAGATACAATTTGCTAAACGCATGAAACTCAAGAAGAATGAAGACCAAAATGTGGACACTGTGCCCCTTCTTAGAATTGGGAACAAAACACCCATGGAAGGAGTTACAGAGACAAAGTTTGGAGCTGTGATGAAAGAATGGACCATCTAGAGACTGCTGTATCCAGGGATCCATCCCATAATCAGCTTCTAAACGTGCCCACTCTCTTCTTAACAGTTCAGCCAGTCATGTGTTTCTTCATTGATTGCAGCTTGCCTCAAAAGGAAGCAGCTTTAAGCAAGGCCGAGTATAGCATAGGTACTGGTCCAAAGATCGATCGCTCCCACCCTGGGTCAGCAACTACTGAATCTACTCCAACCCATGTCTTCTTTGACTTCCCATCTAAAGTTCTACGATAATCTTCACCTTCTCCTTTCTAGTGTGCATTATAACTTAATATGTCATTGGGCATTGCTACCACAAGATTGTCTCTTTATGTATAGGGACACTATATGCTTTTTCTTACTGTTGGCACCTCCTTTGTTATAAACCTCACAGGTGCATGCAGAGTAACCAGTAGAGGAATAAACATCTGAGAGAAATTCATCAGAACACACAATACCAATGTCATTAATTCATGTCAATGAATCAATGAAATAAAAGAAATCAGGGCTCAGCCATGTTTACCAGACTTTCATATATGAAGCTTAAAGTATAAGTTCTACTTGTTTGAAATCCTACCTTATTTCTTACTTTGGACTATTTACAAATACTTTGAACTAAAATTATGATGTTCTAGCACTAATCTTGTCTCAATTGAATTGACATAAATTGTAAGCAAAATTTATGAAATGATGTATTTTTAGGAAGTCATTTGGGTCAAAAGGTCCTGTGGGTACTTCCAAAATTGATTTGAAACTAAATATTTTCTGATAAGTGCTATTATTACATTATTTGTATATGTACAGAATTATTTTTAGGATTTCCTGTCATTGTGCTTGTTTGTGTGTGTGGATGAACTTTTACTAAACTCACTTAAGGTTAGGTTGTTCTCTGTAGTTTTATCCAGTATTTCCTGTGATTTGTAAGCCTGTTATGTTCTCAAGCAGTTCCCTCAGTCATTTTCTCTGATTTTTAAACCTTTCCAGTGGTAATGATTTTCTATTATGAAGCACAGAAATTTCACATTTGCTGAAGTTCTCTGTATGAATATATTTCATGCTATTAACTCTCGTCTCAAATCATATGCAACTAAGCACAGATGCCCCTGTCATCTTTGTCTTCTGCCACTTTCTGTTTCCAGAGGAAAGAAGATTGTGACTTACTGTAAGTATAACACTGAAAAAAATATTACCTATGTCTCCTTGGCTGATTGTTGTTGACATGAAAGATGACATTAAGTGACATGTAACAGTCAGGTCTTAGTCACAATTTAGACTTTCAGTGGAGAAAAATGATGTATCAGATGGCAATATTGTTATCAGAAGTGTGGTTAAAGGGGTCAAGACAATAAATCTATACCCTTGGTTTTGCTCATGAATCCTGGCTATACATCTGAAATATACCTTTGTTCATTTTCTTATACAATAGCAGTCCCACCTAGCATCATTAGAAAATCAGTTATTTGTATAAATATCCAAGAAAGTAAACCATTCCCTTAAAATTCTTTATTTTTTTAAAGATTTTGGTAACATGGTTTTCATATTGAAAATCTCTCAACTTGAATTTATGAACTGGTAATTGGCAAGTTAAGTTTCTGGGATAGCAGAATCAGGGCTACAGCCATTCTAGAAAGATTTATTCACCTTTAAAAAAAAGAGAAACATGAACTTCATAGTTTGGTACACTAATATCTTTTTATGCATCACTCTCCTCCAAGATTTCAGTACCTCATTAGTAAACATATTAATGTTCAAGTTCCTAAAGAGTATATGTATCATTTGGCTTTTCTGTGAAAAATAAACAGTCCCAAAGATATGCACTGGGTTCTCTGTGGGTGGTTTTTCTGTGCTGGGTCTCATGACATATGCATTCACTAGATATTCAACTGGGATTGGCTGACCCATCATGGTCCCACTTGCTCATGTGACTGACCTGATTTGAAAGTCTCCAGTAGGAATTCGTAAGAGAGGGGTTCCTTGAAACATACTAAGTTTTTATTTAAAACTACATTCAGAGTCTTTCCAAGTCCACTGTTGAACAGGACTGAGTAGTTCTGACAGCTCTTATAGCTCTCAAAAAACCTACACTATTGAATCTCATCTTTTACTAAGAATATTCTTTTTGTCTTTAAGACATCTTCAACAAGGGAAAAATTGTTCTGTTTTATATCCAGCAACGAAAGACTAAGCTTCTGCATGTACCACATTATGAAAGCAAATAGCCTTGGATTCAAGGATTTAGGCCGTGCCCACTCCTCAGTGAGAGAACTAGTATCAATGTATTGCAAAGTAATATGAACTCAAAGGAATCAAGAATACATCACTATTTTTGTATCTATTAAGACATGTTTAATGGTGTAATTAAACTTTTCATTTCTTTATGTGGCAAAACAAAGTTTTAAACTAGCAGATCATATGGAGTTTTTGGTCTAGGGTCTCTCTGTGTCTCAAGGCTTTACTCTAAACAGAAAAATGTGAGGATTCCAACAGAGGGTCCAGATAAATAGCAGGAGTTCCGCCATGACAGTTTTCTCATGTTTGAGTGAAGGAAGCGAAGGATCGGTGTATTTTCAAGTTCTGCCTTCATTTCCAGCATCCAGCTATGATGATGATGCTGTACAATGGAAAAGGAGGAGAGGGAACACTTGGGGAAGAGAAGGAAACACTGTGTTGTGAGCTTTTCTTCCGAGAACAACGAATAACAGTTCCTGGGAACTGGTTAACTTCTGAGTCATTATGGGGTTGATCTTTGAGTTGCCTTCAATCAAGGCAGCTAGCTTCCTCTCGGCGTGATTATCATGTTGATTATCAGCAGTCCATCTCATGGTGATTATCTCATTTGGAATGATGTGACTTTGTTTTGTTTCAAGGCTCTATTAAACTAGCTCATGTGGAAAGTTATCCATCCGATGTGCCACTCAGACACAGAGAGCACTTAGAAAATTTTAGGAATAGGAACTTAGAAAAGGATCTCTTTTATTCCTGAATAATAAGTCAGAAAAAAAGGTATAAAACTATAATATGAGTCAGCTCATTTTATGCTGAGAGATATTTGAGGAGTTAGTCACTTACCACCATGCTTGACATCCTCATTTTGACCATTGTGATTCAAAAACTAGAAGAAAGGGCTAGTCTCCTAGAAGTTGTCCTCTGACCTCCATACGTGGGCTGTAACACACGTCCATACAAACATACAGCCAAACCCATGAAATGAACAAATCAAAATATAATATATACTTTTTAATTATTTGGATATTGCTTTGGATTAGAGCATGCAAAAACCCTTTGGAAAAATAAAATACCTTCTTTCTTATCTTCTTTTTTTTCCAATTTTTTATTAGGTATTTACTTAATTTACATTTCAAATGTTATCCTGAAAGTCCCCTATACCCTACTGACCCCCTGCTCCCCTACCCACCCACTCCCACTTCTTGGCCCTGGTGTTCCCCTGTACTGGGGCATATAAAGTTTGCAATAACAAGGGGCCTTTCTTACCAATGATGGTCGACTAGGCCATCTTCTGCTACATATGCAGCTAGAGACATGAGCTCTGGGGGGTGCTGGGTATTTCATATTTTTGTTCCACCTGTAGGGTTGCAGATCCCTTCAGCTCCTTGGTTACTTTCTCTAGCTCCTCCATTGGGGGCCCTGTGATCCATCCAATAGCTGACTGTGAGCATCCACTTCTGTGTTTGCCAGCACTGGCATAGCCTCACAAGGAACAGCTATTTCAGGGTCCTTTCAGCAAAATCTTGCTGGAATATGCAATATGGTCTCTGTTTGGTGGCTGATTATGGGATGGATCCCTGGGTGGGGCAGTCTCTGGATAGTCCATCCTTTCGTCTCAGCTCCAAAATTTGTCTCTGTAACTCCTTCCATGGGTATTTTGTTCCCAATTCTAAGAAGTGGCAAAGTGTCCACACTTTGGTCTTCATTCTTCTTGAGTTTCATGTGTTTTGCAAATTGTATCTTGGGTATTCTAAGTTTCTGGGCTATTATCCACTTATCAGTGAGTGCATATCATGTGAGTTCTTTTGTGATTGGGTTACCTCACTCAGCATGATACTCTCTAGATCCATCCATTTGCCTAGGAATTTCATAAATTCATTGTTTTTAATAGCTGAATGAGTAGTACTCCATTGTTTAAATGTACATTTTCTGTATCCATTCTTCTTAAAAGTTTAGTATAAGTGCCTTGTGAGTGTTGTGGTTTTTGAATTCACATTTGACAACTTTTTCAAATTCTCTGGGACAGTTGTAGATTGAATTGGAGGCTACTTTACAAGAATATGTTGTTTGCAGTAATAATACCACCAAGCCCCGAATGGGCCATTAGATGTGTTTATAGGTCAAACATGCAAAAAGCACCTTTTCCTCATTTTTGTTGCTTTGTGCTTAGACTGCTTCGTGCAGCTTCTCCTTTTAGTTGTTAAGAATCTTTCTGAATTTTTGTTTGGTTTGGTTTTGTGCAAAATTAACCTGTAGAACCAAACCCTGTCAATGTTGGGGGTGGGGGCAAGACATTTATGAACCATTCAAATCAAATTTATGTTTTAGTCATCTGATTTCCCTCAAATGGAGAAATTAAAACAAATATATTATCATATATATTATATTAATATGTTATAGAAATTTTTATATATGTATATATATATGTGTATGTATATATATATATATATATATATATATCAAGAGAAGAGTCCTGTTCTCAGTGGTTCATAATTCTCTTAAGTGAGAATTCTCATAATTCTCTTAATTCTCATAAGTAAGGATTCAAGAAAAACATTCTTCCAGGGCTAGGAGAAGAAGAGAAAAGACTCTCTGCACACATGGAAAAGCAACAGGGGAGAGGAAGTGCAGGGAAGGGGTGAAATAGAAAGAGTGGACAGAAATTGTCTCCACCTGCATTTGAAATCAGGAGCCTCCACTGAAGAATAAATGTGTAGTGGCTCTGGGAACAGTGACACCATCCTCAGCACTCAGAGACATCCATGTCTGCACTCAGCAAAGGAGGACTCTCCCGCCAGTCACATAATGGTTGTGTGGGGAAAATAGATATTCAAGGGAAGAGAACAGGTGTTGGGTGGGGAGGGGACGAGATAGTGCAATCGTCTCTATGGTGCTTCCAAACAAACATCTATATACAACTCTGTTGTCAAAACTTCCCTATTGTAAAGGCTTTTAAATTTGGACCCTGTTAGATGTTCTTTCTCCCAGCAGTCACCATTATTTCTCTGAAAATTATTGACATGTAAAAGCCAAAGAACTGGGTGGGAGACTGAATTATGTGACAGCTCAAATTTGTTTTGTAGAAGGATGTTTTTATCCAGATTTATTTTGGACATAAAGTCCCCTCTTTCTTTTCCATTCTGCAGGACAGGATTTGATCTGCTTTTAAGGGCTATATCTTCTTTTGGTTGCAGGATTCTGGCTTGAGTTGAAATCTCAGTTTGATCACTTTCTTATTTGTGATCATGGCAACCGAAACTTCTTTCTCTGTAGAATGTTTTGCTTTCAAAAATATTATTGTTATTTGCCTATTTCCTGGTAATATATCCTTATTTATTAGAATGATACCTGGTAGAGGATATAAATAAATAACCATGGATGCCTAGACTTGATAGATACTGCTAATGGACTTTAGGTAGTAAAGGGGAAAAAAATCCCAAGAAGGTAAGATGGATAATGATATTGGAGTTTTGTGATGAACCAGACAAGCCATTGTAGCAGGGAAACTGAAAAGAAATAAGGAAAGAAAGAAAGAAAGAAAGAAAGAAAGAAAGAAAGAAAGAAAGAAAGAAAGAAAGAAAGAAAGAGCAAGCTGAATTGAATGAAAACGTTGGAAAGTGGCATGGAATACAGGATTGAGAGTCCTGAAGCTCTGCATCTGGAATCCTGGAATGGGGTTTAGGCTCTTGTGTGTGTGTGTGTGTGTCCATCCATGCATGCCTTTGTGCATATGTACCATGTTCGATCACCTGCCAGTGGAGGCTATAAAAAAGTATGTGATCTTCTGGAGTTGAAAGTAGATGTAGAAGTTAGTCCCTGGTTCTTCCTCCCAGCCCCATGTTCCCTGGAATAAGACTCAGAATCAAAACATATTTACAAATATCTTGGCCATATAGCTAGGCTCTTCTCTGACTAGAATCATATCTTAAGATAGCCTATTTATTTTAATCTACATTCTGCCACATTGCTAGTTACCTGTGTTAAAGTGCCATGTATCTGTTTCTTCATATTTTTCTGGGCAAATCCCCTGCCTGGCTCTCTTCCAGATTATTTCTGCTTCCTAGATGTTCCACCTCTTATTTTCTGCCTAAACAATAGACCATGGGCCTTTTTTTGGTATTTATTTCATTTACATTTCCAATGCTATCCCAAAAGTCCCCTCACCCCCACTCCCCCCACCCCCACCTCCCACTTCTTGGCACTGGCGTTCCCCTGTATTGAGGCAGATAAAGTTTGCATGACCAATGGGCCTCTCTTGCCACTAATAGCCCACTAGGCCATCTTCTGCTACATATGCAGCTAGAGACACAAGCTCTGGGGGGTACTGGGTAGTTCATATTGTTGTTCCAACTGTAGGGGTGCAGATTCCTTTAGCTCCTTGGTTACTATCTCTAGCTCCTCCATTGGGGCCCTGTGATCCATCCAATAGCTGAAAGTGAGCATCCACTTCTGTGTTTGCTAGGCCCCGGCATAGTCTCACAAGAGACAGCTATATCTGTGTCCTTTCAGCAAAATCTTGCTAGTGCATGCAATGGTGTCAGCTTTTGGAGGCTGATTATGGGATGGATTCCCCGATATGGCAGTCTCTAGATGGTCCATCCTTTCCTCTCAGCTCCAGACTTTGTCTCTGTAACTCCTTCCATGGGTGTTTTGTTCCCAATTCTAAGAAGTGGCAAAGTGTCCACACTTTGGTCTTCGTTCTTCTTGAGTTTCATGTGTTTTACAAATTGTATCTTGGGTATTCTAAGTTTCTGGGCTAATATCCACTTATCAGTGAGTACATATTCTGTGAGGTCTTTTGTGATTGGGTTACCTCACTCAGGATGATGGCCTCCAGGTCCATCCATTTGTCTAGGAATTTCATAAATTCATTCTTTTTGATAGCTGAGTAGTACTCCATTGTGTAAATGTACCACATTTTCTATATCCATTCCTCTGTTGAGGGGCATCTGGGTTCTTTTCAGCTTCTGGCTATTATATAAATAAGGCTGCTATGAACATAGTGGAGCATGTGTCCTTCTTACCAGTTGGAACATTTTCTGGATAAATACCCAGGAGAGGTATTTCTGGATCCTCCGGTAGTACTATGTCCAATTTTCTGAGGAACTGCCAGGCTGATTTCCAGAGTGGTTGTACAAGCTTGCAATCCCACCAACAATGGAGGAGTGTTCCTCTTTCTCCACATCCTTGCCAGCATCTGCTGTCACCTGAATTTTTGATCTTAGCCATTCTGACTGGTATGAGGTGGAATCCAGGTGTTGTTTTGATTTGTATTTCCCTGATGATTAAGGATGTTGAACATTTTTTCAGGTGCTTCTCAGACATTCGGTATTCCTCAGGTGAGAATTCTTTGTTTATCGCTGAGCCCCATTTTTTAATGGGGTTATTTGATTTTCTGGAGTCCACCTTCTTGAGTTCTTTATATATATTGGATATTAGTCCCCTATCTGATTTAGGATAGGTAAAGATCCTTTTCCAATTTGTTGGTGGCCTTTTTGACTTATTGATGGTGTCTTTTGCCTTGCAGAAGCTTTGCAATTTTATGAGTTCCCATTTGTCTATTCTCAATCTCACAGCACAGTCTATTGCTGTTCTATTCAGGAATTTTTCCCCTGTACTCATATCTTCGAGGTTTTTCCCTACTTTCTCCTCTATAAGTTTCAGTGTCTCTGGTTTTATGTGGAGTTCCTTAGTCCACTTGGATTTGACCTTAGTACAAGGAGATAGGAATGGATCAATTAGCATTCTTCTACTTGCTAACCGCCAGTTGTGCCACCACCATTTGTTGAAAGTGCTGTCTTTTTTCCACTGGATGGTTTTTGCTCCCTTGTCAAAGATCAAGTGACCATAGGTGTGTGGGTTCATTTCTGGGTCTTCAATTCTATTCCATTGGTCTACTTGTCTGTCGCTATACCAGTACCATGCAGTTTTTACCACAATTGCTCTCTAGTACAGCTTTAGGTCAGGCATGGGGATTCCACCAGAGGTTCTTTTATTTGTGAGAAGAGTTTTGCTATCCTAGGTTTTTTGTCATTCCAGATGAATTTGCAGATTGCCCTTTCTAATTTGTTAAAGAATTGAGTTGGGATTTTGATGGGGATTGCATTGATTCTGTAGATTGCTCACATTGCACCTCACATAATAATAGTGGGAGACTTCAGCACACCACTTTCACCAATGGACAGATCATGGAAACAGAAACTAAACAGGGACACAGTGAAACTAACAGAACTTATGAAACAAATGGATCTAACAGATATCTACAGAACATTTTACCCTAAAACAAAAGGATATACTTTCTTCTTAGCACCTCATGGTACCTTCTCCAAAATTGACCACATAATTGGTCACAAAACAGGCCTCAACAGATACAAAAATATTGAATTTGTCCCATGCATCCTGTCAGATCACCATGGATTAAGGCTGATCTTCAATAACAAAATAAATAATAGAAAGCCAACATTCACGTGGAAACTGAACAACACTCTTCTCAAAGATACATAGGTCAAGGAAGAAATAAAGAAAGAAATTAAGGACTTTTTAGAATTTAATGAAAATGAAGCCACAACATACCCAAACTTATGTGACACAATGAAAGCATTTCTAAGAGGAAAACTCAGCTCTGAGTACCTCCAAAAAGAAACTAGAGAGAGCACACACTAGCAGCTTGACAACACACCTAAAAGCTCTAGAACAAAAGGAAGAAAATTCACCCAAGAGGAGTAGACAGCAGGAAATAAACAAACTCAGGTGCGAAATCAACCAAGTGAAAACAAGAACTATTCAAAGAATCAACCAAAGGAGGAGCTGGTTCTTTGAGAAAATCAATGAGATATATAAACCCTTAGCCAGACTCACTAGAGGGCACAGGGAAACATCCTAATTAACAAAATCAGAAATGAAAAGGGAGACATAACAACAGATCCTGAAGAAATCCAAAACCCCATCAGATCATTCTACAAAAGGCTATACTCAACAAAACTGGAGAACCTGGATGAAATGGACAAGTTTCTAGACAGATACCAGGTACCAAAGTTAAATCAAGTTCAGGTTAATGATCTAAACAGTCCTATATCCCCTAAAGAAATAGAAGCAGTCATTAATAGTCTCCCAACTAAAAAAAGCCCAGGACCAGATGGGTTTAGTGCAGAGTTCTATCAGACCTTCAAAGAAGATCTAATTCCAGTTCTTCACAAATTATTCCACAAAATAGAAGCAGAAGGTACTCTACCCAACTCATTCTATGAAGCCACAATTACTCTGATACCTAAACCACAAAAAGACCCAACAAAGATAGAGTACTTCAGACCAATTTCCGTTATGAATATCGATGCAAAAATCTTCAATAAAGTTCTCGCTAACCGAATCCAAGAACACATCAAAACAATCATCCATCCTGACCAAGTAGGTTTCATCCCAGAGATGCAGGGATGGTTCAATATATGGAAATCCATAAATGTAATCCAGTATATAAACAAACTCAAAGACAAAAACCACATGATCATCTCCTTAGACTCAGAGAAAGCATTTGACAAAATCCAACACCCATGATAAAAGTCTTGGAAAGATCAGGAATTCAAGGCCCATACCTAAACATGATAAAAGCAATCTACAGCAAACCAGTAGCCAACATCAAAGTAAATGGTGAGAAGCTGGAAGCAATCCCACTAAAATCAGGGACTAGACAAGGCTGCCCACTTTCTCCCTACCTATTCAACAGTGTACTTGAAGTCCTAGCCAGAGCAATTCGACAACAAAAGGAGATCAAGGGGATACAAATTGGAAAGGAAGAAGTCAAAATATCCCTTTTTTTCAGATGATATGATAGTATATATAAGTGACCCTAAAAATTCCACCAGAGAACTCCTAAGCCTGATAAACAGCTTCAGTGAAGTAGCTGGATATAAAATTAACTCAAACAAGTCAATGCCCTTTCTGTACACAAAGGATAAACAAGCTGAGAAAGAAATTAGGGAAACAACACCCTTCTCAATAGTCACAAATAATATAAAATACTTTGGTGTGACTCTAACTAAGGAAGTGAAAGATCTGTATGATAAGAACTTCAAGTCTTTGAAGAAAGAAATTAAAGATCTCAGAAGATGGAAAGATCTCCCATGCTCATGGATTGGCAGGATCAATATAGTAAAAATGGCTATTTTGTCAAAAGCAATCTCCAGATTCAATGCAATCCCCATGAAAATCCCAACTCAATTCTTTTTTTTTTTTTTTTTTTTTTTTGGTTTTTTTGAGACAGGGTTTCTCTGTATAGCCCTGGCTGTCCTGGAACTCACTTTGTAGACCAGGCTGGCCTAGAACTCAGAAATCCGCCTGCCTCTGCCTCCCGAGTGCTGGGATTAAAGGCGTGCGACACCACGCCCGGCCCAACTCAATTCTTTAACAAATTAGAAAGGGCCATGGGCTTTTAAACTAATAGGTAATGCATCCATACAATACACAAGAGTTACTATGAGCTGTCTAACACGGTTGCTGGGAACTGAACTTGGGACCTTTGAAAGAAAGAACAGTGTGTAATCCTAAGAACTGATCCATTTTCCCAACCTCCTAGATATGTTTTAAATGAATACAGTAAATATCTGAATTACATTTCATACTTTCCTACTACTTAGGATATTTTGTGCTTCTCTCCTCTCCCTCTCTCTCTCACTCTCTCTCACTCTCACTCTCTCTTGATTTTTGTTGTTGTTGTTTTGTTTTTGTTTGTTTGTTTGTTTGTTTTGAGACAGGGTTTCTCTGTATAGCCCTGGCTATCCTGGAACTCACTCTGTAGACCAGGCTGGCATCAAATGCAGAAATCCTCCTGCCTCTGCCTCCCAAGTGCTGGGATTAAAGGCATGTGCCACCACCACCCGGCTCGTCATTCTCTTTTTTAATCATTCCTATTAACATCTTTTTTACTATACACCTTTGTTAAGCTGAGATATTAGTCCCTATAACTCCAGCAGAAAAATGTTTTAAAGCGTGAGTATATAATTTGGGTGTTGACTATCTTCTGAAAGACTTGGTACCATTAGGAGTTGGGCATGATAGGAAGTTTAGGATGCTAATTCTATGACCTCAAAAAAGTAGGTCTCCAGATCCTTCTCATTACTCTCTTGATTGCTTCCAGTTTTGCTAACCACACATTTCTGTAATACCATGCAGCCTACTCCAGACCCAAAGCAAGAGTGCCAAAACATGGATTAGATCCTTGAAAACTGTGAGCTGAACTAAGTCTTTTCTTTCTATAAGTTGATTGCCTCTGGTTTGGTAAAGTAATAAAATGCTTTCATGTCATTGGCATGAAATTAAACTCAACTCTTTTTGATATTATCAGGAAATATTTTATTCTAAACCTCTTCAAAACGACCTGGGCATCGAAGCACCTTTTGTATGATTTAGATGTGTGTAATAGAAACCATTTTAAAGGTACATGTTAAATTGGGTTTCTCAAGGATGTGAGCTTCGAAATACTTCAGTTAGTCTAGTTTGAGTAATTGCTTGCACTTGGAAGCAATAAGACTGTGTAATTTTCACAAAAAGCTCTTATTTCTGGATAGTATTTAAACATTGTAATTTTTCACTAAGACAGTCCTCCCTCCAAACAGTGATGATCAGTCCTTTATAACTGTAGAACACTGTAAAGAAGAACTTAAGACAGGAATTGCTGTATAAGACCCAGCATGGTTTTTTGATTGTTTGTTTTTGTTTTTGTTTTTGGGTGGTTGTGTGTTTTGATTTTGTTTTTATTTTCTTTTAAACTGTGTATAATCATTTTTCTTTTTCTCTTCAAAGTAAATTTTCTGGCTCAACTTTGGGAAGTGCCCTCCAGTTTTCTCTCACTCTTTGAAAAGTAACTGAGAATACTATTTTCCCCTTCTGGACTCATTAGGAGGAGTCTGTTTCTTCTGGCCCCCAAAGGAAACACTTTGTACCAACCAACCAGGTCTGTGCCATTTGCTTCAGAGGTTTAGCTGAAATTCTGTTAACTGCATGAAATGTGTATAGGTGTGGCTTTTGCTGCCATTTACTCAAAGTGACCCTCTTCCTCTAACACTACTCACTTCCCATTTCCTCAGAGAGTGTGAATCTGTTCATCAACACCTGCTAACTGCTGAAACAGGAAAAGGGCCTCCTGGGGGGATAATCCCACACAGTATCTGATCTAATGTGGCAGCCAGAAAGAAGACTTGCCATGGGGTTAGAAGAGTTGCTATTCCTGAACTGTCAGGAACCACCCCAAAAGACCCTGCAAACCTTGGTGATGGAATAATATGGAGGTTGACATGAGGCTGGAAAAGTGGCTGTTGAACCCTTTTGATGGCAGTCTGGGAGCTATCACTGCCCCTCAGAAATGTGAACTGCAGAAGAAACTTGCCTCATTTAAAACATCCCCTAGAGAAAGAAACTACAGAATAGACTTGGGAAAGTCTTACTGAGTCATTCTTTGCTAAGGCAGTGATGTTGTGACATGTTTGCAGGAATAGCATTTTTTGCTGCCCATTTTGACAGTGGGCTCTAATCTTTGGATCCCTGTTCTCAAAGTAATTTTCCAGGTGGGTAACAGTAAAACCAGATTATTTGTAAAGAATGAAGCAAAGCATATATAGGGTCCCCAGAATCCCTGACACAACCCACTGCTAATGGAATCAGTGGCTTAATGTCCCAGAGGCAGTATTCAGACCTTGAGCCAGAATGGCTTCATAAAAGATATTTTATTCTCTGGGTAGATATCTCAAAATTTCACACAATTCAAAAATAAAAGTCTCGATAAACGATTCCAACCTGACTTAGTTTTCAAGTGGTTAAAAACAGTGGGGGTTCCAAACTCTGCCAAGAAATGCCCAAGATATGCAAGAACTAGCCACAGTCCATCACATTTGTCAAGAGAGTTCTCAATACTTAATGTCAGTACAACACACCAGGACATTAAGAGTGCCAAAGTGGTTAACACAAGTGCAAGGAAGGATCAATCCATAATCAAAGTCACATTTGAATACTCCATCTGAAGAACTATATAGAACTTGGTTCTGGTTTTAATTTGACATATGACTTGAGACTTCAAATCCAATCATTATGAGACTCTCCTGAACATTTCTAAGCACAAGGATGAAAAACTCTGATAAGGGTTCAAAAATTAAAAATCAACATCAACACAATGCTGGCTTGTTAGAATTACTACAACTCATATGGCCAGTGAGAATGTAAGCTATATAATATGCAAAGATAAATGCATGCCAATTAACAAGTTCATTTAAAATGAAAACATGGATTGTCAAATTCAGAGAGAAGTTTAAACCAAATACTCTGAACACAAGCAATGGTGGAGAAAAGAGAAACAGTAAAGGCCTTTGATATTTAACAATATGGAAAAAACTGTAGAGAGTATACCATTGCCTAAGCACAAGACGATGTCACTAAGAAAAAGGATGAAGACACGGGATGAAGAAACAGCCATGTAAGATAAATGTATAAGGAAGAGAAAATATGTGAAAGAATATGAGGCTTATAGTGTCTTAGCATAGATGTCATAATTTTGTCAATAAGGCAAGTATAATGAACACTTTGGAAAACAGCATATGGAACCCTTAAAGGTGTCATGCTCTCAGATGTCAAAGGGCAGCTGGGAGCCACCATCATGAAAAACACTCAGAACACTTCATTGTAAACTTTTATGTCCCTAGGACATACCATGTTTTTGTACTGGTAGAACTGACTACTGCATCAATGACCATGCCACCCAAAGTAATTTATAGATTCAATCCAATGCCTATGAAAACCTACACTAAATTCTTCATAAAAACAGAAAAATAATCATACTAATCTTAATATGGAGGCACAAAAACCACTGTGTTGTCAAAGCAACCCTGAGCAAAAGGAACAATGCTGGAGTGATTTCTGGGATTTAAACCTACATTACAGAGCTATAGTAATAAAATCAGCATGATACTGATAGAAAACAGACACAGACACATGAAGCCATGAAACAAAATAGAAAACTCAATCAATTATGAATGTACATAATTATCGTCGTCTCATATTATTTGACAATGTTTGCCGAATAGAACTGGAGAAAAGACAGAATTTTTTTGTTAAATGGTATTGAACAAACTAAATGTCCACATGTAGGAGAATGATGGTAGATATGCATCTCTTGCCCAGCACAAAAGCTAAATTCTCAGTGTGAAACCTGGAATGCCAAAACTGCTAGACGCCATTCCTACATATAAATGTCTAGGAAAGAACATCCTGACCAGGACCAATCAGGCAAACAATTGACAGGTAGAACCTCATAAAACTAAAGAGCTGAGGAACAATCAATCCATGAAAGAATAAGCCCACAGAATGTGACAGAATCTTTTCCAGTTATGCATCCAATAGAGGTTCTGTGTCTAAAATGTAAAAATAACTAAAAAAAATTCAGTAAATGGATCAGGCTATGAATCTGAACAGAGAGTTCTCAGAAAGAAGAAATAAAAATAGCAAAGAAATATCTTTAGGAGTGCACACCATCCCTAACAAATAATGAAATCCATATCTGAACAAACTTGAGGTTTCATCTCACCCCAGTCAGAATGGAACAAATGCTCTGGAGGATGTGGGCAAAGCAGAACCCTCAGTCATTGATGGCAGTATTAGAAGTTGGTCCAGCCACACTGTAAATCAGTGTGTAAACTCCCTAAAAGTTCTTCACCAGGTCACCTGTCTATATAATTTCTCAGCGTATGTCAAAAGCCTCAACATCCTATTCTTCAAATACTTACTCGGCCATGTTTGTCACTTTTCTGTACACAATAGCTAAGAAATGGGCACAATTCTAGTGCCCTTTAATTAATGAATAAAAAAATGCATTATATGTGCATGTAAAGTACTATTCCATCCTAAAATATGTATGTTGAAAAAACTAATTACTTCAAATTAAGTAAAATGCAAATGGCTTTTTGGGGGGTCAATACTGACTACTATAAAACAACATGTTAATACCATTAATATTGGAGAAGTACTTCCAATCTAGATTACTTTGTGCAGTGAAATTATCTATAAAACATAGAATTGTTTTCATTGACTCCAAGATGCTTCCTACATATATTTTCTCTAAAGCAACGTGAGGATTCATTGAAGTCACTTCAGAAAAAATTCCTTAGATTTACTAAAATTTGGAAATGAACTGGAAGAGAAAAGGATTTGATTTGAAGGTACTATTCTCTTTCTCTGAGTGTCCCAGTCATTGGTCAGTAACTTCTAAGCATTTGACACCACTCCAAATGTCTGCATTCAAAATAATCCATTTATAGGTATGGAATGAAGTCTAGAAACCCATTTACCACATTAATTAAACATTACTGGTCTGTGGGTTCTATTTTAAGGAAGCCAGATTCCAGTACAGACATGTGATTTTCCTCCTGATCACAATATATGCAGATTCAATGTGTTTATGAAACAATTGAATGATGGAGAAACATGTTGTTTCTGTGGTCTCCTGCATAGTTGCTTTTTGGTGAAGGTTGTTTGTCAGCCCTACATAAAAATCCACTAATGCCTCTTGTTCTTGTTCTAGTCCAAACTGAAATGTACCAGAAATAATGAAGGAAAATGTCAAGATGCTGGTATATCACCCCATGTCATAATAAAATCAAAGCCCATTGTGTGAGGTAAAGACAGGGAAATACAAAGTGGGTGTCATTTCATCATTTCTGCCTCAATCAAGTTCATAGTCTGGGAGTCATGGAGGAACAATCCATCTCAACCAGTGTGAACAAAATACATCATTTTGTTCCCAATCCCAACATCCAAGGTAGCATTTTAGTCAGTTCTAGTCAGAGCCTAAGAGGAAAACAGTTCCCCCTTTTGTAAACAGATGACTTGGAATGAGTCCCCCAAAAAGAGCAACTTGAGATGTGATGAAGATAGTTGGATGGCAAAAGATCACAGCATGCCCTGTCAAGGAATGAGAGGGTAACAAAGAGGATAGGCAGCCAATGAGGGAGCATTAACAAGTAGGCTGCACTGTGAGATCCTATTCTCAGAGTTATGTCAGACCTCTAGCAGAAAGCTGAGCATGCCCCTTAGAATTACATAGAGAGTCTAGACTGCTGGGTGAATCCTATCCCATCAATAAATGCCAAACACATACACCTTTCTACTGATAATAAGAGGGTAAGAGTTTTTAGGTATCTAATACCAGGTGCTTCTAGAAAATAATAAATGAAGGGATAGGGTGTGAATGTTTATTTACACTTGCTTTGAAAATACGATCTGGTGATCAAAGAACAACACAAAGTATGACATCATGAAGGTGGGTTTAAGAAAACTCAAATTTAATTGTTTAGCCACAAGCAGAGACCTATCCTTGAGCTACCAGAAAAATGCTCAGGAAAAAATGTTTTATCTTCTCAGGAGGATGTGCATGGAATAGGCATGTTGTAACTTCAGGACAATGCCATAGGTTAAAATGAACCATGGTGAAAAGAATGGTCATGAGTGGATGCTTGAAAGAGAATACCAAGGAAACATAAGAGCATAAAAGATGGAATGAGATGCAGAGTCATGGTAAAGTGAGGAAATGGAACAACTTTTAACTACAAAATGCCACCAGTTACATGGAAGAAAAAAATAAGATCAAAGAGGATTTCTATGGCAAATGCAAGTAGATAAAAATTAGGAGGGACAATGATAAGGAAGAGAGAAAGAGACTCCAGTATTGCAATGAAGAGATTTCAACATCACCCTTTCCAATCTTGTTTGTCAGTGGGATTCCAACTAGCTTACACTAGTATTATATAACAAGATAAACAAATAATTAACAAATAATAACTGCAGCAAATAAACAGTTGCTAAAACATGTATCATGTGCCATTGCATTTGAGGGATTTAACATGTTAATTGAGTTCTGGAGCATTTAGCATGTGAACTGGACAAAGAAGGCCAACAAAGGGTAAGTAGGAAACATAGCAGCTTAAGAACATTGCAGGGCTAGGATACAAATGTCACCAAGTAAGTGACTTGTCTCACTTCCATACATTTGTTTGTTTATTGGAATGCGGGCACATATCTTGGTGTGTGTGGAGGTCAGAGGACAACTGGTTCTCTCCATCCATCCATGGTGTGGATTCTGGGGACCTGCTTAGATAGCCAGGCTTGGTGGCAACTTATAATTTAATTTCTTCTACTAGCATCTGAATATATATATATAAAATGTCAGCATAGGATAACTACAAATTATCATTATTACTAAGAAAAACTGAAATATTTGGTAAAGAATTAATAATCAAGACAAGAATTTTTTTCACTTTCTCACACATGAGGGGTGGGTAAAATGTGCTTAATATGCCTCTCATGAAGCATATTTTGTGAGCATGGGTTGTCTTAAATGCAACAGACTCTGGGACTGGTCTAATTAAAGCCATAGCAAAGGTAGTGGGTTGTTACCTCAAGTTTCTACTTCACTTAATGTATGAATTATGTAAGACTATCAAATAAAAAAGCATCTTTTGGTTTGGTCGCTTGGGAAAGTCTCCAGCTAACATTCAGCAGAACACACACTGGGCACTCAATCACACAACAGAAAGAAAATAATAAATTCTGCCAATGTCTATATTTTTCTATTGCTGTGAAGAGACACCATGACCAAAGCAACTCATAAAAAGTAAAAATAAACATTTAATTAAGGATGGCAAAAGGCAGAGAGACTCGGAACTGAAAGCTTACATCTGGATAGGCAGGGAGAGAGAGAGAGAGAGAGAGAGAGAGAGAGAGAGAGAGAGAGAGAGAGAGAGAGAGAATGACTATTGGAATATTGTGTGGGCTTTTGTAACATCAAAGCACCCCACACAAAACTTCCTCCAGCAAAGCCAAACCTACACTGACAAAGCATTCTAATCCATAAACAGTTCACTCCTTTGTAACTAAACACTTGAATATAAGACTCTTTGGGAGCCATTCACATTTAAACCACCACAGACAGCACCTGAATGAGTTTAGAAGCAGATTTGTCCCAGAATAAACATGTCAATAAGAATGTGGCCTGGTCAGCCCTTGGACTAAAGCCTTAGAGGCCACAGTACAGGAACTAGTAAAATTGAGTGCAGACACCTGACAAACGAAAACTGCAAGATAATAAGAGTATACTGTTAAATACAACATCCCTTCATGAAAAAGTATTGGAGAGAGCAGAAATTCAAGGCTCATGCTTAAACATAGTAAAAGCAATATACAGTAAACCAACAGTCAATATCAAATTAAATAGAGAAATGCTTGAAGCAATCCCACTAAAATTAGGGACAAAACAAGGATGCCCATTCTCCCCATATCTATTCTTCAATATAGTACTTGATGTTCTAGCTAGAGCAATAAAATAACAAGAGGATTTCAAGGGGATACAACTTGGCAAAGAAGAACCAAGGTGTCACTATTTGCAGATGATGTGGAAATATATACATAAGCGATTCCAAAAGTTCTACTAGAGAACTTCAACAGCTGATAAACAACTTCAGCAAAGCAGCTAGATGCAAAATTAACTCAAACAAATCAGTAGCCTTCCTTTATACAAGTGATAAACATAAACGGGCTGAGAAATAAAATAGGGAAATACGCATCAGAATAATCACAAGTAATATAAAATATCTTGGGGGTAATTATAACTAAACAAATGAATGAACTGTATGACAAGAACTTCAAATCTCTCAAGAAAGAAATCAAAGAAGATCTCAGAAAATGGAGAGATCTCCCATGCTCTTGGATTGGTAGGATTAACATAGTAAATATGACCACCCTACCAAAAGCAATCTACAGTTTCAATGTAGTCCCCATCAAAATTCCAACACAATGCTTCAAAGACATGGAAAGAGCAATTTTTATTTTCATATGAAAAACAAAACAAAACAAAACCCAAAACTCTAGGGAGCAAAACCAGTTTTTAACAATAGAAGAACTTCTGGGGAAATCACCATCTCAGACCTCAAACTTTACTACAGAGCAATAGTGATAAAACCTGCATGGTATTGGTACAGAGACAGACAGGTAGATCAGTAGAATAGAACTGAAGACCCAGAAACAAATCAACAAACTTTTGGACACTTGATCTTTGACAAAGAAGCCAAAACTATACAGTGGGAAAAAAAAAAAAAGAAGGAAAGAAAGAAAGAAAGAAAGAAAGAAAGAAAGAAAGAAAGAAAGAAAGAAAGAAAGAAAGAAAGAAAGAATCTTCAATAAATGGTGCTAATCTAACTGGCAGTCAATATATAGAAAAATGAAAATAAATCTATAGTTGTCACCTTGTACAAAGCTCAAGTCCAACTGGATTAAGGATTTCCACATAAAACCAGATACACTGAATCTAAAGAAGAGAAGGTGGAAAAGAGCCTTGAACTCATTGGCATGGCAGGGGTGGGGGTGGGGGTGGGGTGGTGATTTCCTTTTTTTTTTTTTTTTAAATTAGGTATTTTCCTCATTTACATTTCCAATACTATCCAAAAAGTCCCCAATACACTCCCCCCCCCCCCCACTCCTCTACCCACCCACTCCCACTTTTTGGCCCTGGCTTTCCCCTGTACTGGGGCATATAAAGTTTGGAAGTCCATTGGGCCTCTCTTTCCAGTGATGGCCGACTAGGCCATCTTTTGATACATATGCAGCTAGAGTCAAGAGCTCTGGGGTACTGGTTAGTTCATAATGTTGTTCCACCTATAGGTATGCAGATCCCTTTAGCTCCTTGGGTACTTTCTCTAGCTCCTCCATTGGGGGCCCTGTGATCCATTCAATAGCTGACTGTGAGCATCCACTTCTGTGTTTGCTAGGCCCCGGCCTTGTCTCACAAGAGACAGCTATATCTGGGTCCTTTCAGCAAAATCTTGCTAGTATATGCAATGGTGTCAGCGTTTGGAAGTTGATTATGGGATGGATCCCTGGATATGGCAGTCTTTATATGGTCTATCCTTTCATCACAGCTCCAAACTTTATCTCTGTAACTCTTTCCATGGGTGTTTTGTTCCCAATTCTAAGAAGGGGCATAGCATCCACACTTTGGTCTTCGTTCTTCTTGAGTTTCATGCGTTTAACAAATTGTATCTTATATCTTGGGTATCCTAAGTTTTTGGGCTAATATCCACTTATCAGTGAGTACATATTGTGTGAGTTCCGTTGTGATTGTGTTACCTTACTCAGGATGATGCCCTCCAGGTCTATCCATTTGCCTAGGAATTTCATAAATTCATTCCTTTTTAATAGCTGAGTAGTACTCCATTGTGTAAATGTACCACATTTTCTGTATCCATTCGTCTGTTGAGGGGCATCTGGGTTCTTTCCAGCTTCTGGCTATTATAAATAAGGCTGCTATGAACATAGTGGAACATGTGTCCTTCTTACCGGTTGGAACATCTTCTGGGGCGGTGATTTCCTAAACAGAATTCCAATGACTCAGGCTCTAAGATCAAGACTTGTTAAATGGAACCTCATGAAACTGAAAAGCTTCTGCAGAGAACATAGAGAACATAGTCAATAAGACAAATCAATTCTACAGATGGAGAAAGAAATTTTTCACTAACCTCATATCCGATAGAGAGGTAATAGTCAAAATATATAACTCAAGCTAACCTCCAAAACACCAAACAATCCAATCAAACTTGGGGCATAGAGCTAAACAGAGAATTCACAACAGGAATTTCGAATGA
Organism: Mus caroli; assembly: GCF_978045245.1. NCBI lineage: Eukaryota > Metazoa > Chordata > Mammalia > Rodentia > Muridae > Mus > Mus caroli. The sequence continues at coordinate 53,262,840 of NW_028227259.1, read as the reverse complement.
TCAAGAAGTACTAAAAAAGAAATGCTCAGAATTCTTAGTGAAAAGGGAAATGCAAATCAAAATGACCCTGAGATTTCACCTTACACCATTCAGAATGGCTAAGATCAAAACCTCAGGTGACAGCACAAGTTGGTGAGGATGTGCAGAAAGAAGAACACTCCTCCATTGCCTGTGGGATTGCAAACTGGTACAACCACCGTGGATATCCATCTGGAGGTTCTTCAGAAAATTGGAAATAGATCTACATAAAGACCCAGGTATACTATCCTTGGGCATATGCCCAAAAGATGACCCACCATGCCACAGGCTCTATTATGCTCATAATGGCCTTTTCCGTGATAGCCAGAAGGTGGAAACACCCCAGAGGTTGCACAACAGAAGAATGGATGCAGAAAATGTGGTTCATTTACACAATGGAATACTACTCAGCTATTAAGAACAAGGGCATCATGAGTTTTGCAAGCAAACAGATAGAACTCGAAATTATCATCCTGAGTTAAGTAACTCAGACCCCAAAAGACATGCATGGTGTTATGTACTCACTAATAAGTGGATATTAGCCAAATAAGTACAGAATACTCAGGATACATTCCATAGAACTCAAGAAGGTTAATAAGCTGAAGGGCCCTAGTAAGGGTGCTTCCATCCCACTGGGAAGGAAGAAGCAACCAAGGGAGGTAGAGGGTGGGAGGAACTTGGTTAGGAGAGAGGAGGGGGAGGGAAAAAGGGGAACATGATCAGGTATTGGAGGGCAGGAGAGAGGCTCTGTGGGCCAGCACAATGAATGGAAATATGCAACCTTTGAGGATGGGGTACCTGCTAGATAGTAGTAGAGACCTGTGAGGTAAGAGACTCTCAGGACTCAAAGGGAAGGACTTTAGATGAAATGCCCAACAGTGGGTAGAGGGAACTCATAGAGTCCACCTCCAGTAGAAAGACAAGCCATCAAAAAATACAGACCCAGAATTCTTCCTGTCTAAAAGAACTATAGGGACAAAAATGGAGAAGAGACTGAGAAAAAGGTAGGCCAGTGACCAGTCCAACTTGTGATCCATCTCTCAAGGGGTGGCTTCGAGGTCTGACACTATTACTGATGCTATGGTGTCCTTATATACAGGAGCCTGACATGACAGTCCTCTAAGAGGCAACTGAGAACAGATGCAGGTACTTACACCCAACCATTAGACTGAAGTCAGGGACCTCTGTGGTTGAATTAGGGAATGGATGGAAGAAGCTGAGGAGGAGGGCAACCCCATAGGGAGACCAGCAGTCTCAACTAACCCAGACTGCTGAGATCTCTCAGACACTGAGCCACCAACTGGGCAGCATACACTAGCTCATCTGAGGTCCCTGACAACATATACAGCAGAGGACTGCCTGGCCTGGCCTCAGTGGTAGAAGATGTGCCTAACCACTGAGAGACTTGAGGCCCCAGGGAGTTGGAAGCCTGGCCGGGTACCAGGGCATCCTCTTGAAGACAGAAAGGATTAAATTTTAAAAAGTGTACTGCTTTAATTTGCTAACTTAAACTTGTTATACAGCAATAGAAGGTAATATAGAGTTGAACAAGCTTGTCAACTTCCTGGCACGACAATGGAAACGGATATGTTTACTCTAGCAAAAGTTTTATATTCTGGCAGAATTTTGGTATTGCAACTGCAGAAAGTAATGTCTGATACTAACAAACTAGGAAACAAAAGCAACCTGCTTAGAAAAGGAATCTGTGTTTCACAAAATTAACCCTAGATTTCTTATATAAAATAAAGGTAGGGCATTAACAACTTTATACATGTTGAGAGATCTTGGAGGTCTTATTTGCCATATCTTATTCATGTCTGTGTTTATTTTTGAGATTGCAATTTAATTACATCATTTCCCTATCCTTTTCCTCCCTCTAAATCCTTCTGCTCTCCTTCAAGTTCATGGCACTTTTTGACTAATTGTTATTGCATATATAAATATATATAAATACATACATTCCCTAAATATAACAGTTCATTATGCTATCTGTATGCATGTTTTCAGGGATCACTGCAATTGGTTAACCAATTGATAAGCTTTCCTCTGTTGTATATAGTTTTTATGTATGGTGGAGGCCGCTTAGGCTTTGCCCCATTCAGTTTTTTGTAATCCTTGATGTCATCCTTGTTTAGCTCATGTGTGGGCAATCATGTTGGTAAGACTTTAATGCTTATACCTTCTGATTTTCCTAAGAGACACAATCTCACAGAAAACTCCCTAGTCCTCTAGTAAAATGAAATGCATTCTCAGGAACACAATAGTGAAAAAAAAAGCATCTCTCTCTCTCTCTACCCCCCCTCCCTTTCTCTCACTCTGTGTTTGTATGTGTATGTATGTATGTGTGTGTCTGTGTGTTAGAATACTGTCGTCTAGACATGTACATATCTAACTGCATGGATACATAAAATAGATATGCATACTTTAACAGCTACATGTGTGGATATGTATGCCTGTATGTGTTATCAACCAACTAAAAGTTGAACAAATTTATTCCTTAATAATGAGTACATTTTAGTATAAAAACCTGTGGTTTCTTTTCACAGTATCCACTAATCAAGGAGGACTCATATCTCAGAGTCTTAAAGAAGAACATCAATTTATATGATAAATTTGATGGAATTAGTTCCAGTAATGAGTCTCCAGGGAAAACTAGACAATGATGGTATTTCACAGTATCATGTAGGAAAAGTCTAAATGAAAAAGAATTTCATTGAGTCATTCATTTTAATCATAAGAATAACCTGTAATGAAGAAGATAAAGTTCATTTTTTAAAATTCTCATTTTTAATCTTGTGTCAGATTAAAACGTACAGATAAATGCTAGTACAGCCCCCCAAACCAAATAAATATGACTTGTCAAGGACGAAAGATTTGTGAGCAGCAGGGTAAAGGTAGCTGAAATAAAGTGCAGCCAAATTAGAGAGTGTTTGGTCACTAAACAACTTTTAGAAGTTTTTATATTCTAGTTCCTCAAGCATTATTTAACAAATAGAATACTGTGAACCCTGTTAGTAAAAGAAGCACGTATAAAATTAGAAACACGAGGCTTTCTTTAAGGAGGGCATCTAATTAAACAGAACTAAATGTAGAGAAATTAGGAGAACATGAGTAGCAATGCGATTCCTGGCTCTGACTTGAAGATCATGAGTGCCTTTGATGAAAGGAACCTCAGGTTTTGTCTCCATTGGCTTCACGCTGTTTTATTGACCAGTGTCTGTGGCTTTCAGCAGCCCTGCTCTCAAGGCTCAAAGATGTGTCAGAGGGATCCCTAAGATGCACAGGGCCATTTTAAATCACCCTTAAAAATAATTTCATCAAACACATGCCAATGTAGTTGCTACACATTATTAAAACAATTTTAGATGAGTATAAAAGTCAGAGTCATAGTCCAGTAAGATGGCTCAGAAGGTGACATTGTTTGTGCAAGTCTAATAACCTGAAACAGGTCCCCTGAAACCACAATAGAAAGTGAGATCTAACTCCTAACATGTGTCCTCTGATCAACAGACTCATGTAATGATCTGTGCATACATGCATTCACACACATGTATCATAACCATGCACATACACACAAATACCACACACACATACACTCAGAGAGACACATACTCACATATGAGTACTACTACTATGCTACTACTAGTAGTAATATTACTACTGATAAGAATAAGAAATACAGTAATATAAAATAAACAAGTAAAAAATTAAAATAAATATCCTCAACAATGACTATTAAATACTTGAGATAGTGATATTTTAAATTCTTTCCTTTATTCTTCTTTTCTAATATGGTAAAGGTTTACTTTAAACATCATATGTACGTAACTATATGTATATAGATGATTGATAGATAAATAGATAGATGTGAGAGAGAGAGAAAGAGAGAGAGAGTGAGAGAACAAGATAGATGCCATCAGATGTCTTTCTTTTTTTCCAGAATAATTTTTTATTAGATATTTTCTTCATTTACATTTCTTTTTTTTTGTTTTCTTTTTGTTGTTGTTGTTGTTGATTTTTGTTTTTGTTTTCGAGACAGGGTTTCTCCGTATAGCCCTGGCTGTTCTGGAACACACTTTGTAGACCAGGCTGGCCTCGAACTCAAAACTCCTCCTGCCTCTGCCTCCCTAGTGCAGGGATTAAAGGCCTGGGCCACCATGCCTGGCTTCATTTACATTTCAAATGCTACCCTCAAGTTCCCTATACCTTCCCCCCAACCTACCCACTCCTGCTTCCTGGTCCTGGCATTCCCCTGTACTAGGGCATATGATCTTCACAAGACCATTATCTACTTTTTTTAATGTATACAAGGCTGGGGATCCCTGCCTCTGCCTCCCAAGTCAAGGAATTACAGCTGAACATCACACCTACCTTGCTTTTTATATGGGTTCTGGGGTTTTGAACTCAGGTCCTCATGTTTGCGTTGAATCATCTTCCTAGGTCAACTTCTTATATTTGAGATAGCAAATTGCTTTTACCTCTCGACTCTTTTGTGGCTTTATAACGTATTTCCTTAAAAGTTAATTATAATGTTAAACTCTGACAGCATTTTATTTTTCTACAGGAACATAGGTTTTCTGAAAAGGAATGTAAAGGCAAAGAAGATCAACTAAAAATGAGTAAGCCTGTTTCATAATCAGAAAGTTAAAAATTATATCCAATGGTACTTAATGCAGAAATGAATAATAAATCTAGAAGCATTCTAAAAAGAAATTAATGGTTTGGGTTAGGTAGATTATGGGAATTATTAGATAAACATCGCAATAATTGCTTGATTTCTTTTAGTGAATAAGACAAATAGAATGATGATTTAGTTATAGTTTATTTTCCTTATAACAATTGTATATACAGATTATTAAAAATGTATGAAGTACAGAATTGTCAAAAGAAAGAAACCACCCATAATCTACCACATCACATCTGTTCTTATCCAGCTAGGTTATTCTTCCTTTCTTTTCAACAATAAATATTATTGTTTAACATTCTCATTTTCCTTAATATTCTATCAAATTCTAGAGTCTGATCCTTTGTTCACATCCTGCCCAGATCACAAAGGGACTGTATGATTTTTATTATGTAATCCAGCCTTTACCTTTTTTATGTAAGCCATTCACCTACCTTTAACGAAGAGATATTAATAGTATTATTTCATGCTAGCAACATTAATTAAAGGGACATTATAAAAATAATGAAGCCAGGTGCAGTGACACAGGCCTGAAGTTAAAGATTTGGGAGGTAGAGACAGAAAAATTGAGGATTTACTGTCATCTTTACCTTGACCTGGAATTCTACACCATCCTAAATTAACCCTAGAAATATGGTAATCCTCTCTCTCTCATGTGTGTGTGTGTTATGTGTGTGTATGTGTGTATGTATGTGTGTGTGTGTATATATATATATATATATATATATATATATATATATGGCAATATATATAGAGAGTACTTAGAACAATCTGAAAAGGAAGCTAGATATACTAACATCAATAGCTATCATTCTTATAAGAATCTGAAATAGAATCTTAAAAAACAATAGTAAAACTTTAAAAGACATGAATCATGCTACAAAATATCTTGGACTAACTGATATCTGTAGGTTATACCATTCAGCAACAAAAAACACAATTTAAGCTGAAAATATATCTTTCTATGATGGGTTATTACTCTGAAAAATAATAAACATCATAAATAAAAATTAATTTGAATTATACAATATTTTTCAGGCTATGTGCTGTTAATGAAATAATAGAAAAATTGGTTAAAAATGAGCCATGTATATCTAAATATACAGAGTCATAGAAAAATCAATACTTCACATTATGCTACCACTCTGAAATGATTGAAAATAATATTGTAGCTTGTAACAAAACATCTAAAACAGGCCTCAAAGGAAAATTTTAGAGCATGCAATATTTATATTAGAACAGACAAAAAAATTAAATCATGCCCTAAATTTTCCACCCAAAATATAGCTAAATAATAACCTCAAAAGAAGACATGAAAATAATAAAGATAACAGGTAAAACAGAAATGAAAAGAGAAAGTATGTCAAGTAGCACACGCCTTAAATCTCACCACTTGGAAGGCAGAGGCAGGCAGATTTCTGAGTTCGAGGCCATCCTGGTCTACAGAGTGAGTTCCAGGACAGCCAGGGCTATACAAAGAAACCCTGTCTCAAAAATCAAAAACCATAAACCAAAAAACCAAAAACAAAAATGAAAAGAAAAGGAAAGGAAAAAGAAAAAAGAAGAGAAAAGAGAAAATACAATGAAATAAAAACCTATATTTGAAAATTTTAACCTAGTAGCAAACAGTTCTTTTTGTATTCGATTTCCTTTTTCTTTTCATTGAAAATAGATTTTTTTTTTCATGCAATATATCTGGATTACAGTTTCCCCTTCCTCTACTTCTCCAAGTTCCTCCCACCTCCTATCCCCTCTGGATCAATCCCTTTTCTGTCTCTCATTAGAAAATAACAGAATTCTGAGATAACAACCAAACATCAATAAACTACATATAAGATAAAACAAAAACATCACACACATCACACATTGGCTAAAGAAGGCAATCCAACAAAGGAAAAGAGCCCCAAGAACAGGCACAAGAACCAGAGACTGTTCTTTTGTGGTGGCCAACATCTTTAAGCCCAGAAGGCAGAAGTAGATCATTATAAGTTCAAGGCCAGCCTGGTCTACAAAGTACATTCCAGGACAGTCAGGGCTACAGAAAGAAACCCTGCCTTGAAAATCAAAACCAAGAAAAAAAATCAGAGACTGACTTGCACACACACTAGCACTCTTGGGAGTCCCATAAAAATTTTAAACTGATATCTATAATATATACACAGACGGCCTGGTTCAGACTCCTGAAGGCCTCATCTTTGCTGCTTACGTAAGTTCATATAACCCTTGATCAGTTGATTCAGAGAACTTCCTTCTCTTGGTGACTTCTTTTCCCTCTGTCTCTTACACTATTTCTGCATCCTCTTCCCCAGACTTCCTTGAGTTCTGATGAGAGGGATTTGATGGAGACATCTACTTTAGAGCTGTGTATTCCTAGGACTCTCTCTCCATGTAATGTGTGGATGTGGGTATCTGTATCGGTCCTCATCTTTGAAAGGAGGAAGCTTCTCTGATGATCTCTGAATAAGCCACTGATCTATCAGTAGAGCAGAATATCACTAGGAGTCATTTTATTACCACTGCTCCACACACATATTTTTGAGACCAATGATATTTACTTTTACCCTAGGCCTCTGGGCTATCTAGTATGTTGTTCTTGGTTACACAAATAGTGTCAGTATTGGTTCTGTCTCATGGAGTTTAAGTCAAATCAGATATTGGCTGGCCGCTCCCACAAATTGGCCTAGCATATGTTGGAGGCTGAACAGAATATAGATCAAAGTTTTGTGTCTGGTTTAGGGTTTACTTTTCTCTTATAGTAGCCTACAGAGTATTTCCCTAGACGATGGACAGTAGAAGATAGGTGTGAAGGCTCCATGTAGGGCCCAGCTTGTTTCCTCCACATTTAATGAGTAGTGTGGATATTGTCCTTGGCAATAGGGCCCTGCTGTCAATTTGTGGAGAGCAACTCATTGAGTTAGCAATCGCCTGATTTGTTTGGAGATTTCCATAGAATCTCCTTGGCCAACAACTCAATTAAATGTAATGCAGTCCTGGTACTGGAAGCCTTGTTTGGTGTCAGGAGATGGCCAGGTGGGATTATGTCTCTCCCATTATTAGGAGACCTCATGAGGATCACCTTAATATATTTTAGAAAGTTTCCACAGGACTTGGTTTCCATATCATTGTTCAAATGACTCTCAATTTCACCTGTATTTGCTGTATTCCTTCAGTACTATCTCCCCTTCTCCTCTTTACCCAATCCTCCTGTTTGTGTCCCTGCTTCCTCCAGCCACCCCATAAAATATCTTCTATTTGCTTCTTCAAGAGAAAAAACAAAATCTGTTCCACAACCCTAGTCCCTTCCTCTATACCTAGGGGTCTATGCATCGTGGGTTACTTATCATGTATCCACATATAAGTGAATACATTCCATATTTATCTTTCAGAGAATTGACTACTTCACTTGAAATTATTTTTGTCTAGTTCTATCCATTTGCCTGTCTAGTTCTATCATGATGTTGTGTGACATACCTTTAATCCAGCCCTTGGGAGATTGAGACAGGTGGATCACTGAGTTCAAGGCCATCCTGGTCTACAGAGCAAGTTCCAGCAAGGGCTACACAGAGAAACATGATCTTGAAAAACCATAAAATAAAAATAAAAATCAGCAAATAATTTTAAGAAACAAATGAAGGCAGGGGACATAATAACCAAAATCATGAATGAGAAAAAGTTACTATCAGTTCTATAGACACAGATGGAATTTCAAGCGGGTGTTAAGAAAACTTGATTTTTAGGCAACTCAGATGATATGGGTGAGTGGAATGGCTAAAGTTCATTACAGAAGAAATGGAGAATTATCTTTCTGTGTAAAGAAAATAATCAAATCTATAATCAAAAGTTTCTAGGTAGGTGGGCACAGTTTTCTTATGTTTGATGGAGTGTCAGTGTTTGTTAAGCCTACATGGCTTTTCTGGTAAAAATCTATCAAACAGGTAAGGAGGAAATAGTTACAAACTGACAAGAATCCTCTAGAAAAAATTGAACCACAGGAAATGTCCCATAGTTCACTTTATAAGGCTAATATTATCCTGATGTCAAAAGCAGAAAAAGACAGCAGAAAACAAAAGAACTCAAGCATAGTAATTATGAGCATGGTCTAACAAATGAACGCCAACAGTACCTAGAAAGGATATCACACATAGAAATGAGATTCACCTAAATGAAAGGTGGTTCAATACTTAAAACGTAAGTAATATAATCGTCATTTCAAAAGGCTAAACAAGAAAACTTTATGGTTACTTTAATAAGTGTACTAAAATAATATGATAAAATTCAAAGCTTCTCATGGTAAAACATGTAAGATGATTTCTAATGCACACAAAAAAAGTACACATAGAAATTTTAAATTAAGTTAATTTTTTTACTTATTCACTTTATATCCTGCTCACTGTCCCCTTCCCTGGCAATGCCTCCCACAATCTGTCCCCCATCCTCCCTCCTCTTCTCCTCTTGGCATGTGGAACACTCATGGGCTTCCCTCCACCTTCTAGCATTTCAAATCTTTGCAAGACTAGGCACTGAAGCCAAATAAGGCAGCCCAGGTAGTAGAACATACACTACATACAGACAACAGCTTTTGGGATAGCCCCTGCTCCAGTGGTTCAGGACCCACATGAAGACCAAGTTTCACATCTGCTACATATGAGTGGGGAGGCTAAGGTCCAGCCTGTGTATGTTCTTTGGTTGGTGGTTTAGACTCTGAAAACCCCAACGGTCTAGGTTATGCTGGTCTTCCTGTGGAGTTCCTATATACTTTGGGGCCTGCAATCCTTCTTACTATTCTTCCATAAGAGTCCCCAAGCTCCATCCACTGTTTGGCTGTGGGTGTCTGTTATCTGTCTGAGTCAGCTGCTGGGTGGGGCCTCTCAGAGGACAATGTAGTCTTGTCTACAAGCACAACAGAGTTGTGCTTGTAGCGTTAGGTATTGGTGCTTGCCCATGAGGTGGGTCTCAAGTTGGGCTGCTTATTGGTTGGCTATTCCTTCAGTCTCTGTTTCCTCCCCCATGCCTGCATTACTCGTAGAGAGGATAAATTTTGGGTTCAAAGTTTTGAGGGTGGGTTGGTGTCTCTATCACTCAACTGGGGTTTTCTGCCTGGTTACAGGAGGTAGCCTATTCAGATTCCATATAAAGTCACAGCTAAGTCACTCCTATTGATTCTTGGGAGCCTCCCTTAACTCAGAACTCTATCTGGTCCTAGAGATGGACCCCCACTTCTGCTCACCCATCAGTTGCAGATTTCCATTCACTTTCATGACATCTAGCCATAGTTCCTATCCTTTCCTACACCTGATCCTGAATCCTCCATTTCTCCCCCCATCACATCTCCCTGCCAGTTTTCTCCCTCTGTCTGCCTCTTATAACTATTTTATTTCCCATTCTTAGTGGGAATCCTCACTTGGACCTTCCTTCTTGTTTAGCTTCTTTGGGTCTGTGGGGTGTAACATGGTTCCTATATTTTATGGCTAATAACCACTTATAAGTGAATACATATCATGCATGTCCTTGGGGACTTGGTTACCTCACTCAGGATGATATTCTCAGGTTCCATCCATTTGCCTGAAAAATTCATGATGTCTTGGTTTTAAATACCTGAATAGTATTCCATCATGTAGATGTAGCACATTTTCTTTATCCATTCTTCAGTTGAGGGACATCTGCTGAGAAACTAAAAGTAATAGTAACAAATTTCCTGAATTTTTGTTAACTGTTGTCATGTCATAAAAAGACAATAATATTACATGTATATACAATGTTGAGAATATTTTAAGTTATTATAGATAATATTTGAGTAGAACAAGATGCAGAACAGAAACATCAATGTTTAGTCATTGCATTTCTTTATCATTGAGAATTCATTTGGAAGTGTTTTTTAAATAACAATTTACAGTCTCATTAAACCAGCAACTTCTTAGGGATCAACTTAGTGGAGAGGATAAAAATCCTAGATAGGGAAATTAAAGAAAATCTAAAGAAAATGTTATGTTTATGGAACGGGAGACTTGGAAATGTGAGATGGCAAAACTCCTCAAGTTGATATGCAGATGTAAAACAACCCCAGTCAAAATCACAACACATTTTAACAGATATTGATAGTTGGACCTAAAGGGTATGAGAGTGTGCATGCTTGTGTGCATGTATGTGTGTGGAAAGAGAGGGGGGAGGAAGAGAGGGAGAGAGAGAAACTATTTTTGTAACAAACAAAGCAATTTTGAAGACAGGCAACAATGCTGAAGGCTCATACCCCCTGTGTATAGGATTATCTTCAATGTGAAGTATCCTTTGTATAAGACCAGGACTACAAGTTACTGGAGTAGAGTAGAGAATGTACTAATAAACCTAAAACATAATTATTTAACTCTTGAAGTATAAGAGGTAGTTATATTGCGGGAAGTGTTATTACCATGTTATTAACAATGTTTTTCAATGACTGGCTAGTCATATGTTTCACTGTTGCTGAACTCTTACCTTACAGCATTTAGAAAAATACCTCAAAATAGACTCCAACCATAAACGTAAGAACAACACTATAAAGGGCATAGAAGATAATATAATGAAAGCTTTAAAACTCTCTTAGATAACAATCCTGTTAACTGGACCCAAAAAAGTGATCCATGAAAGAGAAATGGAGAAACAGAGCTGGATCAGAATTTAAAACCTCTGCTCTTCTGAAGATACAGTTAAAAGAATGCATATACAAGCCATTCACTGTAGTGGTAGTTGATTAATCCACTCTAATCTCCTCAACAGTGGTGGTGGCACAAGTTCCTCACTACCACCTCAAAGCTCTGGATTCTCAAATAATAGACACACACACACACACACTCACACACATGCACAGACACGTGTGTGCACACAGACTTCTATTTTAATATACCTTAATCAGCTCAATGGCTGAGCGACTCCCAAACTTCCAGGTTGCTCAGGCCTCCCCTTCAATATAGGTGAATTATTACTTACTAAAATCTATATTCCATTTTTGCTACCCTAGACTTAATGGGTGTGATTGGGACTGCTCTTCCCCAGCTCTTACATGATTGTTACTCTATCTTCTACAGCTCTCAAGCCTGTATCTTCTTCCTTTCCCAGCAATGGGGACTCTCCCCCTTCTTCGGTCCCCTTGCCAGTGAATCCTAAAGTCCTGCCTCTGTCTCCTGGGCTAGCCATTGGCCACTCCACTGACAATATTATTTCCCAATCAAAGCCAACTGGAGGCAGGGACCTCATGTAATTTTGGGAACCCAATAACATAATACAAGCAGTTTAGTATCTATAATATAATACAATAATACAAGATAACCAGTATCTATCCACATAGCCATTGTGAGGAAGAAAAGACCATGTCTAGAGATTAGTGTAGACAAAGCCTGAAAAGGCAATTCCCAATGATCCCCTTCTACCTGCCAGGCAGATTCTCCAAAAGGTCTCACAGCCAGACACTAGGGGGGAAGAGTTTGAATCATGAGCTTGTGGGTGATACTTTGGAACTGAGCTACGGTGTCCTTGAAACATTCTTATAATCCAATAACAAGAAAAATCTGGATAAATATTTAAACAGATACTTCACCAAAAATTATGTGCAAATTATGAGCATATTATAAATGTTCAAGAATATTTGTACTCATAAGAAGAATACTCATCATTAGTCATCATAAAGAGTGCATCAGCAGCAGCCCACTTAAATATTATATTAATCAGAGTCCTCCAACTGACTGGAGACTCAGGAAAGAAAAGTGTAGTCAAAGCTCAAAGTCCATGTGTTGGTAAATCAGAATATACAAATACTGTAGGTAAAACCAAACAGCATTCTAGAAGAATTCCCTTTTGTTCTAAGGAGGACAACCTTTGGTTTCTAGTAGTCACTGTCTACTAGGATCAGGTCTACCCATGTCATAAAAGACAGCCCACTTTAAAATCTACCAATCTGAATGTGAGCCTCAAGCAAAAGAACCTTTCCTGCAACTTGTGACTTGTTTGATCAAGTCCTAGAGACCATGGCTACAAGTTTCTCACTCTTAACCAAACACTCAACAGGAATCATGTTAAGGGACATTTCTGTATTACAGTTAACGAGAGAGACAATATATTAAGCTGGATAAAGAACAGTCACCAAAGAATGATCAACTGATGATAGTGTGTCAGTAGGTAGAAAGATGGGAAGGCTAGTGCTCAGTTTGTTTACTCTTTTTCACTTAGTCCAACACCAGAGTCCAAGGAATGGTGTTTCCCATCTTAATTATTTTGAAACAACCTCAAAAACTTGTCTCTGAGGTGACTGCTTAGTTTTCCAGTAGACAGTTAATATAACCATCATAATGGCTCAACCAAACTGCCACCATAAGTAAGTTTTCACATATAAGTTTGTAAGAGGAAAAATAGCACAAAACTTGGAATAGTTCTGACTCCCATATATTGCAAGCCACATTCACAAGACATCTTCAAGCTAAAATCAGAGAAAAATCCATCATGGAGACAGGAGGTGAGCACAAAGTCCCACTCCTTGATTAGTTATCAATGGATGACTGCTAAAAGAAATGGTTTCCTTTAAGGATGCAGTCCCTGATAGGTCAACCCTAACCAAGTGGAAGGCCATATATTCAAAAGTACATAGGCAATACTAACTGGGTTTTGTAAGTTTAGAAACAGAAAATTACCAGTTAAGTGGGTAGGAAAGGTAGGTGAATCTAGTAAGAGTTGGGGCACAATGGTTAGTATGATCAAGATATATTATACAAAATTTTCAAGGAACTAAAAATGAAGCACCATCTAAAGTGATACACACACTTTAGGAAAACACTTTGCACTGCTGTATACATTATTTATCACATAACTTTGTTGTCCTATTGCAAGAAACAATAAAGTATTTGTCTACAAAATATCTGCATTGAAACTGTGTAGAATACCTTTATTTTATGATTATGCTAAGCGCTAGTCTAGGACTATAACAGAGTATCATTAGAAATCATTTCATTGACATTTTCTGGGCATGTTTGTTTCTAACGTAAGTCTCTTGGCTATCTGGCCTTTGGTCCCTGGACCTATGGGCAGTGTAAGGTATGGGCTCTATCTCATGTCATAGGTTTCAAATTGGATAAGTCATTGGTTGACTACTCGCACAAATTCTGTACCACCTTTACCCCAGCATATCTTGCAGGCAGAACAAATAGTGGGTCAAAGATTTTGTGGCTGTTGGTGTCCCAATCTCTCCACAGAGTCTTGACTGGTTATGACTCAGCCATTAAAGGCTAGGCTCATAAGCAAAAACATGATACTAAAAGAAAAAAAGACAATTGATACAGCTACAGTGTAGATGGATCCCTAAGGCATTATACAATATGAGGAAAGGGAAGAATAATTCTGTCTAAGAATTTCATCTGATATTCTAGAACATTTACCACTGATTGCTTGGGGCTGCAGTAGGAGAGGAACAGAGGCTAGAAAGGCCTACAAGGAAATCCTATTCATAACTCCATTATACTTTGCATTTGTTAAAATCCATCTAATTGTCCACTTTAAGATGTAACTTCCTACTGTAAATTCTACATTGATTATTCTCTTGAAAAATGGCTGAGATGTTAATTCATTAATGAATTAATCCAATTATTTAAATAATCTGGTAATACATGTTCTTGAATTATGAAAATTGAACATATTTTAAAGTCTAGTAAAATTGTAATATCATACCAGTATCACATCTTCTGGCATTCAACTGTCCTTTGAGAGAAAAATAATCCATAAATTAAAGTTGAAACATTTTCTGTATATGTTTCTCAATAACTTTTCCTCCATTTCTCTCTTTTTGCCTGCACCCTTGTACACATTTACATGTACACACACACACACAGACAGAGAGACAGAGAGACAGAGAGAGACAGAGAGACAGAGATCACCCTGTAATCTGTGGTGGATTACAGGGATGTTATTATTACAGAGATCAGGAACTGGCTTCTCTCTTTCCCATAGTTTGCACTAAGTGTAGTCAAGTACTGCCCTGACACAATGTTAAAGAAGCAAACTTAAAAATCACAATATTGATGAGATCTTTAGCAGAGTTAATAGTAGAGACTATTGCAGGTTGTTCTGGAGAAGGTGCAGAGGTGGAGGACATGTGGCACTCTCCACAAGGTGCTGAAAATTATATGTTCAGGATCTCTCAGGAGGAAACCCCTGGGGTTTTCCAGAAATAGCTGACAAGATGCTTCCCCTTCAATGGCAGGTAGGTGTGAGCCTGGGAGACACATCTGACACTAACTCTAATGAGCACACAAAACATTCCAAACCTTGATGTTTTGATCTTTGATGTAACAGAAGCTGTTTCTACATTCAACCTTCAAACAAACAAAAAGGCACAGGACCTGCGATATTTATGAGTGCACACAAGAATCAGAGCAGTGCATTTATTTCTAAAGTGCTCAATTTGACAAATGAAATGACTGTACAACAGATTTGCTCTTTTGGAAGTTCTCAATCTTTCCTGTTTCAGTGTGACTAAGCAAAATGCTTAGCATTTCTGCCTGCTGTTGTCCTACTCATAAATGGCATGGGTTAACCAAATGAGAGATGGTAGCATCATAGAAGCCAATATACAGGGTTGTTTTGTTTGAGAAATATTTTTCCCTTAAAATATTGAATATACAGTCAATGTTGAAAACAGATTTTTAACATAACAGAAATGTGCATCTGTTTCACATGACCTTCTTATTCCAGGTTTGAAGCAACATGATGCCAAAGGGTTAGAAGGCCACTGTGTTTACACATGATGTAACTCTCTATTAGCCATCATTCCACCACTGTCCATCATCTCACTTACCTAGTACTATAGACACAGGACATCATGCTACCAAGTCTAGATGGTACTAGACCTGATGAAATTGCATATGTATCGAAAGATGGCCTAGTCGGCCATCAATGGAAAGAGAGGCCCATTGGACTTGCAAACTTTATATGCCCCAATATAGGGGAATGCCAGGGCCAAAAGAATGGGAATGGGTGGGTAGGGAAGTGGGGGGCGCTATGGGGGACTTTTGGGATAGCATTGGAAATGTAATTGAGGAAAATATGTAATAAAAATATTAAAAATCAAAAAAAAAAGAAAATACCTAATAAAAAATATTTAAAAAAAAAAAGATTATACAGCCACAATTTAAATGCTAAAAGTAGCAGAATCCTTGAGAACTACTATGAAAAGACAAAATTCTATCAGTTTCTTATTCTATTACATATGACTATTGATACTACAACATCTTGAAGGTCTTTCTTTTAATCAGAGAATGGTAAGCAGAGTACAATAGGAGGAATAAACAGAAAGAAAAATATATACAGTGAAAGGAAACATAGGTAACACTCAAGGCTGGGAAGCTGCTAGCAGATTAGAACACTCTCACCTGCCGGGCATGGTGGCACACACCTTTAATCCCAGCACTTGAGAGGCAGAGGCGGGTGGATTTCTCAGTTCAAGGCCAGTCTGGTCTACAAAGTGAGTTCCAGGACAGCCAGAACTATACAGAGAAACCCTGTCTCAAAAAACAAAAACAAACAACAACAACAAACAAACAAAAACCAAAAAAAGAACACCCTCACCTGATCATGTATTTTAGCCACTGAAATTAACATTATCATTAAAGTAAATTTAATGAACAATTTGAGTACTCTGAAGATCAGACTCTACACTACTTTGTGAAAAGGTAAAGATTCCTCTCTGTTGTCTCATTAGAAGCCATCTTTGGTTTAACCTGGAAGTGACACACCACTTGCCTTTCTATCAACACTGTGAAAAAGTCCTTAGGAAAATATCCAACCTTGTTCTAGAAATTTGGGCTCAAGGTGTCCCAGCTAACTCCATGCTTTTGGCCTTTGTCAAGTTGCTCACTTGCTTTCAGGGCCTGTGATCCTGCTAATCGGTATATGGTTTTTCTTGCTACCGAAAGCAGTCAGTGCTGCTCTGTGAAAACTGTTTCTTTCCTGGCAGTCTCCAGCCAGCATGATAATGAATCTTGAAGTCAGATTTGGTTATGCTGAATGATCTCTGGGTCTTAATCCTATACCAATTTAACAAGAACCCATAGATAGGTCAACCCCTGTGTTCCATCTCGAAGAAATTAAAATACAGGATTTGAAATACCGGTTACAAAATATGAACATATTTTATTTAAACTCAGAGTAACTAACAACCATAGACTAGAGGAGAGGAACATAAGGAAATAGTTACAGTGCAGGTGGTCAATAAATGAAAACATTTAGAGCCTTCACACGTGTGCATCCTCCTGTCTGGAAGAGCCCTTTGCCCACCCAATTTCCAACAACTCTATTATTTCTCTTCTTTGTTCAAATACATTTGTTCTTTAGCATGTTCAAATTGCAAGCTACTCCAGGTTCCTAGCATTGGCACCCTGTGACTTCTTTTCTGCTTTATATTCTCCACAGCATTGATGAATATCTTCAACTCTATGTATTTTATTTATTTATATTACTATTCATGTCCTCTACTGAAATACAAGCTTCATAGAGCAGAGACTTGCCTGCTTTGCTTCTTTCCCAACTACATTTCCATAGCTTACAAAACAAAGAGCCATCGAATAAGAAAATGGATGACTTAATGAATAAAGAGACCAGTTCGCAGGGAAATCAAGGCAAACTTTCTTGAAATCTGATGCCAAAATAGGTAGGCTATGATAGGTGGTTATATTTGGTTTGTGAGCTAGCTGAAGAAGAATAAAATAGAGAATAAAGTGGTGTGCATGAAGATAAGAAAAAGGATCCTCAATATATTCTGGAGGAAAAGTTACTATGTTATTGTTTATGCTTTATGAAAGGTAATGGGAACAGTGCTGTTGCTACAGGTGAAATCTCTCAGGGTTAATATCTTCCTAAGGCCTTTGCAGACACTCTTTTACATCACTCTCTTATAACTCTCTGAAACCATATGGGGTTATGTTCTTTTCTAGAGTAGTAGGATATGTGGACTCAGGCAGATTCCATCTTGCCTAAAGTTATAGGGCTGGCAAGTACAACACTGGCACATTGATTAGAGATGCTGTGTTTTTAGAGACAGGAAGTTCTGGAATCTTCTAATCATCATAAACCACATCATAATCTAAGAAGACTTCTTGGCAAAGTACACTGACTATACTCACGTTTTGACTTCTGAAGGAATATCTCCATAAGGCACACCTATTCACAGTGGAATAGTAGCGTAGAAGACCTTCATTACTCATATGCAAAATGACTAGCCCACAAGTCAAATTGAGGCGTTTCCCTCTCAGACTCCATTTGTTTATCAATTTGTCAAAAATACACATGAATTGTGTGACTAGATAGTCCATAATTTCAGCTAAAAGGGTTTTTGCTATTTGCAGGAGAGAGAGAGAGAGAGAGAGAGAGAGAGAGAGAGAGAGAGAGAGAGAGAGAGAGAGAGAGGAAAATTTCCCATTTTGAAATGTACTCATCTTGTGTCTCTGGGGACTGCTATTTGGCATTTATTTACTGGTGCTGATTTAGAAAACAATTCAGTATACAGTGTTTATTTCAAGGCATTATTTCCCTCTGCCATTCTCTGCTTTTTTTTCTGGCAATATTTGCATTTAGATGCTGTTTGTATGAAGTGAAGGATATGACCATAAGCAATTTGAAGACAATGAGAAGTAGTTAAAGAGTTGTGAAATAAAGAGCCATTGCACAAGCAAGAAGTGAGGAGATAAAATAAGAAAGGGGCCATAGAGATTTAGCATTATATAAAATAGTGAGAAATCAAGAGACATGAAAAGTAGGTCAAGAAAAAGAAAAATCAAAGGTTATGTTAGTGATATTTCTGTTTATTAAAACATAATTAATATTCATCATGATCTTTCAGGGGAAGTGGAAAATTAGAGGAAACAGAAATGCAAAGGAAAGTACTCAATACAGAGCTCAGGACAACAAGGTTAAGAACAACAGGGGATCATTTTGAAGACGCTATGACCAAGGTGAATGTGTAAGCAGTACAAGAAAATGCTATTTCATAATGTTATCAGTTATCTTCGGAGAAGCAGTAACATAGCTGCCATTCATTTCCTCATGTAGGCAGCACTTTGGTGCTACCTACTATTTATCCAGCTTGTTCAAAATGCTGGGCATATGAAGATCAGTAAGTATGGCATGCTGTTCCTTTCGGGAGAATGAAGACTGGATTCTCTATTTATGGTTGAATGTTTTGAGTGGAAGTAGGAAATTCCAAGTGTACCTTAATGAGTGTACATGACCCTTCACTGACAGCACTGTTTTATAGCTTGTTCCTCAGTAATTTTTTTTGTCCTCCTCATGGATATGGACTTACATATGTCATAGCTTCCAAGAATAAAAGAGCTTGCTTGCTCTACTGCTCTTGCTCTCTTCCTCTCTTTCCCTTCTCTCTCCATTCCCCCATCCTCTGCCTTGAGTCATGGCTGGCCTCTACTCCTCTACTCTCTCTCTATGTCTATATCTCTGTCTCTCTCTGTCTCTCTGTTTCTCTCTCTCTCTTTCTCTGTCTTAACTCCCTCAATTCCCCTCTCCATTCCATGAATAAACTCTATACTATACTATTAAAAAAGAAGAAGAAAAAGTTACATAGGACCACAAAAATAGATGAAATATAACTTTGTAATTTAAAAGATCTTTTTAAAAGAAAGAGCATAGGTTTAATTCAAATCACAATTTAACCAGATAAATTACTGTGTGTTTCCTCTGGAAGTCATTGTGTTGGAGAAAACTGCCCAGGTTTGTGTACATGAAAGCCTGTTGGTAAGGTATTTTTATATACACAGTAAAGCCAAGTGCATTTAAGTCAATTATTATCTGAATCATGTTAAAAGAAATTGACGGAACAGTTGCAGCAAAGACATAGTGCTGGAAGTTAACACAAGCTGGGCAAAGCAAGCTGTAGTTGGATAAAATGAGTTCCAAGGCCAAGCCGAGAATACAACCTGCCAATGCCTCCAAGTATCCTGACATTCTTGTCTTTTGATATTTCATGTGTCTTTCTTATCAATGCCTAGTTATTCTGCCTGGACTCACAGATCTCTTCTACAGAGCTGATGACCCATTTGATTATTTTCAGAGATTGGGCATTAAAATTCATCTGAAAGGAAGCGATACTCACACTTTCCAGTTTCTGCATTTTCCCTCTTGACAGAGCAATCCTTCCCTAATTTTAGAGAATGCTCTGCAGTACATCTATATGTATTCTGTCTTCTCTATCTCTTCATGCCCAGAGCTCATCCAGTCAAGACCAGTTTACATTTTGCTTTGTCCATGAAACATTCCTTGGTGACACAGGTTGAATTGGTCACTTTCATTTCCAAATTGCCATGGCATCTTTTCGGTTCTTTGTCTATAGCAGTTATGATGCTCTAGTTAGGTTGAAGTAATTTATGCTCATGTTTAGTCTAGATGATTATCACTTTAATGGAAGCACACAAATTTTTGTGATTACATTTGGAACTAATGAAGAAATGTGGCTGGAAGTTTGAAGCTGTATTAGGGATTTTATAATACTCAGCTAAGAGGCAGCCTCTCTTTAACTATTTGATAAGAATGTGCTTTGACACCTTGAACCTAAGTGGAATGGATAGATAAGGTCATAATAGTTCAGTCATGACATGCCGTTATACTTGGCATATAGACTTGGCACAAGCAATGCATGTTGGCTTCTTTGGAAAGTCAACCGAAGATCTTAGATGAATTTTCTTACTATCCAAAACAAAACAACAACAACAACAACAACAACAACAAAAATGTAAACCAATGATCTCTTAGATCACGTTCAGAATTCTGTCCTGTAATATTTTTTGATCTTGCCAAAATATCTAAAACCAGAGAGAATAAAGAAGAAAGGACATTTACTTAATCTCTATTTATGAATATTATTAAATTACTCGTAAATGAACCTCTTACAAGAAGTCTCATGGCACTGGAGTAAGATCCAAAGGACATTTTTTTTTTTTTGGTTTTTCAAGACAGGGTTTCTCTGTGTAGCCCTGGCTGTCCTGGAACTAACTCTGTAGACCAGGCTGTCCTGAAACTCAGAAAACTGCCTGCCTCTGCCTCCCAAGTGCTGGGATTAAAGGCGTGCACCACCAATTCCCCTGCTCAAAGGACATGTTTTAATAAAAGTCAGAGTGGAAACAAGATATACTTGAGGTCTGTAGATGATGGAATAGTATATAGAGTGTAAAAGTGTGGATTCAGGTGCCTGCTTACCTGAGCTCAGTTCCCATCTCTGTTTTATGTGGAGTGTATTGAATACTGTCTCTGGACCTCAGCTGTATCACATAGAAAGATCAGAAAACAAAAGTTTCCACTTCTTGGCATTTGTAAAAGCCATTGTATTATGATGCATATGAATTGCTCAGAAGTGTGACTAACACATATGAAACTCTTTTTCTGGGTCAGATTCTATTCTCAGGTATTTGACTTATTCTTTCATTGAGGTTTTCACTTCATTCCCATGTGGGAGATAGTACAAGCTCATTTTCCAAACAAGAAAGTTCCTGATCCTAAATGTTATGCAATTGTCCAAGGTTATATAAAGAGAACTATACTGTCATCAGTAGAATAGTATCATGCAATATTGTCATCAATGGAAATATACAGTCAGCAATGTAAAAAGATTGCCAAGCTGCATCTAAATTGGTGGTTCTCTACTTGTGGGTTGTGACCCCTCTGGAGGCAACTAACTCTTTCACAGGGGTTGCTGAAGACCCAGCAAAACAGAAATTTGCATTACTATTCATAACAACAGAAAAATTACAGTTATATAATAGCAACCATAAAATTTTATGGTTGGTGGTCACAACAACATGAGGAACTGTATTAAGGGTCATAGAATTAGAAAGGTTGAGAAATGTTGATCTAAAGAAATAGGCACCCATCACTGCAGGGGTTTGGACTCTCTTGGTGAACTATACATCCCAAATATAAGAAGAGTTGCTCAGAGCCATAAATGAGACACTGAATACTGTTGGGAAACAGAAGTCTTGAAAAGATACATGTGTAAAGACAGATGAGAACTATCTGGCCAGTTTTTGAGATGGTTTGCTCTGTGGATGTGATATAATCCTGTTTTTCTGTGGTCCACCATAAATAAGGAAGATACCCATACTGTCCAGAAAATTATAAGGATTTGCAAGTTTTCTCCAGGAACTAGGGCCAAATCAAAGCAAAATAAATTTTTGATAACCTACTATATCTGTAGGTGACTGTTGTACTTCGTTCTACATTATTGCAGCAATTGTAGCAATAGCTGACTTATAACAAATACTTTATATAATTATATTATATATTATGTAAATACAGAGTTGAGATTATAAAAGAGTAGGCAATTATGTATCCAGGTCTTATGACTGTATCTTCAAACATATAAATCACCATAATCATTTTTACACTGAACTCTCATTTGGGAGGAACATTTTTAAAGGATGGTTTTTGTAATCTGTGATACTTTATCTGTCTCCCTTGCTTTGAGTTAAGCTGTGAGATTTCTCGAGCTTAAAGATGGAATTTCTGGTCCATGATGGGGACTTTTCCTATTAAATGATAGTTACCATTGCTCACCTTGACCTTAAATACATCTTAAAAGGGGAGTATTTCATTTATTCATAGTTCAAATGGGGTTATCCAACAATCTAGCTAGACTCATCCTTTATGAGTCTAGAATAAGTTTTTAACCTGTGGGATTTAAGGGCTTTCTCCCCCAAATGTCTCCAGGCATTCTTTATCCCTTAGTGCATTTGCAGACTTGCTTAAACCTGGTTATATTTGTACTTTCATAGCTATAGTGCCATGGCAAAAAATGAACCTACTCGTCTGCCTGTCAAGAAGACTCTCTCAGAGGCTCAGTTCTTCATTTTCTCTTTGACCTTGAACAAATCACTTGTCTTCATTAAAACTCCAGTTTTCCAACTGTTTAACACAAAAAAATAAATGAAGAGGTCTTTTAGTTTCCTACCAATTCAAGTAACTGTTTCTCTGACTCACCAGTGGGTCCTTGGGTGACTCATTTAAAGTCTCAGAGCCTTATTTTCTTCATATTTCTTCCCACACTCTCCTTTCATCTTCACTAATGACAAGTCCATCCTTGGAGTCATCCTCAACTCCCACTTCTCACACCCCACATTCAGCAATGAGCAAATCCTGTGTGTGTAAACTTTAAAATAATACTCAGAATCCAGACACTTATTGCTTATATACACATTAAGTCACCACTGTCTCTGGCCAGAAAATGAAGAATGGAAGAACCTATGGGTTAGATATTTTATACCATTGTTTTGTATTAACTCTTCAAAACCATCACTTTTACTTCAGATCATTTTGAAAAATTCTTCAGAACAGTTTATACTGAGACCAGACCTCAATCAAGTAGCTGTGTTTCAGTAGGTAAGCAGGCATAGTTAAGCAATGCCTACTGTTTTCTGTATACAAGCCTACATCCAATGTCATTTTTTGCCTACTTATTTTCCTAGTTACTTATTACAAAACAAAACAAGGAGGTAAATGGTTCATCTTTCATGTAAGCTAAAGGGTGCGGCTTCTCTGGCTAGAGAATAAAGAGGTCAAGTATTTCTAGACACCTGTTTCTTTCCCATTCATTTGCTTATTTACTTTTATAATTTATTAAGCACTGTGTATCAAGAACTGAGTGGTATATTTGTAAGTACATGTTCTCCATACTTGCCAAAGAAGGGATTTGGAACACCCTTTTGTAATGGCCTCTCACAAGACTATCTGGGCTTGCAGTGTACAGGAGAGAAGATGCTTAAATATGTGACATGGTTGATTGGGGCAAGAATTTTACTGTAACTTTCTTGCTGGATTCGTAAAGCAAATTACTTTGAGTAGCAAGAGCCATTTTACAAAGTGTTGAAGTAAATTTCCTTCATTTTTCTAAATGAAGTAAAAGCCATTTAGAAATGTGCCTCCCTTCTTTAGGATCTCAGAATCATTGTGTGTGTGTATGTTGCAGGGTGGCTTCACAAGATTCTTTATTGGTGCTGTGGTTCCAAATTTATGTGGCTTCAAGGTACATGATGGGCTATGCAAGGCCATCAAGCTCTAAAGAATGGTGCTGCCATGTAAATGTTGATCTGTGGTATTCTGTTACTAGTACTACTGCTACTACTGCTGCTGCTGCTACTACTACTATTACTGCTACTACTACTATCATTTCAAATTGACAAGTTTGTTTTTATTGCTTGCTTCCTGATCCTGTCAGATCTCCATTATATTGAGGAAATACAGATTTTTTTTCCCCCTCCAATTAAAGACAGCTCTTGAAGAAAGCAGCAAATTTTATCTTTCCCATAAGGATAAGAGGTTGAAAGGTCACGAGCGAGGATGTCAGGTCTAGCCACTGGAGGGCACCAAATTATCTCTTTTAACCGGAACAATTTATCCACTCTGGGGAGGACAAAGGACTTCCATAGTCTGGCAGTGAGTGCAGAACCTAACAGCCAGAGCTTTAGCTCTGCAAGTTTACTTAAAGACACTACGTCTCAGGAGAGCTGTGCACTGGTGAGTATTACTTCAGGTGGCAGATTGTCAATGTTCCAACATCAAGCAAGGAAATGGCCATACGATATTTCCACAGTAATTTTTTTTTTTTTTTTTGAGACAACCCAGAAAAGCCAGGACATAGCTCTTGCACAACCAGCACACTTTTTCACCTTTGTTTTCAACTGCTCAAGCAGAGTAAGTTGCAATAGTTTCCAGACAACGGAAGATGAACCTCCATGTCTGGGGAAACCCACAGAATCATCTGTTTTCCTGGAGTTAGAACTTGTCAAGGCTGTCATCTGCCTTATCATTCACAGCTTCGTCCTCCAGCTGATTTAGGAGGAGTCCCAGCTGGTGACCTCAGAGCCCCATTAATGAACTTGATATTCCTTCTTGCTAGGTCGACTCTTTGTATGTCTGAGCGATGGCAAGGAGCAATGAAATGTTACTTGGCAGCTCCGTTCCACAGCAACACGAGATAATTGAGACGCCAGAGCAAAGGACTGGCTAGATTTGGAAGGGAAATAAGCTTCAGTAATACGTGTGCAGTTCAGAGAGTCACAAATCTTCGGCAAAGTTACCAAAGGCTTTTGTTTTCAAGGCCTTCTTGGAAAGAATTAAAAGAGCCCTGGGTTTGCCAGCAGAATGTGAAGTGGACAGCGACCAGCCTGAGTGCTCCAATTGGCAATTAGGAACGTGGCATTTCATTGCAGTGTCGCGGAGGAGCAGTTTATAAAGTTTGGAAGATGCTGTGGAAAATAAATTCTCTGGGACCGGGATATAATTTGTCCTTTCACACAATGGCTTTCCAACCAACACAGTTAAGCGCAGAATAAGGAACTCCTAGTAACGCTGCCCATTGCCTTTACATAACACTGTTACAGAAGCCAGGAGCAAGAGCATGAGCCTTCACCTGTGTTCTCCTTTGCGCCATGTCATGTAGAGTCACTGTCCCCACCATATTTATAATTCCTATACCTACTACATCACTTTTCCACATGGAAACTCTATTTTTATCTTTATTTTTGTTTCTTTTAAAATTTAAAAAATTTTGGTTAAAATACAGTTACATAATTTCCCATCCATTTCCTACTTTCACTGCTCCCTGACTCCCACTATATCCCAAATTCATGAAATCTTTTTATTATTTCACACACACACACACACACACACACACACACACACACACACATTTTCATATATGAATAACAAATGCTGAGCATGTTTAGTGTTTCTTGTATTATATGATTGCAAGGATGATCATTTAGTATTAGATAACTAATTATGGGGTTAATCCATTCCAAAGACCAATTCTCCCTTTCTTAGAAGTCTCAGAATTACCTATATTTCCCTGTATTGGGGTCAGCCCATGGGGTTTTCCCTTTTCATGCTAGTTTGTCTGTTTGCAAGTGTCATTACTTATGTGTTCCTTAGGCAAGTATGTTGCTGAAACAGCATGGTTGTATTTCCCTGTCTTCTCTAGGAGATGTAATCCTACAATAGACTTTCTGGTCCTTTGGTTTTTATAGTCTCTTGGTCATTTAATACCTTCTTTTTATTTTGTTTTCATATAGGGAATGACTTTCTCAAACATAGAGTTTAAGCAAATCATACTATCAAAAAATTGAGAAAGATTATAAAGTCTACTTGATTTGGCAAATCTTTTTTTCTTATGTAATAGTCTTTTCAACAACCTATGAAGTTCATATTCTTACTTTATATTATAGTCCTAATTATAAAAAAAGAAAAAGCTAAAACACTACTAATGTGAAATCCATCTATATAAGAGCACACAAAAAGTTAGCCAAAGAAGAAATTGTCCCTTTGGAGGCAAACATATCCATAACTTTCTGGAATTCTATTTAAGCAATGATTTAAAGGTAGTATACTCACTTCAAATGCTGTCACCTCAGTAATTTCTCATATACTACTCAACGAAAGTCATTTTCTACCCATTTTATTACTACAGAGAGAATCCTGAGTATCAGAAACATGGTTTGCTATAGTAATATCCCTTTAGCCACTGAGTTAAGAACTTTTGGTCCATAGCTCTTTTATTTTTAACTCTTCTTCTTCCACAGAGCCTACACAGAGCTTTGTTCACACAATAGACCTTCAAATATCAGTTAAATTACTTTTAATTCATTGGTAGAACAAATAGAATACTAGCCTGAGGAACGTTGCCAGTTGCCAAATGTTGACTCCTGGCATTCTTTTAATACCAAAAAAAAAAAAAAAAAAAAAGAAAAGAAAAGAAAAGAAATATTTAGCTGTCTCATTATAGTGGGAGATATTGTGTTCCACTTTGAACAAAAATATTTGGTGAGCTCATGTAGACATCAAAATATTGATAGTCTTACCAATGGCCTCACATTCATGACTTCAGTTCATGAAAATAAGCAAGAACAGGACAGGATTTTGTAACAGAAAGTAAAATAGAATACTGCTTCTGGATAAGTACTCTCTGCTTTCAACAGTGTGAGTACTAAGAGTCTACAAACCTATTCTTCAGCACTAGGAAATGAGTCCCATGCTATGGGATTCACCGGTGTTTATGTAGAGATGTCAGATGGCCTGTGTGCTCTCCCCAGAATGGCAGATGGAAATTAGCTTCTCATCAGCTCACATTCTAAGACTGTGCCATGTGACTAATTTAAAGATGGCTACAGAAAACCAGAATGAGTATACGCACACACTAGTGTTTGAATAGCCCATAAAAGAACGATACTAAGAGTTGAATGAATATACAGTATTGTCTTAGTCAGGGTTTCTATTCCTGCACAAACATCATGACCAAGAAGCAAGTTGGGGAGGAAAGGGTTTATTCGACTTACACTTCCATACTGCTGTTCATCACCAAAGGAAGTCAGGACTGGAACTCAAGCAGGTCAGAAAGCAGGAGCTGATGCAGAGGTCATGGAGGGATGTTCTTTACTGGCTTGCCTCCCCTGGCTTGCTCAGCCTGCTCTCTTATAGAACCCAAGACTGCCAGCCCAGAGATGGTCCCACCCACAAGGGGCCTTTCCCCCTTGATCACTAATTGAGAAAATGCCTTACAGTTAGATCTCATGGAGGCATCTCCTCAACTGAAGCTCCTTTCTCTGTGATAACTCCAACTGTGTCAAGTTGACACAAAACTAGCCAGTACAATTGACCCCTTGTCAACTTGACACACAAACACATCACTAGTAAGCCTCAACCCTTACATTCTTACTCATCCCCAAGATCTAAATAACTTTAAAAGTCCCACAGTCTTTACATATTCTCAAAATTTCACTCTCTTTAAAATATCCATCTCTTTTAAAATTCAAAGTCTTTTTACAATTAAAAGTCTCTTAACTGTGGGCTCCACTAAAACAGTTTCTTCCTTCAAGAGGGAAATTATCAGGGCACAGTCACAATCAAAAGCAAAAATCAATCTCCAACCTTCCAATGTCTGGGATCCAACTCACGATCTTCTGGGCTCCTCCAAGGGCTTGGGTCACTTCTCCAGCCATGCCCTTTGTAGCACACGTGTCGTCCTCTAGGCTCCAGATGCCTGTACTCCACTGCTGCTACTGCTCTTGGTGGTCATCTCATGGTACTGGCATCTCCAAAACACTGTGTGACCCCTTCAGTCCTGGGCCTTCAATTGCAACTGAGGCTGCACCTTCACCAATGGCCTTCCATGCCCTCTCACAGTGCCTAGCCTCAGCTGTTCTGCATGACCCTTTCATGCCTTCAAAACCAGTACCACCTGGGTGACCCTTACATATTACCAAGTCCCACTGCTGCAGGAGTACAACCTTGGCTGTCTCTGGAACACAGCCTCTTTGTGCTTTCAGAAAACACTTCCCAGAAGATGTCACCTCAATGATGCTGGTCTCTTCTTAATCACCGCTAATTTCTTAGCTCCAGCTAACCAGCATCAATAGTCCCAGTAATGCAAAGTTTTTGCTTTAGTAGTTCTGGTATCTTGTTAATCACAGCTGATTCTTCAGCCCCAGCTAACCAGAACTACAGGATCTTCACAATCAAAACAGCAATGGCCCTGAAAAGAGGCTTTAATTTTCCCTCTGAAATTTCACAAATCAGATCTCCATCTTCTGCACTGTTCTCAACATTATCTTCCAAGCTCCTACAAAATATCTGACAGAGCTCTTAACAATGAATGGATATTCAAGCCCAACGTTCCAAAGTCCTTCCACAGTCCTCCCCAAAACATGGTCATGTTGTCACAGGAATACCCCACTCTGCTGGTACCAATTTGTCTTAGTCAGGGTTTCTATTCCTGCACAAACATCATGACCAAGAAGCAAGTTGGGGAGGAAAGGGTTTATTCGGCTTACACTTCCATACTGCTGTTCATCACCAAAGGAAGTCAGGACTGGAACTCAAGCAGGTCAGAAAGCAGGAGCTGATGCAGAGGTCATGGAGGGATGTTCTTTACTGGCTTGCCTCCCCTGGCTTGCTCAGCCTGCTCTCTTATAGAACCCAAGACTACCAGCCCAGAGATGGTCCCACCCACAAGGGGCCTTTCCCCCTTGATCACTAATTGAAAAAATGCCTTACAGTTAGATCTCATGGAGGCATCTCCTCAACTGAAGCTCCTTTCTCTGTGATAACTCCAGCTGTGACAAGTTGACACAAAACAAGCCAGTACAATTATGGTTGTGTAATTTGAAGACAAGAAAACTTAAAGAAGACCTTTGGTAAATTTTCAACATGGTATAGATATGAATGCTATACAGGTGTGCAATGATATGTTAGAATCCTGAATGACAGTGGTTCAGACTCCGGAGCACAGTGATAAAGACTTCATATTAGCAGACAGGGCTGTAACTTGCTTATTATTTCTAGCTCAGACCTTCCTTCTAGACTCAGTTCATTAATTCCTCCCCTTCTGGTGTTCCCTGGTTATTTGTGCAAGCTTTGCTCTCACTACCTAGACGTTCTTCATATGTCTTTTTATTTACTTGATTCACTCCTTCACTGGTTTATAAACTTTGAGTGGAACACAAGGATATGGTTATTTTATCAAGTACTTTCTACAGTGCTTAGTATCTCCTGACTACTTAGAAAGTACTAAAAGGGTTAACAGAAGGAAAGGAAAGTAGAAAAGAGAAAAAAGGGAGAGGATTAGAAGAACAATTTCCCACTGAAGCTATCATGTTACCTTTCATTGATCTTAATATTAGTTACTTTCTGTTACTCTATAGACTACTATGGCCAAAAATAACTTAGATAATGAAACCTTTTTTTTTGCTTATGTCTGCCAAGAAAAAAAAATCCCTATTGGTCAGGGAGGAATGTGGGGGAACTATAGTAGGAAGTTAAAAGATTATATGTTTAACCCCAAGAACCAAGTAGATTACAAGCTGGCAGTGGGATGAATTTACTGATTCTCAAAACCTATCTCAGTAATCTTAGTCTTCTACTAAGGATTTGCCACCTTGCAAAGCAGCACCACCAACTGAGAAACAAGTGTTCAAATATCTGAGCTGATGTAGGACACTCTCAATGCAAATCACCATTAGCTGTACCGTTCGTGTTTCTAAACTGCTATGGATATAACAATTTAATCATGCCACACTGAAATGGCATGACAATGTCAACTAGACTGTATCTCATACTAAAATAAGATAAAATAAAGTCTAAAATTTTCCCCATTGAATGGCTCTAAGCTAAGATAAAGTAATCTTCCTACCAAAAGACTTCACCCCCCCCCCAAAACCACACCTTTTCACTCTACTCAACAAAAGAAGAACGCTACTCCATCTGGAAGACCTAGGAGTCGACACTTTAAGTCTATGAACTTCAGAAATTAGGACCAATAGTACTGAGGTAAGGAATTGTTATCTGCCACAAATAGAAGAAAGCAGAAAGCTGGAGTATTTTGCAATGCCTATAAACAGGGTAGATCAGACTGACACAAATGAGACCTCTTCTTGCTTTTATATTGGCTATAGATTATCAGTAATTTGTTGTACTGACTATATGCCCTCACCAATATGTTAAAGGAAAAAAGAAAACAAAATTCAAAACTCTTGATAACATTCTTCATGGCTCATTGAATACATATAGAATACATTATATATAATTTTTGCCATAGGAAAATACAGTCAACCCCATGAAGACTTTCTTCTTGTAAAGTCTCAAGCTAATATACTTGTCTAAATAATATTATCTGTAGATGTCATTAGTTACTTACCCGGTGCCCTCATTGGCTTACTGTTGCTGCAGTATTTGGTTATAAACTCCATAACCAAAAGCAATTTTGAAAGGAAAGTGTGCTTTTCAAATTACAACTCACAAATCACAACTGATCACCAAGAGAGTTCAAGGCAAGAACTTCAACCAGAAGCTAAAGCAGAGGCTATGAAGGAATGGTGCATACTGTCTTGTTCCACATGGCTTGTCCAGCTTGCTCTCTCATATAATACCGGACTACCTTCCTGCATTTGACACTGGCAACAATGGATTGGACCCTCCCACATCAATCATTAATTAAGAAAATGCATCATAGGCTTCAATCTGATGGAAAGCAAAACAACAACAAAAAAGAAGAGGAATAAAACAGAAAGAAAAACTCTTGAGCACCACACCTGGTAAGTACAGCTTCCACATGAAGAAATAAATCTAGGGTTTGATGTTCACTCTTTTTAAAATTAAAAAGAAATCCTTTCAAGGACTTATTAAGGCCATCTACTCTGCCTGCGTACTCTGTCTAAAGAAGACATGGGGTCCCTCTGCTGGCATGAAGAGCATAGGTTAATATTATTCTTATTCTACTTCATCACACTAGATGATCTTTTCCTGTTGGGAAGGTCCTTCCTGGCTTAATTACTTGACAGTGAACAATGCTTTGTTATTCTTGAGATTCCCAGGACATTCTAATGACATTTGACTGTATTGTTCATCAATATTTTGAGACAATAGTGAGTTATGGAGTATCCTTTCAAGTTATGGATTTGAAATACAGAAAAGATGTGATTTCTCTCCATCAATTAAAAGCTTTTCACAAGAAATCTTATAATGGTTTTAAAATTGTGGCAGGGAAGATGACTCCATGCTTAAGAACAACTACTTGTTAATTCTGTAGAGGCCTGGGGTTCGGTTCTCAGCACCCATATCATGGCTAACCACCTGTATTTCTATATAGTTCCAGGTGATCTGAACCTGAATTTGGCCTCAACAGGCACTATAAGTTTATGAAACACATTAAAGCATACATGCAAAACACTAACTCACATATAACTAAAATATATAAATCTAATATTTTACAGTTTAAAATATTTTTTTCACACTAGGTACATTTCACCTACCACAAATGTCTGTACTTTCTTCATACTTTACAGAGAAGAAAAAAATGTCATCCAGGTTCTCTTCTCTATTAAAAAGCAGCCTCTAGAATGTGAGTCATGTAAAATACATGCCTGGTCATTTGCTTAAGATGTAGAGAGCTGATGTTCTTCATTCAATCTGTGAGTACCTCATCCCTTAAAGAATTGCAATTGTTATAGACTTAACAGTTACACTGTAAAAAAGCTGCCTAATAACATCTATACGTGTTTTTTATTGGAAAAGTACATATTTGAAATGCCATTTCCAGCCATTATTACATGAGTTTGAAAATTCTTGCATCTATTACCGAAGAAATGGTCATCAAAATCTTCAAGCCATATGATTTATCTGATAAGAGCAACCAAATTAAAGCTTTTCAATGACAACCAGAAATCCAATCGTTTTACTAAGTGTAGCTTGATTTTATTATGGCAAACGAATGAAGGGGCTTTTGGTGTTATCAGAATAATCAGATCTATATGACACAGTGGTGACAGGACGTTTAGAAGCAATTTTGAAACTTTACTGACAGAGTACTATTGTCACTTTAAGGGAGTTGGAGATATAGGAAAATCTTGAATCCATTTCCTCATTTAGTCTTTCAAGAACCTTGTGAAATTTCTCTATAGTCCTTGTTTTGGAGTCAATAGGCCATGAAGTTCAGAGAAAAATGTTGCTGAATTCTCTCTCTCTCTCTCTCTCTCTCTCTCTCTCTCTCTCTCTCTCTCTCTCTCTCTCTCTCTCTCTCCTCTACACCCCAAGGCTTCAGAGCCACCCTTTCACATATAATACTCAGTCCTATTCTTTGATCTCTCTACAAGGTTTTCTGTCTTCCTTCCCCAAGACTACCCTCACAAAGTAACAAAGATTTGGTCCCTTAAAATAAACTTGTTTTCTTACAAATATAGAGGATAGAACTACTAAATTAAAGAAATCTATATTTTAAGGAAGGAGTTTTTGGTATTTCTTAACTTATACATAAATCACATGTGCATCTCTTCCTTCTGAATGCTGCTACCATGTTCTATCTTTGGGACAATGCCTCATTTATACTAAATCACCAGTCATACTAGAATAATACCTAGCATCATAATCTAACTTTAACTTGCATTACCTCTATAAAGACCTCATTTTCTAAGTAAAGATCACAGTTTGAGGCCTAAACATATGTTCATTGGGTCTGAATTATATTCAATTCATAAAATAAGTCTAATAAAAATATTTAAACCTCCAGGAAAAACACACACTTGCAAAAAATAGTATTTCTTTGATTAGAATCAATAAGACAAATATGGTTATGATTTATTAAATGATTCCAGTTGAGGTCAAATATTTTAATTAGAATCCCAACAATCAATAACTGGTTTCAAAAAGTAGAGCCAATAAAGAGAATCTGTGTCATTTGGGGGCCTTAAATTAATCTTTTTTTTCCCATTCCCCAAAGCTTCTTAAACACACCACTCACATAGAAGTTCCTGTTTTGTTGGCTGCTCCTTGCGACATAAAATGACTCTGTTGCATTGTAGGTTCTTGGGCAGAGATTATCTTTCTCTAAAATCCCAGGGACTTGCATTGAATCTGACTCATGGTATTCATTACTATGTATACAGTTATTGAGTGAAGGAATAACATGGCAGAAAAGCAAGAACAGTATGCTCTTCATGCATTGAAAACTCTGGAGAACAAAACCTGTGAGCTCCAGCCTACAGCTATGATGATCAACCTAGCTTTCAACAAGTCACTTCATTTTGTTGTCGGCTCCATCATCTGTTGAGCTGGCTCACATCTGTGCCATTGTGGGTGTCTTCATAAGGAAGCTAGGCACTGGCTATTCCATTTGAAATGGAGTAGTGAATGTCAGACTTTGTCATGGTGTCTTCATATGTCATATTTAGAGAGAAAATATAGTGAAACACCAAAGATTTAAGTCCTCGTTAGTTCATCACAACTACCTTACTCTTCAACCTCATCCGTTTTTCTCTTTGTGCTATTTTGACAGAGCTCAGGTTTCTCTCCTTTTGTGCTCACTCTCCATATGTGCTTTCCTTTTGCTTCTTGGTGATTTGTTTCTGATGCTCTTTTGGCCAGCTAATGTATCCAAGGGTATGTGAACCTCTCTACAAGTTGTAGGTTACAACTCTAATTGGTATTTTCCAATGAAACAGAATACCTACTTGTGTTTCTATTAACACCCTGCTGTGTTCTCTCTCCCTTCAGAAATAGATCATGATTCAAGATCAAGTGTGTCAGTCAATTGAGATGTTTTAGGCAAGTCTACAGATATCTCTTTAATGATAGAAGGATTTTCTAAAATAAAATCCATTTCCCATTCACACTTAGTTCAGGATGAGGTACTTATTATTTAACATTTTTCTCTTATTATTATCCTAATCACTTGCTAGAAAGACTTCATTCTGCTAGCTACAGAAAGTTAGAAAGACAGGACCTTTTTTTTTTTTTTCAGAATTGCATATAGCATATAAATAAAAGGCAAACATATACTCACATAAACTCATTCATTGCCTCAGTTTCCCGTTGGTAAAATGAGTTTAATGATATTAGCCATCTAGCACAAAGACTTTTGGGGAGGATTGATTAGGTAATTACCTAGCCCTTTGATCTTGCCCAATATACATTAAAAGTCAGCTAATGATCTAGAAGTCCAAGTCTAGGTGTTTTATAGCCACAGCCTGGTTTCATTTATGGTCATGAAGCTGTGTTCAGTGATGTTTTACTGATTTCCATCAAAACTAAACTAAGACTTTCTTTTAAAAGCCTAAGTTATAACCATAACTTGGCATAAGGCAATGTCATGAGTTGGTCATGAAAAGAGATTAATTTCCAAACTCTCAGGCCTGAGACTAAAGGACATTCAAACATCCTTTCAAAACCAAGCAGATGACTATAATGATTCAAACCATATTGAAGGTTATAAAAATTGACTTCAGGAAAATAAAAGTATAGTGACATGATTTGTCTTGGCTTTTGGTATTAGAAGATGCATTAATAGCCCTTCTCTTTAGAAATTATATTATAGCATGTCTCAGATTAAAGATTTTTCTGAAGACTTGTGAGTATTGTCTTGTCTGTTTTATGTAGAACAAATCCATGTACACGAAGTGGAATAGAATCTGGCCTTGCTTTCTACAGAAAAACATGTGACCCCTTAGGTTTATGCCATAGGGTGTGAGGGTGTTCACCTTGGGTAGTAAGGTGATAAGGGAAAGAAACAAGACTTTGGTTTATTCATTTAGATATGAGACACAAGCAAGTTACTTAATCTTCCATAGCTTTAGTTTTTATCTCTGAGTGGAAACCATAATACTTGCTTTGCTACTTCAAAGGGTTCAGGTTTCTCACCCTGTTTTCATAGTGTCACGCTCTTCTTTTGTAGTTTCAATTATGTGTCCCTCCTTTCATATTTTGCACTTGATATTTAGAATCTGGATTCGTATGAGGGCTTCTTGTGCAGGCCTATTGGTTTCTATAGCTGCCTGAGGTCATATTTTCAAAATTACATTTCAAAGCCTCCCGATCTTCCATCTTGGGCAATCTCCCTTTTCAGAAGCTCTAGTCAGTGAAGCACAACTCTCCTTTACTGTGTCCACTTTAATTGGCTCGTTGGTAGGTGCTCTGCAAGTCTGCAGAATGAATACTGATGGAATCTGATCTCCTCAAGTACTCAGCTGCATCAAGATTTCAAATCCTTGACTGATGAAGCTCTAAGAGGTGTTTTATATGCACTCCCTCCCAAGGTCCCTATCTCTTTTGCTTTATAAGAATGAAGTTCAGGAAAGAGGTTTTTCGATTAGCTTATTCCATCTTAACATCAATGAAATTGGAGGCAAGGGAGTAAAAGCTATATGAGATGATCTTCTTCCCAAGAATAATATGTCTCAATCATTGAAGTTTCTTCTCCATTACTCAGTTCCTTACCTGAGTGCTTCCTACACCTCACCAATCAAAAGAATTATCTAGACAGATTATATGAACTAGATATCCCCTCCATAACATGCTGGATATGGGGTTGTAATAAATTCATATATGATACCTGCATTTACGAAAATGCCTGCAAGTATTTTTATTTGTCTTTGTATGTGATGAGGCTTGGGAATCACTCCCCTAAGGATTCTGTGCTCTAGGGCTTAGGGAGAATCTTTCCCAGGTTTTTAACATAGAAAGCAAAGGTTTTTCACATGAGGCTTTTAAGTTGGATTCTACAATAGATTATCATTTGAATGGCTCTACTAATTATTTCTTGTTAATTTTATACTCACAAGAAAACCCCAAGCAAGGAACTGCCTCCATCAGGCCCCAGGTTCCTGACTTGTCTTCCCTTAATGATAGACATTAAAGTATAAGAGGACATAAACCTTTCCTCCTCACATTGCTTTTGTTCATGCTATTTACCACAATAGAAAGTAAATGAGGAAAATGGATTTTTTTAATCTTTGTTTAAAAATAGTTAAGTCATAAGGTTAGATTTATTTTTCTGAGGCTCTCATAGTAACATCATATGAACAGAGTCACTTACAGGCAAAAAAATTCTAGAGGCCACCTTAACTCAAAGTATAGTGGGGCATGTGCATGATAATTTTGCAGGCAAAATTCTCCTTACTTCTAGATCCTTTGCATGGTGTGGTGAACACCTGAGAATCCAGTCTTTACACTGTATTCTCACAGGGTGTTTGCACGCCTTCATTGACGGCAAGAGGGACAGAAACTGGGAGGACGTGTGTTGCCTCTCAGTATTATTATGTTTTCCCCTCAAGAGAGGATCTAGAAGTAAAGAAGAGCTTTGAATCTTATTAGTAAATATTAATAAGATGTTCGTAGACGAAGAAATTATCATCTAAGAACAAATGGATCTATAAGTAAAGAGAGTTTGACTGTAGATTCCATAAGCAGCATGCCTCACTGGACTGTGTATAAGCAATGCATTTTTGGCCACAGGTAAGGAAATGGCAAGAAAACCAAAAGTGATTGAAAGAAGACAATTTTCAAAGATAAGATATAACAAGGGCATGCGAAGTGACATGCTGACAGATGCACGGGAAATCTACAACATAATTGACAGGAAATTATATCTTGAGCTGAAGTGACAAACCATTAAGTGGATATCAGAGAAAATCAACCAAAACTTATATTCCTCAGTGACAAATAACTCATAGTTGTTACCAAGAAACTGCTAGTGAGTGCACATGGGAAAAGAAACAGTTTCGGAACAGCAGTTTGGGTGATAAATGAGGTATAGCACTCATACATGAAATTAAAAGCCCATACATAAGAAGCTTCAGAGGATGGGTGTATCGCTTGCCTTTCTGCCTTTCATCATGGGCAAATACAGTGACCATCTCCTCTGGTACATGGGTAACAGTGGGCAATGGATTACTGAAATTAAATTAAATTAAATTAAATTAAATAATTAAATTTTTCCAAACCTTGGAAAATGAGAGCTGCCTTCTTCAGACAATTGAATTTGCAAGCACGTCAATCTTGGGTTTTATCATTCAGCGAATTTCCTCTTGACTAATCAGGATGAGTCCATTGAACTCCTATTTAAGTTACCTTGCTTTATAAAAACATGGTTTTCAGTCCTCTTAAAAGTTAGATACTTAGTAAATATCTCTTTAAAAATGCACTGTGCAGCTAGTCTCTGCCAGTTAGCCTGGTAGATCATGAGAGAACAATAGGGGATTTGATACATTTATTGAATTAAACAACTTCTATGGAATATTAAGTTGTTACAGTGTTTCAATAGTGAGCACATGTTGATTAGCATCATACATGAGCAAGTACATAAGTTTAAACTTACGCCACATTAGTACATTCCTTCTGAATACAGAATGTCATTGGGCAATCCATTTTGTTCCTCACAGCAGGCTTATCACAAGTCCTTCAGGCTCAGCTCTGGTGGTACACTGTAAGTCACCTAGCCGTGAAGGGGCTGAGCATGAACCAAAACCAAACACAAGTTGTAGCAAATGAGGCAAAACTACCATGCAGATAGTAGGACCATTGACAAAAGCAGATACTTGCTGCTGAAGCCATGAACCTACAAAGAAGTGCAGAGAAACTTATTCACAACCCCCTTCATCTTCCCACTAGTCTCTGGCATTACTAGAATCCAGAAGCAGCCTCAAGAGAAGTAGAGCGTAAGAATACATATGCTGAAATCAGGTTTCAGAAGCAGAAAGCAGAAAGGCTCAGACTGGGCAGGGCAGGCCTGTGCATGTCAGAAACACCTCTATCTTCTGGAGAAATAAGCAGGCCTGCCCTTTTGGAGTTGCTCTGCATATACAATGGAGGTTGTGTTGTATACTGTCTCCTTTATATAATTAACTGTGAAACAACTCCGGATTCAAAGAAGCCACTTTTAATATCGTGAATCTTAATGTACTCAAGCTAGGTTGTGTCTTCAATCAATAGCTTTATGAAGGAAAGAAAACACTTTTCTCCAAGCTTCAAATTCCTCTGGTGCATAGGAGAAATGATATTCTGAAGAAGCAGCGAGGTAAGGGGACCCTGAGATTTCAGTCATGCACATGGTAAGGAGTCAGTATCCAGATCTAAGTTTGAACAGTTCCCCTCCCCACCCCAGCACTTTTCTTTGAATAATATATCTGGATTAACTACAAATACAGACATATAGGGAAATCAAAAGAATTCCATTATCATAAAGGGAATAATAATTCTATGAACTTTCAATTTACTGGGTCGGGTATTGTTAACAAAATAATTATTCCTGTGTCATGCTAATTTCAAGCTCTTGAAAACTATAAGTGACTCCAGAGTAGGGATTTCTATCAGTTGTTTTGTTTTTTTGTTTGTTTGTTTTGTTTTAATTTTGTTTGTTTGGTTGGTTTTGGTCACTGTGATCAAAATATCTGATTAAAAAACTTAAGGAGGGAAGTTATTTGGGCTCAGGGTTTCAGAGGGTGTAGACCTTATCGACAAGTATGTGGAGTGTAGTGGTTTTATGGTAGTAGAAAAATGTCCTGGAGTTCCTCACATAACTGCTGGATCAGAGGACGAAACAGGACAGAAGCAGAGCTGAATATAAACCTCAAAGACCTGCCCACACTGACCCATCTCCTCTAGCCAGAGAACTCCTCTAGAAGGTTGGATAACCTCCCAAAAGAGCACTACCAGGTGGAGAGGCCAGGTGTTCAGATTAATGAATCTGCAGGGGGCATTTCACATTCCAGCCATAATCTGTTTTTAAATGCTGGGATGTGGGGGGATGCACAGATGAAAGTAACATGCAAAACAATTTACATATTCAAGTAAAGGCCAGAATATCTATAGAATAATTCATAGTTTAGCATCTCATTTTTAGTTAGTGTGATGGCTAATCTTGGTTGGTAACTTGACTGTTGCTGGAATCAACTAAAATTCAAGTGGCTGGGCATGCCTGAGATTTTTTAAAACTGAATTCTTTGAGGTGGGAAGATGTACTCAGATAAAAGTATATGAAGGAAAGAAGCTTCTCATTTTAGCTGATTTGCCCTCGCTCTCTCTGACTACTTCATCTATCCTGTTGCTGAGGCTGGGATTTAGAAACTACTTCTTCAAAATACAATGCTGACCAAAGGCCAGAGGTGCTCTAGGACTTTCCTGGGATTCCAGCACCAGATTGGGACTATTGAGACATTGAGCCTCAAGGACTAAACAATTACTAGATTCTTTTCTCTTCTCTTCTCTTCTCTTCTCTTCTCTTCTCTTCTCTTCTCTTCTCTTCTCTTCTCTTCTCTTCTCTTCTCTTCTTTTCATTTCTTTTTTTTTCTTTTCTTTTTCCTTTTCTTTTTGATGGGGGGGGGCGTTATTCTGAGATTGAGCCAGTGACATTTTAATAACATTTGAACAAAATTCCCCCTTTCATTCAATCTTCTAATTTCCCTTTAATTTGTAGGTTGAATCACAGGACTGCATTGATTTCCCAGGCCCACACACCCTTCTTTGATGGGGCAGGCCTGCTGCTGCCCTCAAACTGAATCCTGCATTCCCTCCACACCCAGGGCCTGGCTGTGAGCATAGGCCTGGAGGTGCCATGGATGGCAGTTTTCAGACAAGGGGTGTTCATCTGCAGTGTGGTACAATGACAAACGAGAGAAAGAGAGACACACAGAGAGCCTCATCTTCTGGTCTGCGGATTAGAACTGTTCCGACAGCAATTCACGTAGTCTCGGAGAGATGGTGTCTTTGCTGGTGTGCAAGGTGAGTCTATACATCTGAGTTTGCAGGTTTGGTTCCAGGCCCAACAGGCAGTCAGTCTGGGTGGGTTTGGAATGTATTATGCCAGCACCCATGAAATTTGTAGGATTCAGATGAACTTCTTCCAGGAGCACAGAACCAAATCCAATTATCTTTGCTTAAGTGATCTCTATGTCCATCGGATGCTTTGCTTTGAAGATATTCTGCATTTCTTGATGTGGATTGCTCAACTGCTTCCAGCGTTGAGAGAAATTCTGAGAAGCCATTTCTGTGGGCTGGAAAAATTCGTTGCGAGTGATGGGAAGCTGAACAGACACACTCTGGAAGGGGCCACCATAGGTGAACAGGATGTGAGGACAGCTTTCTCTGTGAAATCAGAGCTACACTCAGTGTTAACCACCTGTTGCTCTTTTGCAGCCCCATCCACAGTTGGGTCCATGGGCTTAGTCTGCAGGTTCGGATTAGTTTGAAGGAAGTCAGCACAGATTAGTGCTGGAGTGAAGTTTAGGAACTGTGTAGATGTCTTGTTGCCATAAAAAAAATGAACATTTGGCCTAAAATCTGCCAACATTCCTACTTAAGTCCAATTTGAAGCAGCTAGTTTTCAAACAATACACCATTATTTTTACAAACAAACCTGGCAAAGTTGTCTTCAGTGCCAGGTGCAGAGGTGCAACTGCAGAAGCCGAGTCTGAGAACACGTCCACCTGTAGCCCACTGCCAGAGGAGGGAGGGAGCCCTGTGGGAGCAGGGGGAATGGCCTCCAGACCCAGCCGGTCTGCTGCTGATGGAGATGCTGTGGATGCAGCACTGGTGCTGGGTGGAATGGGTTCAGGGCCCCCATTCACATAGATGCTTCACTCACTCTTGGTCTCCTACAGGTCAGTCACTGCTTGGGCTCTCTTTCTTCTTCTTCTTCTTCTTCTTCTTCTTCTTCTTCTTCTTCTTCTTCTTCTTCTTCTTCTTCTTCTTCTTCTTCTTCTTCTTCTTCATCTTCTTCTTCCACTTCTTCCCCTTCTTCCCCTTCTTCCCCTTCTTCCCCTTCTTCCCCTTCTTCCCCTTCTTCCCCTTCTTCCCCTTCTTCCCCTTCTTCCCCTTCTTCTTCCCCTTCTTCTTCCCCTTCTTCTTCCCCTCCTTCCCCTCCTTCCCCTTCCCCTTCTTCCCCTCCTTCCCCTTCTTCCCCTTCCCCTTCCCCTTCCCCTTCTGCTCCTCCTCCTCCTCCTCCTCCTCCTCCTCCTCGACCTCCTTCGTCTCGCTCAAGGAAGGGTGGCATTTCCTCCAGGACAGTTGCCAGGATGTCAGTGCTGGGGACAATACAAAGTCGCAGGTACTCCACAGTTGGCTGTTGCAGCTCTACACCTGCCTTCTACAGTTGGCTGTCACGGAGCAGCATGTCCTGAGCCTTTACATCTGGAAAGAGGTTCACTAACTTGATATAGGTGGACAGTAGGAGTGCCCGAGTGTAGACGCTGCACAAGTGGAACTTGGAGTGGAGCAGGTTGAACTGGATCAGAGGGGCTGGATCATGGGTTCCCAGCTATAAGGTTTTCAAACTCTCCCAGGATGTAGCCTCCCATTTTGACCAAGTTCTCACGACATGCTGGAGCCTGCAATGCCTCAAACACCGTTTTGGAGCATAACCTAGCACATCATCATGATTGATGACAATCTGGATGACATGGTACCCACTCTTCGCTCATATAGTCCCCTGCAATGCGGATGAGGTTGAGGATGGTGTCCACATACCAAGTGTAGTCCACTCCATACTTCTCAACCAGGATGGCCACTTTTATCACAATTTCCTCTCAGATAGAGTAGTCAGACGTTTCTAGGTAGCTCATCATCTCAGACACAATCTGCTGGGTGTTGCTTTGGTCATACATGGCATAGAGCAGGTCCACAACCCACTGCCTCACGCTCACTTCTCATTCTGTCTTCAAGGCCTTGATGACAGTCTCAATGTGGGTCTTGACGGCCTCGTGAGAGAACGGAGAGTTGGCCAGTGTGCACATGTTCTCCAGAGCCAGGTAGTGTAGGTTGGTCTCGCGGTGCTGTATGAACTGACCCAGCTGGTTGCAGGTGTGGATGAGCAAGTTTGGCTCACTGTCATGGTGAATAATCAGGCCGATGGTCTCAAATGGCACAGCCTTCTTGGCATTTGAATGCTGAATCTTCTTGGATTTGGGTGGCTCCTTGACCTTGTTCAGGATGGTCTCCAAGCGCTGAGTCTGGGGGTTGGTAGCATTGCAGCAATTTCAGAAATTTGCCTGATAGCCAAGGAGCTGGGACAAAGTAGTAAGTATAATCCCGAAGATCTGTTGATGCAGAGGTCACCGTTCTGCCCAGCTGAGAGAGATGTAGTGATGAGGCTAGTTGCAGCAGTCACTACACCCAAGTGCTGGTCATTGAGGAGGTGTACCACATGAGATGTCCAGTCGCTCATGGGAACTAGGTCAGGGGATGTCCTATACAGGTGCAACACGCACAGGGCTGCGCTCTGCTTTACACTATCCATGGTATTTCCTGCCATGAGGATCTTAGGGATCTTTCCAGCAAAGGCCTCTGTCATCTCACAGCCACTCACATTGGCAATGCAGTGCAGGGCAAGGCCCATAAATGTAAGATTGCGGCTGGCCAGGTCATTCTTAATAGCATTGTTAATCAACCAGATCAATTCGCAATTCGTGTTCACCAATACAGAGATGAAAAGATAGCCAATCTGCTTTTCCATGTATCTGTTTGAGCTCAGAAGATTCACAGCTTCCATGTGTCCAAAGTCAATGTCATGACCAAGGAGAAAGATGAAGAGCAATTTTTAGACCTTCTTCTTTTTACTGTAACCATCAAGAGCCCTGTCACCTTTAAATTTTATTTTTTATTAAATAAATTTAAATAAATTTTATCGAATAAATTTATTAAATAAAATATTAATATTAAATTTAATATTTTCCAGTTCCTTGTTTATCCTCTTTACTTCAGCTTCTTTACGTTTACAAATTCAGAGGTTCAGTCTATCATCATCATGGCAGGAAGGATGGCAGCATCCAGGCTTACATGGTGCTAGAAGAGCTAAGTGTTCTACATCTTAATCTGAGGGCAGCCAGAAGGAGACTCCTTATTTTCTATTAAAAGGCAGTCAGTTTTGGACTACCTAGACCACAGTCTGCAAGACACTCATGAAAAATTTGAAATAACAGCAAAATAAATTAAAATAGCAACAGCAACTAAAATTAAAATACCTGTAATTTCTGTTAGTTATGCAGCTACTCCCGATAATACTGATATTTTCTGTTGTTCTGTTAACACTGGGGGGAGTCAGTCACTATCAAGAGTTCAGTAGTAAAGATTATTCATGCACAAGGACATAGATTCCATTGGTTCCTATCTACAAAGTACTCATGGTTTATAGAACTCCTGACCAGAGCTTCCACCATGTGTGGTAAAAAGTGGACCTAGATATTGAGTAAGTGAAGTAAACATGGTTTTAAAAATCCTCTGCAGCTAGAAACCAAGTGTTAGAAAGAATTCTGTAGGCATGGTGATTTACTCTAAACAAGCCAAGAAAATTAGACCTTATGCAGACAAGGTTTCATTAGTTCTCACCTACACACAAGCATCAATGTGAAATACCTCATGAGTGCAAGAGGCCTGGGTATTGATTTATCCCATAATTATAAGACTTTATGAGAAAACATGAAGAAAAACTATAGAATATGTTAAGAAATAGACATTTTAAACTTGTTAATAATAGAAAATATAAATTAGAAATAACAATAATTTTATATGTAAGATTTTTCTTCTAGGGGAGAAAAATGTTTTCCTAAGTCAGCAAGCAGTTGCAATCAACACATGAGAAATGGATATCAATAATACACAACCAATGTAGAATAGCTGGTAGCCCGTTTACAACTGCATGCTCATTCTTCCTTAGAAGCAAAGCAAAGACTTAAGAAATAATAGCAAACTCCTAATTTATCACATTATCCACACACTCTAATAAGAACATGCTGAAAAGGTTGAAATGAACTGGAATTTTTTTCAGTCCTTATTTGTGACTACCTAGGAAAATAATTTGGCAAAAAGCATTAAAACATTGGAACACTAAAGAAAAGGTTTCAGGGTCCTATCTCACTTAATACTCACACCATACCTGTGAAGCCGCTACGGCCACATTCACTGTATGAAGGAAGAACTCAAGGGTCTATGAAGGTAATGCAAGGCAAACAAATCACAAGGCAGATCTTGTAGGAAGCACTAGCCATACCCTAAAACATTTCTCTGCTGCATCTGAGCCTGAAATGTGTCGATCACACTCTAATATGATGTCTTTCAGCTATTTGTACAAGAAAGGTGTGCCAGCATCTCCTACAAGATTTTGAAGGATACTAAAGACAAGTTCATAACTCAACATGTGAAAAGTTAAGAGAATGAGAAATTAATTTTTGAATATGTCTGCATCTATTGAAAATTTTATTGTGAAATGTCCATTATTACTCAGAGAAATATGTATAATAATTCATTGAAACAGTAAAAATATGAAATACAATGATAAAAATTATTAAAAGTTTTAGAAATAATTGGGCATAAAATGACTTAAAAGGGCATATGCTAGTGGGCTAGAGACTGAATTCAATGATAGAGCTTGTTGTTGTACTGAATTAAGAAATATATGCATGTGTATGAATATGTATGTGTATGTATATGTATATATGTATGTGTGTGTAAAATGAATTATCGTGTTGTAGAATTAGAACATCTTTTGTTTCTTTCACATT
The DNA here is from genome assembly GCF_978045245.1 of Mus caroli. Classification (NCBI taxonomy): domain Eukaryota; kingdom Metazoa; phylum Chordata; class Mammalia; order Rodentia; family Muridae; genus Mus; species Mus caroli. The sequence goes on along the minus strand of NW_028227259.1, from coordinate 53,218,317 downwards.
ACTAGATTTCTCTAGTTGCTAATCATAACATTTGTGATAAAGAAAATGCAAATTCATATTTTGAAGCTGAGGAAGAACTTAATTACCATAGTTAGTCTATTTAGATTATATGAGGTCCAATAATCCACAAGGCTCAGTCATTCCATAGAGCTAAGACTCTATATCAAAAATGGATATTTAATATATTAACATATTTCATACGGATTTCCCCGTAATTTGGTATAACCTTATCATACTAGAATAATGGCTGTCAACTGAGACAGAACAGCAGCATAGGGTTGCAGGTTCTTAAGTTTTAGCTGGACTTTGCAACTAATTAATTGGTGTTACATTTTGATAGAATGTTATAAACCTGACTGAACTTGGATATAAAGTTTATTGTCAATTAAACTGTTGTCATTTAAGATGGTTAAAGAGAAGAAGCTGAGATATAACACCTTAGATTGACAAGAAACTATACTTGGTAGTGTAGAGGTCTCCACATGTATTTCTATAATTATATAGTACTATCCTGCTTTGGTTTTTGTTGCTGTGGTAAAACTTTCACCAGTATCAACTTAGTGAAGGAAGGCTTTATTTGGCTTATACTTTCATAGCAGAGTCCATCATCAAAAGAAGGGAAGGCAAGAAGTCAATGCAGGAACTTGGAAGCAGCAACTGAAGCTCCCCATGGGTTACTTGGCTTGCTTTCATATACTACTCAGGACCACATGCACAGGGGTGGCACAGCCCACAGTGAGCTCCAGTATCAATCATTAATCAGGATAATGCTCCCACAAACTTGCTTACAGGCTAATTTGATGGAGCATTTTTTTTCAAATGGGATTCTCTCCTCAGAGATGACTCTAGTTTGTGTCAAGTTGACAAAAAACTAACCATCACAAGGAATGAAAGTTGAGGTTGAATAGATAGCCAAATGAGAAAAAAAATTCTTATCTGAATGTTGATATGATTTTTGTTGCCAAGAATAGAGTCTGGCTTCACATTTATTTCCCAGCATCCAGGGAAAACCTGTACATAAGCATCAGAAAGAGTCGATCAGTCCACAGACTCCAGGGACACAAAGGTTTATGTAGAAACCAACATTTCCCCCTTGTTGGGATATTATGCAGAGCTGAATGATTTAATGGGTGATGCACACACGTTATTTTTCACAGTAAATGAAGAAGTGGATTCTACATGGCTATATTTTATAGTGACTGTTTTTGAAAAGTCAAGGATTTAACATAAATCAACTATCAGTGAGGGAGTTTTACAAGGACTTTGGTGATGCTGTTGAGACTTTGTTTTGCCAGCTGCCTTTGCCCATACTCCCCTATCTTGCCTGTTTTCCTTAAATTTTTTCCAACTTTTCCCTTCCCCTTGTTAAATTCTTTCAGAGGCAGATGGCAAAAGTAGGAAGAATCTGAACTCCTAGATCAGATTGCTTGATAAAACTCCCTTTCTCCCATATACTGGCAATTTATCATGTGCATGGTGCTTAATCTTTGTGTTTCTGCCTTCTCTTCTGGAAAGTGGGTTTAATAATACTCATCTCATGAGTCATAATTGTGACCTAGAGAGTGTATAGTAAATAATATACAGAGATTAATTAGAATGATCACAGTAAAGTTGATAATTAGCTCAGTTGACAATCAATTTTGAGTTGCTATAATGCAGTATGTATAATGTAAGGTATAACATAATGTAATAAATTGTATGTTCAAGCTAAATAATTTGCTAACTTCACATAGCTTCCACTTAGTAGTAGAGATAGAGTACACAAAGAGGTAACTAGCCAGACCAACAACTAAATAGGTAACTAAAACAAACCAATAACAACCATGTACAATGAAGGTCCACCATGCCATTTTGTTCAGAGAAAAATGGAGGCTAAAGAAATTCTCATGAAGGAGGTGAAATCTAAGGCCAGTATAAAAGGAGCAAAAGCATACAATGCTTTACTTTGAGTCATGCATAGTACTCAGATGCTTGTATGTAACTCATAAAATCTTTTGCAGAATAATGTGATGTGTTTTTTTTTTTCTTAAATGAGGCTAGGGAATAAGGAAATTAAATAACTGCCTAAGGATGCATAGTTAGAAGGCAGCAGATCTTAGTGTCTATGCTCTCAGTTATTATAATTCTTGTATCTTCAGCACCATGAATATGAAAGAATACATGCCATGTGTGTCCTAAAGAAGAGACTGCATGCAGGGAAGGGGGAGTAGATGTAGCAGAATTCAGAAGAAAGGAAGTCATGCTGTGGAAGGACAAACCAGAAGTTCTCTGAACAGCTGTTCCAGAGTGCAGCAGGATGTCATGAGCATAGTGACACAGGCTGAGAGAATGGAACATCTTTGTGTTGCACATGAAAATGATCCTATGCCAGTTAAAAAGATACCAGGTGAGCAAAAATTCTGAATACATCTCTCTGAAAGGGACTAATCATCTGTATGCCTTAATTTCATGAAAGGCTATGGAAATGAACTGTGTTTACTTTGAGTCATGCATCATACTGAGATGTGTGTTTTATGCACACAATGATGTGTGCATACATGCAAAATGCCTGATAATTGGGAGACAGTAAGTGGATGATCATCACGTTTAAAGAGTGCACTTCAGTGTGGAAATAGGGTACATGTGTGTGCCCAAGTTTATATGGACATACAAGGACAAAACCTTGCCTAAGGTAGAAAGGGGGAATTCATGAAGTTAAAATCTACCCTTGGCATTTTGTAGGAAACTGCTGACATGCCATCTCTCAGCAAGTCCAATATTCAAACATTGAAATCTGTCACTGTTGCTGCTGTTGGTAGAGGCTTATCTGTCTTTGTCTTCTTTTCTGTGTGCTGCTCTCTTTCTTTGTGTCAACCTGTATACAGCTGAATTCACGTAAATTGCATGAATATATAATTCAAGTCCTTTAATGGGAGAAAATAGTATGGGGGACATTATAGGATTTTCCTATTTAAGAGGAAATGTTCTCTGGACTGTATAATGTGTCATTAACTGAGTCAAATTTTAGATATCCTTACACATATCTTATTTCTAGTGAACTATTAAAAATGGCTTTCTCTGCTCTCTTATAAGCCCCTGGGGCTGGGCAATTGTAGAAAAGATGAGACATACTCAGAATAGGGAAATGGCATATGAAAATAATAGCCTAGGTTGTATTGGGTTAAAAAACAGGGAGCCTGCTATGAAACATGGGCTTCATCCCTCTCCTCCTGCCCCACCTCATCCCAATAACACTCCATCAAGCTGCCTCACAGCAGAGAGGGAGAGAGCATCCGCAAAGAGCATCATGCATCTCACCCAGCACTTCTGAGAGTATTGACAAAGATGAATCATGAAGCCTGTAGGGCTAATAAAATTGGGCAGGAAGTGAAAGAAACATGGGTTCAAGACTCAATAGATGAAGATTTACCTCAGAATCAAAGCCTTCATCTATAGGAAATAAAAGGGCCTTAAATTTAAGAACCAAACTCATGAAGCAGCTAAAAACAGCCACCACACTATTTCTTTCAATGAAACTGGACCGGTGAAAACAACAGACAAGATATATAAACAAACAGGGGACATCAAGAAAAGATAGATAAGCAAGGAAAAAAAAAAGAAACAAGCAGGAAGATCAGCAGATGGGGAGATGGGAAATGTTCTCCTTGTTCCCATCTTTCCAGAGAAGATTTCTGAAAACAAATGGACCATGTAGAGCATTTCCATGCTGTTAAAACTGTTCTGACCTACTTAGTAGGAGTGGAGGTACGGAGGTACACCTTTGAAAAGGTTGTTTCTAGAAGGAACAAAGAACATTTGACAATTCTCCTTCACCTAATATTTACAGGGAGGCAATGATTGAGAGCTAGAGAGTTGGAGATATGCCAATATGTCCAGCCAGGTTATGAAACACACAGACATTTGTCCAAAGTTAAAGAAAAATAGTAACTGCAAACATAAGGACAGCCTTATTTGCTGGAATGCTGCACTCAGAGGGACTGTGTCACCTGCTGGTCCCCACGTTATGATGAGGTAGATAGCAGAAACAGGATTGAAAGCCACATCTAAATCCTTCAAACAGTCCTTCGGAATGATACTATAAAACAAATGCATGGCTTCTGTGGGACTAAGATATAACACATTTGTCAGGAGAGGCACCAAAATTAATAAATAAATAAAAACTCTCACTTGGAAAGAGAGTGTGATTGAATTACTATAAAAGAGGCCAAGGCTTTTGTCCTGGGGGGAAACATTTTTGTTTTCTGATTATTTAATGTACACTAAGGGGTTTTTAAGGTTCAAAATGTTTGTCCGGAGTCCTAGTGTCCAAAGAATAATTCATCCCCATGGTACCTGAAAGTAATATGTCATATCAAGACCTCAGTAACTTAAAGAGAGATTTAGAATTCATCCCCACACTACTGATGACTGTAGGTCAGCCACTGTGCCTCTATGTTGTGTTTCTGGCTCTATTATAGATGAAAAGCCAGACTTTTTTTTTTAAGTCCATTTCTTAGGACAAAGGTAAAAGAACATGAGAGTTGTAGGGACCTTGAGCTATCTAAATGTTTTTGCTGGGATTAAGCCTGTGTGCACTGATTGGGCAACATTAACAGGGCACCATATGAACAGAAAGATCCATGGCTGAGACTGTGTGGTCATCACAGTAGGAAGGAAAACAAAACATGACTGGGACCAATAATATCAGTTATTGTGTTCTATTCCCCTTACAAATGGTAACATTTAATCTACCTCAGCCTATGGAACATACTTGGAAAGCTTATGGGGTTATAGATATGGGTGAGTCTCTGTTGAATTTACAGTACTGTGGATTAAAAACAGTCACGAATGCACATACATGTATACACACACAAATAGACACACACACACATTGCTCAACATGTATCAAAAATATATTTGCAGATAAGGGAAGAAATGTGATCAAAATCACTCCATTCAAAAACAGAAAGCGTACTAGATACACAAACTCATGCTGGCCAAAGCAAGTGCGAGGTCTGGAATGGTCTTCAGCATGAGCGCTCCAGGCAGCCATAGCTGACTAAGAATATGCCCTGTACCTTTCTCACAGAGAAGAAGGAACAGCAGCAATCTGTTCAAAGCCTGTGCCCAGGCTGTCCGTACTTTGGACAATTTAACTTTCTAAAAAGTTTGCTTGAGCTCCCGTGCCTCTAGCCATCTTCATATGTTAATAGTCACTGTCTTAGGATTTTGTTTGTCTGTTTGATTCTGTGAAGAGAGACCATAACCACAGCAGCAATTATAAAGAAAAGCATATAATTGGGACTGTCTTCAGAGGTTTAGCCCATTATTTTCATGGTGGGAAGGAAGCACAGTGGCAGGCTGAGAGACATGGTGCTGGAAAAAGGAGCTGAGAGTTCTACTTCCAGATCTTCAGGCAGCAGGAAGAGAGAGTGACACTGGGCCTGGCTTGAGCATTCAAAACTCAATGCCCAACCCCAGTGACACTCTTGCTCCAACAAGGCTACTTCTACCAAAACAAGCCCACACCTCCTAATAGTGGCACTCCTTTTGAGCCTATGGGGGCCATTTTCATTCAAACCACCACACGCACATTCTGCATTTTTGCCTGAGACAACCCTCTTTCTAGAAAGCCTAATTATCCCCTGGAAGTCATTTCATTCCCTAAAAGGGTTTGCTTACTCTCCTGTTACCTAATTCAAAGGTTTTAAAAGAATATGATAACCAAGTCCTGGGTTCAATCTTCAATGCTGGGAAAGATTATGATTCCTTTGTGGTTCACATCATTCTTCAGTTTTATCTTTGTGTGTTGAGAAGTATAGACACTTAGCCTTAAATTCTTAACAATGTCCCTTTTCTTACTCTTTTTATGCTTGTTTCAAGGGAGACGTTAATTTTCCTAACCTATCTCTTGTCTATTTTATTTTATTTATTAGATAAAAGAAAAAAGAAACAGTAACCTGCAAGAGAAGGGATATCCTTTGCCGTCAGTATTCTTACCCAAGTTGCATGGCTGTTATGCAGATGACCTGCCTGCCTGATTATGATCAGGATGATTTCGAGTGCACTGCCTTTTTACAATCCAGGCTGCCATCTTTAAGGATTCCATTAATAATCCCTAGAGTCAATGGTCATAATTTTCATTGTTGGTGTTGATATAGTCACAGATCATTTGATTTTTTTTTTGCTATTACTTTTATGAAACTCTACATGCATGAGCATTTTAACTGCATAGTTGTGTATGTCCCTTGTGTATATCTGGTGCCCATGGTGGTCAGAAAAGGGCACTAAATCCCTGGAACAAGAGTTAGGAATTATTGTGAGCTGCCATCTGAATGCTCTAAATGAACCTGGGTCCTCTACAAAAAAAGCAAGGAATTTTCTCTATTGACTCATCATCTCACCATTCATAACCTGTGCTATTAATTTATCAATCAGCATTTTTTGCAACATAAAACAGTTCTGAAATATCAGTTGTTTAGTCTATGAAGTGTATATTTTTAAACACCTACTTTCATTATTTTAAACTATGTGTCTATGTCTGAGTATCAGTGTGTTCGTGTTAAGGCAGGTGTCCATGGGTGCCAAAGGTGTAGGCTATCCTGGGAACTGCAGTTACAGGTGGCTGTAATTGCCCAATGCAGTTGCTAGGACCAAGTGAGTCTTATGTTCAAGCAATAAGTTCTCTCAACTACACTAAATATCCACCCATAAAAATATACACCTATTGCTTATCCACATTTTATCTCAGTGGCCATAGGTCAATTACTACAATATGATATGGATTTATTTTAATTTAAGGATCCAGAATAAAAGAGGAACCATTGTTCAGAACATGCCATTTCGATGGTAGAAAGAAGGGAAAAACTAAGAGGTATGGTAGATATTGAAATGTTTCACAAGGCTTTAGTTCAGTCTTAGTACAAACCATGACTGTTCACTATCCATTTACAGTATAAAATAAGGTCAAGTTCACCTTCATAGTAGTAGGACTATGCACTTCTTACAGCACAGGGACCCACTGCCAGTCACCTAGCAACAGACTGGCAGACCTCTTACAAGGAAGGGAATCCAAAGACGGCCTACTCATATATTCTGTTAAAATTTGGCATAGTGCTATGAAAGCAATATTTATATTTTCCCCAAATTCATAATGAAGTCCTGGCTCCCATTGTAATAACACCTGTAGATGAACTGGTAAGGCTTATTAGGATTAAGGGAGATAGATCATGAAGGCAGAATGCTGTGGCTTTAGTCCTTAAAAGAGAGAATCAGAATTGCCTTTCCTTCTGTGATCCCTCCTTCTCCTCTGTATGAATCCTCCAAGAAGGTGGCCACCTGGAAATCAGAAAGAGGATGTTCATCATGAACTGAATCTTCAAATATCTTGAGCTTGAGATTTTTAGTCCCCAGAACTGAAAAAGAAGAAAAGCCCCAAAACCAAAAACTTATGTTCTTTATAATGTTGGAACTGATATCAACCATATGAGAGAAACACTCCTCATCTGAGCTACAGCCCCAGCCTTAAATGAAAGTTTTTAAGTTGACAGATTGTGATGTTTTATTGCAGCAACCCAAGCGTTCAAGTACACGAGGCAATATGCAGAGCTATAGTTTGAATAACCTATAAAGTGTAACTCAGTGCCTTCAACATAGATGCTTTATTTTGCCATGTGTTATGTGAGAGTGTAGAGATAACAAAACATTCAGGTAGAGCCCAATTCACAGAACATGTGAGCCTGATATCTCATCCCACTGCAATATCAGCTTGTACTGCCTAAATAACTCTACAATTCTTGGGTTTACTTATTATTTACTAATTATTCCAGTCATGGTTCCTAATGACTTCTGCCTTCTACTTGCAGGCTTTTGTCAGAAGCCACCTGTACTGTCCAACATTTGTAATGGATCATTGGTAAACAAAATGCAAAATGAATGTGGGACGATTTATACTTGGCCTCTGAGGATTGCAAGAAACATTCTGCTACTAGACAAGCAAGCCCTGACATTCTGAGGGACAGGAAACCACATGGACAAAGGCCCAGTCATTCATGCTAGTTATTCCAACTGAGGGCCAAAGATCTACAAATGAGATAATATTTCAATAATCTGTGTCCAACATGTTAACCCAGGCCAGGAAATTTATCTGAAAAAAAAAAACTTGTATGATCATGAAAAGATAAAAACTATTTTGTGGTTGTCTGAAGCTATGAGTTCTGTTGTGATTTGTGAGGGATCAAAAGCCTTTGCCACAGTCCTTATTTCATATCTTGGCTTTCTGCATTCTTAGGTTGTTTAGCGTCCCAGGTAAATGCCCCACTTCACACCAAAGAGAAGATCTAGATGGTATTATTAATAAAAGTCTAGTAGTGACAGCAAAAGAAAAAAAAGGCATAAAGTGTTCCATTGTTCATGTCCTTCCTCAAATGCTACTCTCAGAGTTTGATCTCAAAGTAGTGTCACACTTAGTTCATGTCATTTCTTAACTCTTTCCTACATTATTTGTATGTAGAATGTTTATTACTGTCCAATATAAGCAACTAACTTCAAAGGTATAGTCTATATTCTTTTTAAGGCATTTTTATTAGATATTTTCTTCATTTACATTTCAAATGCTATCCCCAAAGCCCCCTATACCCTCTCCCCACCCTGCTCCCCAACCCACCCACTCCTGCTTCCTGGCCCTTGCATTCCCCTGTACTGGGCCATATGATCTTTGCAATACCAAGGGCCTCTCCTCCCATTGATGGCCGGCTAGGCCATCCTCTGCTACATATGCAACTACAGACACAGCTCTGGGGGGTGGGGGGGGTACTGGTTAGTTCATATTGTTGCTCCTTCTATAGGGTTGCAGAGCCCTTTGTTCTGTAAAATATAGTAGTCAGTTACTGAAACAAATTCTAGTCTGGATCTCTCTAGATTTGGTAGGGATGACAAGCACTTGCAGAGAATCAGCTCACAGAAAGGCAGCTTATCTTTTGTAACATACATGGAACTCCTTTATTCCAACAATTAAAGTACTTAGGAGTGAACCCAAAGTTAGCAGAGATGGCCCCAGAGAAGTAACAGAAATCCTACCTGGTATTTCAGTATGCTACACAGACCTCAGATTTGCTGCCTTTACACACTGTGTAATTCATTCCTTCAAATCGATTTCAACAGATAGAGAGATAGATGGTTTATAGTTATATATAGATAACGCTACAGCTCTACAGGTAGATAAGATAGATAGATAGATAGATAGATAGATAGATAGATAGATAGATAGATAGATAGATAGATACACACACCACACACACACACACACACACACACATATATATATATATATATACACAAACATTACCTATGTTTCTACATATACACATATTTAACTAGTCTATTTTGTAGAAAACTCTGACTGATACCATGGATATATATTTATCTAACAAATAGATTAAATATATTACAATATAAACGTCGTGGTATTTCCTGCATCTCCACATGAGTGGAAGCTTACAGATGACAGATGTTTCATCACACCTGTTATTAAAATGACTAGTAGGTGCTGAATAATATTTCTGAATGAATAAATATGTCCATGAAAAGTTCCTATCAGTGCAGTTCCATAACAGACACACTCTCAATTCCATCTATACACATACAGATTCATCACTCTGGCAATAGGCTGGAAGCTGATTTATTGCTTTTCACCATGAGAAACAAAGGAGAAGCTGGAAGACAACTTCAAGCAACTGAATCACCCAGAAAGAGTTTTGTGAAGAAACATTTTTACAAAAATATTTTACAACCAGCAATGTAACTAAGATGTCTCAACTTAAAATGATCTTATGTCTGTGAATATGGGTGGAGGAAAATTTCACAAGGCCTCACTCCTACCTGAAGAGCTACAGGCCGTTAGAATTAATGGCTGCAGAGGCAGAGAGAATACAGCCAATGTTGTGTTTGTCTGTATTGTTTTCAGAGATGAGACCTCAGCCCTAAGCACACATAAAGGACAACACTAATGAGACTCAGAAGGTTTTGCATGTCTGATGTACAGATAGAAAGATAGATAGATAGATAGATAGATAGATAGATAGATAGATAGATAGATAGATAAGCAGGCAGGCAGGCCGGGAAGCAGATGACAGATATAGAGATGTCAAAGAGGATAGAAATTCACAAGGGTGTGATTTTTAGAATATACACTGCAGTTTGGTGAAGTATTTCAGCAATTAGAAGATTATGCAAAGAAAAAATGTACAGAAGAGTGTGTGTTTTTGTGTGTGTACGTGAGTCAAATTCTTAAGATATGGCACACAACAGCTTACGACATGGTATTTGTAAAGCCACAAGAGTGAAGTAGTTGAACAGTTTCCTCAAACAATATTCTTCAAGCAGAGGTGAGTTTTCCAATAAGCTGGCAATCCAGTAATCTATAACCAGTATTTGTTTATCCATGAGTATTTCTCACATTGTCTTTTTACACCAGAAGACATCAAATTCATTTTCAGAAGGGTAGAAAAGTAATGTGAGAAAATGGTTGAAATTGAGGAACATAGTTCACAGACACCCTAAAGAACATTTTGTTAGTTTTAGGGAAAACAAACAAACAGAAACATTGTGTGCTGAGTTACACAATGTCTTCTTTTATTTCTCAGGACACTGTGAGACCCTAGGGAAGATGCTAAATCGGAGTCACTACGTTTTGCATATTGTGTGGAAGCACACATACCTTAGGCCATCAGTTTTCTTTTTCAGCTCTTCTTCCTTTCCTAACTAGGCACACAACAAGACTCAAACCTGAGAACTGTTCTGACTTCATAGTACACCTGTTTGCACTCATGCTCAGATTGAAAGGTATCCTGGGACCGCTTTGAGAGAGACAACATCCCAACAGAAGGGCGTCCTTAGACACACGAGAGCCCAGGAACTGTACAGCTCTGAGTGGAAGCCTCCTCAGCAGAGGTGCTGCAGCCCTGAGGGACGTTATCTGTCTGAGCAGGAGTGTTATAGTATAACAAGTGTGCTGAGTGGCTCCTCTTCTTCAGTGTTGCAGTTCCTAGGGATAGGAACTGAAGAGATCAGGAGCCTCAGCTCAGGGCCATTTCTTCCCATCTTTCCTTCTTTGTTTCTTGGCTTCTTCTGATAAAAGAGTCACACCAGGTAGAAAAAAAATTGTGGATGGGGGGACCAAAAACCAGTGTTGCCTGCTTCTGCTCCGGAATGATCAAAGACAGCAGGGAACTGAACAGCTTTCAGGGCTTAGATAAGATTTTTGAGGGGGCAAAGCTTTTCAAGGCAAAGATTTCCAGGGTAAGGTTTGGTAAGATTTCAAGTCCCGAGCTTGGGGAGCTCAGGAGTTGGTGGGTTTTCATGCTCAGGGATTGGTGGTTTCTGTGGGAAGATTGGGGATTGGTGGGTTGCCCCGTTGAGACTTTTGACTAAAATTAGTATAATATGGAAAGAGTCCTATTTCGGGGTTAGAGATGACCTTTGTGACAGTTACAGAGGCTGGAACTGCCATTAGGACAGTTAGACTTGGGAGAAGGGCCTAGTTGTTGCATCACCTCAGGCAATTTCCTGCCTTGAGACTTTACAAGGTTTACAAAGTACACAACGTTTTCAAAGGGACTTCATGTCAGGGAAGTCTTTTCCTGACACTTTTCCTGCCACTTGAGTTGGTGTCTGTAGCAGCAAACCAGAGACCCTGAGATTGTCTTCTGACTCACACACAGGCACTCTCCCACACCCACACCAGGCTAGCTGGTCTGTGATCCTCCCATGTCTGGCCTAGGAACTTCTGGGGGTTACACAAGCTGCCACAGAAGCACCACAGTTACAGACATATTCTACCATCTCTGGCTTTACTTAGATTCTGAAGATTTAAACTAGGGCCTAGATGCTTCATTACAAGCAGTGTCCTCTGTGAACCATCTTCGTAACTTCCAACTTTCCCAAAATTTTATCTCCAAACTAAACTTCTATTCAAACCCCAATTGTCTGCGTAACCTATCCACCAGGGAAAAACATACATACTCCTCAGATTTCCTCCTGTCACAGACTTTCTTCTTGCATACCATTAAATGAAACGTTTCTATTGATTCAGATGATCACACAACCTACAAGTTGCCCTCACTATCTCTCTCCTTCCATAGTCCTCCAGCATCAACAGCAAGTCTTGAGATTCTAAGTTCTGAGCATGATTTAAATGTGCCTGTTCACGTGCACTTTCTAGACTACTTCTTGGTCCACATCACCATCATCACTTTTATCTATGATCGCATCCTGAGTGATGCTCAATTTATTCCACAACCCTATCCAGCTCATTCTCACAAACCTTGAGAAGTGATCATACAAAGAACAATGCAATGTTTACTGATTAAATCATAGAATCAAATGTCAAATCTTCAGCATGCACACAGGTTTCAGTCATTTTGATCTCTTCTGTCTTCCACAAATGCCACCCTACCCATTTCTATCCAGCCACAGAGGGCTTGCTCTGTCCAGTTTCTGAAACATACTACATTATTTTCAACCACACACTATTTGGATATGGTGGGATATTTGCAAAGATCTGGATCCAGCCTTTCCAAATTCTAGGAATGTCTTTTTTTTTTCCTACCATGCAGTGGGTGAATTTCGCTTAACCATCAGCTTAGATAGTATCCAATTGGAGGAGTCTTCAAGTATTCAACAATAGTAGAAATGCTTTAGAATAATTTCTCACAGAAACTGTACTTTTCATGAAGCATATGTCTCATAATCTGTAATTTATAATCATTTGTGATTATTTGTTATCCCTTCTTGTTGATCAAATTAATTCTTTGGCAGTATTATAAATATTACATAAAATACAGTCAATTATAAGTATAAAATACATTTCAATTATCCTCATCATCTACCCCATTAGAAATTCCTCCTCATAAACCCGTTTTCCCCATCTATGTCTTTTTTATTCTGTGTTAAGACTGAGTTTAACCAAGACTCTGCATTTGGAGACATCTATTGGAGCTTGATGAATTTACCAATGAACATGCAAATGAAAAGAAAGACAAAGAAAAAGACCACAAGACTATCCCTCCCATTACCTATCAGTATCCAATAGCTCAACAGACTAGCATAGGGTCATGTAAGCCCCTTCTCCATCCATAACTAATTGTTGAAGTCACTGCTGTGGTTAGGCCCAGTGCAGGCAATGGGATTTCCTGTGAGCTGAATACTACAATGGAGGTTTCTTGCCTAGAAGAGGCATATTTACCATATATCTCTCTCTATCCCAGCTATTATATTTCTGCTTCCTCTTCTACAGTGTTCCTTTAGCCTTGGGGAGGGTGGTATAACAATTTCCTTTAAGGATGGGTATTCAATTACTATTTATTGGATCAATTTGAGCAACTGTGGGTCTCTGCATTCACTGTCTTTTTCACTGCAGAGACAGTCTTCTCTCATCAAGGCTGATAGTATTATTTTTCTATGGGTAAAACACCAATACTTATACAGAAGGTTGATACTATGTTAATTTATCTGAACAGCAGCAGTAATTTCCCCATTAGGGCCTATGCCTTCCCCATCCGTATGCTTTTGGCCAGGGGTACAGTACCAGGCAGGGTCCCCTCCTGTGCAACAGAACTCAAATCCAATCAGAGATCCAATAACCCTACTGCACAAGTGGGCACATCTTGTCTGGCAAGTTGGTACTGAAGTTTATAGTGTTCACAGCTGGGTAAAACTGCTGATGTCTTTTCTCTACCAACAGCTCACTTAAGCACCTTCTGGCACTGCGAAAGCTAGGCAGCAGAGATGCATTTCTGATAACCTCCTTCATTTGACTGTAAGCTGGATGAAGGTAGACATTATATGTATTTTTTTTACTGAGAGGTGCCTATGTGAGTATAATACTTAACACTGTCTATTTAATGATTGGCTATGTCAATACCATGACTTATGCAAAGCAATATATTTGTAGATAGTTATAAGCTAACCAAAGCCAATCCTAAAACCTGAGGACACAGCAGTAAGTCAGTTCCATGCATCCCTTCACAGATTGCTAGTTCACAGTTGAATGAGCATCCTATCCAACCCAGGTAAATTGTCTAAATTGTCTCAACTCTCAGTCATCCTTAGGATGTCAATATGGCATTTATGTCCCTAACATGCCATGCAGAAATAGCAAATGGAAGTAAAATTTCTGCCTTTACATCAAGCTATATTTCCATTTTTTCAGGGTTTTTTGCCTGTACCAGGAAGCCAAAGAGGGGCTGTATGGTGTGTGTGTGTGTGTGTGTGTGTGTGTGTGTGTGTGTGTGTGTGTGAGAGAGAGAGAGAGAGAGAGAGAGAGAGAGAGAGAGAGAGAGTTCCATCTCTGGGTCTTTATATGTGTGTGTATTTGTATGTGCATGTATGTTTGTGTGTGGTTTCCATTATTCTTGTTAGAACCATAATGTTATATAACCTTTGCATGGTCTGCTAAATGGATGTAAATGTTTTGATAAATGTAGTACAGTGGTCAATAACAAGGGGAAGCTTGATCATAATTCGTTGTTAAGATGCTGGGAAATGAAGTTTTTAGTTTAGTAACTCCTGAATAATGTACTCTGCAAATTCTAAACGTAATTTTATTACTGGATTAAGAAATATAGGTGTTCTAATCCCAACATTTTTAAAATGCAAGCTATAATCAACTCTCCACAATCTATTCTAAGATATACTAAGATATATTCTAAGTTCCAATTTCTATCAAATTTTTACCTGATCATTTCAGAGGGTAAGTATATAATGTTAATAATGTAAATTAGTTATGCTCTTCTAAAATAACTTTAAGTTTGCTACAAAATATACATATTCAGAAAAAAATAGCACGTCTATTAGTGTCAAAGTTAGACAATGTGCAATTAATTTCCCATGCCAAACATGGTGTCAAAGTAGTACATCTGCTAGTTAGACTTCATTAGTAATTAGCTGGGGACGTTTGACGAATGCCCAGTCTTACACCACAGAAGGCAGCATTGACAACTATGCACCTCATTGTAAAGGCAATGGCACAGCAATGCAGAATCACTTTGCAATAAAGACAAATTATCAGAGAAAGCATGTATTCTATGATGGCTGTATGTGTACCTAGAAAAAAAATCTTCCAAAAAATATCTTCAATGTTTGAAGACAGAGAGACATGGAAAGTACAACACTTAAGAAGTACAAAAATCAAAACATAGCTCCTGTGTAATTATTGAACAGATAATGTCTACAGAGACTATGGGAGTCAAACCATGGAATTCCACATCCCACACTATGGCAGCAAATTACAAAACCGAAAACTCAGCTGGCCTGAGGCCCATAGCCTAAATCACCGAGGCAGCATGTGAAAACTCATTTGAGTAAAGAAAATATGTATTTCATATGCTTCAGAACTGAAATTGGAAATTTGGAACCAAAGACTTCAAATAAGCCATACTAATTATATTTAGCTATTTGTTTTCACTTTTTCAGAGGGTTGGCAATAAAGCATAGGACTGTAAGCAGGATAAAGAACACCAGCTTGGCCTCTAGTCAAATTCAACCAGCTACCTATGTCTGTACATATTTCTTTACCTTCTACATGTTTAAGAGAGTTCTCTGCCCCCAGGAATATGTACAAATGTGTTACATATTCTCATAGACATAGACACATATACCGAAATAGAGTAAGTTTTTAAATTTTATTTATGGATATAAAATATGAAATCCATATTTGTAGAAGATTAATTTTATATGTACAGTGTTGTGCCTAATTTATTTATTGTCAGAATTACCATAAGGAATCATGAGATTGTACTTAAAGATAACTAGAAACTTATAAGGAATCATCTCTGACTTCAAAGGAGTTATAGACAGCCCAAGAATTTCAAGGTTGATTATAAATTTTTTACAAAAGTTTCCATTTGCAAAAGATATGAAATAGCAGATATGGGTGTGTGAGCTAGAAATGAGCCAAAAAGTCCATAAAATAAAAAATCACTTGGTTGGACAATTGGGGGTATGTTAGCACATAAAGAATTTTCTTCTTATTTGAATTTGAAACAAGATTAAGACTTGAGAAGACAAAGGCACATCCAAAGGCAAAGGCATATCCAAAGATATGCTCATAAACAGATACAACATTGGGGGATTCAGAAAATATTCATCATACCTGGAGAGTCAGGTGTACATGTGGGAAAATAAAAATGGGGTCCAAAAATACAGAAATTTATACAAATAACAACACACAAGGAAAAGAAACTGAAAGGATTTCAAAACCATAAAATGACATGATGTGATATGTGTATAAGGTAGATACCTCTTGATACAAGGTTGGTAATGGGCTGGCTTGGGCTGTGGTGGGCAGAGCCCTTCCTCCATGCCACAGAAATATCAAAGAGATAAACTTCGGCAAGAGAGAACCAAAGCTCTGGCTGAAAATGTCTAATTCAAGAGACATGAGTTTTGAAGTAGATTCTTGATTATAAAGGCTGTTTTCTGCTCTGCACCAAGTGTCTGAGAACAGTATTGAATAGCATCATTCTCTGTGAGGAACAACTTACTCCGTCAAGACTGCAGTGGGCGATTTCAACTGACAAAGACCATTAATGGACTCTTTTCTTTGAAATTGATAAATTTTTCTCCTTTACTGAAATCTAACACAAACTCAACTATCACCTATGCAAGCAGCATTATTACTTTCTGTACGTGGGAGTAGATAGGCAAGTGTATGTGATGCTGTTTTGTACACTTCCCTGGCTTCTTGAACACACTCCTGATATACTTTGTACTTTACTATAGTTTCTCTTTCTTCAGTCACTCTTTTTTGCCTTCTTCAACCAATGTTCTCATCATCAAAACAGATTGCTAACTACACTATTCAACACCCCCCCCATTTCATCATCCCACTGACAAGTACCCATCTGGGAGAAGTCTGCACTAGTATGACTTACCTTCCTACAACCCATCAATATCCCCTCTGCATCCTTACTCTCTAATCTACTTTCCCTTATAGCTTAGGCGAACTAGTCTGGCAACTTTCATCATTCTGCTGTTAGGCCTTTCTTTCTTTCTTTCTTTCTTTCTTTCTTTCTTTCTTTCTTTCTTTCTTTCTTTCTTTCTTTCTTTCTTTCTTCCTCTCCCTCTCCCTCTCCCTCTCCCTCTCCCTCTCCCTCTCCCCCTCCCCCTCCCCCTCCCCCTCCCCCTCCCCCTCCCCCTCCCCCTCCCCCTCCCCCTCCCCCTCCCCCTCCCCCTCCCTCCCCCTCTCCCCCCCTCTCCTCCATCTCCCTCTCCTCCCTCTCCCTCTCCTCCCTCTCCCTCTCCCACCCTCCCTCCCTCCCTCCCTCTCTCTCTCTCTCTTTCTTTCTCTCTCTCTTTCTTTCTTTCTTTCTTCCTCTCCCTCTCCCTCTCCCTCTCCCTCTCCCTCTCCCCCTCCCCCTCCCCCTCCCCCTCCCCCTCCCCCTCCCCCTCCCCCTCCCCCTCCCCCTCCCCCTCCCCCTCCCCCTCCCCCTCCCCCTCCCCCTCCCCCTCCCCCTCCCCCTCCCCCTCCCCCTCCCCCTCCCCCTCCCCCTCCCTCCCCCTCTCCCCCCCTCTCCTCCATCTCCCTCTCCTCCCTCTCCCTCTCCTCCCTCTCCCTCTCCCACCCTCCCTCCCTCCCTCCCTCTCTCTCTCTCTCTTTCTTTCTCTCTCTCTTTCTTTCTTTCTTTCTTTCTTTCTTTCTTTCTTTCTTTCTTTTTTTCTCTCACCCCCTCTCTCCCTCTCTCTCTCCTTCCCTCCCTCCCTCCCTTCCTTTCTTTCTTTCTTCCTTCCTTTCTTTTCTTTTAAATATTAATGTCTAAAATATTTCTAAGCATATTATAAATTGTCCAAACTCTATTGTTTATAACTTAATAACACCTTAACATGTTCAATACAATCATAATTATTCCTGCTATTCATTTCACCTGGTAGAGATGACGATAAAGGAAAAAAAAAGTATGATTTATGTATCATCAGGTAACCAAGAACCTGCTTAGCCTAAGAGAGATGATAAAGAAGGATTTCATTATTGCCTCTTGAAAAAGGCAGCAACCAAGCCAGAGAAAGGTTAACTGGCTGTGGTGACTCATCCCTTTGCTTTCCAGCCAAGATTAAGTTGATGCCTCAAGTCCATTTCCATAACCTCCCTATAATCTTCTTCCCCTCAGTAAACCTTTACCGCAATGGAAACCTTGCACAATCCTCCTTGTCAGTGTTTGCCTTACAAATTGATGTTTGTCTCTGTGCTTCAGTTGTTTGTTTTTGCTTTACTTAAATTGCTTTAAGTTGTATCCCCGGAAGACCATTGTCCTAACGGTCCCCATCACTCTACAGGGGCAAGGAAAGTGAGACAGAACATAATTGGCTTTCTTCTCTTACTACCCCTGCTCCCAACCCTGAGTTTCATCTCTTCGTTGTCCTATTGTTTAATCTTGTGCTGATTAAGCCAAAAAAAAAAAAAAAGATTAGAAATCTTGAAAATGAGAATTTAGAGCATTCAGGAAAAGCTCTCTCATTAACCATCAGGTCAACTTTCTGTAGTACTCTCTGGCTGGTAAAAAGAGTTTGAATAATACACTGTGAGGGTAAATCCAGATACTTAGTTATCCCACAAATTTCAAAAACTCTGACTCCTTTCTTCTGCACACTCTAAACAAGTCAACTCAAATTGGGTAATATTACAATCATGTGTAGCTGATATGTAAGGGAGCATAACTTTGGACTGTTTTCCTTTACAGAGCTGTCCTATATTAACTGTGCTCGTTGTAATTTTCCCCATTTAAACCTCCATTTCTCACAAGCTCTAAGGAGTTCTAATGGGCTTTGCTAATGTTCAACATGTCTGACTGCTACAAAACAGTGCAGAGGTGCACTAGGGGCTTTGGTGTGGATTGTGAAGGCAAGAACTTCACTAATCACCCTTTCAGGTCCCCTTTGTTCTTGCCTGAGATGTGTATTGACTGACAGTTTCAAGGGCTTCATTGTTTAAAATCAATGAGGAAATGGAGAATTTTCTTTGATAGGCTAGAGTTGTTGACCCAGTCTTTAGGAGAAATTTTTTTAAAAATCAATGTATGAAATATGTTAATGGAGTGGATTATCTCTCTCCTTGTTATCCCAAGAGCTGATGTCTTCATAGAAAAGCACACTTTCTGTCTGTTGTGACTATAGCTTTCCAAGGGCACTGCCCATAACACACAAGAAGCAGAAAGCTGAGTACAAGCCTGATGATTCACTTCATTGCTTTGCTGACTTGACTTTGAATTGACATTTAAACACAATTAACATCCTTGAAATAATTTCTAAACTTTTTCTGACATACTCCTCTCTCGGGGACACAGATCTAAGAATCTCTCAGCTCTCATGCCGATCCCATGCTCAGCTTCACTTCACATAGACTTGCACTGAATTTAGAGTCCTGCTGAAGAAAAGAAGAGCCCTTTCCCAACACTACAAAGACCACTTTGTAGAAGACAAAGTGTTCTGTAGCCACACCAAACATTTATCCTGTTCTAGCAAAGCAGTAAATTCTGAAAATGAATTCACTGGTAGTTTTGTAGATCTTTTGTCTTATTCTGTTTTGTTTGGGCATTATTTATCTTACTGGCATTTTGATTATTTATTATGGTTTTAAACTTTGTGTTTTAAAGAGTTATTCACTCATGAATGTATGTATGCGTGTGTGTGTGTATGTGTGTGTGTGTGCTTCCTGTAATTCTTATTTCCTTTGTCCTTTAAAAATGCTTGTTTGTTTGTTTGGTTTCTTTGTTTATTTGTTTACCGATATGTTTTCTAAGACATAGATAAAAAGCAGGGTAATATATTGGATGAGTGCGGAGGATTTGGAAGGAGTTGCAGGGATGGAAATTGTGATCAAAATACATTATATAAAAAATTTATTTCAATAAAATATTTATACATAAAAAACTGTGAGTATCTAGAGAACAGAAAGTGCAATATCTTATGTGTCTCTGTAATTAGATGACTGTTAAGTTCTCTTTCCAAAGAAATACATAGAGTAGCATATAAGCCATATCCAACATAAGCTCTGATTTTTTAAATATGAGTATATGTATAGTCTAGGCTATTAACATATAGAAGATACCTGGTTTTATCTTCCCTAAAATGTCAAAGAATTTTAAAATTTCTATAAAGTAAAATCTAATTGTAAGAAAAATCCTGCTATTATTTATATATATATATATTTTTAATTAGGTATTTTCTTCATTTACATTTCAAGTCCCCCATACCCTCCCCCCACCCACTTCCCTACCCACCCACTCCCACTTAATGGCCCTGGCGTTCCCCTGTTCTGAGGCATATAAAGTTTGCACAAACAATGGGCTTCTCTTTCCACTGTTGGCTGACTAGGCCATCTTCTTATACATATGCAGCTAGAGACATGAGCTCCGGGAGTACAGGTTAGTTCATATTGTTGTTCCACCTATAGGGTTGCAGATCCCTTTAGCTCCTTGGGTACTTTCTCTAGCTTCTCCATTGGGCAATTGTGATCCATCCAATAGCTGGCTGTGAGCATCCACTTCTGTGTTTGCTAGGCCTCAGCAGAGTCTTACAAGAGGCAGCTATATCAGGGTCCTTTCAGCAAAATCTTGCTAGTGTATGTAATGGTGTCAGCGTTTGGAGGCTGAATATGGGATGGATCCCCAGATATGGCAGTCTCTAGGTGGTCCATCCTTTCGTCTCAGCTCCAAACTTTGTCTCTGTAACTCCTTCCATGGGTGTTTTGTTCCCAGTTCTAAGTAGGGGCAAAGTGTCCATACTTTGGTCTTCATTCTTCTTGAGTTTCACGAGTTTCACAAATTGTATCTTATAATTTGGGTATTCTAAGTATCTGGGCTAATACCCACTTATCAGTGAGTACATATTGTGTGAGTTTCTTTGTGATTGGGTTACCTCACTCAGGATAATGCCCTCTAGGTCCATCCATTTGCCTAGGAATTTCATAAATTCATTCTTTTTAATAGCTGAGTAGTACTCCATTGTGTAAATGTACCACATTTTCTGTATCCATTCCTCTGTTGAGGGGAATCTAGGTTCTTTCCACCTTCTGGCTATTATAAAAAAGGCTGCTATGAACATAGTGGAGCATGTGTCTTTCTTACTGGTTAGAACATCTTCTGGATATATGCCCAGGAGCGGTATTGTGGGATCCTGCAATAGTACTATGTCCAATTTTCTGAGGAACTGCCAGACTGATTTCCAGAGTGTTTGTACAAGCTTGCAATCCCACCAACAATGGAGGAGTGTTCCTCTTTCTCCACATCCTCACCAGCATCTGCTGTCACCTGAATTTTTGATCTTAGCCATTCTGACTGGTGTGAGGTGGAATCTCAGGGTTGTTTTGATTTGCATTTCCCTGATGATTAAGGATGCTGAACATTTTTTTCAGATGCTTCTCAGCCATTCAGTATTCCTCAGGTGAGAATTTTTTGTTTAGCTCTGAGCCCCATTTTTAATGGGGTTATTTGATTTTCTGGAGTCCATCTTCTTGAGTTCTTTATATATATTGGATATTAGTTCCCTATCTGATTTAGGATAGGTAAAGGCCCTTTCCCAATCTTTTGGTGGCCTTTTTGTCTTAGTGATGGTGCCTTGTGCCTTACATAAGCTTTGCAATTTTATGAGGTCCTATTTGTCGATTCTCGATGTTACAGCACAAGTCATTTTTTCCCTGTGCCCATATCTTCAAGGTTTTCCCCCACTTTCTCCTCTATGGAGTACTACTCAGCTATTAAAAAGAATGAATTTATGAAATTCCTAGGCAAATGGATGGACCTGGAGGGTATCATCCTGAGTGAGGTAACCCAATCTCAAAGGAACTCACACAATATGTACTCACTGATAAGTGGATATTAGCCCAGAAACTTAGGATACCCAAGACATAAGATACAAGTTGCTAAATGCATGAAACTCAAGAAGAATGAAGACCAAAGTATGGACACTTTGCCCCTACTTAGAACTGGGAACAAAACACCCATGGAAGGAGTTACAGAGACAAAATTTGGAGCTGTCACGAAAGGATGGACCATTTATTGATTTCCATATCCAGGGATCCATTTCATAATCAGCTTCCAAAGGCTGACACCATTGCATACACTAGCAAAATTTTGCTGAAAGGACCCAGATATAGATGTCTCTTGTGAGACTATGCCGGGGCCTAGCAAACACATAAGTGGATGCTCACAGTCAGCTATTGGATGGATCACAGGGCCCCCAATGGAGGAGCTAGAGAAAGTACCCAAGGAGCTAATGGGAACTGCAACCCTATAGGTGGAACAACAATATGAACTAACCAGTACCCCGGAGCTCTTGTCTCTAGCTGCATATGTATCAAAAGATGGCCTAGTTGGCCATCACTGGAAAGAGAGGCTCATTGGACATTCAAACTTTATATTCCCCAGTACAGGGGAACACCAGGGCCAAAAAGGGGTAGTGGGTGGGTAGGGGAGTGGGGGGGTGGGCATGGGGGACTTATGGGATAGCATTGGAAATGTAAATGAGGAAAATACCTAATAAAAAACTTTTAAAAAAAGTTTCACTGTCTCTGGTTTTACGTGGAGTTCCTTAATCCACTTAGATTTGACCTTAGTAAAAGGAGATAGTAATGAATCAATTCACATTCTTCTACATGATATCCGCCAGTTGTTCCAGCACCATATGTGCCGTCGTTTTCCACTGGATGGTTTTAGCTCCCTTGTCAAAGATCAAGTGACCATAGGTGTGTGGGTTCATTTCTGGGTCTTCAATTCTAATCCTGCTATTATTATAGAAAATGGAAAAGAAAAAGTATAAGAGAAGATTAAAAGAGCATAAGAAAGTAACAAAGGAAGTAGGAATGGGGACAGACAGAAGGAAGCTTGGCAGAGAGCAACAATGAAAGAAAAGGGAAGTGGAGATGGGCAGAAAGGACAGAGAGGAGGTAGCATGACAAACAGAAAACTGAGAAGCTACAGTTCAGAAGAACTGGCAGAGAGAAGAGAGGGCACAGATGACAGGTAGCATGATAGACAGCAGGAGGAACTTGAGAAGCCACAAGTAGAGTTGTACTTTTCACTCTGGCTAGAGAATAAATCCTTAAATCTCTTTACTAAAAAGCCCATTTTGTACACAAAATTTTGGTAACAGCGGGGTTTCATGGTTGAAATTTTTAGAAATGCTCTTTTGTGCTTCAGTCCTCATATGGTTGATAAAGTAAAGGTCTAGAAATAAAAATATACTAAGCTACAATACGTAATTTAAAACAATATCTCAGAGTGAAACCTGAGAAAAATAATATAGAACATAAAATCATTTGGTAAGGTTTCAAACTTACTTTTTAAAGGCAATTTTCTCTATATTGAGAACAGTGGGGATGCAGGACAAGAATGATAATAGGGACAGAGACCATGATTGTGTTGGTCATTATTGACACTTGCATGCTTTCAACCCCCCTAATGTTGTGAGACTTTATTACAGTTCCTTATATTGTAGTGACCACCAATCACAAAATTATTTTTGCTGCTTATTCATAACTGTAAATTTGCTAGCACTATGAATTATATGGTAAATACCAGATATGAGATACCCTCAATGGAGTGAAAACCCACAACATGAGAGGCACTACTAAAGGCCAATAAGGAATGTTGAGTGGAGAGGAAATACTCTTTCCAAAGGAGGAGCACACCAATGGTCTATCCAATACCAAATAGTCATTCCTGAAAACATATAAACAAAAGTAACCAGATTCAGCCTGAGCAGTTGCTATTTATGTATTTAGAATATATATACATATATATGTGTGTGTGGGGGGGGTGCATGTAGCGTGTGTGTATGTGCATGTATGTATATATATATGGAGAGAGAGAGAGAGAGAGAGAGAGAGAGAGAGAGAGAGAGAGAGAGAGAGAGAGAGAGAGGTAACAACAATTAAAGAAAATGAGTTTAAAAAATGTGGTTGTATTTGGAGAGATGAAATGATACAATTATATTATAAGCTCAAGAACTAAATATAAAGAAATGAAGATAATAGCATACCCATAAGGAAAGCGAAGGATAAATATAACTTAAATGGAATATAAAAAATTAGTGAAAGTGTTTTATAACCAATGTAATTATTAAAACTATGGGCCAAAAAATACTAATTTGTCATGGAAAAAATATAAGAACAGAAGAGTGGGGGTTGTTCCCACAAAGAAATGGAAAACCACCACATGAGAAAGGCTATAAGGCTAGACAAACTCCCTCTTAGCTATGCACAACTAGTCCTTGGGAAATTTGCATTCCTTTTTTAATCATAATTATTGTAACATTAAAGGAAATAATTGAAATGAATTAGTAGTCTTCTTCAATAAATGTCTTAGCTACTATTTCAACTAGCAGAGCAGATGCATTTCTGGAATTCATTTATAACAGGAAGATGAAAAGCAACATAAAATGGAGGTGACTAATGCGATAGAGAGGAAAGCTGGGGATGGAAGAGCTAGGTCTAAACGCGAAGCCCATTTCACTCGTTGGGAATTATTTATTGCATTTCTATGCACCGAACTGCTATATGCCAGGTATAAAAATGAGTAACATGGTCTTTGTCCTGTAGGAACTCAGTCTTCTGGAGCAAACAGATAACCTTATTACAATTTACAAATGCTTATCTCAGTCATTTGTACTGTAAATACAGTGCAGTATAGCAATAAAGAACACTAACTCACAAGCTGGACCACCTGAGTTTAAATTCTTCTCAGAAATTAATGGATGTATGATCTTGTGTAATATGCAAGTGTTATTGACCCAAATTTGTCATAAGATAGAGATGTAGGATTGCCTTTGATACTACTGTGAGAATTCAATGTGTTGAATATGGTAAACACATGTAAATAATTTTTAAGCATAAAAGGAAGTTGCTGCTTCTGATCTTTTTGTTATAATCATCACCATCATCATCCTAATCATAGTCTTAGTTTTAGTGGTGTGAAAGCACAGCAACAAAAAGACAGCTCTTATAAAAGAAAACATTTAATTGTGGGCTTGCTTACGGATTTAGAGGCTTAGTCCATCATCATCATCATCATCATCGTCATCACAGAAATCAGACTTGCATTCAACTGACTAGTCACTGAGACCTTTGCATGTATGGAGTGGTCCTGGTGCTTTGATCAGGAACGGATGTTGAAGGTCCTGTTCCCCATTTGGTTCTTGATTGATCAATAAAGGTGCTAGTGGACAATGCCTGGGCAGAAGAGGCAGATTTCCAGTTTCCTGCAAGCAGGTTAGCATAGGCATGAGGAGAAAAGATTTGGCCATGTTTTGGAAGGAGGGAGAGGCACCAATCATGTGAGATCTCAGGTGGAGTGACCATTGGCCACTTCCCTGACTAGACCAGGAATAGCAGGCAAGAGATGAGAAATGTAACCAAGCTGAGGGCAGATTTAGGGTCCTGAGCTAGAACTAAAGGTAACTGAGCAACTGAGCTGATGGCAGATTAGAGATGTTGACCTGGTGAAGATAAGGGCACAATAGAGGCAGGAGGCTTAAAGGCGTCTGGCCATTGAGCAAAAAGCATATTAAAAATAAGCTAATGTGTGTGTCTTTCATCCACAGATTGAAGGGAACCTGGTAGCTTGGTCTGGCCAAGGCTTAAAGCAGGGTAGTAGGAATTACATGCTACATTTGCATCCTAATCTACTAGTGGCAGGCAGAGACAGAGAGACAGAGAGACAGAGAGAGAGAGAGAGAGAGACAGAGAGAGACAGAGAGAGACAGAGAGAGAGAGAGCCTGGTGTAGGTTTTTAAACCTTCAAAACCCACCCCAGCAATATCCTTTCTCAAAAAAAGGCCACACTTACTCCAACAAGACAATATCTTATAGTCCTCCCCAAACAGTTCACCAACTGGGGACTAAGCATGCAAAATATGAGACTATGGGGTCAGTCTCATTCAACCCATCACAATCATCATCGTCATCACCACCACCATCATCATCATCATCAGTCACTACAGAAACAGTAAATAAGATCAGATATTATATAGGAAAAAATAGGAAAGCTTGTACAAAATAAGTCACATTTCTTAGGGATCTTAAAATGTCAATTTATTGCCAGCTATTTATCTCACAGAGAATTGTTGACTAGGATATATAGACAACTGAAAAATCTAAATAACAAGAAAACAAATAGCCCAGCTAAAAACTATACTACATCTCTTAGTTAAGGTTACTCTGATGAAACACTAGTTGACCAAAGTCAACTTGGGGAAAGAAAAGGTCATTGCTCTTGCAGTTCCACATAACAATTCATCAAAAGCAGTGGGGGCAAGAATTCAAGCAGGGCAGGAATCTAATGGTAGGAGCTGATACAGAGGTCATGCTGGGTGCTGCTTACTGGCTTGTTCATCATGGCTTGCCCAACCTGCCTCCTTATAGAACCTAGGAGGAAAAGCACAGGCATGGAACCACCCACAATGGGCTGGCCCCTTCCACATCACTTGCTCATTAAAAAAATGCCCTACAGTTAGATGTTTTGGTGGTCTGTCTTTCTTCCTTCCTTCCTTCCTTCCTTCCTTCCTTCCTTCCTTCCTTCCTTCCTTCCTTCCTTCCTTCCTTCCTTCCTTCCTTCCTTCCTTCCTTCCTTCCTTTCTTTCTTTCTTTCTTTCTTTCTTTCTTTCTTTCTTTCTTTCTCTCTTTCACTCTTTCTCTCTTTCTCTCTCTCTCTCTCTCTCTTTCTCTCTTTCTTTCTCTCTTTCTCTCTTTCTCTCTTTCTCTCTTTCTCTCTTTCTCTCTTTCTCTCTTTCTCTCTTTCTCTCTTTCTCTCTTTCGTTTTTGTTTTTTGATTTTTTTTGTTTTGTTTTGCTTTGATTTTTTCAAGACAGGGTTTCTCTGTATAGCCCTGGCTTTCCTGGAACTCACTTTGTAGACCAGGCTGACCTCGAACTCAGAAATCTGCCTGCCTACGCCTCCCAAGTGCTGGGATTAAAGGAGGGTGCCACCACCGCCCAGCTTTGGGAGTATTTCTTTAATTGAGGTTACCTAATTTCAGAGGGAAACTAAAAAAGAGATTTCTCAAGAGCAGAAATGCAAATGGTAAGACATATTTTTAAAGTGTCCACCATCCTAAGGTCTCCCATACATGGAAAAAAAAACTACTTTGAGATTTCACCTTAATATAATCAGAATGGCAAAGATTAAGGAAACACATGCTGGGGATGATGGGAGGAATAGGGATCCCTAATGCATAGGGAGTGGGAAGGGAAATTTTTGTAGCCACTATGAAAATCAGTTGCAGAGAAAACTAAAAATTAATATACCATTTGACTGAAGTATTATCATTCCTGGTATATACCTAACGGACCCCATGTATATCTTAATACAAAAATATCTGATCAGCCATTTTCATTGTTGGTTTACTATCAATACTCTGGGCATTGGAGCATCTAGATGTCCATCAACTGATAAATTGATAATGATAACATAGTACCTTTGTGCAAATGCATTTTATTTGTAAAAAAATGTAACTATGTAATTTGCAGACAAATAGATAGAGCTACATATATTTATTAATAATGTAAATAAATAGGTTATACTAAGTGAAGTAACCCAGATCCAGAAAGACAAAATTCACATGGTCTCACTTAAATGTGAATCCTGGCATCCAATGTTTAGATTGGTGTACATAAAGTTCTGGCAAAACCAAGAAAATGAGAAAGTGATCATTGTGGGGCAGGGGAAGGAAGATCTTCAATGAAGAGGAATGTTAAAAGAAAGGCAATTGGAAGAGGAAAGGGAGAGGCCTAGGGAAGGAGGTCTAATTTGGAAGAGGGATGAAAGGGTCAAGCCAAAATAAAAAAAATTTGGCAATAGGTTGCCAAATAAAAAAATAAAACACATACACACACACAGACACACACAGACACACAGACACACACACACACACACACACACACACACACACACACTAGTTTTTGGCTTTGGTCTTGGTTCCCCAATAGAACATTATATTAAGACTTCAATACTGAGGATATCACATGCTTGAGATATAGGACATACAGAAATCAAATTGGTACTGACTGACTAGGAAGCTTCCTCATTGCTAGATAGCTATGCATGACCTTTCTGTCCATATGTTAATAGATTAACTGAATCTTTTCTTATTTAAGATTTATTTATGTATTTTATGTATATGAATATACTGTGGATCTCTACAGAAACACAAGGAGAAGGCATTGGATCTTATTACAGATGGTTGTGAGTTACCATGTGGTTGCTGTGAATTGAACTCACGACCTCTGGAAGAACAGTCAGTGCTCTTATAACCACTGAGCCATCTCTCCAACCCCCAGATGAAAGGAATCTTGTGGCCATGTTTGATGGCAGAGTGAGTCAAAATATAGTCATTTCAAAGGAATAAAGATCATAAATCAGTTTGCAAATGGTGACCTCAAAAATGCGGAGATCTATGAACCTCCTTGAGAGAGGGACAGAAAATATTTTGAAAAAAATATAATATGCAGTTTATGTACTGCAAATAACAGCTTAACATACTATTATCCATTTATTTTGTATTTGTATTTCAAGTACACTAATGAAGATACTGTGGCATGTACAAGGTGGCTTCATTCTCCTACCAAGAATGGCCCAAAGCTTAATAGTGTTTTCCCTGAGTTATCCACACCTAACCAGGTAGGTTTCCTAAAATCTCCAGTAGTTTTTGCTTTTGTTATTTTTGTTTTATTTTTTGTTGTTGTTTTTGTTTTAGTACTCATTGATTTAAGAAACCAAGGTAGATACCATTTCTACTTGTTAGCCATGGAAATCACAAGCAGCCCATAAATGGAGACAAAGGAAGTGAGCCTGAACTCTTCGGAGCTGGAGGGCTAAAGAGTCTATGTCACATCTCCATTTGGGCAAAGAACTGGGTTGAGTGTGGCTGGGAAAGATTAAAGAGCTATGCTTGACATATAGTCATGTAGAAATTTAACTACCTAAATATGGGATAGAAAAGGGAGAATATTGCTAAAGGTTATTGGATCGCTTCTGAAATATTCAAACATTAGGAATGAAAAGATATATATCTTACAATCATGAAATTACTTTATAATTCCTAAATTATGAGAGACATTAAAAGAAGGAATTTTTTATCAAGATGGTGATCACATCTGAGAGATTTATTTCAAGATGTTATTTGTGTATAATTCTTATAAAAGTGCTACAAAAACACACAAAAAGCATATGCTAACCCAAAATAAACTTTATTTTAGAAAGTCACTTTAAAATATGCAGTGATATAATTAAGCCTTATTAATATGCTGTTTATTTAACAGATTAAAAATGCATACAGAGCATGTCCCATTCATCTTAATTAGACAATATACTTGTCATAATTATTTGCTTTATATTTTTGTTTTTCATAAAAATTCTGAGGGTATCCATTGTTGCTGTTAGAGCCAACATTTCCTTTGCTATAAACCTCAGTGAACAATGTCATGGCTCTCTTAAGACATTTATCTCTAACCTGGCTGTGGGCTATCCACTGGGACCTGGCTGATAGGCTTGAGCTAGGGGTGGAAAAATGGCTTCAAAGGAAAAGGCTATGAGGGTTTCAATGGAGCTTTTTTCCTTTTAATACTAAGATTTCAAAGTATTCTTATTCTGTGACTCTTTAATATAGTCCTCATATTGTGGTGTCCCCTAAACATAAAATCATTTCATTGCTCCTCCGTAAGTGTAATTTCTCTACTGTTATGAACTGTAATGTAAGTATTTGATATGCAGGATATCTGAAATGCAATCCCCAAAGGGGTTGAAGCCCACAGGCTGAGGATAGCTGATCTAGAGTAGTACACTGATCTATAGATATGAGGCAATTGATATTGTCTGATGCAAAAATTCAAATTTTAGAGTTGTTAGAAATTTTTTCATTTGCTTTTATTAAACAGTAATTTACTACACTGACCACTAAAAGTTTAACTATATAGCTTCTTACACTCACTTCATCTACCTTTTCTATTCTCAAATGTAATCATTTAGCCATAGCTTCATCCACATTTAGTCAATTGATGACAGTGTCTTTCTTTTTGCTTAATGGGTTAAATATTTTATCTAAAAGCATATACTGAAAGCATAACTTAATACCTAATATCTCTCTATAGACATGCCTATATGTCTAATACCAATCTATAGACAACAAAAGTTCCATGGTCATGAATAAATTTGTGCCAATTATGAAAGAGCATGAGCTGTCGATTCAAGTATGCCCCCTCCTCTCTTACACATGTGATATACTGTATAACTATATGATGATAAATTTGATATCACAAGTATCATCCCTGTATGGCGTGCAAAAGCTCCTCCTTAAAGGCTGGTCACTCTATCTTGCACTGTCTAGTATTCAGAATCAACATCAAACCGTTCCACCCAGGCAGATCCTGCATATCCTTTGTTAGGACCTGATCTAGCGAGTTGACCACATTACGATCTGAATCCACTGGATCTAGTTCACATCCTACATCTAGTGCCCCAGCCTACTCTGGCCTTCCTTGCCTCTGCAGCAACCAACCTCAAGGCTTCTGCCAGGAAGTACTCTACTTGCCATCTAATCTACAGTGCCTCAAATGCCACATCCAACATCTCTACTCAGCAAGATCTATTGAACACTCCAGGCTTGGACCAGAATTCGCATGTAATATACTAGCCCAGGGCCCTCAAGGTCTCCACATAACTTGATTCAATCTAGGGTCCAGAATAATGAGCCAATAACTTTGTATCTATTATAAATTAGTCTCATGCATTCTGTTATTGCTATAAAAAGAGAAACTAATGTTATCTGGACTTTTTCCTATTTATTACTTAATGTATATCATGGAAAGAATATGCTACTGCTTTAAATAACAACAACAAAATTAGACAGATGTGCATTTTATTTGCATAAAATAGTATAAATGTATGCAACTCAAACAAGAATGATGTTGTTAGAGCATAGTTTGATTTTATGTTTGTCTGTTTACCAGATGCCTACACCTAAGGCTTCCTCTATTAGAAATGGAAATGCTGAGATCACCAGGACCAATGAGAAATTCTCTCTTTGCCTAGAAGGATTTGGAGAGAGGTACATGGGAATAAACATCTTTTCAATGCTAACCAGTGAGCAGGACCTGAGATTTACCACAAAGTATTTTGTTTTATTTCATATCTTAGAACCTCTGTTTAGATGGAGCTTGCAGAGTATTATGGGAGAGTTGGGAGGTTTGAGGGACCTGGAGAGGACTCCATAGAGAGACCAGCAGAATCAACTAAGCTGGACCCTTGTGGGCTCCCAGAGACTGAATTTTGAACCAAGGAGAAAGCATGGTCTTCAAAGCAGATTCCCCAACAACTGGAGCATGGGCTGTACCTGAAACTGTTGCCTGTCTGCCTGTGGATTCTATGCACATATATGGACCGCCTTGTCTGGCCTCAATGGGAGAGCATGGACCAAGTCCCTCCCACAGTGACTTAAAGTGCAAATGGAGTGTTGTGGGAAGCTGAGAAATGGGAAATGGGGGATAGGACACCCAGAGGGAGCTGCCACTTCTCAAAAGAGAACAAGAAGGTGGAATCAGGGGAGTACTTGGCTTGAGAGGGTACTGGGAACAGAGAAAGTGCTGATATTGTGTTGTAAAGTTAATAATAAATAAATAAATTGATTGATTAATTAATTAAATTTTAATAATTAATTCTTCCTCTCCACTTATTATCTCATATCCAGACTTGGTCTTTCTAAGATATCCACAGTAAAAAGAACAAAAGTTCCTTGGAAATATTGCTGAGTCTAAGACTAAGTTAAAACATAATTTAGTAGGAAAGGGGATATTCTAGACAAGCCAATGAGCAGAATAAAATCCCATTCAGTGCAGAGGGATATGCCATTGGAAAAGAATGAGACAAACAAAAGAGCTCCCAGTGGCCAAAGATGGAATGATGTGAACAACAAAATCAAATAGTTCTACCATGTAACTCAAAATACAGAAAAAGAAAAAAATCCAAGGGTTGATACAGATAAAAATGGGAAAAAGACACAAACACTTCATAAACAAAACTCTAAATAATTAATCCTGATTTTTCTACTCCAGAGGAAGTAGATTATAAACTTTCACTCTATAAATGGTAGCTAAATGTTATGACTTTCTTCCACATTATGGAAAATGAGGAAACGTTTTAAATGAAATCACATGACAAATGATCTCTTAGCAGTTGCAGCAGATGAGGCTGAAGGCAACAGTGGTGACTCCTGTGTTAGTATATACCACTAATTGTAATTTGAATATTTTTGAATATTTAATATATTAAAAATATCCCCTCAATGCTCCTTTAGCTAGCATTAAAGCTGGAAAATGGTGGAAAATTTGGGGGTCTGGCCATAATTTAGCTGTAAATAATTAAAGCCTGCCTGTGAGGGGAAAATGTTACCCCTGACCTTTCCTCCTTCTCCTCCTGATTCCCAGCTGCT
Source organism: Mus caroli (assembly GCF_978045245.1). NCBI lineage: Eukaryota > Metazoa > Chordata > Mammalia > Rodentia > Muridae > Mus > Mus caroli. The sequence goes on along the minus strand of NW_028227259.1, from coordinate 53,185,870 downwards.
ATGAGATGAATAGAACCAATGGAAGTAAATACTAACAGGCAAAGAGCCATGAAACAATGAGCCAAAATAAGTATTTCTCTTTTAAGTGGATTTTCTTTAATTATTTAATCACAAAGATGGGAAACTTATGGACACATCTCAGTGATGTATGATAAGAATGGAATTTGTCCCTGTAATCTTCCTCCAAAAAAGCCACAACTATATTGTAACCATAAATAATATTTAAATTTCAACTTGGGAATGTTCTAAATGATGGCCAGTCATATTTAAAACTAGCAAAGTTCTCAAAAGCAAAATGCATTTGGGACATGACAGATGAATGTGTATGGTAGGTACTTAGAGAACCTCTTAGAACAGACAAAGAAGGATTTTCTGTTAAAGTTAAGGAATCTGAGTATGATCTTTTAATTAATAGTAACAATGCTTTGGCTCATCATCAGGAATAAATGTTCTTTACTAATATAAGATTTGAGTGGGCATAGAGCATGTGGTAAATCTTTGTCATATTTTCATGTCTCTTTATAAAACATATTAAAATGTAAACTGCACTAAACATAGATTATGCAGCTCTGATATTTCAAATATCTAATAGAGAGCAAAGTCCAAGTCAAAACAGAGGACATGAAAATAGAGACTGCTCTCTCAAAAGCAATTAGACAGAGAGAGTGAGTCAAAAGGCTGAGGAAAAACTAAAGCAAGAATTGCCCCAGGTTCATGATCCAGCCATTACAGTCCAACATCCTACATCAGGAAGGATGTAAGCTATGTGTAGAGTTGGAAGTGAATCATAGAATCTAAATGTACTATTTTTGCTGTATCTCTAGGACTGAACTGTGTTGGCAACAATGGGAACCAATTATTACTGTCTTCAGAATGCAACATTTTATGAATATAGAAGAATATAAGCATATAATATTTAATTACGATCATAAAATATTTGAGAGGTAGATATTAAACAACAATACCAAACATTCTAAGTTATCACCAAAGTCATCATCAAATGTCAGGATACATAGGAGGACCAAAATGAACCTTGAGGTCTTATGCTATGGGATGAAAGGTTCCCCTGTACCTTAAATGTACACATATATAAAGTTTTGTCCATGTGGAGACTGGTTTCCTTTAATAGGGCTAGGGAATTTAACATTCAGATTTCACATTCTTCTGAACATATTTCTAAGTACTACCAGATCTTCAACATGTCCTACCCGGATGTAGGACCGCCAGGGTCTCTAAGTGTATTCATCAAAGTCAGTTTCCTGGCATAGATGGGAAGGCAGAACATTTGTGAGGCCAAACAGGAAATAGTATGTAAGCTTGATTAAAACATGTCAGGAACAAAATATCCTTCCTAAACACTAACTATTATCTTGACTATTGAATATTATTGTTACATTCATATTATCAGTATTCTATATGATTTCTAGGATTTTAGGATCTTGTGAATAATTACAAAAGCACAGGTGAAGAGTTGAGTCTAACAGAACTAGCAATGAGATAAGTGTCACTATAGACTGAGCCATTATACACATGCCCACACATACATACTTACACACACACACAGTCAGAAAAATACTTGATAATCACTTGAGTAGAAATTTTAACAATGAAGAACAGTGAGGAGTTATGTTACTATAGTAATTACTGAAATCTTAAGAAATAAAATCTTAAACCTCAGATTGCTCTGCATAGAAGGTCACAATAGAAAGTGAATGGCAATAAAAGGGAGAAGGACTCACATTTTTAGAAGAATCCATGCTTTCTATCCATATGTATGACCTTGAGTAAATCCCCCACCCCACCCCCTGGGCCCAAGAGGTAATGTTACAATGATACATTAACTGTGTCATGGTGTCAGACATTTAGCAAACTTTAAGGAGGTTGGGTCAGTGAGGATGACATTCGTATTTGAATCAGTGGGTGAGTAAAGTAAGTCTATACTGAAAGTGGACTTGATCAATGAATGGAAGACCTGAATAGATAAAAAACCAGAATAACTCTCCCCATCTAGTTGCTGAGCTGAGGTGCTAGTTGCTTTTTGGCTTTCAGAATCAATCTACAATGTAAACTTACTAGGTCTTAAGAGTTTGCCAACTTTAAAAACTCTTACTTAGACCATTGACTTTCCTATCAGGTCTTTTGACTTGGTATAAACTATATCATGGGATCTCTAGTGTCTTGATATTGAAGGTCTTGGGCTTACCAGCCGTTACTGTTATGTGAGATGATTTCTTTTCTTCCCCCACTGTTTTTTTCATTCATTCATTCATTCATTCATTCATTCATTTATTCACTTTTCATCTCAATCCTTACCCCCTTTCTCCTGATCTTCCCACACATACACCTTGGTACATCAAGTCTGCAGGGCTAGGCACATATTTTCCCACTGAGACTAAATAAGGCAGCTGTGGAGACTGAGCTCCATTTAGGCGAAATGGCTCAGAGGTTAAGAGCACCAACAGCTCTTCCAGAGGTCCTGAGTTCAAATCCCAGCAACTACAAGGTGGCTGTACTATGAGGTGATTTCTTATGGTGGATGGATGGATAGATATGTAGATGTTCCTCCTATTGTAAGTCTTGCTCTCATGAGCCATAATTAGTAAAGAAAGCACCAGAGTCATAATTTATAAAGTGGATATCATCAATAGGATAAGAATTCAGCAGTACATCAACACAACTGGCACATAGTAGGCATTAATATGCATATTTGTGTCCCTGTAAGTTGAGTGTCAGAAATACTGGCCAGTAGGAATAAAATTGAGGGTTGTCTTTCTAGTAGACATTCTTTCTGCTTCCAGTCTTTAATGGACTCTATTAATATCTATCAAACATTCCTGGGAATGGTAATATAAAGCCATCCTTGCTCTATATGCAGGAGCCTAATGAGCCAGCTTCTCCCAGTGAGGCAATAATTTACTCAAAGTGCCCACAGTGGCTATAGCCAGTTAAGACAGCTTTCCAAATTGACCAGTTCTTGCACAAAGAGCCTGCTGTTATTGTGTTACCCTTTCTGTGTGATTTGTACAACAAAGCTTTATACAGGATAAACCAATGTGATACCTGCCCTCCAGGACTTTGCTCTGCAGGGATTTCAATGGCAGCTTCAAACTCCTGGAAATCAGGCAGTCATTTCTAGCTCCAGGCCAGTGGGGTTTTCCCAAACTACAGCAGTATCAGATCTAGCCATGCATATCCATTCCTTGGGGAGGGACTGGAGGAAGGACGACATTGGGCAATTTCTCAAGCTCCATTTCTCAATAAAATGTCTCAATATTTGTGCACAGAGGAGCTTTTCTATGTCGGCCAATCCATATCAGATGATGATGTCTGTCACTTAGCAGTGATGGAAGGCCCAAACTCAGAAGCCAGTTTTTGGAGTCAAGGATTGCAGCCCCGAAGCTAATTTGGCAGGAGAGATATTTATGATCTTAACAATAGCACCAGAGGCTCTTCATCTCCTCCTCTAAGGCCAGGCAGTGCTGTGGACACGGGAGTATGTTTCCTTCACCTGAGTTTAATGTTTGAAACACTTTAGAATGATTTTAGAGACAAGTGACTCAAAACATTATAGGTAGAGAGAATCACTGCCTTAGAAAGCAAAAGTAAGAGTTGTCTGGCCTTTTACAATTCTACCAAGTCAAGTGACCTTGGACAATTCACTTTATCCTTCAGAGATAAAAACTGTGGGGCCTGACAAATGGGTTAGCATCAGCCCAACTTAACAGAGAAAAGCGATCAAGAGATTCTGTCCATGCTGGAATTTCTACAATTGTGCTTTTTACTGTGTGTCATTGTGAAAAGGATCAGCATCAGTGTGTTAATGCTTGAGAGTCTCCCTTTGCAAGATGCTTTCCACTTACAAAAGCTTCCCAACCTCATTATTTAACTGCACACACACAGCGTTCTCCTTGAAGAAGCCAGGCAGAATCATACTTCCTGCTTGACAGATGAAACTTGGAGTATCCCAAAGAACAAACAGCTTCTGGAATGTCAATGTTAATAAAGCCTTTGGTTAGAGTCCTGTGTCCTGCCTCTGCTTTTCTGTCTTTTAGCTCTGCTTTTCTTTTAGCTCTTTTGTACTGGTCTCTCTCCGATGCTTCTTTCAAGTCTCTGTTCAAATGCCAACTTTCAAGAAAATCTTCTCCATTCTTCCTGATGAAACAACATCCATCTAGCCCTCCCACTCTGGCTTCTTTCCACCTCCTTCATGATGAACTTATCACTTTGAGTTCGTTCATGGCTTGGTTTGCTGCTCACTGAAAAGTCAACTCTGTTAGGCGTTTGGTCAGATCTAGTTCTTTCCTGTGTCCCTCCAGCTCACTACAGTGCTTGGTCAGTAGTAAGCTCTCAATCAATAATTGTTAGCTAACAAAGAAACAAATGAAGTGAAGCAAAAAAGTGCCTGGAAACTTTGAATTTTATCTTTGAAAAATGGAAGGTGTCCCTATTCTCTAATAGGTTGAGTTTTGGCTCATTTCCTCAGATGTCTCGCTTGAAGTTTATCTGACATATATTCTTATCTCAATTTCTCAAGAGAAAAAAAGCAGTTCTTTGACACAATTTGAACCTTTTTTCCCCCATTTTTATCACATGGAAACATTCTACTTTCCTTGTTTGGGATCCATAGGATTGGCCCATCAAGCAGAAAATTGAATGATCAATGGTTCCTTAATACAGCCCAACCATGAAATGTCATTTGTAAAAGGCTGAATTCTCAGACCCTCTTCTTATAAGTCTTGAATTAATGGAATCTATGATGAAACAAACACTTTTTTTAGCATTCATACTTTGTCCAGTTTCTCCTCTTTGGAACAGTCAACCAACCACCACATTGTTCTGCCTGGAACGATTGCTGCTTCTTTGGCAGTGTGGAGTAGAATTTGAGCAATGGCCAAGCCTGTTGTGTTATGGCCACAAGATCTACACGGGAAGACTAAAGCACAATTTCAATGACAGGTGGCCACAGAGACTTCTGATTAAGTGGATGAAGGACAAAGGTCAAACACATTTATTTTACTGATCTCAAAGATTCACCTTCAGTGGGAAAGGACCCAGTCATTCCACTGGGATTATAGTGAAGCTCTACTTTTCTCTGAAATGAGCAGTAAAAAAATGGTACAATCTAAACCTAGCTCAGGAAAGAAAGGCAAAACTGTACCACAGTGCACTGAGTCACACAATGCTTGTTGCAAAAGTTATTCATAATACAGTTAACCTATACAGATATTTATTGAGACATTTTTAATTTTTTCAAACATAGGTGGTAGCTAAGATGAACTCATCATGCCCTACAAACTTGTTTAGAAATGTGACAGAAACATGTGCCAGGCATTACAAAAAGAAGGATTAAAACCACATGGGGATAAACTCTGATAAAATATCAAACTCGGTTATAAGATAAAGAAAGATCATTTGTAGATAAAACCTAAAGAGTGGATAAAAATTTACTAGGAAAAGATGGAAAGAGGAAAAAGAATATAGAAGATATAAAAAAAAGCAGAGATTATTCATCTAAATATAGAATTTAGTATTGAAGAAACTGAAGGTCTAGAAAAAAAATGTTACTTAAGTTTTTCCCTAGTCTTGGGAGGAATGGTGGGAATATGTCATCAATTTTAACATTTAAATAATTGAGCAAATAAAAAGTGAAAAACTTCCCAGACATGGGTGGATATTCTTGTAAATCCAATAATTAAGACAGGAATGCTGAGGCAAGAAAACCCCAGTTCAAAGGCAGCTGAGGTACAAAGTGAGTTTAAGGCCAGCCTGAGTTACATAATCTCAGGCTGTTGAGAAGAATCAAAGACCAATGGTAAAGGCCCTGTGGCAGAGCTCATTAAAAATCTCAAGGCCCTGAGCTGCAAAACAGTAGATCAATAAACCAAAAATGACAGTAGCAATAAAGTAGATACAGTTGACTTGACAGTTGATGATGAAGTGGAGTCTACCAAGTGTCTATAGAGAAAATGAAGACCTGACATTACCTTTATGGGAAGTAGTATGCAAAAATGGGAAGGGGTGACTTCCTTGTGGAGGTTACCTAAGTCTGGGTTTACACAAATAGATGAATTCTATGACATAGTACATTTGAAGTATTTAAATGGTGCTATTCCATCTATCTTAGTCTATGGAACTCAGATAAGTTCTAAATGTATTAGAAAAGAAATCTCCAAGGAATTATGGCTAATTTTATTTGTCCTTGGAGAATAAAGAAATAACATACATTAAAACATTTTTTGAATATTGATGTAAACATAATACACTCCATTATTCTTTCTAAACTCAAATGACCATTGAACTGCCTTTAAAATAATGGTGAAGGTGACAGTGAAGTGAAGGTTTTTTAACTCATGATTAAATCTGCATTTATCTTGTTTCATGTTAAAATGAGGTTAACTCGTTTGTTATTCCCTTGAAACTCAGATATCTGATGCCAGTACACTTTCTGAGTTATTGCATTAAGAACTTATGAATCTCTTCTTAACCTTGATTTATAGATAGATGTAAAGTGGAAAGGCTGGTGTGGAGAGAGTGGATGAACGAGTCAGTTGTCCACATGAACAGATGCAGAAACTAAATCATTGTAACACAGAGAAGATTAAAGCCCTGAATGGGTTAGGAGAGGTTAGTCAGGGTGGGTTCTCACTCTAGAAAAGAAAGGCAAGTGTAGAATAATTGATAGCCTCAGGAAAAAATACAAAAGCTCTAGGTAAAGGAAAGGGACAACAAAGCAACACACACACACACACACACACACACACACACACACACACACACGAAAGGGTATCTTTATTAAGAAAATGTTTATGCAATAGTTTTAAGGAAAGGCTCCTGTAACAGGAAAAAAAAGGCTAAGAACACAAGACAGCACTTTATTCTAGGCATTTTAATTTTCTTCTCAATCACTCCAAGAGCTTTCTTGTCTCCCCTTTTCAAGCTTCTCTTTATCTCTTTCCTATACTCAAGCTATATTGGAATAACCTTGATCTTGTGAGTTGATTTCTAAATGTGTTTTCAAAGTAGGTTTGTCGTCAGCACTTAGAGGGAGGTTTATCTGCTTTGTGCCAGACAAGCTGTTTGATCAAGTCATTTAATATCACATATTTAGGATACAGGCAAAACGAGTAGCCAAGATCAAAAGGAGCTTTGCACCTGAAGTGAGTAATTGTGAACTGACCTCTAAGAAAATGCAATGTCCTCTTTTATTTGGGAGTTGAATGGGAGGGCTGTTTTACACCTATTTTCATGTTTGATTTCCAAGATTATTTGAGCAGATGTCATAAAAATCGATGAAAATAAATGTTCTCACAGCAAAATAAAATACAAAAGGCCCAAGCCAAGTAATTCATTTGTTGCAAACAGTAAGATAACATAGTTTTTGTAAGTAATACAGTATGTGCTACAGAAACATCATATTACTATATATGTTTTGAAAGGGATATTACATCCTAGGTTTCTTTAAGAAATGACTCTGGTAAGGGTGATCACAACTTAAAGTATTGTGTTATCAAGTAGGATACAAATGGCAAAGTCTACTCTATCTACAGGTTATCTAACCTGACATCTGAATAAGATATGGAGTTAATGGTGTTATGTGTATAGGGGCAGATGAGATCATAACTCAAAGTATGTGTATACAGAGAGTCACTTGAAGGAGTTATTCAACAGAGCTAGAAAAAAAAAAAAAGGAGATACATGAAAACTGAGTTTTGTGCTAGGAACTTGGATTCCAGCTTGCTTCCTGTGTCTTAGTGAGACCTCCTCTAACATCATGGTTCCCCCTCTAAATTTGTGATGCTGTGACTTAATGTTCTCTAGGGGCTAATGTACCACTGTGTGGCTCTATTTAGAAGTAGTAGGTAGGGCTAAGACGTAGGGTTTAGTAGAATGGAGTTTGCTCAGTGTGTATATGGCCTTGAAGTGCATATGAGGACCTCAGGCCATTTCTGTCTCTTCCTATGCTTCTTGGCTACCATGAGATGAGCAGTTGTCTTATCTGCATGCTGCTAGCCAGGATGTACTGCCTGATCAGGAGCACAGAGACAAAACATAGTGAGTGACAGTCAGCCTTCCTTGTCATAAATTGCTTATATCAGCTATTTTGTCACAATGGTGGCAAATTAGAACAAATACTCAAATGTTTATAGTTTCAAAGTTATACTTTTAATTTTGGGTAGTATGGACATCCTGATTCATCTTGTCTTTTTACACAGGAAGTCAGTGCAAAATTGTGCAATTTTGTCCGGTGATTTACAGTCAGAGAAAAGCACCTTTGTTCACTGCCACTTAAATAATCTCATTCACAAAATCATTAGCAGAGACAACTTAATATTAAAACTGATACAGAAAATGTATTACTTAAAGTGATGGACTAAAGATTTAAAATACTTCTTTCTTCAGGAGCTGAAGTTTTAATTACATAATCAGTATATCTTATAGAGAAACATGACATCAATAAAGAAGAAGAATATCCCTGTGCATATCTATTTCCTTCAAAATACTCATCCTTTTTATTACTAATAATTTTCCTCTGGTATTCATGAAGTAGAAACTAATTAAACCCCTCTGAGATAGTCACTATGCAGAATCAAACATTACTATCTATACTTCCCCTTCAAGATATGCATAAAGATTATTTTAAGTTTCTGTAATAATAATAATAATAATAATAATACATTGTCAGACTAACATTTTTAGACTAACATTAAATATAATGCATGTTAAATTTCAAGTTCTAGCAATAGATATGATCAACCCTTAAATTCAACAAGTATGAAAGCCTGGAGCTAGCATGACTTCCAGAAGCTGAAGTTGAGGCTTCCCTCAAACATGAATCATCTGCTGAATGGGTCCAGTAATTATATGTAGAAATAGAACAGAAAATTAAGACTTCAGATCTTCGGTTCATGGCTTTTCCTAATCTCTCCTCATTCTCTCTGTGCTTTTTCCATGAAAAATTATTTGGGTGGAGTGTTGGCAAAGTCAGTGATTTGTCAATGATCATACTGGCCATGGAAAAAAGGCATAACTAAGAGAAATAGGATACATCCATGTATTCTATTAAATAAGACCAGTTATTGCATAATAGAATCCAGGTCTAGACCACTAGAATACAGCCTGAAGGACAACTTGTATATGTAGCACTTCATGGGTGGCAACCAACATTAGCAATAATATCATCCCTCAGCATCCATGTATCCTTCAGTTCAAACAACCTAAGAAGCCAGAGCTTGGGTTGGAGGCAGGCTCACTAGCAAGTCATGAAATGTGGGATTCTGTTTTATCATTTAGACCTACCTTGAATAGTAATGTCCCTTACCTTAACAATATAAGCACATACATACAGAACAAGGTATGCAGTAAAATTCCTTAAAGAATTACTTACAGATGCTGCAGCTGAAACAAATCTCTCAAGACTTATAACTCTTTCCAACAGAAAATGGAATGAACTATTTCCCTAAATAAGTCATTAACCAGAAAGGAGCAAGGATGAGGTGTGGGTAAATCTGACTCCCCTGGGAGATGACTTGCTTTGGATTTAGATGCCCTCTTTGCATTATCAGCAGCTTAGTGTGAAAAAGGAACCTAATTATTATATTTCAATATTGAAATAAAATGAATGTAGTTTTCCTTATTCTTCAGAAGAGGTGATACTCCATCTTTAACTATTCAAAATAACTGCTGACTCCTCCACAAAATAATGATCCGGAGTTATTTTTATGAACATACAATGAAATAAGCTCTTGGCTTCTTTGCCTGTAAATGAGACTTAGCATCCAAGTTTCTTCATTCAGAAGCTCTGTGTACACATCCCATGCTACAGTGACCAACTTGCCAGCCATTCACATTGCTCAGATCTCCATAGCAACAATGAAAGTAGACAATCACAATAACATATTTTACTCATTTCCAATGTCTGTGCTTCATTCTAATGTACAAAATAAAAATTAAAGAAGCAATGTGCCCCATATCCCCTAAATATTCTTAATCTTAAATATTTAAATGCATATGTGTATTAATTCTTAACATATTAGTGAAGTTTAAAATTATGTAGTGAATTAAACATTAAATACCACTTAGGCACTGTACTTCTGCTCCTCTTTAAATGCCTCTGGCAAGGATTTAAATTAGATTTAATAAAAAAGTTATTATATTATTTACTTGATTATAAATAGGCAAAAGAAAATACCATGCTATAAATACTTCTGATAACTAAATATTAGCTGACATATGGAGGCTTATTTTGGTATGGCTATATGTTTATTAAGATGTATGACTCCAAACTCAATAACCATATCCTCAATAATCTATTGATACTTAATAGCTAACCACCACATTATATTTGAGGTACTTGCATTCTTTCCATTGAATGTTAGCTTAAGACTAATTATTAGTAGCCTATTTACTGAGTCTCAACTAGCTAAGAGATATTCATCTTAATAAAAAGGTTGTTATGCCCCAATAGATATTCATAATAATCAGTTTATATTTAATTATCATATAATAACTCCCTCATTAAACCTAAATTAAATCCTTATTTGAAAGACTCAAGTTAAAGCACAACTAAAAATACTGTGATTGAAAAAACGACATAGCAGCGCTGCATTGTTTGTAAAAGCCATGTGAGAGTTGTCCTCCTCATCCAACATGAAATATTACCCATCATGAAAGGACAGTGAGAGTATCCTGGCAGTCATACATGCAGAACACAAACACACAAAGGACAAGTTTGTAAGTTAGCAACATTTCATACTAGCCTACATTTCACATTGTTTCAGAAATCACTGAACTCTGATAAAGTAGGAATGACATGGGATGCTGAGGCACCTCGTGGTTCTAACGAGGCAAAATCCGCGGAGGGAAAGAGGACTTTCCTGGAGCACGTTTCCTTCTCCTCTGGAGATATCTTTCCATTCTTCCCTGCTCTGTTACAGAACCCAGAACTCCCTCTGATAGAACCAATCATCATACCCTGTCTCTGGCCTTCTAGAGTCTGGTTGGGTTTTGACAGTTGACAGTGTCATCAGGAGATCCAAGCAGAGGTTGTACAGAGATATTGGGCCCTCCCCACCCTCCATCTTGTTTGCTAAGCTGTGGTCAGTTGCCACGTTTCCATGAAGCCAAAGATTCTGTGAGGACTTCTCAGCCTCTTGTTTTCAGAGTACTCTTCAGCTTCTCTTTATCCCTATAAACTTGCAAGATAATATAATTATGTAGAGTGCCCTGTCTTAAAGATTTTCTACTTTCTTGTTCATTTCATTTTCTGCTCTACTAAGGATGCCAAGGCCTCAGGCATGCCGAAATTTCTTTTGAACATGTCATCTACTTCCTGTCAGGACCCAGACTGACTTGCAAATTAAAGATTGAAAATAAATATACATATGGCCTGAAAATAGAAATAGAAGCTATGTGGAGGGAAAAGGGGGTTCAGTAAGAGAGCATAAAGGGAAATGGGGAAGATACTGGGGGAAGCAGATGACTAAGAACAAAGGAAATTGACACTATATACATATATATACATGATAATATAGTATATATTTATATATATTCTGACATATATACATATATATTGCTTTTATATATGAATATAAACATTGAAACCCATTACTTTTCATCTTAATTTGAAAATTAATTACATAACAATTTAAAATGTTGAAACATATCCAAAGTAAAAGAATAGAAAGACAAGGAAAGCCAATAAAATAAGAACTACAGCAACAGCAAAAGCAACTTACTTTTATAATATATTTACATTGGATTACAAGTTTTAATTTTACACTATTTATTTTTATACATTAAGTCTACTAAAATGAAAAAACATGAAAATTTGAGGTTTCTGTACTAAAGTCCATTTTAAATAAAAAAGCTGCCTGCTGTAAAACACTCTCCTATAAATGGTTTCACAAACAGGATTGAAAAAAAATGGCATTAACAATAGCTATGTTAACATGGAATGAAACTTTTCTTAGAGTCTCAAGATTACACAAAGAACTACAGTCAACTGATGGCTGCCTGGAGAAGAATGAGCTTCTCTCAAGGAGGGCTGTGTGTGTGTGTGTGTGTGTGTGTGTGTGTGTGTATGTGTGTGTGTGTTTGTATGCATATACACACATATGCATGTTTTTTAGCAATCATAATCAAGGATAAAGCTAATAATCTCATGTGGGGACATGGGAGTGGTTCAATGGGGTAAATTGGAGGGGCAGGAGGAAGGAAAAGCAACAGCAATTTTATTTAAATTAAAAACATTAAGAAAGATACCAATGAACAATTATTGTTGATTCCTGTTAGTTTCCTGTTGATTGCTCTTATTTCCATCCTTAGGGATAGAAAGTTGTTGTTGTTGTTGTTGTTGTTGTTGGTGGTGGTGGTGGTGGTGGTGGTGGTGGTGGTAGTGGTGTGTGTTTGTGTGTTTATTTTGCTGGACTGAGATCAATTATTCTCTATATTTTCAAGCCTGAAGTTATCCTCCTTAGCTTGGAGTTTTCCTTCTAGCACTTTCTGAATACGGTGGTGGATTGGTAGATAAGTATTTCTTAAATTTGACTTTATCATGGAAAATCATGGTTTTCCCATCTATGCTCTATAACCTGGACTTGTGAAATGAATGGTTTTTCTTCTTAAAATTTTTAAAAAATAAGAAAAAGAAATAATTTTTAGAAAAATGAAAATAAAAATGAATAATGAAACTCAAGACTTCAAGATTTCTAAATATCTTTAATTACCCAAATATGCAAAGAACTTATACTCTACTCACTTTAAGTCAACATTTTACTAACCCAGTTACTTTAAATCCATGCAATGAGACCCAGAGTAGCAGTGGTCTTGGCAGTGCTTGATGGTTCCACTTATACCACAAGAAAACAGCCCACATTGTCTTGGACCTAGATCACCACGGACCCATTTCGTACCTGTGATTTCATTCTCCTGTTTGGACACAGAACTCCTAAAGGATAATCACATGACCCATGACAGATTCTTCAGAAAATCAACTACTTTCTTTGGGGATGGAAAGTTGAGGGGACGATGAAAGCCCAAAATTTGAGATTAGCTATCACAACTTTCAGATATAGTCAAGCAGCATAAATCCAAGTGTGAAAGAAGGTTGAGCCCAGAGAAGGAGTGAGAGAACACTCACAGCAGCTCTTTACCTCATCTATCCAACAAATACCAAAAAGGAATAATTCCAATGTTAGAATGAACATGAATGCTTTTATTTGTTTGTTCGTTTGTCTGTTTGTTTTTTTGTGTTTTTTTTTTTTTTGGAGGGGGGGTTTGAGACAGAGATTTTCTGTAGAGCCCTGGCTGTACTAGAACTCACTCTGTAGACCAGGCTGGCCTTGAACTCAGAAATCCACCTGCTTCTGCCTCCTGAGTGCTGGGATTAAAGGCGTGTGCCACCAGGCCTGGCATATGAATGCTTTTAGACTACTGCTTTCTGCCAAGATTATTTTGAGTTGGAGTCCCCACAACATAATCTGTAAAACAGATCTCAACTGAGGATATATAAAGAATTTTGGATTTACTTGTTTGGTGTACAAAACACATGGTTCTAGCTTTATATACTTTAGCTGAAGATTCACTTATTATAATATTATTGCAGATAGTGTTCAAGTTAAGTGTTATAAACAATCAAACTTATCTGATGTAAAATATATGTAACTTCTAATAATGCTTTATTGAGGGGGTAGAATAAAGCCATTCATTTGGGGGTTGTGTGTTTCACAACTCATTTTTCCCATAAATCAGCAAATTAATATTGCCAATCTGGCTTTTAATATCACAGTGTTATTGCGAACTTCAAGTTGGTGTTAAAATTATTTATAATATCTAAAAACTATATTGAATAAAACTTAAAGCAACTGTGAGCAGTTTGCCAGACATCAATTATAATTATTTGAACAAATCTTTAAAGAACAAATTACATGTCAAATTACATATTTGGCATGATTTTGAAAATGAGACGATGTGATTAAAAATAGGTATTTGTTTCTTTTGGTCTGTAGTTAATGTTTTTAAAGCACTTTACAAACATTAAATAATTAGACTTCCTAATAGCCTTCGGGCACGATGGTGTTATAAAGGGGACCACTTCACTGTGATAATGTAGACCTGTATTTATTTTCTAGATTTTAAAGATCCACTTAGGGAGACTCTAAGCATTAAAAATCAATTTAAAATACAATTAAACTATTAGTGTATCCAAAGAGACCAGTAGCAACATTAGGCTATGTCTATTCTTGGGCCAAATGAGTGGGGAGTGCAGGCACGCATCCAGACACTTAGGACATAATGGCTCAAATGTCAACTGGGGGAACTGAAACACGATGGGCAGACTTGAGTTTTCTAAATTGACTTTTTTGAGTGAAATATCAGTGCATATTGTACCAATCCCGTGGTCCTGGTAAAACCACCTCCCACTGCAACCAAACTGTACTTTGCATACTCTATTCTGATATCTTATTTCTAACTTTTTAATTAAATATGTTGTGACTTTATTTTTTTAATTAGGCAAATTGCATTTCTGTCTTGCTTCCTTATTCACCCACATGTTAAGAACATAATCACTACCTAAATGTGGTTTTCCTTTCTACGTTCCAGCTCAAATAATTGTTCTGATTCTAGGGAAATGCCTTTATAAACTACAACACGCATTTTAGTTGATTGACTCTCTAAGCAAAATTAGGCAAAACAATAATTTATATTTTGTTGATTTTGGTGACTTGCATATTTTCCTAATGTCAAAACAGCATAGATATTTAAGTAAAATATTTTCATATAACCTGAATAGAAATGAAATATATTATACTGGTGTTTGTTATTTAGAAATAGTAGATAGAGAAAAATAACTAAGACCCCTGAAATTTACGGTGTGAGAATAGCACATCATAGAGCCTTCCTGAATCTTTCTACTGCCCCCCTCCACATCATTTTTCAGTTCCACAAATTGGTTCACATATACCTCATCTAGTAACATAAAGAGATAGCCTACTTTGTCTCTATCTAGACAGTAGCAAGTATTATATTATTTTCTTGGGCTCAGATTTCATATTGATAGTCATATACAGCAGTGGTTCTAAGCTTCCTTATACTGAAACCTGTTAATGCATTTACTCATGGTATGGTAACTCCAATCCATAAAATTATTACATTGCTACTCCTTAACTGTAATTTGCTACTGTTATGAATTATAATATAAATATCTGATATGCAGGATATCTGTTATGGAATCCCCACAAGGGGTTTGCAACACGCAGGCTTAGAAACTCTGCACTAGAATTCTGGAAACAAAAATGTGATTCCAGTCTATGTCCACCAAAGTGTGTATGGTATGAATTCAGGCTGATTGAACTTTGAGTCTGGTCTTAGCTCTCCCTTGCTTTAAATTTAACTTTTTGCATTCTATTCCTTTATATATGGAATTTATATAATGTTGATGTGATCCTTATGTTAATTGTTATCTTTATACAATCTAAAATCACCTAGGAGAAAGCCCTCTGGCCCTAACTGCGGTTGGGAGTTGTATTACTTTAAGGAAAGTGGTCAGAATCTGGTCAGTATGGGTGGCACCAACCTCTTAGTTCAATCTAGGATTATAAAAATGAAGAGGGCCTTGTGCTTGTGAGTATAATGAAGTTACCTACAAGCACCTACCACCGTGATCTCCCTGCTATTGATGGACTGAAACCTCAAACTACCTCAAACTGGGGACTTAAATAAAACTTTCTCTCTTGAGTTTCTTCTATCACAGTATTTTTCATAGCAATAGAAAACAAGTTAAGACAGGAAAGGACTTCTAGAATTGTACCTCAAATACCAGAATTGAGCCAAAATGGTAGAATGCCACCTCAACTTAAAACCCTGCCTTTAACCTCATTTAATTAGATCCTACTTAGGTCAGGGATTTTTATTTAGGCATAAGAACTTCAGTCTAAATTATGCCTTTTTATCAAATGCTTTAATACGCACATGTAACTACTGATCTGCCAGAGATATAATTACTGCTTGAGTATTAGTCACCATTTCATTGCTGTAACAAAACACCTATGATAATACATTTAAAAGATGAAAAGTCTTCTTTCCATGTTTGCTTGGCCCATTGTCTTTTGTTGTGTGTTGAAGTAGAATATCATGATGGTATCACATGACACAAGAAGTTTATCACCTTGTGGCTGATAACGTCGTAACAGAAAGGAAGAATAAGATGTCAGAGTTCCAGCATCCAAGGGTATGTTTCCAATAATATGACTTTTGGGGATAAAGTCTCAATTCTTAAGAATTTCAAAACCTCCCAATAATACTGTAGCTCAGGAAACAAGCTTATAACTTGTGAGTATCTGGGCAACACGTTAGACTGGAACTAAAGTAATAATTACTACTGTTTTATTAAGTTAGTATTTGTAATCATCAGATAGTGAGTAGAGATTTTACTTTAAATCTTTATTTGTGGTGCATAGCAGTATGAAGTAAGCCCGAGTTCTATAATAAATATTAGTTAGATGAATAAAGAATAAGTTAATGGCAGGAGGACTTAAATTTTTAAATTTTTCTTCATATATTTTAATTTTTTAAATCGAAAACTTATTATTTAAAAAAATTAAAAATTATGTTTGTGTGTGTGTGTGTGTTTTCCTCCATGTGTGCCAGCACACCATATGTATACCTGGTGCCTACAGAAGCCAGAAGAGTGTATCAGATCCCTGGAACTGTAGTTACAGAGGGTCTTCTGGAAGTGACCAGGGCTCTTAACTGCTGATCCATCTCTTCAGACCCTACTTCCTTCATTTTAAATTCTTTATATAATCAATATTTTCTTAATATGTCCTTTGATTACTCAGCCAATTTCTACAATGCCAGTTGTATTACCCAAATTTGTGACTTTGAAAATTGAGGTGAAGCAAGATTTTAACTTCATATTTTACAGGTACTCAACATTCAGGTGGTTGTGAAAACATGTATAGAACCTGTGCAAACTGAAACCAGAAGCCATGCCGACAAGGAAACAGAAGTCGAGCAAATGATCCCATTAAAGTCCCGGAGTTGTGTGCAATTGTTAGCTTCTAAGAGAGGAAGAGCCAGTTTTCTCTAAGATTTAAGAGGTATATAGCCTCTGGTAAATATAACACTATCCAGTAAAGACAACACATCTGAGAAAGTTTTGATAGCATGGACTCATCATGAAGAAGAAAAAGAAAAAAATTAAAAAGAAAGAAAAAGAAAGAGAAAGAAAGAAAGAAGGAAAGAAGGAAAAAAAGAAAGAAAAAAGAAAGGAAGAAAGGAAGGAAGGAAGGAAGAAAGAAAGAAAGAAAGAAAGAAAGAAAGAAAGAAAGAAAGAAAGAAAGAAAGAAAGAAAGAAAGAAAGAAAGAAAGAAAGAAAGAAAATGACACAAATCTGGATGGGTAGGGAAGGAACATGCATGAATTGGGGATGAATTGGGCAGGAAGTGAATATGGTCAAATATGTTGCATGAAGTACTTAGCAAACTAATCCAAATTAAATAAAAAGGCATCCTGGAAGACATGGTATAGTTGGAAAAAATATAATTAATGAACTTTCTAAATGTATCCCCAAGCTAACTATAATTTAATCTCTTCTTTGTTTCTCTAGTAGCTACATAATACATACACAGGTTTTTTTTAACATTGTCTCAAGTTAATAAGCATGTGTTTTATGCCCACTATGGCTTAAGCGCTGTAGCAAGGTGCTCTGTTTGTTAAAGACTTTGTACCTCCTTTGGTTTCTGCAGCATGTAAGACCTCAATAGTAATTAAATATATGTTTACATCGGTTAAAATGGAAACCACAAACTAGTACCAATTAAAAAAAATCTCCAAGTCCTAATTTCAAATAGTTCACTGACACAAGGAAATTAAATGACTTAAGCAGCTCCACGCAGAAAGAATGCTGAAAATTACAAATGCAGTGGGATACTAGAGATGTCCACATTAAGCAGTCATCACTATCACCATGGAAACTATCCCCCACCCACTTCTTAGGAGGGAACAGCAGCTGTTCCCTCCTAAGAAAAATGCAAATGAGTCGGAAGCAGAAAAAACTCGATTCACTTAAAGTTATTAAAGGGATGAAATTTGGGGTAAAGGATACGATTAAGTGGCGCTTTAGAAAATTGGGCTATCTTAGCCTCCTGTGCATCTGGAAGATTGCTGCAAGGTAGAGGTGTGATATAGTCAGAGCTTTCCATCAAGCATACAATTGCATCACCATGTTGGAATAATAACTAAGTACATTCTACAAAGTTAAATTTCAAGGAGAAAATTAGCTTTTAAGACAGGAACTGGGAGATATGAGGATTCATTTTTTAAAAAGAAGCGAAAGTTAAACCATATCATTCATACCACATAGAAAACTGAAATGAAGGGGAGGCTGTTGTATGATGACTATGCAATGTTGATTGCATTCTATTTCTTTTATGTGAGCTTTTCGGGTACATCTTCCTACAAAGATCTCATGTGTCTATAATAGTGATTCTGATTTGAAAATGTTGGGTACATTTCCACTAAATCAAGTGACTTGGACCATATCAAGACAGAGAACTGCTTAGGGTTCCTCTACTTTAGGGATGTACTAAAGTAGTGTACTTCCAATGGAGAACTTGGAACTGAGGTGGGAAGAACATGAAAACTTTTCTTTTCTTTTCTCTTCTTTTCTTTTCATTTCTTTTCCTTTATTTTATTTTGTTTTATTTTTATTAGATATTTTCTTTATTTACATTTCAAATGTTATCCCCTTTTCTAGTTTCCCCTCCAAAAATCCCCTATCTCCTCCCCCAACTTCTACTCACCAACCCACCTACTTCTGCTTCCTGGCCCTGGCATTCCCCTATACTAGGACATAGAACCATGAGACTATTCTTGAGGACTAGAGTTTAAGAACACTATCTTATACTGTTAAATGCCATATGCTACAAGTTTGAGTCAAGGAATCTCTTAGCATGCTGTATTACTTCCAATGAAATGAGCCAAGTTCAAACTCTACCACAAGAACAGACAAACACATATAACCTGAGCCTGAGTGTAAGACTACAGAGAGACAGGGAAGAAAAAGAGAAAAGGAGAATAGGATGAGAAAAGGGAGGAAGAAGTAGAGGAAAAAAGACAGACATGCCATGTAAGAGAAAGAGAAATCATTTCTGCAAAACTCCTCAAGTTTGTTTTCCTTCCTAACCTATGCTCCTACATCCCTGTCTTCGATTATAATGAATCCTATCTTATTGTTTAAAGTAGTTCTTAAATAGTAATATTTTTATTACTGTTATCTTAAGTCTCAGCATTTTTATTCCTGTTTTAATTCTGTCTTTACACTTGTAAAAGTTTCCATTTTGTTGAGGTACCTATAGAAATTACATATAACTGAGATATACATTGTGATTAATTTGGATATACATAATTCTCAGGCACTAACAGCAACACAGTTACCATGCATAATCAACAAGTCCATCGCTGCAGCTACCCTATCTCTGTCAACATTTCCTTATATACATAAACTTATTGGTTTGGGTTTTGTTCAGTTTTGTTTGTTTGGTAAAGCAGTTAACATGAAGTTTTTCTTGACAGATTTGTAAGTGAGCTATGGTTTATGGATTTGAAACATTAGATTGCACAGCAGATCTCTGTAATTCGCACACCTTGTTTTCCAACTAGAATCTGAAAGATGGTGAGATTTTTAGAGACCTAGACCATTTAACTTGATGTATGGAGTAAATGTCACCTTAAAGTATCCTATAGGTAAACATATTCTTAAATGCTGTGATGGCTAATTGAAGAGGTGTATAACTAGGGAGAAAACAGAGAATCTTAGACTGTAGGGAAAACATTATGTAACCAGAATGAGGAAGAACATATTAGACTACTGACATTCACAGACATGCTAGCTCTTCAACAACATAACCAATGGGTTTCCCAATATATTTTGATGAAATAACCTCAATTATCCTTAACACTCTCCAAGTGTTAATAAAGGTCCCAGAGTAATTACAGTGTGGAACATTTTGAGTTGGTTTAACCATTAGCTCACAGTGGCTGTTGATAAAGACCATCTTGGCATTTCCAATCTACAGTTACTAAATTTCTGTGCTACTTTTGATTATAAAACAACAGGAGTATGTGCTTGAGCCTTGAATACCTAAAACCCTCCAAATCGTAAACCATGTTCTCAAACTGGTACTAAGGTGTCACCATGGAACTGTCAAGCCCTCTTTGCCTCACAGCAGTAAGAATCTTTCTTTAGAAAAAAGTCACTACTCTCTATTTCTTTGTCTGACTGTCTTTCTACCACCATGTTTGAGTGTTGAGTCATTTAGAGATAAATACCAAGATACCTTGCATCTTGCAAGTTTTTCTGACTCAGCAATTTCTCCTGTGTTTAAAAAGTGCAGACTCCAAGCTGCTTGAATACATGGAAGGGGTTAAATATGTAGTAATGTTAATTAAAGGCATCAAATTATTTCTAGCCTCTATCCTGTAGGTTTCCATATTATTTTTCTAGGGCAGGACCTCAAATTCTGAGGGACATAAAATACAAATTTGAATGATATGTATCAAAATATTTAAATAAAACTAAAAATCTTAAGGCGAGAGTGCTTTATGTACTAATAAATTAGGAGGGCTTGACAATTACAGATGTGTTTTCAGACAGTTATAATTCTGAAATATATTTTAAAATTTGCTACCCATCTATTGTGATGCCAAATACTTCAGACAGAAAGTTCTGTATACTGAATTCTATTAGCCAGTTGACTTGTGCAAGAATGTGAACAGTGTTCCAACAGAAAACATCTATGCCTCAAGATATCATAAATCCATGGCACTACAATAAAGCCTTTAAAGTATATATTTAAAAGAAAAATGCTGATTTCCTTATAAAATATTAACATTGCTACTCAAATTAAGTCACTAGCTAGGAATTCAAATTACCCATAGTTATTGTTCTGTTTAGATCAATAGCTTTACAGTCAGGAAGAAAAATAGCCAGGGTGTTAAATGACAGCTGAGTCTTGATATTCATGTTCCTTGGCATCTTTCTAGACCTCTGTAGTTTCTAAGAAGTCAGGTCTTGGTAGGAGATCTTGAGCAAAAGCCAGAGAGGCAAGAACAAGGCAGAAGAACACTGAGCACTTAATTACAAGTTGGAGAACAGGAGAGAAACAGGCTAGAAGCATAGCCTGGCAAACAACTGACGCTGCCTTTTATTTCCAAACACACATCCCTCTCATGTATACCTTTTGAGCCCTTTATGATTATTTTATATTGTTTTATCATTTTCTGAGGACATAATAAGTAGCTTAAGAAAAAAAGTAGTTTGGGACTCATATATTATTAAATACTTTATAAAGATGTTAATATAATTGTTAATAATATCCATGTTATATAAAGACAAATTTTTACTTTTCCCATTTAACAAGTGATGCATACCGTTTCATTTACTTTAAATTAATTATGTAATAAAAGCATGAGTTGTCAACAAATAAATTCAAGAATGACACATACTGGTTTTGTTTGGAGAACTAATGGGTTTTAAAATGTAAATTAAAATTTAACTGTGCCTCGTCATTGCACACAAAACAAAAACAACCTTGTGGTGATTTAATTTGGAACCCAGGAAACTGCATCTCAGAGAAACAATGGATTTATTTTTTAATGTAAATTTATTTTTTAATGTGTTTATAATTTTATTTTCTACCTTATTAAAAGTAAATGTTGCAGGTTGCCCTATGCCAATAACTTGCATATATAAGATTAAGAACATGCCAGTGTTTATTCCATATTCCATATAATATGGCCAAATTGTATTCAGTTGTCACTTTGTTTTTGACTACCAAGTATGTTATGACATAAAGTTAGACTGTATTCAGACACACACCATCTCCCTGGATGGAAAGCCACAGTTTTAAAAAGAAAGACATTTAAAACCCACAAAGCAAAATTCTAATTAAGTACTTCTCAATCTCTGTAAGACTTTCTCAAATCCTGATAAAGTGAATGCATTTCTAGAATTGAAGATATAGAAGAATTTCTAATAATAAGGTGTTTTTAATGCCTGTGAATGTAAAAGCAGTATGCTGATAGCAACAGCAAAATAGACCATGGAAAAGTTATAGGTAGTCTATTAACAAGCCCATGTAAATACACATGTGCTAGGCATTAAACTTGATATATGATTGCAATTAAGTAGATAAATCAAGTTGGTTAATCAACTGTGAAAGCAATAAATTATATCCTACTTAATCCTAGAAATATATATATATATGTATATATATATATATATATATATATATATATATACCAAAAAGAGTAAATCTCTAAATAAACACTTTAAAAGGAAACAATTAGGCAAAAAATATAAGAAACACAAAGAAGTAGAATACATCTTAGAAGGTATTTATGGGGAAAAAAAAAGGTTACAGAGACAATAAGGCAAGATAGCAGAGTTAACTATGGAGAAAAATAAATAACTCTAAATATCATTCAAGAAAAGTTATATAAAATCTACCTTTTACCACATAAGCTTCCTAAAATATGTATCTATACATATCTAAAGGGAATTAAAATGCAGTTATCATTTAATGGAACTACAGCAACCCTACTAGACCCCAAAGGCAGTTAACACATGAAAAAGTCTAGTGCCAGGAATGAATTTTCTACTTTGACGCTCCTGGCCAGTGAATTTCCACAGACCCTCAGACATTACAGTCTATTGCCAATGAAATGTTTTACCATCCAGAACTTGACAATAAGGCCATATTGATGAAGGCACTATGCATTTGAGCCACAGAGCATAATATAATCAAGTGAATAATCACCTGGATGCCTCATCACTACTGACTAGTTCCCACTATGCTATGCATGTGCTATGCATGTGCTATGCATGTGCTATGCATGTGCTATGCATGTTACTGGAAAACTAATCATCTGGGACTCCTGGAACTATAATAATGATGGGCTTGCCAAGATGTGCACCCTCTGGTGCAACAGCGGAATGAAGATTGTAAGAGTAACCAACCACTTTTCTGATTATATTTAAGTCATGCTCTACAAGATAAAATTCATACCTGACTCAATTCCTGGGCTAAGAACCTATGCCTCAACCGATCATTGGTGTGCCTCAGGGGAGGAACTACTGTTATTATTCTGCTAAGTGGACGTACATAATATTTAACTGGCTTCTCATGCCATATCCCCCTATCTATATATTAGTGTTTTTCTCAAATCTCATCAGATAAGCTTATGCTTGCTATAGATGGCTAGTCACAAGGATATTCACAACTGATTGAGGTCCATAAAATAAGGCACTGCAGAAAATTCAGTCTTAAATTGTGTGTGTACAGTAATTCCTCCTCTAAAGGCTTAGGGATCACTGGAGAAAACATGGTAAAATAAGGGCAAAGGAGGTGAATGAATATAAGAGACCAATGTCCTGGAAACAGAACTGAGCAGTTATATCAATAGTTATTAAAGGAAATATTCTGAGTTTTGGAGGGGTACACAGAAGGAGATTGGAGAAGGAAAAGGTAGAGATTATATACACGTATGTAAAAAGTTCTCAAAAATACAAAATTAATTTAAAAAGAAAATGATTTTAAAAGAAAACTAATATAGATGATTATTAAGCCCCCAACAATTGAGCTATAGGCACAGCTCCACACAAACATTCCTCCTTCTCTAGTGCTGGGAACTGAACTTTGCCGTTTGCACATTTCCATTGAAATACACCCCACCCTGTGTACAAGGCATGCTACCTACAGTCTCAGTATCAAACCATACCTTGGTTTCCAATCTATCCTGGGATTTCTGATGACACCATCCCACAACATAACCTGAGCAAATGTTATCTGATAGATGTCATTGAAAGACAGAGAGACAGAAACGTAGATCATCTAAGGCTCTGTGCTTACAAATAGTAAGAGCTAAGAGAAAATAAGGAAGGTAGCAAACATATTTGTTACAAAGAATATTTATCAGCCATTTGAATTTACAATTTTTTGTTGTTTTTCATGAACTGAGTCAAATATAGCATGATAAACCCAACTCACCTCTCTGAAATTAAAAATAAAGAGTGAGAAAACATTTTTCAGGGTTTGGGCTGTCTGTGCTTACATGAAGCTATTCAACTGATTCCTGCACCCATTGACTCAAATGGTGTTTGTTAACATTGGGAACACTAAACTATTTTTATTAATTTATATTTCACTTGTTTATAACCTTACTTCTTTAAACATAGAGACCCTAAAGGAATTTAATATTAAATTTCAAGTCAGTGACCATAAAAGTCGGGGGCTGTGAGATGGCTCAGCCTATAAAGTTGATTATGGCCAGGATGCTTACCTTAGTTTAATCCCTGAGACTCCCATTGTAAAAGAAGAAAGCTGACTCTTGAATAAGTTTTTCTTTGTCCTGCACATGAGAAAAATAGCACTACATCTCTCCATAAATGAAAATGTATAATAAAACATATGTGTGAATATGTATGATAAAAGGACAATTTTTCATGGCATTTGGGACACTTAGTTGATCAAAATCTCTTAGTATCTATCAATCTATATTTTAATATTTTACCTGAAATATCAAATTAATTCTTATTTTTTCATCTAATTATATATATATATATATATATATATATATATATATATATATATATATCCATGAATTAAAGTTAGAACTTTCTATCCTTCTTCTGCAACTCAGATAAACACTTTCTGTTTTAGTACACACATGATGTAAACTATAGATACTTGCATATGTGTATGTTCACTACATATAGGAAACTTAAATATGACTTACAAATCTGCTTCTTAGAGCTTCATTGAAAGAGTGCTGCTAAGCCAAAAACTAAGGATATCTTTGGTCTAGAAACACATCCTGTCCTGAACAAAGAAGCAGTGAGTGAAGCAGCTATGAGTTAAACCAAAGGGACTGATAACCAAATGGCCAGATCTGAAGGGCTGTTGATCCTTAAAGTGGCTGAAAAATTGTGGAAAAACAAAACAAAACAAAAAACAACAAACAAACAACCTTTTTGCTAAGGAATGCAGAACCTAGGTCACTGGCTTTGAGGAAACACAAGGTCAACATACTGTTTTCTGTGACCAGACCCCAATATAAATCTCTGTTCTTAATGAAAAGTATACATTTAGTCATTGTAAGCTGATTCACATGGTCAAATAATACTCTTGTTTCTCAACTAGCTGGGGGCCTGTTATGTAGTTAACGTGTTTAAGCAAATCAACTTCAAGAGTTCTTCCTGGGCTAGCGTGCCTTTTAAAGAGATTACTGGGACACCTGGGCATTTGGCTGGGTTCCGAAAACTTCCTCACATGTTCCAGACACTCAGACCAAGTTCAAACACAGAAGTGAGCCATTTAAACACAGGTCCAACAACAAAGTTATGAATCTGCATTCTCCCTTCAAGTGGAAATTACTCTCACTAATGTAAAGCGACAGGTCACCCTTGATCAGCTTCTCTTTTGATCTTTCTTTGCCTGAGTAACAAAGGCAAGAAGTAATTTCCTATATAAGTTTTTATTTCTAAAACAGCCTACATGCTGTCTTTATTCAATACAATATTAAAGAGTGTTTGATTACATTTTATAATCTCATTCATAAATGTAATACTGCTATGTATGTATGTAATACTGCATTTACAATTTTCAAAATAGGACTTAAAATTAAATAACAAAACCTCAAAGCAGATGATTGGAAAAGTGACCAATTATTTATGCATGCATTACAATAGAGGTATTTTTACATGATATATATTTCTTGCATATATTCCTATGAATGCATGAATTCATATTTCCTATATGTGCAAGCATATGTCTGCTACAGCTTCTTTCATAAATTTCACTTTAGGCAAGTATAATTTTAAATAATTGAACATAATTATCACAGAGCATATAATATACATATGTGTATTTAGAATGTATACACATAATATTTAGGTGCATTTTTACTGAGGAATTTAGCAGTACATTATTTGGAGACCATGCAATTTATATGCATGTCATGCATAAGATTGAAAGATTTGAGGATATATGTATGTGTGCATATGTATGTATGCAGGGATGTTTAACATCAATTCTCTTATTTTACCAAACAACTTGTGAATAAGCAAAGTAAATGACTTGATCAAGGTCACAGGAAAAGAAAACAATCAAAAATTCCCAAATGTCAAGATTTCAGTCCAATGTTTTTCTCTTCTAATATTCAGATTTTCCATCCTTACTTTTAAACACAGAGAATAAATTGTAGTTGTTACCTTTTTACCATAGCTTTTGGCTGACTGGTCTTCAGAGATTTGCCTTCTCTGAGATTTGGATTCTTATCATAAAGCTCTGTTTTGGAAGTACCAATTGCCATTTTAATGCAACTTACTGATCATGCAGACAGCCAGCCTCTCATAAATCATGTAAAGTACCTGAAAATATGATTTATGAGCTAAGTTATGGGAAATGGGGTCCTTTAATATTCTTAACCCTTCAGGATGTTGTTGCTTATCACAGTTTCTTCTCTGGACCAATGGAGGTGGGTCTGAATGCTTAGTCCCAAAGTGCCCCTACCTCTATGCCCCCCATTACTAATATGCTGTCCACTCACCTTTATCCACAGATAATGAGCATCTCCTTTAAGTGCGTCACCTGACTGTGCATGCTTGAATCTAAAGCCTAGTTTGCTTGTGGCTATTACAGATCATGTTCCTGAGGCACTGCCTCACACAGTAATTAAAGAACAGCACTTAATAGCCTCTTACTGTGGAATTAAAAGAGCAGGAATATTAGAGTTTGTGGCAGAAGGGAGTCTGTGAAAGATCCTAGAAAACCCAACATGAAACTAATTTAAACCGTATGCCTTGGTGAAAAGAAATATGGAGAAAATGCCCGTAATGTACAGTAAATGAGGCCCATAACTCATTGGAGCCTCCAATGAGTTATGTGCTAAATTCATATTTCACAACATGGCCATAGGTTTTTTTTTTAAAGAAAACTTCCTGTCTATTAACCCTTTTCTTTGTGTGGGAGCTTATATAAGAATAACATGGTGATGTGCACATTAATAGATTTGCATATGCAAACAGAAGTCATACCAATGGGTTATTTTTTTTTACCCCCTCTCTTATGGCTCAATGTATTATCGCTTCACCAAACCAACAAATTAAAAATAATTTCCAATTTCTTCCACAAATACCTAGTGGCTAAATGTTATTAATGCATTTGCCTGAAAGGCACACATTCAAACATTGCTCAGTTAGGGAAGAAGAATAGACAGTGCTGATTGCTTGCAATCAGTTTCAGTAATCTATATTTTCTTCACCGAACTGAAAGTTTATCTCACCATGGAACAACAGTTATAATTTTGCTTCTACCATTCATCAACTCTGGTATTTCCGAGACTCAAATCATCACATTCTGGAGCTACAAAGTAAGCAAGCTGTTGACAATTTTCTTCTTAGCATATTCCTTTAAAATGGTTTGTCTGCGCATTATGGGTTTATCTCCTGTGTGAGAGACCCTAATAAATCACATTTGCTTTCAGCTATTCTGGCTATTAGGCTTTTATAATCATGAAATAAACCCAATAGAAGACTACTATTTTCAGAAGATTGGAAATCACTAGGTATTTTCCTCTTTGTATGATTACATGCTTCCCTCATTTTTCAGGAGGGCTGTGCTACATTTAGAGTCTGTCAGCATATTGCTTGTACAAACAATAATGCTCCCAACCGATTGTTGGTCTGAAGGGGTGGGGGTGGGAAGCCAGGCATGAAACAGAAAGTTCCAGAGTCAGAAGGACTTGAGTCAGTATTTTTTCATCCTAAAATTACAAAAATAGTTTCTTTTAAAATATAAACTCCACAGATTGCTTTCTTTTACCCTTTCTCTCTTGATAGACAATAATTGCTCATAGTCCTTTGTAGAGCAATGCTTTGAAATCCTTTCAGATTTAAGTGCGTACATGAAATCCATCACACATGATGAAGGCCCTAAAGGAGATTTATGGGAATTATTTTTCAACACAATTACTGCAATTAGATACTCACACACCTTTGTGTCTTTAATATTATAATTTTTATGGATCAATTATTTGATGGAATTCCTTGCTAAAAATATATCTAAAAGAGAGAATTTTTAGTTCTCAGTTAAAGTATTCATCCAAGAGAAGAACAAGGCAATGAGGACAGGTGTCAGGGTCAATACCATTGCTCAGTTGTGAACCTTGGTTAATATTTTCAGCCATTCTATTTATAACTTAAAATATCCAACTCCTGCCATTCGAAAACTCAGATTTGGCTTTTCTGGTGTGTATGCAATGTTTGGGGGTTTTTTCCCAATGGTGTCCCCAAGTGAACTTGAATTCATTAAAGAGATTCAAACCCAGTTTCTTGTTGACTCTTCATCATATCAGAAGATGCAGATGCGAATGACAAAAGAAACAAGCTTGGCATGAACCTCACAAATGTGTACATTCCCAAAACACAGCTCATAAAAAGCATTGTCAGCTCGCAGAGAGGAAATAGGCACAAAAGGGAACAGGTATAAGAAGAAATGTGTTGCTGGTTTGTTTACATATCTAATAGTCCTGAAATTAGTAGATAGCTCTTCTCCTGGATCGTTTTCCCTATCAGCTTCAAGCCGTCTGTATATCTTGCATCATAACTGCTATGCATGGGCCTTATTCTGAACAGAAATCATTGCCATGAGGGAACCTTATTCTGAATGAAGTTCACTGCCTGGTTTTATTCCTAGCTTCCTGGGTGAATACTGCTACAAAACAATGCAAGTATGTACACCATAAACAGTGTTTCAGAACTCTGTTCGCTGATCTTGGGCTAGGATAAATCAACAAAGGTAGGGAGGTGCTGATTAAAAGGCACACTTCAATAGAAAATTATTTCAAAGCCGAAATTAATAGAAACTGCTCAACTAAAAAGATCTAGGGACCCGGGGGAAAATTATAATTCATGCAATAATATGAGAAAATGACAATGCAATCTCTCATTCTGTAATAATATCAATAACAATACACATTTTCATTTATACTTAGCTTTCATCTATACTTTCCATAGCCTTGATCATGCTCACTTTTTGTTTCTAAAAATGGACTAGTTGAAATGTAATCTATTTACCATGATGCTTCTGTGGTTCCCAGAGAGGACTGACAGCAGGTTCTTTGAGTGTAATTGTCCAAGCGAGTTCTGAAAATAATTGGCTACTTAGAAAGTCATCCTCTGCCTCAGGCTTGACTAGCCCTTCCCTCCCCACAGAGATCTCTTCCACTGGCAATCTGCCTCTGCCTCTCCTGAGATACTCCACCTCAACATTGAGCTTGTCTCTTGCCAGTTGAAGAAATTCTCATCTTCTGGAAACAAGCTTGTAAAACGCTGATTTAAAAACACATCTTAATGTCAGTCAAAAAGGCAATTCTTTTCATTTCCCTTCCCCTTGTCCTAGAAGGTTGTCTCTATTTTTCATCCACATAAACAGAGCCCTGTAAATCTTTTCCAGAAGACACCAACCGAAACAATTAATCAAAGTGTTGTTTATGAGCTGCTAAGAGCAGATTAAATGTTGTGTTGACAACACAATTTACAAATTATCTATAAGCATCAACAGACATACAGAAAGGAGCTTCCATTGGAAACTTTTGGCCACTAGACC
Source organism: Mus caroli (assembly GCF_978045245.1). Taxonomy (NCBI): domain Eukaryota; kingdom Metazoa; phylum Chordata; class Mammalia; order Rodentia; family Muridae; genus Mus; species Mus caroli. The sequence goes on along the minus strand of NW_028227259.1, from coordinate 53,156,201 downwards.
ATGTATTTCCTGGGTTTGTTTCCATAGCCCAGAACTGTTGAGAGAGGTTTAGTTAACATTATTTGTGGTCTCATTGCTGCAGATGAATTCCTTTGTAATTTATTTTTGTCAGTGCTTGCTTCATCTCTGCTACAAACCTGTCAAATTTCTTGTCATGATCTAAACATAGCCTTCTTTCTGCCCCTGTATATCCACCCCATGTGTGGAGCATGCTGTTTCTTTCATGACTGGATACCTATCAGTTATCTGCCTCTTAGAAATACTCATAGCAGCCAAGGTCACCCCATTGATTCTTTAGTGCCCCCTCCCCATCCCAGGCAGATGCTCAAGTTTTCCCCACCCCCAACTGAACCAGCTGCAGATTTCCATTCATTCTCCTGGCCTTCTGGCCATCTCTCTTGTCTTTCCCTATACCTGATCCTTAACCCCACACATTCCCTTCCCCATCCCTCTCACATCCAGTTCCTATCTGTCTCCTAGCACTATTTTACTTCAGCTTCTAAGTGAGATTCAAACATCCTCACTGGAGCCTTCCTTCTTGTTTACCTTCTTTGGGTCTTTGTAGTGTAACATTGGTATCCTGTGTTTTATGGCTAATATCCACTTATAGGTGAGTACATACCATGCATGTCCTTTTGGGTCTGGGTTATCTCACTCAGCATGATTTTCTCAAGTTCTCATCCATTTGACTACAAAACTCATGGTGTCTTTATTTTTAATAGCTGAAAACCATTGCATTGCATAGTTGTACCACATCTTCTTTATATGTTCAGCAGTTGATGGACAGCTAGTCTGCTTCCAGTTTGGGGTTATTACGAATGAAACTGCTATGAATGTAGTAAAGCAAGTGTCCCTGTGGTATAGTTGGGCACCTTTTGACTATTTGCGCAGGAGTAGTATAGCTGGGTCTTGATGTAGAACTATAACTAGTTTTATGAGAAGCTGTCAAATTGATTTCTCAAGTGGTTGTACAAGCTTGCACTCCCACCAGCAATAGAGTAGTGATCTACATCCTCACCAGCATGTGCTATCACTTGAGATTTTGATTTTAAGCATTCTGAATAGAGTAAGGTGGAATTTCAGAGTCATTTTGATATGCATTTCCCTAATGAGTAAGGATGCTGAACATTTCCTTAAGTGCTTCTCAGTCATTCAAAATTCCTCTGTTGAGAATTCTTTGTTTAGCTCTGTATCCATTTTTTAAATGGATTATTTGGGTTGTTGGAGTCCAACTTCTTGAGTTCTTTATAAATTTTAGATATTAGCCTCTGACAGATATAGGGTTAGTGAAGATGTTCTATTGAGTGTGTTCTTTGCCTTAAAGAATCATGTCAGTTTCTTGAGGTCCCATTTATAAACTCTTGATCCTACAGCATGAACCATTGGTGTTCTGTTCAAGAAATTGTCTCCTGTAAAAATGAGTTTAAGACTATTCCCCACTTTCTGTTATATTAGAATTAGTGTATCCGGTTTTACCTTTAAGTGTTTGTTCCACTTGGACTTGAATTTTTCTCAGAGTGATACATATGGATTTATTTACACATTCGTGGAGATATGGAACCTGAAGAGGCTACCTTCCTGTAGCCACGCAGGAACCTAAGTAGAACTATTGGGACACCAAAATACCCACAAAGCTTTCAACCCCCAATTTAACCTGTCTATAATAAATGCAGGGATGGGGCATGGAGCAGAGACTAAGAAATGAACAAGCCATAATCAGCCCTACTTGAGACACATCACATGGGAAAGCAACATTCCCTGGCACTATTAATGATATTCTGTTATGCTTTCAGACAGGAGCCTAGCATATCTGTCTTCTGAGAGGATCCACCCAGCAGCTGACTCAGACAGATGCAGGCAACCACAGACAAACACTAGATGGAGGTTTGGGGCTCATATGGAAGATTTGGGGAAAGATTGGGAACCCCAAAGGAGATATGTACTCCAGAGGAAGACCAACAAAGTCAACTAACTTTCAGCCTTAGGGGATTCTAGAGAGTGAGCCACCAACCAAAGAACATACACTTGCTGGCCCTAGGTCCCTACACATACATGTATAGCAGATGTGCAGCTTAGTCTTCATGTAGGTCCTGAACAACCAAACTTGGGCTATCCCTAGAGATGTTTCCTGTCTCTAGGAATATGTTCGCCTAGCTAGACTGCCTTGTCTGGCCTCAGTGAGAGTCAATGTGCATATCCCTGAAGAGACTTAATATTCCAGGGTTTGCAAAGTTTGGAGCTGACACCAAAGGATAGACCATCTAGAGACTGCTGCACCCAGGGATCCATCCCATAATCAGCCTCCAAACATAGACACCATTGCATACACCAGCAATATTTTGCTGAAAGGACCCTGATATAGCTGTCCCTTGTGAGGCTATGCAGGTACCTGGGAAACACAGAAGTAGATGCTCACAGTCAGCTATTGGATGAAACACAGGGCCCCCAATGGAGGAACTAGAGAAAGTACCCAAGGAGCTGAAGGGGTTTGCAACCCTACAGGCTGAACAACAATATGAACTAACCAATATCCCCAGAGCTTGTGTCTCTAGCTGCATATGTAGCAGAAGATGGCCTAATTGGCCATCATTGGTAAGAGAGGCCCCTTGGTCTTGCAAACTTTATATGCCCCAGTACAGGGGAACACCAGGGTCAAGAAGTAGGAGTGGGTGGGTAGGAGAGTGGGGGGGGGCAGGAGGGTCTGGGGGACTTTTGGGATAACATTTGAAATGTAAATGAAGAAAATACCTAATAGAAAATTGGAAAAAATATGCCAGGGTTTGGGGGACACCCAGGGGAATCCTTTACCCTCTTAGAGAAGAAGAGGAGGGAGCATGGGTGAAGAAATATGGGATGAGGAAACTGGGAGGAGGGCAGCCTTTGGGATGTAAAGTGTATAAATTAAAAAATAAAAAACCTATAGCATTTAATTCCCAAAGTAACCCCAACATCTCCAGGCACTTGCTGTTTGTTATCTTACCTTTATGAATAGTCAAGTCATATACATAAAGATCAGAATCCACAACCAACGAAACTAGGTAGAAATTATGGCACATCATTTCTTGAATTTATTGTATCTGTCTTGCAATCATACATATTTTTGAGTAGCTGATGTGAATAGAATATGAAATGTTACTCCACAGCTTTCTGTTGTAAATGTTTGACCCCGGGTGGTAGCAACATTTGCAATGTCATGTAAACTTTGAGATATGGGGCACATCTGAAGAGTGTATGTCAGCATGTACTTGCATTGAAGGTTACGCTTGGTTCCCAGACCACTAGTACCTACTGCTCACCCTCCTCATCTTCTTACTGTTCTATCACTTCTCCTTCTTCCCCTCTATCCTTTCTTTTCCCTTCTCCTGTCATCAACCATTCATCTGTCTCTCCTTCCCTGTTTCTCTAACATGACATGAACATGCCTAGTTTACTGTGCTTTCACATTCATATTTCTGAATATGAATTTCTGAATATTTCAGAAATATGACGGACATTTCTGAAATAATATCAAAGAAATCCTTTCTCCCCCTAGTTGGTTCTGTCAAGTATTTTGTCATAGCAAAAATGAGAGACAGTGGTCATTTCTTGCATCAATATTAGAAAAGTGGATTATATATATTCCATCAATAAATATTAATAGAGATTTTACTTTTAACAATGGTGAAAACGTTAGTGTATTTGAACATCTCTTGTGGTCATACGCTTTGTATTATAAAAATTGAAAAACTTTTTCAGTAGAACATTTTAGTTTCATCAACAAGCTATGAAAACTATTTGCTTTACATCTTTGACCATTTTCATGGATGGGAAATGTTCTTTCATAATGGTTTAATCTGTATTTATAAGATGCCTACATATTTTTGTACTTTCATGATTTTATAGACATTCACATGCTGTCCTTTAAGAGCAATTCACATAAATACTTTTGTTCATCCTTAGCCTATTTGTCAGCACGTTATGAATGAGTTGACAAAAATTTGTTTATGTTATATACTCCATAAAATTTCAAAAGATTTGCCAGTGAAATACTTTGAACCTTAAAGTTTTCCTGGGGGTATATTAGTTATTTGCAATTTTAAAAGGGGTATAAAACTACTTGTATTTTCTTTTTTCTTTTTTTTAATTGTTTTACTTATTTACATTACAAATGATATAGAAGTACTGGTATTTTTTTAATTCAGTATGAATTCACTTTAGGTCAAGGGAATCTCTCCAGGCTGGTGGCCACTCAGACTACATTATTGTATTTATAAGAACTTCATTCTTATTGTTTGTCATATTTCCTTCATTACCTGCAAGATTTTTTAAAGTGCATCTTTGTTTTATGTTATTGAGAATTTTTTATATTATCATTATACTTTGTGTCTCCCAATGCTGTAACCTCTTTTTAATTTTATTTTATTTTTATTAGCTATTTTTTATTTACATTTCAAATGTTATTCCCTTTCCTAGTTTCCCCTCTGAAAAGCCCCTGTCCCCTTCCCCTTCCCCCTGATCTACAACCCACACACTCCTGCTTCCTGGCCCTGGCATTCCTCTATACTGGGGCATAGGACCTTCACAGAACCAAGGGCCTCTACTCCCATTCATGACCAACTAGCTCATCCTCTGCTACATATGTAGCTAGAGCCATGAGTCCCATCATGTGATTTCTTTGATTGATGGTTTCATCCCAGGGAGCTCTGGGGTTACTGGCTAGTTCATATTGTTGTTCCTCCGATGGGGCTGCAAACCCCTTCAGCTCCTTGGGTACTTTCTCTAGCTTCTTCATTGGAGACCCTATGCTCTGTCCAATGGATGACTGTAAGCATTCGCTTCTGTATTTGCCAGGCATTGGCAGAGCCTCTTAGGAGATAGCTACATCAGGCTCCTGGCAGCAAAATCTTGTTGGGATCTGCAATCTGGGTTTGTTGGTTGTTTATGGGATGAATCTCCAGGTGGGGCAGAGTAAGTGGATACAGAAAATTTGGTACATTTACACAATGGAGTACTACGCAACTATTAAAAACAATGACTTCATGATATTCTTAGACAAATAAATGGATCTGGAGGATATCATCTGAGTGAGGTAACCCAATCACAAAAGAACACACATGGTATGCACTCATTCATAAGTGGCTATTAGCCCAGAAACTCAGAATACCCAAGATACAATTAGCAAAACACATGAAACTCACGAAGAAGGAAGACCAAACTGTGGATACTTGATCCTTCTTAGAAGGGGGAACAAAATACCCATGGAAGGAGTTAGAGACAATGTTCAGAACAGAGACGGAAGGAATGACCATCCAGAGGCAGCTGTAATCTCTCTCTCTTTTTTAAAAATGAATATTTTCTTTATTTACATTTCAAATGCTATCCCCTTTCCTGGTATCCCCTCTGAAAAACACCCTTCCCCTATTCCCCCAACCTCCTCTCAACAACCCCCCCACTTACTGGCCATGACATCCCCCACACTGGGGCATACAGCCTTCATGCCTCTCCTCCCATTGATGTCCAACTAGGCCATCCTCTGCTGCATATGCAGCTGGAGCCATGAGTCCCACCATGTGTGCTCTATTGTTGGGAGCTCTGGGGGTTACTGGCTAGTTCATATTGTTGTTCCTCCTAAGGGGCTGCAAACCCTTTCAGCTCCTTGGGTCCTTCCTCTAACTCTTTCCTGGGGATCCTATGTTCAGTCCAATGGATCTGTTAGCATCCACCTCTGTATTTGTCAGGCACTAGCAGAGCCTCTCAAGAGACAGCTATACCAGGCTCCTGTCAGCAAGCACTTGTTAGTATCCACAACAGTGTCTGGGTTTGGTGATTGTAAATGGGATGGATCCCCAGGTGAGTCAGTCTCTAGATGGTTATTTCTTCAGTCTCTACTCCACACTTTGTCCCTCAGAGACAAAGTGCTGTAACCTCTTAAATAAACCTTGGTTTTGTTGATCTCCTCCAGAATGTCTGCTCTGACTCATTGGCTTCTATTATTTTTGTCACCTGCCTATTGTGTGCTTAATTTATTGTTGTTTCTTAGTTGTTGTTGTTGTTGTTTTTCAAGACAGGGTTTCTCTGCAGCCCTGGCTGTCCTGAAACTCACTCTGTAGACCAGGCTGGCCTTGAACTCAGAAATCGGCTTGCATCTGCTTCCCAAGTGCTGAGATTAAAGTCGTGCACCACCACGCTCAGCTATTGTGTTTCTAACATGTGGATAACACACTTAGGATCTCCACTTCAAGTGGACCATGAGTATTTAGAATGCTCTTGTATTGTTTGTTCAGAAACCTCCTTTTAGCTTTGAATACGACATATGTTTGAAAGTCCTATGTGTTTGTACACTTGGTCCCCAACTGAGGCTGTTGTTTTGGAAGTGTCTGTAACCCTTAGGAGGTGGAGCCTTTCAGGAAGAAGTGGATCACTTGGAGCAAGTTCTTAAGCCTTATAACCCAGCTCAACTTTCTGTCCAGTCTCTGCTTTTGGGCCTGCTGTGGCAAAGTGAGCAGTTCCCTCCCACTCATGCATGCAATTCCTGCCATCATAGGTAGTTTCCTCTTCAGACTGTGAGCCAAAATAAAACGCTTCTCATTCAACTTGTCTTCTATAAAATCATTAATAATAACAACTGATATATCCCTCATTTTTATATATTTGTACTATAACTCAGTATTCAACATTTTTCATTTCCTTCTAAATTATTTTGTGATACACATGATACATAGATATTTACAATTAACTTTCCAACATTTAGAAATCTTTGCTATCTTAATTTTATTGGTTTTGCATTTAACTCTATTTTTGCCCAATACTAAATATGATAAGATTTCAACCCTGAGACATAATGTGCTCAGTATATGTCTCATAATTTAGAATATTTTCATAAAATTATGTTAACTTAAAGTAATGTTTTTTATAGTGTTCTGCAAAAATGGTCTGATTTGGTTGCAGTATTAGTCATAGCTTTGAGATTCTTAGTGGTAAATTAGACTTACTTCTGTTATTTTAATGAGGGGGGTTGCAAAATCACCAGCAATTATCACAGATTTGTTAAGCTGTTCATGTACTCTTCCCAATTTTGTTCATAAATTTTAAGGTGTTGATATCATTAGCATATATCTTATGACTGTTCCTCTAGTAAAATTTCCCTTTGTTACTATTATTTCTCATCCTTAAGTCTTTATTGTCTAAAGTTATTATATGACCAAATTTTAATCTAATTACTGTCTAATTATATGTTAATGTCCTTTTGATTTTAATCTATGAATTTCTTTATGGTTTATGTATGCTACTTCTACATAATCTCTAGGTTGGAATTATTAACACCACTATTAATACTTGCTTTTAATTAAGATATTTAGTTTCTATGATCATAGAAGTGATTAGATTTAAGGTTATGTTCTTGTTAATTTTCTTTTTTTTTTAAATTTTTTATTAGGCATTTTCCTCATTTCCATTTCCATTGCTATCCCAAAAGTCCCCCATACCCTCCCACCCACTCCCCTACCCACCCAATCCCACATCTTGGCCCTGGCGTTCCGCTGTATATATGTGCATATAAAGTTTAAAATATAAAGTTTAAAATATAAAGTTTATAAAGTTTGCACAACCAATGGGCCTCTCTTTCCACTGGTGGCCGGCTAGGCCATCTTCTGATACATATGCAGCTAGAGACAAAAGCTCCAGGGGGCACTGGTTAGTTCATATTTTTGTTCCACCTATAGGGTTGCAGATCCCTTTATCTCCTGGGTACTTTCTCTAGCTCCTCCATTGGGGGCCCTGTGATCCAATAGCTGACTGTGAGCATCCACTTCTGTATTTGCTAGGACCCAGCATAGTCTCACAAGAGACAGCTATATCAGGGTCCTTTCAGCAAAATCTTGCTAGTGTATGCAATGGTGTCTGCATTTGGCGGCTGATTATGGGATGGATCCCCGGATATGGTAGTCTCTAGATGGTTCATCCTTTTGTCTTATTAATTTTCTGACAGTCTCCTCTGATCCTTATTTCTCTTTGCTTCATTAGTGTGTTCTTTTGGGTAAATCTGACATATTTGATTCAATTTTGTGCTTGCTTTTCACTTATTAGCAATATTTTTAGTAAATGTCTTAGCATTTAAAGTATTCATTTTTCTTGTAATGGGCTGTTTAGGTTCCCATATCATACCTTACAATTCACACTTAATTCTTCACACCTTCTCTTTCTCCCTTTGTCACTGACAAATTTTTATTTTACACTTTGCTGTTCCCACTTAACAGATGTCATCCCTGATGCCTTTCATTTTGTATTACTGTCACTCATTGTACCCTGGTACCAATTTTAGTCCTGCATTCTATTTTACAATTTAGTCGACCATTAATTTTTAAGTAGCTTACAGCAAGAAAAAGAAAACTTCCTTTTATATTTTCACATTTCCAAATTTCTCTTTAATTCATACAGATTCAATTTTATGTGTGGTGTCTTCTTTGTTATTGTTCCAGGCAGCAGACAACAGCATGTCCTATAGCATCAGTCAGTCAGCTGCTGATGTACAATCTCATCTGCCAGTTATCAGAAAATGCATTTATGGTATCCTCCTAGTTGCAGGAATATTTTTTTCAGATTCAATTCTAAATTGAGTTGTGGTTTTCATGAGATTTAAAACGTGCTATTGGGAGAAGATGGCAATTATTTGTATCTTGTTCCCCTTTATACCGTTGTCTTTGCTCTCTAGCTAGTTTCAATATTATTTTAATTTTAGATTTTAGTAGATAATGTATGTTTCTGTTCAGTGCTTTTCTGTTGTTCTTCTTTGACAGTCTAAGCATCTTTGGTCTTTGACGTTTATTTTATATCACATTTAGGAAACTGCAAGTCATTATTATTCATATTTTTCTAAAGTATTCAGTGTCTTCTTCTGGAATTTCAATTAATACCGCCATCAGATCTGTATAACTCTTATGATGTACTCAGTCTTTTCCATTTCTTTTCTAAATTGGATAATATCTATTTGTCCTTACATTTATTGACTCTACATTTTTCTGTATCCAATTTGTTACTAAGCTCACTCAGTTAACTTTTCATTTTAGCTGTCATATTTACCACACTCTAGATTTTCATTTAGCCTTAGTAGAGTTTCAATTTTCTGATGAATGTATTCATGCATTTAGCTATTTTCCATTAATTACTTGAACATGTTTTATTATAATTGTACATGTTCATATTAGTTGATTCAGAGACTGTATCTGCTAACTCCTCCATCAGGGCACCTTGACTGAAGTTTCTAATATCTGATATGCTTTTGGTAATAAAGTTACATTTTCCTACTTCTATGCACATCCAGTTATTTTTGGCTGAATATTATATAATGAGAATAATGTTGCAGATATTCTGAATCATTTTCTTTTGAAGGACCTGTATATATGTTTCGAAAAGAATACCAATGATAAACTGATCTTTTTAAGGTTTTTTTTTAATCTAGTCTTGATTTTATATGTTGTTAGATGTATCTGTAGAAGACCAAGATATTTCTTCTGAAACTCTAACATTGCAGTCTACCTCCAGATTCTCAATTTAAAGAGTAGCTCATATTCCCTGCCTGCCAGGTCTATCTGGGGTACAGGCAGTAGAGGTGAGCTGTATTCTGTACCCTAACATGAGTTCTATCACCTTTATTTCCAGGGAAGGTTTCAAAGCCCTAGAAACATCCAGGTTTTACCTGTCCCACCTATTCTGCATGCTGTGTCGCCTCTCTCCACCCATAGCTCCATCACCTTCCTCTCCAGATGACTGCTGGGCCCCCAGGAACATTCAGGTTGGACCCCTCTCTGCCAATCCCCCATAAGTCCACCTGGGTCCCAGTGAGCACAGGTGAGGTGTTTTCTGTCCTCTAAGCTCTATACTCAGGACACATCTCTGCCTCCCTTTCCAGAGAATCCTGTGGAACTCCAGGAACATTCAGTTTCACTTGGTGTACAAACATCAAAGGTGAGAAGCATACTGTTGCCTGAAATCCATCAGCAGGACCAAAGTTCTACCTGACACTCTGAGGAGTCCTGTTGGCATCAGGAGCACCCAACCAACATCAGGGACAACAGAATGGCTAAAGGCCAATGTAAGAACACAACCAACAAGAGTTAGAGCAATATAACATCACTGGAACCCAGCTACCCTATCCCAGCAAGCCTTGAATATCCTTTTTTTAAAAAAAAGATATTTTCTTTATTTACATTTCAAATGCTATCCTGAAAGTTCCCTATACCCTCCCCCTGCCCTGCTCCCCTACCCACCCCACTTCCACATCTTGGCCCTGGCATTTCCCCGTACTGGGGCATATAAAGTTTACAAGACCTAGGGACCTCTCTTCCAATTGAATATCCTAACACAGCTAAAGCAGAAGAAGATGACAGTAAAGCCAATCTTATAAAGATGATAGAAGCATTTGAATAGAAACAAATGAATCTACTAAAGAAATACAGGAAAATACATTCAAACAGGTGGGGGAAATAAATAAAACTCTTCAAGAAGTGAAAATATACATAGAAGCAATAAAGAAAACACAAACTGATGGAATCCTGGTGATGGAAAACCTATGAAGAGAGCAGGAATTACAAATGCAAGCACCAACATAATACAAGAGATGAAAAAAAGAATCTTAAGTGTAAAAGATGTGATTCAAAAAATGGCTATTTCAGTCAAAGAAAATGTTAAATATAAAAAGTTCCTAGCAAGAAGTATGGAACACTATTAAAAGACCAAACCTAAGAATAATAGAAAAAGGAGAAGACTCTCAGGTCCAAGTCTCAAAAATCTTTTCAAAAATATCATAGAAGAAAACTTCCCCAACCTAAAGAAAGAGATGGCTATAAATATACAAGAACCGTACAGGACACCAGAGTGGACAAGGAAACAAAATACTCCTGCCATATAACAATCAAAACAATAAATTGACAGAAAAAAGAATGAATATTAAAATTTGCAAGGGAAAAAGTCCAAGACACATCATATAAAGGTAGACCTATCAGAATTATACCCAACATCTCATCACAGACTAAAAGCTAGAAGAGCCTAGGAAGATATCTTGAAGAAACTAAGACACCATAGATTAATATACCCAGGAAAACTATTTATCATTGAAGATGGAGAAAACAAGATATTCCGTGAAAAATTAAAACAGTATCTATTCACAGATCCACCCCTATACAAAAACTTGAGAGAAAACTCTAACCAAAAGTGGTTAACTACATACAAGAAAACACAGAGACTCGAGCACCGGGGATGCCTTGCAAGAGGAGTCTCCCGACACCTGCAAGGACCCGCACAGGTTTCCCCACAGGATCCCAAGGCCTCTGGTGAGTGGAACACAGTGTCTGCTCCAATCCAATCGCATGGAACCTGAGACTGCATTAACTAGGGAAGCAGGCAACCCTGTATGAGCTGGGGCACTAGTCCCTTCCTGTCCACTCGAGCACTGGGGGTGCCTTGCCAGAGGAGTCTCTGGAAACCCCCAAGGACCCGCAGAGGATTCCCCATGGGATCCTAAGACCTCACAACTTCTGCCAGGAGACAGGTTTGAACACCAGATATCTGGGCACCTTCCCTGCAAGAATAGAGCTTGCCTGCAGAGAATACTCTGACCACTGAAACTAAGGAGAGAGCCAGCCTCCCAGGTCTACTGATAGAGGCTAACAGAGTCACCTGAGGAACAAGCTCTAACCAGAGACAACTATAACAGCTAGCATCAGAGATTACCAGAGGGCGAAAGGCAAAGGTAAGAATCCTACTAACAGAAATCAAGACCACTCACCATCATCAGAACGCAGCACTCCCACCCCACCTAGTCCTGGGCACCCCAACACAACCTAAATTCTAGACCCAGATTTAAAAGCATATCTCATGATGATGGTAGAGGACATCAAGAAGGACTTTCATAACTCACTTAAAGAAATACAGGAGAGCACTGCTAAAGAGTTACAGGTCCTTAAAGAAAAACAGGAAAACACAACCAAACAGGTAGAAGTCCTTAAAGAAAAACAGGAAAACACATCCAAACAGGTGATGGAAATGAACAAAACCATACTAGGCCTAAAAAGGGAAGTAGACACAATAAAGAAAACCCAAAATGAGGCAACACTGGAGATAGAAACCCTAGGAAAGAAATCTGGAACCATAGATGCAAGCATCAGCAACAGAAAACAAGAGATGGAAGAGAGAATCTCAGGTGCAGAAGATTCCATAGAGAACATCAGCACAACAATCAAAGAAAATGGAAAATGCAAAAAGATCCTAACTCAAAACATCCAGGAAATACAGGACACAATGAGAAGACCAAACCTACAGATAATAGGAGCTGATGAGAATGAAGATTTTTAACTTAAAGGGCCAGCAAATATCTTCAACAAAATAATAGAAGAAAACTTCCCAATCCTAAAGAAAGAGATGCCCATGATCATACAAGAAGCCTACAGAACACCAAATAGACTGGACCAGAAAAGAAATTCCTCCGGACACATAATAATCAGAAGAACAAATGCACTAAATAAAGATAGATTATAAAAAGCAGTAAGGGAGAAAGGTCAAGTAACATATAAAGGCAGGCCTATCAAATTACACCAGACTTTTCACCAGAGACTATGAAAGCCAGAAGAGCCTGGACAGATATTATACAGACACTAAGAGAACACAAATGCCAGCCCAGGCTATTATACCCTGCCAAACTCTCAATTACCATAGATGGAAAAACCAAAGTATTCCACGACTAAACCAAATTCACACATTATCTTTCTATGAATCCAGCCCTACAAAGGATAATAACAGAAAAAAAAAAAAAAACAATACAAGGACAGAAATCACGCCCTAGAAAAAGCAAGAAAGTAATCCCTCTACGAACCTAAAAGAAGACTGCCACAAGAACAGAATGCCAACTCTAAAAACAAAAATAAAAGGAAGCAACAATCAATTTTCCTTAATATCTCTTAATATCAATGGACCCAATTCCCCAATAAAAAGACAGAGAATAACAGACTGGCTACACAAACAGGACCCAACATTCTGCTGCTTACAGGAAACTCATCTCAGGGAAAAAGACAGACACTACCTCAGAGTGAACGGCTGGAAAACAATTTTCCAAGCAAATGGTCTGAAGAAACAAGCTGGAGTAGCCATTCTGATATCGAATAAAATCGACTTCCAACCCAAAGTTATCAAAAAAGACAAGGAGGGACACTTCATACTCATCAAAGGTAAAATCCTCCAAGAGGAACTCTCAATTCTGAATATCTATGCCCCAAATGCAAGGGCAGCCACATTCATTAAAGACACTCTAGTAAAGCTCAAAGCACACATTGCACCTTACACAATAATAGTGGGAGACTTCAACACACCACTTTCATCAATGGACAGATCGTGGAAACAGAAACAAAACAGGGACACAGTGAAACTAACAGAAGTTATGAAACAAATGGACTTAACAGATATCTACAGAACATTTTATCCTAAAACAAAAGCATATATTTCTTCTCAGCACCTCACGGGACCTTCTCCAAAATTGACCATATAATTGGTCACAAAATAGGCCTCAATAGATACAAAAATAATGAAATTGTCCCATGCATCCTATCAGAACACCATGGACTAAGGCTGATCTTCAATAACAACATAAATAATGGAAAGCCAACATTCACGTGAAAACTGAATAACACTCTTCTCAATAATACCTTGGTCAAGGATGGAATAAAGAAAGAAATTAAAGACTTTTTACAGTTTAATTAAAATGAAGCCACAACATACCCAAACCTATGGGACACAATGAAAGTATTTCTAAGAGGGAAACTCATAACTCTGAGTGCCTCCAAAAAGAAACTAGAGAGAGCACACAGTAGCAGCTTGATAACACTTCTAAAAGCTCTAGAAATAAAAGGATGAAAATTTACCCAAGAGGAGTAGACAGCAGGAAATAATCAAACTCAGGGGTGAAATAAACCAAGTGGAAACAAGAACTATTCAAAGAATTAATCAAACGAGGAATTGGTTCTTTGAGAAAATCAACAAGATAGATAAACACTTAGCTTGACTCACTAGAGGGCACTGGGACAACATCCTAATTAACAAAGTCAGAAATGAAAAGGGAGACATAACAACAGATCCTGAAGAAATCCAAAACACCATCAGATCCTTCTACAAAAGGCTATACTCAACAGAACTTGAAAACCTGGACGAAATGGACAAATTTCTGGAAAGATACTAGGTACCAAAGTTAAATCAGGATCAAGTTAACGAGCTAAACAGTCCCATATACCCTAAAGAAATAGAAGCAGTCATTAATAGTCTCCCAGCCAAAAAAAGCCCAGAACCTAATGGGTTTAGTGCAGAGTTCTACCAGACCTTCAAAAAGATCTAATTCCGGTTCTGCACAAACTATTCCACAAAATAGAAGTAGATGGAACTCTACCCAACTCATTCTATGAAGCCACAATTACTCTGATACCTAAACCACAGAAAGATCCAACAAAGATAGAGAACTTCAGACCAGTTTCCCTTATGAATATTGATGCAAAAATACTCTATAAAATTCTCGCTAACCGAATCCAAGAACACATTAAAGCAATCATCCATCCTGACCAAGTAGGTTTTATTCCAGGGATGCAGGGATGGTTTAATATACGGAAATCCATCAACATAATCCATTATATAAACAAACTCAAAGACCAAAACCACATGAACATCTCGTTAGATGCGGAAACAGCATTCGACAAGATCCAACACCCATTCATGATAAAAGTCTTGGAAAGATCAGGAATTCAAGGCCCATACCTAAACATGATAAAAGCAATCTCCAGCAAACCAGTAGCCAACATCAAAATAAATGGTGAGAAGCTTGAAGCAATCCCACTAAAATCAGGGAGTAGACAAGGCTGCCCACTCTCCCCATACCTATTCAACATTGTACTAGAAGTCGTAGCCAGAGCAATTCGACAACAAAAGGAGATCAAGGGGATACAAATCGGAAGAGATGAAGTCAAAATATCACTTTTTGCAGATGATATGGTAGTATATATAAGTGACCCTAAAAATTCCACCAGAGCACTCCAAAACCTGATAAAGAGCTTCGGTGAAATAGCTGGATATAAAATTAACTCAAACAAGTCAATGGCCTTTCTCTACACAAAGAATAATCAGGTTGAGAAAGAAATTAGGGAAACAACACCCTTCTCAACAGTCACAAATAATATAAAATATTTTGGCGTGACTCTAACTAAGGAAGTGAAAGATCAGTATAATAAAAACTTCAAGTCTCTGAAGAAAGAAATTAAAGAAGACCTCAGAAGATGGAAAGATCTCCCATGCTCATGGATTGGCAGGTTCAATATTGTAAAAATGGCTATCTTGCCAAAAGCAATCTACAGATTCAATGCAATCCCCATCAAAATTCCATCTCAATTCTTCAACATATTAGAAAGAGCAATCTGCAAATTCATCTGGAATAACAAAAAACCTAGGATAGCAAAAAGTCTTCTCAAGGATAAAAGAACCTCTGGTGGAATCACCATGCCTGACCTAAAGCTTTACTACAGAGCAATTGTGATAAAAACTGCATGGTACTGGTACAGTGACAGAGAAGTAGACCAATGGAATAGAATTGAAGACCCAGAAATGAATCCACACACCTATGGTCACTTAATCTTCAACAAGGGAGCTAAAACCATCCAGTGGAAGAAAGACAGCATTTTCAGCAAATGGTGCTGGCACAACTGGTTGTTATCATGTAGAAGAATGTGAATTGATCCATTCCTATCTCCTTGTACTAAGGTCAAATCTAAGTGGATCAAGGAACTTCACATAAAACCAGAGACACTGAAACTTATAGAGGAGAAAGTGAGGAAAAGCCTTGAAGATATGGGCACAGGAGAAAGATTCCCGAATAGAACAGCAATGGCTTGTTCTGTAAGATCCAGAATTGACAAATGGGACCTCATGAAACTGCAAAGCTTCTGCAAGGCAAAAGACACTGTTAATAAGACAAAAAGACCACCAACAAATTGGGAAAGGATCTTTACCTATCCTAAATCAGATAGGGGACTAATATCCAATATATATAAAGAACTCAAGAAGGTGGACTCCAGAATATCAAATAACCCCATTTAAAAAATGGGGCTCAGAACCAAACAAAGAATTCTCACCTGAGGAATACCGAATGGCAGAGAAGCACCTGAAAAAATGTTCAACATCCTTAATCATCAGGGAAATGCAAATCAAAACAACCCTGAGATTCCACCTCACACCAGTCAGAATGGCTAGGATCAAAAATTCAGGTGACAGCAGATGCTGGCGAGGATGTGGAGAAAGAGGAATACTCCTCCATTGTTGGTGGGATTGCAAGCTTGTACAATCACTCTGGAAATCAGTCTGATGGTTCCTTAGAAAATTGGACATAGTACTACCGGAGGATCCAGCAATACCTCTCCTGGCATATATCCAGAAGATGTCCCAACCGGTAAGAAGGACACATGCTCCACTATGTTCATAGCAGCCTTATTTATAATAGCCAGAAGCTTGAAAGAACCCAGATGCCCCTCAACAGAGGAATGGATACAGAACATGTGGCCCTGGCCAGGGGAACACCAGGGCCCCCCCCCAAAAAAAAAATATATATATATATATATATTACATCTTTTCCTCAATTACATTTATATATGTATATACAGGGAAATAAATAAGTCTACTCAAGATAAAATAAAAACAAACAAGCAATAACAACAAAAGAAGGGATACACACACACACACACATACACACATACACACACACACTACCAACATAAAATTAAAAGGAATTAACAATCAATGGGAAGAATATCTCTTAAAGTCAATGGTCTCAATTCCCAAATAAAATCACACAGGCTAACAGAGTCAATACTTAAACAGAGTCCTTCATTCTGATGCACACATGAAACATACCTCAAAATAAAAGATAGACATTATCTCAGAGTAAAGGCCTGAAAATGTTTACCTAAGCAAAAGATGCATGAACAAGTTGGAGTCACCATAATAAAATAGACTTTCAATCAAAATTAATCAAGAGTTGGAGAAGGACCCTTCACACACCAAGGAAATATACAGCAAGATGATTTCTCAATTCTGAATGTCTATGCCACAAATATAAGGACACCCATATTTGTAAAAAAAACTTTACTATATCTTAAACTAAACATTGAAGCCCACACACTAATATTGGGAGAATTCAGCACTCTATTTTCACCAATGGACAGATCACCAGGACAGAAACTAAACAGATAAATAATAAAAATAGCAGACGTTATGAATCAAAAGGCCCTAACATATCAATAGTACATTTCACCCTCACCTGAATACAAAGGAATATAACTTCTCCTCAGCTGATCATGGAATCTTCGTCAAATTGACCATATACTTGGTCACAAAAGAAGTCACAACAGATACAGAAAAATCAAAATAACCCCTGTATCTTGTCAGAGAACCGTGGATTAATTCTGGACTTCAAGAACAACAGAAAGCCTACAAACTCATGGAAACTGAACACTTCTCTACCCAATGACAACTGGGTCAAGGGAGTCTTTAATTCTAGAATCCAATGAAAATGAAGGCACCACATGCCCAAATTTATGTGACACAGTAAAAACAATGCTATGAGGAAAGTTTATAGCACGGGATGTTTTCATAAATAAACTGCAGAGTTCTCATACTAGCAAATTAATGGCATACCTAGCAGCACTAAAAACAAACAAACAAAACAATATAAAACAAAAACCAACCAACCAACCAACAAACCAACCAAACAAACAAACAAAAACACACCCAAGAAGAGTGGAGGACAGGAAACAATTAAACTCTAGGTTAAAAATCAATCAATTGAAAGCAAAGAGAAAAATACAAAGAATCAATAAAACCAAGACCTTGTTCTTTGAGAAAATCAACAAGATAAATGAACTCCTAGCCAAACTAAAAGGCAGAGAGACAGTACAAAAATTAACAAAATCAGAAATGAGAAGGGAGATATAACAACAGACCCTGAGGAAATCCAAAGAATCATTAGGTCTTATTTCAAAAGCCTTTACTCCACAAAATTGAAAAATATTAACAAAATGAATGACTTTCTTGAGAAATTTAACTTACCAACGTTAAATCAGGATCAAGTAAACTATTAAAATATTTCTATAACCCCTAAGGAAACAGAAGCAGTAATCAAAACTCTCCCAACCAAACCTGCCCATTGCCAGAAGATTTTAGAGGAGAATTTTACTAGACTTGGAAGAAGAGTTTATACTAACACTCCAAAAACTATTCTAAAAAAAATAGAGACGGAAGGAAAATTGCTAAACCATTTTATGAGATTACAGTCACCCTGATACCTAAACCACAGAAAAAACTCAACAAAGAAAGAGAACTTCAGACCTATTTCTCTTATGAACATTAATGCAATATTACTCAATAAAATACTCACAAACTGAATCCAAAAACACATCAAAGACATCATCCACCATGATCAAATAGGCTTCATCCCAGGGATGCAGGGATGGCTTAATATATGAAAATTCATCAATATATTCCACAATATTCACAAACTGAGGGCAAAAACACATGATTATCACATTAGATGCTGAAAAGGCTTTGACAAAATCCAACACCCTTTCAGGATAAAAGTCTTGGAGAGATCAAAAAATACAAGGCCCATGCCTGAACACAATAAAGACAGTATACATCAACCTAATAGCCAATATTAAATTAAATGGAAAAAAAAACTTAAAGCAATTCCCATTAAAATCAGGAACAATACAAAGCTGTCCAGTCTCTATCTCTCTTTCTATTCAATATAGTACTTAAATTTCTAGCTAGAGAAATAAGACAACAAAAGTTTATCAAGGAAATACAAATTTAAAAGGGAGAATTCAAAATATTGCTATTTGCAGATGATACGATAATATACATAAGTGACCCCAAAAACTCTTCCAGAGAACTCCTACAGCTGATAAGCACCTTCTGCAAAGTGGCTGGATAAAAAATTATCTCAAGGGAATCTTTATCCCTCCTTTATAGAAATGAAAAATAGACTACAGTATAATTTAGAAAAATAACACCCTTCACAATAGCCACAAACAATATAAAATATCTTGGTGTAACTATAACCAAGCTAGTAAAAAACATGTATGACAATATCTTCAAGTTTCTGGAGAATGAAACTGAAGAAGGTATCAGAAGATGGAAAGATCTCCTGTGTCCATGGATCATCAGGATTAACATAGTAAAAATGACCACCTTACCAAAAGTAATCTACAGATTCAATTCCCACAAAATTCTGACACAATTTTTTACATACCTTAAAAGAGCAATTCTCAACTTCATGTAGAACAATAAAAAATCCAAGAAAGCAAAAAATAGTTCTGTATAGTATAAGAACTTCTGGAGGTATCACCATCCCTGAATTCAAGATGTACTACAAAGCACTAGTAATAAAAACCACATGGTATTGACATAAGAACAGACGGGGTGATTAATGAAATTGAATCACATACCAAGAAATAAACTCTCACACCCACAGATGCTTGATTTTTGACAAAGAAACAAAAAAGGAAATGTCTTCAACAAATGCTGCTGCTCTAATTGGATGTCTGCGTAGAAGAATCCATATCTATCAACCTTCACAAAATTCATATCCAAGTGGATAAAAGTTCTCAACATAAAACCAGACACACTAAATCCAATAAGAGAGAAACCGTACAATAGCTATGAATACATTGGTAAATTAGACAATTTCCTGAACAGAAAACCAATAGTTCAAGGACTAAGGTCAACAATTAATAAACGAGTCCTCATGAATCCAAAAAGTTTCTGGAAGGCAAATGACACTGTCAATAGAACACAACAGCAGCCTTCACCAACTCTCCATCTGACAGAAGGCAAATAACTAAAATATATAAAGAACTCAAGAAATTAACACCAGCAACCCAATAACCCAAGAGTACTCGCACAGGAATGGTACCACCCACAATGAGCACTCCCACCCTTGATTACTAATTGAGAAATGCCTTACAGCTACATCTCATGGAGGTATTTCCTCAAGGGAAGCTCCTTTCTCTGTGATAACTCGACCTTGTGTCAAGTTGACCTATCTTAACTTTGGGCTCCACTAAAATATGGTCTTCCTTCAAGAGGGAAAAATATCAGGGCACAGTCACAAGCAAAAGCAAAATCAAACTCTGTCCAATGTCTGGGATGTACTCAAGATCTTCTGGGCTCCTCCAAGGGCTTGGGTCACTTTTCCAGCTCTGCCCTTTGTAGCACACACATTATCTTCTAGGTTCCAGCTGCCTATACACCACTGTTGCTGCTGTTATTGGTGGTCAACTTCTGGTACAAACTGTAAAAACTGGTGTTTTCTGCTGCAACTAGGCTTCAGCAATACTCTCTCATAGGCTCTCTTCATGGTGCCATACCTTAACTGCTTTTAATAACCCCCCTCAGTCTTGGGCCATCAATTGCAACTGAAGCTGCACTTTCTCCAATATCCTTCCATGGCCTCCACAGTGCCAAGACTCAGCTTCTCTTTATGACCCCTTCAAAGCCAGTACCACTTGAGTGACTCTTATAGATTACCAAGTCCATCCACAGTGCAAGACACAACCTAGGCTATCTCTAGAACACAGCTTCTTTGTGCTCTCAGAAATCATTTCCCAGAAGATTTCACCTCAATAATGCTGGTCTCTTCTTAATCACCACTAATTTCTTAGTTCTAGCTAACCAGAATTAATAGTCCCAGTAATACAAAGGTTTCACTTTAGTAGTTCTAATTAATCACAGTGGATTCTTCAGCCTCAGCTAACCAAAACCACAGAATCTTCACAATCAAAACAGCAACGGCCCTGATAAAGGTCTTTAATCTTCCCTCTAAAATTTCACAGGCCAGGCCTCACTCTTTTGCACTGTTCTCAACATTATATTCCAAGCTCCTATACAACATCCCACAGAGCTCTTAACAACCAAAATTTTAAAGTCCTTCCACAGTCCTCCCACAAACATGATCAGGTTGTCACAGGAATACCCCACTATGCTGTTACCAATTTGTCTTACTCAGAGTTTCTATCCTTGCACAAAACATCATGACCAAGAAACAAGTTGGGGAAGAAAGTATTGATTCAGCTTACACTTCCACATTGCTGTTCATCACCAAAGGAAGTCAGGTCTGGAACTCATGCAGGTCAGAAAGCAGGAACTGATGCAGAGGCCATGGAGGGATGCTACTTACTGGCTTGCTTCCCATGGCTTGATCAGCTTACTCTCTTATAGAATCCATGACTGCCTCACCAGCGATGGCACCATGTACAATGGGCCCTCCCATCACTAATTGAGATGATGCCTTACAGCTTCATCTCACAGAGTCATTTCCTCAAGGAATATTTCTTTCTCTATGATAACTCTAGGTTGTGTCAAGTTGACATACAAAACCAGACAGTAGAGTCTTCATGTGGGTTCTCTAAGAAGAAGGGGAGGGGAAATGAGAGAAGGGGGTGGAAGGATGGGACTGGGAGGAGAGCAGAGGGAGGAGGCTGTGATCAGGGTTTAAAGTGAATACATAAATTAATTAATGAAAAACAAAAAGAAAATATAACTGTGCTTAGCTTGGTTAAGATTAGTGTTTCTTAGACTTCGGTCCAGTGAGCAAATCTCAAGGTTACAGGTAGGATCTGTTGTGGCACCCTGACTTCCAAGGAATCTCACTCCTTTCTGTCTCACTTAGATACCCCAAATGGACAGGAGATTGTTTCCTGTGGGCAATAGTTCTAATTCTAGCACTTATCCGTACTATTTAAGTTCTTTGCTCTGATATCACAACTATCAGCTTCTATTTAGTAACCCATAGTAGTCTTACACTCTTCCCATAAATGGAAATCAATGAGTACCTTATGAGGAGTCTCTGTTCCACAAAGTTATTAATAATGCTAAAGTTGTCCTGTGCCTCTAGCACTCAGTTTTCCAGATAACAGTCTTTCAATTACTATCTTAAAATGCATTTTGTTACAATAACATGATCAATGAGATACTCGACTTTCAAAGGAAATGAGTTTAAAAAGGCTTCAGTCAGTCAAATTTACAATCTTCATGGATAGATCCCAGTATTGGAGAAGCTCCTTATCTCTTGACAGCTGAGGAATAAATATTGAGGCCCTAAGTTGTTAATATTCTGTTCAAGGGAACACCAGATGACCAGAATCCACCCAACTAGGCCCAATGAACTTGTTATATAACACTGCATCCCAGTGGTGTCATAGACTAAGGACAATGTCTTAGAATAAAGGTCTTTGGAAGACATTGTATATCCAAACCACAGTAGTACCTTAGCTTCTTCAGTTGATGAGGACACAAAACTTATATTCCTAGATTCTAGCACCTTATACTCTGGTTCAGAATTTGTTACTGGCAAGCAGGCAGAGATGTCATGAAGCTTCCTTTAGTAAACCTTCCCTTACCTAGAATAGCTCTTTTGTGTTATCTATTATCAAAGTTCCAAACACAATGATTTATATACATTGTCCAGATTTATAGTTGGTTTTCATTGGTTGTGATGTGATGATTAAGTTTGGCACTTTATTGTAGTTTTAGTAAGGTTTTCAAGAAAATAAATGTCAGTTCATCATTCACACTTATAAATTATCCTTCTTTATATCCAAAACCAAGCTAGCCTTTAATATCAGTGCAGTGCTTTGCCTACTAAGTATGATTTGGATTAGCTTGAATATATATTTGTAAAGAAAATTCCACCTATGTGGCATGAGTGAATCTTCCTGGTCGTTTTATCCTTTGTTCCTTTTTTTTTTTCTTTTTTTCTCCCAACAGCTAAATATTACCAATAGCTTCATAGCCAGGAATGCAATATTTTACTTCATTCTCTGTGGATTTCCAAAGGATAGGAGCTGCACACTGTAAATGTAACTTTTTTTTTTTAAAGATTTATTTATTATATGTAAGTACACTGTAGCTGTCTTCAGACACTCCAGAAGAGGGCGCCAGATCTCATTGCGGATGGTTGTGAGCCACCATGTGGTTGCTGGGATTTGAACTCTGGACCTTCGGAAGAGCAGTCGGGTGCTCTTACCCACTGAGCCATCTCACCAGCCCGTAACTTTTTTTAAAAATATTTTTTATTACATATTTTCCTCAATTACATTTCCAATGCTATCCCAAAAGTCCCCCATAGCGCCCCCAACTTCCCTACCCACCCATTCCCATTCTTTTGGCCCTGGCATTCCCCTATATTGGGGCATATAAAGTTTGCAAGTCCAATGGGCCTCTCTTTCCAGTGATGGCCGACTAGGCCATCTTTTGATACATATGCAGCTAGAGACAAGAGCTCCAGGGTACTGGTTAGTTCATCATGTTGTTCCAACTATAGGGTTGCAGATCCCTTTAGCTCCTTGGGTACTTTCTCTAGCTTCTCCAATGGGAGCCCTGTGATACATCCAATAGCTGACTGTGAGCATCCACTCCTGTGTTTGCTAGGCCCCTGCATAGTCTCACAAGAGACAGCTATATTTGGGTCCTTTCAGCAAAATCTTGCTAGTCTATGCAATGGTGTCCGCGTTTAGAAGCTGATTATGGGATGGATCCCTGGATACGGCAGTCTCTAGATGGTCCATCCTTTCATCACAGCTCCAAACTTTGTCTCTGTAACTCCTTCCATGGGTGTTTTGTTCCCAATTCTAAGAAGGGGCACAGTGTCCACATTTTGGTCTTCATTCTTCTTGAGTTTCCTGCGTTTAGCAAATTGTATCTTATATCTTGGGTATCCTAAGTTTTGGGCTAATATCCACTTATCAGTGAATACATATTGTGTGAGTTCCTTTGTGATTGTGTTACCTCACTCAAGATGATGCCCTCCAGGTCCATCCATTTGGCTAGGAATTTCATAAATTCATTCTTTTTAATAGCTGAGTAGTACTCCATTGTGTAAATGTACCATAATTTCTGTATCCATTCCTCTGTTGAGGGACATCTGGGTTCTTTCCAGCTTCTGGCTATTATAAATAGGGCTGCTATGAACATAGTGGAGCATGTGTCCTTCTTACCGGTTGGGACATCTTCTGGATATATGCCCAGGAGAGGTATAGCTGGATCCTCCGGTAGTACTATGTCCAATTTTCTGCCAGACTGATTTCCAGAGTGGTTGTACAAGCTTGCAATCCCACCAACAATGGAGGAGTGTTCCTCTTTCTCCACATCCTCGCCAGCATCTGCTCTCACCTGGATTTTTGATCTTAGCCATTCTGACTGGTGTGAGGTGGAATCTCAGGGTTGTTTTGATTTGCATTTCCCTGATGATTAAGGATGTTGAACATTTTTTTCAGGTGCTTCTCTGCCATTCGGTATTCTTCAGGTGAGAATTCTTTGTTCAGTTCTGAGCCTCATTTTTTAATGGGGTTATTTGACTTTCTGGAGTCCACCTTCTTGAGTTCCTTATATATATTGGATATTAGACCCTTATCTGATTTAGGATAGGTAAAGATCCTTTCCCAATCTGTTGGTGGTTTTTTTGTCTTATTGATGGTGTCTTTAGCCTTGCAGAAGCTTTGTAGTTTCATGAGGTCCCACTTGTCAATTCTCGATCTTAGAGCACAAGCCATTGCTGTTCTATTCAAGAATTTTTCCCCTGTGCCCATATCTTCAAGGCTTTTCCCCACTTTCTCCTCTATAAGTTTCAGTGTCTCTGGTTTTATACGAAGTTCCTTGATCCACTTAGACTTGACCTTAGTACAAGGAGATAAGAATGGATCGATTCGCATTCTTCTACATGATAAAACCAGTTGTGCCAGCACCATTTGTTGAAAATGCTGTCTTTCTTCCACTGGATGGTTTTAGCTCCCTTGTCAAAGATCAAGTGACCATAGGTGTGTGGGTTCATTTCTGGGTCTTCAATTCTATTCCATTGGTATATTTGTCTGTCACTATACCAGTACCATGCAGTTTTTATCACAATTGCTCTGTAGTAAAGATTTAGGTCTGGCATGGTGATTCCACTAGAGGTTCTTTTATCCTTGAGAAGAGTTTTTGCTATCCTAGGTTTTTTGTTATTCCAGATGAATTTGCAGATTGCTCTTTCTAATATGTTGAAGAATTGAGTTGGAATTTTGATGGGGATTGCATTGAATCTGTAGATTGCTTTTGGCAAGATAGCCATTTTTACAATGTTGATCCTGCCAATCCATGAGCATGGGAGATCTTTCCATCTTCTGAGATCTTCTATAATTTCTTTCTTCAGAGACTTGAAGTTTTTATTATACAGATCTTTCACTTCCTTAGTTAGATTCACGCCAAGATATTTTATATTATTTGTGACTATTGAGAAGGGTGTTGTTTCCCTAATTTCTTTCTCAGCCTGTTTATTCTTAGTGTAGAGAAAGGCCATTGATTTGTTTGAGTTAATTTTATATCCAGCTACTTCACCGAAGCGGTTTATCAGGTTTAGGAGTGCTCTGGTGGAATTTTTAGGGTCACTTATATATACTATCATATCATCTGCAAAAAGTGATATTTTGACTTCTTCTTTTCCAATTTGTATCCCTTTGATCTCCTTTTGTTGTCGAATTGCTCTGGCTAGGACTTCAAGTACTATGTTGAATAGGTATGGAGAAAGTGGACAGCCTTGTCTAGTCCCTGATTTTAGAGGGATTCCTTCAAGCTTCTCACCATTTACTTTGATGTTGGCTATTGGTTTGCTGTAGATTGCTTTTATCATGTTTAGGTATGGGCCTTGAATTCCTGATCTTTCCAAGACTTTTATCATGAATGGGTGTTGGATCTTGTCAAATGCTTTTTCCGCATCTAACGAGATGACCATGTGGTTTTTGTCTTTGAGTTTGTTTATATACTAGATTACGTTGATGGATTTCCGTATATTGAACCATCCCTGCATCCCTGGGATGAAACCTACTTGGTCAGGATGGATGATTGTTTTGATGTGTTCTTGGATACAGTTAGCAAGAACTTTATTGAGGAATTTTGCATCAATATTCATAAGGGATATTGGTCTGAAATTTTCTATTTTTGTTGGGTCTTTTTGTGGTTTAGGTATCAGTGTAATTGTGGCTTCATAGAATGAGTTGGGAAGAGTACCTTCTGTTTCTATTTTGTGGAATAGTTTGTGAAGAACTGGGATTAGATCTTCTTTGAAGGTCTGATAGAACTCTGCACTAAACCCATCTGGTCCTGGGCTTTTTTTGGTTGGGAGACTATTAATGACTGCTTCTATTTCTTTGGGGGATATAGGGCTGTTTAGATCATTAACCTGATCTTGGTTCAACTTTGGTATCTGGTATCTGTCTAGGAACTTCTCCATTTCATCCAGGTTCTCCAGTTTTGTTGAGTATAGCCTTTGGTAGAAGGATCTGATGGTGTTTTGGATGTCTTCAGAATCTATTGTTATGTCTCCTTTTTCATTTCTGATTTTGTTAATTAGAATGCTTTCCCTGTGCCCTCTAGTGTGTCTGGCTAAGGGTTTATCTATCTTGTTGATTTTCTCAAAGAACCAGCTCCTTGATTGGTTGATTCTTTGAATAGTTCTTCTTGTTTCCACTTGGTTGATTTCGCCCCTGAGTTTGATTATTTCCTGCTGTCTACTCCTCTTGGGTGAATTTGCTTCCTTTCGTTCTAGTGCTTTTAGGTGTGTTGTCAAGCTGCTAATGTGTGCTCTCTCTAGTTTCTTTTTGGAGGCACTCAGAGCTATGAGTTTTCCTCTTAGAAATGCTTCCATTGTGTCCCATAAGTTTGGGTATGTTGTGGCTTCATTTTCATTGAACTCTAAAAAGTCCTTAATTTCTTTCTTTATTCCTTATTTGACCAAGGTATCATTGAGAAGAGTGTTGTTCAGTTTCCACGTGAATGTTGGCTTTCTATTATTTATTTTGTTATTGAAGATCAGCCTTAGTCCATGGTGATCTGATAGGATGCATGGGACAATTTCAATATTTTTGTATCTGTTGAGGCCTGTTTTGTGACCAATTACGTGGTCAATTTTGGAGAAGGTACCATGAGGTGCTGAGAAGAAGGTATATCCTTTTGTTTTAGGGTAAAATGTTCTGTAGATATCTGCCAGATCCATTTGATCCATAACTTCTGTTAATTTCACTGAGTCCCTGTTTAGTTTCTGTTTCCATGATCTGTCCATTGGTGAAAGTGGTGTGTTGAAGTCTCCCACTATTATTGTATGAGGTGCAATGTGTGCTTTGGGATTTACTAAAGTTTCTTTAATGAATGAGGCTGCCTTTGTATTTGGAGCATAGATATTCAGGATTGATAGTTCCTCTTGGAGGATTTTACCTTTGATGAGTATGAAGTGCCCCTCCCTGTCTTTTTTGATGACTTTGGGTTGGAAGTCAATCTTATCAGATATTAGAATGGCTACTCCAGCTTGTTTCTTCATACCATTTGCTTGGAAAATTGTTTTCCAGCCTTTCATTCTGAGGTAGTGTCTATCTTTTTCTCTGAGATGAGTTTCCTGTAAGCAGCAAAATGTTGGGTCTTGTTTGTGTAGCCAGTTTGTTAGTCTATGTCTTTTTATCGGGAAGTTGAGTCCATTGATATTAAGAGATATGAAGGAAAAGTAATTGTTGTTTCCTGTTATTTTTGATGTTAAAGTTGGCATTCTGTTCTTGTGGCTGTCTTCTTTTAGGTTTGTTGAGGGATTACCTTCTTGTTGTTTCTAGGGCGTGGTTCCCGTCCTTATATTGGTTTTTTTTCTGTTATTATCCTTTGAAGGGCTGGATTCCTGGAGAGATAATGTGTGAATTTGGTTTTGTTGTGAAATACTTTGGTTTCTCCATTTATGTTAATTGAGAGTTTGGCTGGGTATAGTAGCCTGGGCTGGAATTTGTGTTCTTTTAGTGTCTGTATAACATCTGTCCAGGATCTTCTGGCTTTCATATTCTCTGGTGAAAAATCTGGTGTAATTCTGATAGGCTTGCCTTTATATGTTACTTGGCCTTTTTCTCTTACTGCTTTTAGTATTCTATCTTTATTTACTGCATTTGTTTTTCTGATTATTATGTGTTGGGAGGTATTTCTTTTCTGGTCCAGCCTATTTGGAGTTCTGTAGTCTTCTTGTATGTTCATGGGCATCTCTTTCTTTAGATTTGGGAAGTTTTCTTCTATAATTTGTTGAAGATGTTTGCTGGTCCTTTGAGTTGAAAATCTTCATTCTCATCCACTCCTATTATCCACAGGTTTGGTCTTCTCATTGTGTCCTGTATTTCCTGGATGTTTTGAGTTAGGATCTTTTTGCATTTTCCATTTTCCTTGATTGTCGTGCCGATGTTCTCTATGGAATCTTCTGCACCTGAGATTCTCTCTTCCATCTCTTGTATTCTGTTGCTGATGCTCGCATCTATGGTTCCAGATTTCTTTCCTAGGGTTTCTATATCCAGTGTTGCCTCATTTTGGGTTTTCTTTATTGTGTCTACTTCCCTTTTTAGGTCTAGTATGGTTTTGTTCATTTCCATCATCTGATTGGATGTGTTTTCCTGTTTTTCTTTAAGGACTTGTAACTCTTTAGCCATGTTCTCCTGTAGTTCTTTAAAGTCCTTCTTGATGTCCTCTACCATCATCATGAGATATGCTTTTATATCCAGGTCTAGCTTTTCAGGTGTGTTGGGGTGCCCTGGACTGGGCGAAGTGGGAGTGCTGTGTCCTGATGATGGTGAGTGGTCTTGGTTTCTGTTAGTAAGATTCTTACGTTTACCTCTCGCCATCTGGTAATCTCTGGAGTTGTTATAGTTGTCTCTGTTCAGAGGTTGTTCTTCTGGTGATTCTGAGTATCCTCTGTCAGCAGACCTGGGAGACAGGCTCTCTCCTCTGAGTTTCAGTGGTTAGAGCACTCCCTGCTGACAAGCTTTCCTCTTAAAGGGAAGGTGTACAGATATCTGGCATTTGGACCTCCTCCTGGCCGTAGAAGAAGGCCGAAAACAGGACCTTTCCCAGATGCTGTGTTGCTTTGGCAGGTCACAGAAGCTGTCAGCTTCTGTGGTGCACACTCTCAGCTGTGCAGACTAAGTTCCTAAGTTTGGTGGAGTCCTGGATCCAAGATGTGCTCCCTGCTCCTGAGGCAGAGGGCTCCTGTGCAGGGCAGACCACTGTCTTCCAGCTGGGAGGGTGCCGGATGTCTGTGGCCCCAAAAGGGTGCTGCCTCAGCGGCTCTGTGGCTCCCGCCTGTCCCAGAAACTGTCTGCCTCTGTGGTCCTCACTCTCACCTGCAGACTAAGTTCGGTGGAGTCCCAGAGCCAAGATGGCGCTCCCTGCAGGGCGCATCACTGTCCTCCGGCTGGGAGGGTGCCGGATGTCTGCGGCCCCAAAAGGGTGCTGCCTCAGTGGCTCTGTGGCTCCCGCCTGTCCCAGAAGCTGTCTGCCTCTGTGGTCCTCACTCTCACCTGTGCAGACTAAGTTCGGCGGAGTCCCGGAGCCAAGATCTATTCTTTGTTCTTAAAGTACCACTAGAACAACTTATGAAAAGTTGTAATTAATCTAAAGATTTATCCTGTTACACAGTTAAGTTAAACATTTTCATGGTACGTATTATTTAAATGCCTCTAAACACAGGTTGAAATGGTATAGTTGTAAAAACAGGAGATTCATCATTAAAACACAGGACTTACTTTTGTTCTTTTATTTTTGAGATTATAATTATATTATTTCCCTTTCCTGCCTCCAAATACTATTTGCTGTCTTTCAAATTGATGATATACTTTCTCACTAATATTTATGATATGCATTGTATATAAATATACATTCATAAATACAACCTGCTTAGTCTGTATGATTTTAATTGTATATATCTTTTTAAGGCTATTTGATATTGGATAACCCATTTGTGTACTCTTCCCTGGGCAAAACTGTTTCTCCTCCTCTTAGCATTGTTTGGTTTTCTGGAGTTCTATGTGTAAGATTGAGACCTCCTAGGTTTTCTGCTATCTGCTTTGACATGTCTCTTGTCATTTCCCTTGTTCAGCTTATGCTTATATAGTTATGTTGGTGACATTTTATGGATATAGCTTCTGACATTACTAGAAGACACAACCCTACAGCAAATTCCCCGATTCTCTGGCTCTTAAAATCTTTCTGCTTACCCCTTTACCATGTTTCCTAAGCCTTGGATTCAGGAGTATTTTGTAGATATATGCACTAGAACTGGGCTGCACAATACTGCATCTTGGTTGGTTGTGGATTTCTGTATTAGTCTCCATTTATTGCAAAGAAAAGTTTCATTGATGTGGGGTGAAGATTAACTACTCCTACCTATGGGTATAAGAATAAATGTTTAGAATGTAGGTAGGAGTTATGTTGGTTTTGTAGTGTAGTGTTTGTAGATTTTCCAGCAAAATATATGACTACCCTAGCCCAGAGTAGTTGGTTAAGTTTTCAGTACCAGGCATACTTCCTCTATTGTTGGTTGGGCTGTTAGTCCAATTAGAGCGATCTTGGTACTGCCAAAGTATGCCTGCCATTACTGTACCCTCAGAGTTATTGCACCATGCTTGTCATTGATGTAGTACAGCATAGGCATTATAGATGGGTCAAATTGTTGCTTGCTCCCTCCTTTGGATACTTACATATTCTAGTACCTTCTAGTGCCATGCAAGCCAGGCCACAGGGTTGGAACATTTAGGTCTGTTCCATCTCAGAGGCATCTGGGTCTTGTTTCAGAAGTGCATGGTGTCATCAGCAATAGGTGGAACAACAATATGAACTAACTAGTACCCCCAGAGCTCATATCTCTAGTTGCATATGTAGCAGAAGATGGCCTAGTCAGCCATCATTAGGAAGAGGGGCCCCTAGGTCTTGCAGACTTTATATGCGCCAGTATAGGCGAACACCAGGGCCAAGAAATGGGAGTGGGTGGGTAGGGGAGCAAAGCTGGGGGAAGGGTATAGAGAACTTTTGGGATAGTATTTGAAATGTAAATAAAGAAAATATCTAATAAAATAAAATAATAAAAAAGTAAAAGATAAACTTATCTTCCACTTCTAGGAGGGAACCAAGGGCAATACTGACAGGTGTTATGTTTTAGCCCTGACCAACACTAAAATGAGTTTTCTCATGTCTGGTACTGCAATTTTTATTAGGTGGTTTTTGGATTGTCAGTCCAGATGAGGAAATTTAGTGTGTGTGTTTGTAAGTGTGAATGTGTGTCCGTGTGTGTGTGTGTTTGTGTTATAGCTGTTTTGAATTGAATAGTTAATAATATGAGGCCTTATGACTTTTTCAGACATCCTTCTAATTTCACTCTTCTTGATTCTCTTGTCTTTACTTCCCTCTCTAAAGTAGCCTCCTTTCCAGTTTCCCCAATCAGATCACTTATACCATGCTATTTCCCTGTCACCTCTTCCCTGTTCTGTATTTACTTCTCATCCTCTCCCTATGGGCGAGGATGCTTCCTAACCTCCCTCTTATAACAGTGCTACCATATTATATATAGGCTATATGCTAGCATCAGAAGATGTGGGGACTAGCAGCCTCCTATGAGAAAGAAGACAGAACTTCTTAGATGCTTAAAACCTCAATTTCTCCATCTATAAAAAGTACATCAGCTCTTTATGAATTATTAAATTCTACATAGGCAATATTTGTGTCACACTAAAGCAAAATTTAAAATATGTGTTTTATTTGGGAAAGAGGGGAAGGAATAAACAAAAAGCGAAAAAAAAATTTTTGCTTACGTTTTTGGTCATTAAAATATTTTATCAGCATAGTTACTCCCCCCAAAAAGTAATGGTCTGGGTGAATAAAGTTTAAATGTCTGCTATTGAACTTCAAAGAAATGTGTTTATGGAAACAGAGTTTAGAGTGTTTGGAAATGTTGACAAACAGAAAGATAGTTAAAACCTCATAGTAGTAGCTTGAGCATGCATTGCATTTAAGTAGTCCTAAGTTGGGTCTAGATATCGAAATTCAGGCCTTTAATTTCAATACTTGGGAGGCAGAGGCAAGCAAATCTCTGAGTTCAAAGTCAATCTTACCTATATTGTGACTTAAACCAGCCTGGACTGCAAAGTAACTACCTGTTCTCTAAAGAAAATAGCCCTAATTTTAATATTTCTCTGTGTCTATTCACTCATTTTTATTTGACCCAACCAAGTAACTAATAGGTATTGACAATGCACAGGATGTCATCGACTGTCATTCAAGATGCTGAAGACTTAATAGGATCAAATCCTATATACACAGAAGAAGAAATGAGAGCTAAGCATTGTAGTCAACTCATTTTGACATAGCACACATGTTCCTTGACCTATCTGATTCCTTCTTCAGTAGTGATGAGACCTGTAAATTGCTCTTAACTAATAGAATATATCAAAGGTGATAAATCACTCCTGTGGTGTCATCGTTTAAGGTTTCACCTTCTTGGCAAACTGACTCCCTTGGGAACTTAAAAAGGCAAATTGTCATGAATACTGTAAACATAAAAAATTAATTTTTCCAGTAACAGAAGATTCTGATAACCTAGTGAGCTTCTCAGGAGAACTCAAGCATGAAGCAGGGAACAGAGGATCTCCCCCAAACTGTTTAACGGGCCCCAGTTCCTTGACCCACAAAACAATGAGATAGCTAATTTATTGATATATGCTGTTCTAATCCAGTTAATGATAATCTAATATGTAGAGTATATAACAAAGACAATGGAAAAAATAAATTATTTAAAGTCACACAGCTTTGAAAAGACAAGAACAATTACTAAATCTGACCTATTTTAACTCAAAGTGTTAAACACTTTGATAAACAATTACTGAAATTTTGGAATCACTAGGGTTTCCCACTGTAATGTTGAGTATGTAATAACTTTAAAATTCATCTCTGACATCTGCTGATCTTTTGGTGAAGGGACAGCATAATTGCAATGTGTGAATAACCAAAGCTAATATATGACTGAGCTTTGTGTGAGTAACTACTCTTGGGGTTCTAAGTTCATTAATTTATTTGTTCCTTTGACATATTAGGAGTTAGGCACTATAAGTACTTTAGGATTTTGGACAAACAGCAAACTGTAGATTTATAAACTTTGCAAACGATCATGTAACTCCCAAGGAACAAAGCAAAGCCTAGGTCACTTTTCTCCTAACACAGAAAGGTTTGAGTCAGAGAAATAAGCTGTTATAAGAATCTCACATCAGACATATAGAATGAAAGATATGGAAAATGATGTAGGTTGCAATGGCAATGGACATTTTTTAATGTGATGTGTGAGTGGCACCATAGGAAGATGGATACTTCTTATTGACCATAATGATCAGTACACATTGGACAAGATGCTATAGAGTAGTAATGATAATAATGAATCTTACCTATCTCCTATGCAATTACTACTGATTTTGTTCTGTGTTGTCAGGGCAACACAAACATGAACACAAAGAAAGAAGAGACATGGCACAAGTCTGGGAGGAGCTTAGCCATCTAATGGAAAGGAAATAAAGTGAATTGATTCAATTATATCTGAGGTGCTGGCTATCTCTATTTGTAGACTTTTTTTTTAAAATAAGGCAATGAGAATTGCTATGTGTGTCCTCCTTTGTCTTCTATTACTGTGGTCAACTTGAGGAGGAAAGGGTTTATGTCATTTCACAGCTTACAGTCTATATTGTCAAGGGAAGTCAGAACAGGAATTCAAGAATCTGGAATGTGTAGTAAGGACTAAAGCAGAAGGCATGGTGGAAGGCATGCTACTCACTGTCTTACTTCTTATATTATACTCAGCCTGTTCTGATTATAGAATACAAGACAAACTACCCAAGGGTGTCATGACCCTCAGAGGTCTGTGCTCTCCCATATCAATCATCAGTCAAGACAATTTCCCTTAGATTTGGCAATCATATAAGCCAATTTGATGGAACCATTATTTTTAATTGAGGATTCTCCTTCTTCCCAGATGACTTAATATGTTTCAGGTTGACAAAAGACTAATCATCACAATGGCCAAATAAATGAGATCAAATAATTGAAAACCTATTTTAGCATGATTTATTTTTAAAACAGTGCTGCTATTATTATTTCACATATGAAGTTATCTTCATTGTAATCAAGCTTTCAATGAAATGATTTCTTTATAAGTTAAAAAATAGTAAAGCTATCTTCAAATTGTAATAATATTAATAATAAAAAGAACAATGTATTCATTACCAAATATTTGCAACCAATTCACAGATTTTGAAAAATCACCATTTTTTAACAGAAAGGGGAGTGATAGATATTCCCTTTCCATGTATTTGATTGATTGAGTCAAATCAGAAATATTGATTACAGTAAATATGATTTCTACCACTATGGGTGACACTGTGGGGCCTTTCAGCATCTTCCTATCTTGTCTTCACTATGTAAGCAGCCTTACTGTTCAAGTAAGCAAACCTACACATTTAGATCAAATTCTTCCCCTTTATCACAAGGATGAGTCAACTAGAAAAGTAGTGTACTCTTAATGGACATGAACAAAAATGACATGTTTCAGTATTCATTGCCATTTTTTCACTATGGCAGAAGTACATTATAATAACAAGACATGAGAGAGAGAGAGAGAGAGAGAGAGAGAGAGAGAGAGAGAGAGAGAGAGAGAGAGAGAGAGAGAAGGCAATTTGACCTTAAAGATAGTTGTGCACATTTACATTAGGTTCATTCTATTCCCAGAGGTCTCTTTATATAAATCAGCCACTTACCTCTTTGTCTAAGCCAATAGAAATTAAGTTTCATCTTGCAGATAACAAACATATTTGAGTGCTTTGGAAGTCTAAGTCACCTACTTAAAAATAAGCTACTTTTCTTATGAGTTCACCTGAATGAGACTTGTACTGGTAGACTTTTGGTGAGCATTCATAAGCATTTCAGAATCTGCATCTTAGCAACAACTCTCTTTGTATGGTACACTTTAGGAGGGATATCTAAGATCCTCACTTTCCGGAACCCTATGTTCTTACTGAGTCTCTTCACTGGGTCAGGACTGGCTATTGTCAACCATATAAATAACAATATGTGCTTTCCAAGATGAGATCATAAATTAACATTAGGGCTCATAACCTGAGCCCCTTGGTTCTGTTCCTCCAAGTCAGACTGTCTTCCTGCCATGAACATTCTAAACCATACCTGTGGCATATCTTATACCAAAACCAGGGAACCTATAAACAATAGCCAGTTGTAACTTCCAAGTCAGTGGGGGAGCCATCTTGCAAACAAATTTTCCAATTTCAGTCACAATCTGTTTGTGGCTATTATCATGTGAAGAGACTACAAGCCAAACCATTGTTGAATCATGATCTACAAATAAAATAAAACTTATAGTTATTTTAGCCTAGTTTCTCCTACAAGTCAAATATAACAAATTCAACTATTAGATGTTTAATAAGCCTGTAATTTTTAGGAGGGATATAAAATTAATCAACTAGCATACTCATGGTTACGAGGATTTTACAATCTTATTAAAAAGATTACCACCAATGGAGCAAAACATTCCCTTCCATGTGTGTACTTGTCACCCAAGAATGCATCATTTATTACTAAGAAATACTGAGTGTACTATATTAACAAGTTTAAACTATATAGTTAAAAAATATGAAATTATTTGCCCACCACTTCTATGACCAAAGTATATGATATATATGACATATATAACAGGTGATGAACCTAAATGTTAGCCAAACATTATATTTAAAGCTTTAGAATACATATTTTAAAAGATTATATATATGTGTGTGTGTGTACATATGTGTACATATATGTGATATATGTGATATCCATGTAGATTTAGATGAATATATATAAGATATGAATATATATATTAGATATGAATATTGTACTGGCTAGTTTTGTGTCAACTTGACACAGCTGGAGTTATCACAGAGAAAGGAGCTTCAGTTGAGGAAATGCCTCCATGAGATCCAGCTGTAAGGCATTTTCTCAATTAGTGATCAAGGGGAAAAGGCCCCTTGTGGGTAGGACCATCTCTGGGCTGGCAGTCTTGGGTTTTATAAGAGAGCAGGCTGAGCAAGCCAGGGAAAGCAAGCCAGTAAGGAACATCCCTCCATGGCCTCTGCATCAGCTCCTGCTTCCTGACCTGCTTGAGTTCCAGTCCTGACTTCCTTGGTTATGAACAGCAGCATGGAAGAGTAAGTCGAATAAACCCTTTCGTCCACAACTTGCTTCTTGATCATGATATTTGTGCAGGAATAGAAACCCTGACTAAGACAAATATATATATATATATATATATATATATATATATATATATATATATATATATATATATAAAACATTTGTCCATATGTGCACATATCTGTGAGGCTTCTCTGAGTCTAGAAGAGTGTATTAGGTCTTCTAGAACTAGAGTTACAGGTAGCTGGGACTAGAAACTGAACTCCCATCCTCTGCTAAAACATCAAACACTGTTAACACTGAGTTCTCTCTCCAGACCCCTATAGTACATCTTAAATTCTTTAATTCTTGTGGTTAAACTGAAAAACTTGCCTCTTGTTGGGCTAGTGGAAAGTTTATAGCTTGTTAATAAGCAAAATTTCTATAAAAGTACAGAAACTATATAAGGTGTGGATTCTGATATGCTAATAAGGCAGGAAATCTGAAACTATGATCAGTTAACAAACACAGAATTTTGTGATTATGATTTGGGATTGAGGGTGACTGCTAAACTTAGGAACCTCTAAATGTTAGGAATCCAAAACAAAATACCCACTCTCATAGGAGAGCAGAGGACCAAATAGAGTTCTACCAAAGATTTAGATAAAGGAAAAACTAGAACAGATATTGGGTGGTCCATCATACCCCCCAAAACCATAAATAAGCCAAACCAAACAAACCAAACCAAAACAAAACAAAATAAAAAACAACAACAAACACAAAACTATAACACGTATATAGAGTTGATAAGATAGGTGCTGAGGACATCTTTAATATAATTACAGAAATGTTCATAGTATGTTGGTTGGATTCTACAGGACAAATATTCCAATATGTGAACAACATACTCCAATAATAGAATTTGTTAAAGGACCAGAACCAGCTAGTGCCAGTGGCTTCATTAAGCTATTAGATCACCTTTGATTAAAACTAACAATCATCCTTACCAAGCCTCAGAGTGGATGATTTTCTTCTGAGCAGCTAGTTAAATGCCATAGTGTTGTCTTTCTTATCAGCACTTCCCTATGAAACACTGAAGAATAGAGTTCCTGGACTCACCAGCTGGAAAGCCTCCTTTTTTGAGATAAGAGAGGTCGTATTCATTCTAACATAAAATGCAGTATTGTGAAGGAATTTGTAAAAATAATAGAATCTATGTGTAGATGCTAAGGACAATTTAGCAAACATGTCCAGACACTTATGTTGTAAGACCCTCTTCAAAACCCTGTACTGCATTTGTGGCTATCTAACTGCCTTCTGGCTTTCAGCTTTGGGAAATCACAAGTAACTGCTTTCCTTTGCATATAAGGGAAATACGACATTTGACAGTCAAAACTCTGAGAAAAGAATTAAATAGTTGCTTTTTTTTTTTACATCTAATAATAGCAGCTCCTTTTTAAATGAATAAGTTTTTTAGTTGACAATAATGGAACTAATGTCATGCTAGTACCAGAAAGTGTTACAAACAGTATATTTACATTGACACGACCCAGCTAATGAACACTAACCTTGAGGTGCAGCTTCCTATGACCACTCCGGCTCGATTTACAGACAAGGACACTGAGCCGTGGTAGAATTACAGGGTGTATGAAAGATCATTTAATAAGCTTTCTCTCTTGCCTCCAGATTTTATTACCACAATCAAGATTTGCTAGAACATATATTCCTTAATTTCCTCTACTTCAGTGGGGCACAAGTTAGAGATCAAAACTATAGAAAGGCTACCTTACTATGAATGGCTAAAGAACATGGGTTTTTGATTTTATTTTGTTTGGTTTTGTCAGTTACCTCATCATTTATATCCCGAAAATGTGTGTGAATATCAAACATTTTATACACTTCATGGTTTTTGTGCTTTTGCTGTTATTACCACCATTGTTTTGATTTTTGCATATTTCTTTGTTTTATGTTTGTTTTACTACGCTTTGTATTATTTTTGGAAACAAGGTCTCACTCTCCATCCTAGACAGTCTTGAGACTTACTGTGAAGTCCTAGTTGAGCCTGAAGCCATGGAAATCTTCATATACTTTCCAAGTGCTAATAATACAGATATGAGTTACCATCTCTGGCTTGATTGTATTTTACATGTACTGAGAACTCTTATTTAAGTTTCCCTTCAAAATTTAAATTGTCATAACCAGGGCTTGTTTAGCCTCACGAATGAATTTTACATATTTTTTGGATAAAAGAGAAAAGAAAGAAATCAAAAGGAAGTTAGATGAAATGCCACATTACAAAATCCAAAATACCTTTAAATGATTTAAAGTCATGGGGCACTTAAATAATACAAATGCCCCTAATGTAGAGGACTATGCGGTTTGCAGTAATGCTGTCAACTCTCTTCATCATGTGATGTTCAGAATGATCCCGTTCTTTCCAAAGATCAGGTGTACTTAAAACCAGACTGCATAAGGACAATCATTTGTCTGATAGGAAATAAGTCTAATTCACTCAGTATCCCAAATCTTGATATAATGCTTAAAACAATAAATGGCACTTAGTAACTTCCTGCCTCATAAATACACACGTTCATCATTTAAATGAAGGCAGGAATAAAAGGACAAACTTTTTATCTCATAACACATTACCAGAGTACATAGTCCATCTCTATTACTTAAATATTTTGTTACTTCAAGCAAACACTTTTTAACATCTCCAAAATAGTAGAAGCAGCCACTTTCTAGTGAAAGATCTAACCCATGTAAATGAAGTGAAACAGAGTCAGGTATAGAGCAGGTGCTCACTATACATTTAGCCAATAGATTAAAAGAAATAGCAATTAAGTGAACGAAGACTCAAACTACAACCCTGATTTCACACACAGGTTCTGCTAAGATGATTTACTCAAGAACTCTTCAAATCCTGTGCAATCTATGCTCAAGGGATTTATTTAAGCCCTTAGCTAATGGGCTGACTCAGACTGTAACACAGTCTTTAGAGAACCCCGGGGATTGTGACTGAGGGGCCCCTCCCATGCTCTATCCACCTTTTAGTCTGTTAAGCTTTTTCTGCAATTAGCCCAGCATTGTTGGAGCCCTATCTTAATCCTAACACCTGGAGTTAAATTTCTGTGCCTTAATTCTACAATTTTTAAACTGTTCGCTATCAAACTACAAGCTCCTTGAAGGCAAGGACCACTCTACTCTTTTCTCCCAGACTAGACAGTCATTCCTTTTTCTGGAAAAAAAAATGCTTTAGAGGAATTCTTTGAATGAATTGTCAGGGCACAGAAACCTCATTGCACAAACAGTAGTTTTGGGCCCTCTAAAGTTTTTTTCAAAATTTATTTGTAATTTATTCTCTAAGTGGTAACAAAAATGTCACAGATGGTCAAATGCACACTATTTAAAATTTCACTGGATACCAATTTGATGAGCCACACAGTTACACAAAGAAGTGCAGGTACTGACTTAAATAAAGTGTTCTGTGTCATTTTATTCATTCATTAAACTGAACAAATATTGATTACCTAGTCAAGTCCAGGAACCGTCTAGGTCCTTTGATGGCTGAATAAAATAGACAGATATTTCTTCTCTAGTTGTGCTTAACTTCCAAGAGAGAAAGGACATTAAACACTAAATTGTATGGATTCTTGTATTGGAATGAAGTCCTATAGGCAGTAGTAGTGTCTTCTTAGTAGGTAGAGGCTGCACTGTTTATTAGGATAGCCAGGAGACATCCACTAAAAGACAACATGAAACAGAGACCTATAGCACGGGAAGGACTAAGTCAGATATGTTATTGAGAGAAAAGAATTGTATTCCAGGTAGGAAAAATACAGTTACCCTAAACTGCATACTATAAAACGGCTTTTTGATGGCCATTTTACAAAAGGCCAAAGCACAAAATATTAAATTTTTTAAAAAATAATTTTAAAAGTGTGATAATTTTATAACATTGGATTGGGAGATTTTGATAAAGCATGAAAGATCTACATGCAAAGGAAATACTTATAAATTCAACTTAATTTTCTTATTTTCAATAATTCAAAAATCAAGATGTTAAGGCTACTTCCCTCCTCACATATAGCTGACATAAAGCTAATAACTAGAATATGGGGAGTTTCTATAAATCCATATGACATCAATATAGTCCAATAGACAATCGACCAGCAAGTGATATGAACAGATACTTCTCCAAAGAGTTCTCCAAGTAGCTTGTGACCATATGAAAGAGCATCTGTCCAGCGTTATTAGAAATTAGAGAAATGTGAATTTAAAACACAAGAATTACCACTAGAGCATTATGTAATGAACAAATAAAATGGACTAAAATAGTAAATATGTGCAAAATTTTGAGTAGGCAGGGACTTTTGCATACTCACTGTGAGACAGTAAATTGATACCCATTGAAGAGTAATGTGACCGTATTAAAAGTGAAAATATGAGAGTCTGTGACTAAGCAATTTAACTTCTAGTTTACATCACATTGAAGTGTGTATAGATTAAAAGTCAAGAGCTATGAACAAAAATTCCCATAGTGACATTATTTAATATAATTAAACTCTAAAATCCTATCAAATGTCTATCCCTGGTAAATTGGAAAATAAACCACTATGCATTCATATAATGCACAACAATGGGAAAGAGCAGATACAAGATGCAACTGACAACTGATAGATTTCAGTAGCTTCTAGAGGACATAGGCATAAAAACCACACAGCTCTCATTACATCCCTTTGAAATAAACAAAACTCCACTGTTAAAGATGTGTGTAGCTTGTATGATAAATCCATGTATCTATAAAACTGTAGCATGAAGACAGCTAGCAGAGAGAGTAGAGAAAGGAAGCCATGGAAATCGAAGAGCAGTGATAGCTAAGGCAGCGGAATGCCAGGAGGGATGACAGCAGACCAGTCAGCTAGCTCAGCTGTAAACGCAGCGAGGGAACCTGCTGCTTAAAGCCAAACCTTTGGACAATGCCCTGGATGAAAAAAGAAAGAAAATAGAGTAAAACCTGCAAGAGAGAGTAGATAGCTAAAGCTGAGGAAGGTTAAAATGTGGTAAGGAAACATACAGGAAACAACAATTACAACAACAGGAGATGGTAGCTGACAGAATGAAACAAACAAACAAACAAAACAAAACAAAATAAAACAAAATATAAAAATCCAGAAACCAAAAACTGTCATGTCTTCACTTTAGGATCTAAACCTCTCTGATCCTGGGCTCATAGCACTACCATAGGCTGGTGGTAAGCACTGAAGAATCCTGAATCCATAGGCCTGCTAAGGAGGTATAATACTGGGACTATTAATGCCCAGGGAATTGTAACTTCCTAGACCTACACAAGGGCTCTGATAAGAGCTAAGTATCTCAATATAAGAGGCTGGTATGAGGGTTGTAACACCAGAGGGCGCTGATTGCTATGACTCCAACTTGTCTACTGTCTTTGCTCACTGCTGCTAAGCAGGTGACAGAGGTCAGCACTTAAAGCTCTCTTTGTCTTCCCCAAATCTATCCAGCTAAAGCAAAAACATTCCCATTAACTGACTTTTTTGTTGTTGTTGTTGTTTTTTCAGATAATCTGGAAAAAAAATGAAATTAACAAAGAGAAATTATTTATTTTGGCTCATAATTTCTATGGTTACTGAGTCTTTGCAAAATAAAATGTGGGGAAGATATTGTATACCAAATCTCCTTAGCTCCCTGATGATTATAAAATAAGGTGGAAGAGGGTATGGGGAAAGGGCTAAAATTCCAGTGTTTCCTTCAAATGCCTGTCCTCACGTGACTTAATGTCTCTCCACTACACCCTTTTGCCTGAGGTGCTCATCCTTCCTTAATTGTGCCATCAGCTAGGCACTAACCATTCGGGTTTTGGTGGAATCTTTACATTTCAGTTCCTAGCATAGAGTTTCATGGTTGATTCTTTTTAATGATTTATTGATAGTTATGTTTCAGTTTGTATTTCAGGGAATTCTCTCCTATGCTGTGTTTGATAAAAATGTTCTAGTATTTTTTTTTAAGTGTCAAACTTTTAAAACTTAAATAAAAGGAAGTACAGGTCATGAGTGCAGAAAAGATTTTAAGAACTTTTGTTTCAAAGGATTGCAAGGAAATGAGGTAGTGAGCATTTGGGAAGCTTATAGTAAGAGGAGGATTGCCTGACAAATACAGAGGTGGATGCTTTCAGCCAACCATTGGACTGAGCACAGGGTGCCCAATGGAGGAGCTAAAGAAAGGACCCAAGGAGTCGAGGGGGTTTGCAGTCCCATGGGAGGAACAACAATATAAACCAACTAGTACCCCCCAGAGCTCCCAAAGACTAAACCACCAACCAAATAGTACATATAGAGGGAACCATGTCTCTAACTGCATATGTAGCAGACGATGGCCTTGTCAACATCAATGGGAGGAGAAGCCCTTAGTCCTATAAGGCTTGATACCCCAGTGTAGGGGAATGTCAGGACAGGGAAGAGGGTATGGGTGACTTGGTGAACATGGGATTGGGGGGGGATCAGATAGGGGGTTTTCAGAGGGAATAACACTTGAAATGTAAATAAAGAGAATAATAAAAAAAGAGGAGTATTTATGAGAAAAAAAAAAAGAAATTCCAGTAGAAAACATATGTTAGCCATGAGCGTGAAGCTTAGTAATTGAACCTGGCTTAGCGAAGGGTAGGCTAAAGGTCCAAGCTTCTAAATTCTATACAAATGCTCATGACCTGTCTATTAATGCACAGCTCTATGGGAAAGGAGATCTACATTGAAAAGAGATTCTCAAAGGTAGTAATCTCCAAGTGCTGGTTTCAACAGCTTCTACTTCCTTTGAGGAGGAGAGAGTACTGGCTAGAAGTTACTGGCTAAAAATAGGAATGCAAACTAACATAACAAGGAGAAGACACAGAATAGAATTGTACTCAAGTAAAGTAAACATGGAGGCTCGGAGATCTGATGGCGTACCAGGTAGCAACTGGAGTCATCTGCAAGTTCTTGGAAGTCTACATAATGGCAGAAGAGTCAAATCTGCATAGTTTCTTCAGCCCTATCCTGCTTTTCTGATACAGGTGTGATCTTAACAAGACTATACAGGTACACAGGCATAAAGGAACTGCTTTGAACTATGCTCATTTGTACGTAATGTGGACACATATCTATCAGAGCATGCCTCACTTATTTAGAATGTAGATTTCCAACAATCGTCTTATTTTTTTGTTTCTGTACCTCACTTTATTCCAAGGATCTCAAACCCTGAAGGTCATAAAGATGATTCTCAACATAACTATTAAACTATTAAATAACTATTAAGTTCTAACTATTAAATAACTTAGCATGGATGTTTTCAAATGTATTAGTCTTTTGGCTTCAATACAAAAGTTTCTTCTACCATTCTTTCAAATATCTGATTCATCCCACAAATAGATAACTTGAGATGGCAAAGACAATAAAGTTAAACAGTCAGGTAAGCTGTTGTCACTACTTCTGTTTTAGTAACAACATCCTCAATACTATGAAACAAAACAAAATATTAAAGTAAATTACATGATCAGATTGATCTGATTTCAGTTGTCACTCATAAACTATGATTTGGAAATTGTGTATAAAAATAACTGCCTCATTTAGCTCATTGAAAGAACTGTGTGATGAATGAATATAAATATAGTGATAATAAATACAAAATGAAATTAAACATGTATCACATTTAAACTTTAGGGTACTATGTAGCAGTTTACTTCCAGAAACTTCCTGTTTTTATAAAGTTTAAATTCACTATGTTGGATAAACAATAACCAAAGCAACCTCATCTAATATGGTAGTGACATGAAACTGGGAAGTAATGGAAAATTTATCGGATGCTGAACTCACAATAGAAAGGTTTTTGACAGTCTAAAGCATTGTATTAAATCTTTAAGGAAAAATTTAATAAGAAAATATGTGTAGCAACTACCGAGCCTCCCCAATAAACAACAGTAAACCTAGAGCATGGGAGAAATTTGGCTTAGCAGCGCCCAGGTGAAAATAACAATTGTTTTAGCTGGCAATTGGCTCAATGAGCTCCTGTAATGAGATGGAATTGTCCCCAGAAGAGCTAGTGTGATTTTAAGATGTATTAATAAAAATATATCTTGAATAAATGAGATGGCAATGTTCTCTGCTCTGTACTACTGAGAACACACATTGTACACTCATTCAATTTTAAATATCACAATTTAAGGCAAGTAGAACATCTTCAGAGGATGTTGTATCCAAAAGTAAGAACATTCTGGTGACTTAAATAAAGTGAGCTTTTGTCAAGTTTCAGCTCCTTACTGAGGAGCAAAGTGACTAGGGGAAGACAAGAGGCTGCCTCAGCATTTTTAACAACAGTATGTAGAAAAGGGATGTCACACATGCATGACTCAAGTCCTAGAATGGGCAACGGTCAAGAAACAATGAGATATATGCTGGCTTGATAAAATAAGGCATCCAACCAAGTCTTAAGCCCAGTATCTTTTGAGGTGGGGAAGCTTCTTTATGCCAGCAGTTTCTGTTTACTAAGTTAGAAAATGGAAGTTTCCTTTCAACCAGATCCACACTTTGTCTGGGAGAGATTCCTCTGGGTAAATTTCTTCAGTCATGCAGAGCAAGATGTGAGCATGCTGATCGTTCCTAAGGGAGGCCAGATCAGCTGCAATATTTCAGAGCCATTGAACCATCAGGTGCTCTGCTCACAGCTAAAAAAGG
The DNA here is from genome assembly GCF_978045245.1 of Mus caroli. NCBI lineage: Eukaryota > Metazoa > Chordata > Mammalia > Rodentia > Muridae > Mus > Mus caroli. The sequence goes on along the minus strand of NW_028227259.1, from coordinate 53,111,400 downwards.
ATTTGGTTGTTGGCTTTTGGTCTTCCTTCACTTGCTCACAGGAGAGTTGGAGGCTGAACATGGATCAAACCTGAAACCTTCCTGCCTATCTCTGAGCTAGGACCTGGACCTATGAGATAATATTCACAGCGTAGTCTGGTCTTCAAATTGTCCTTATTCCTGGCACTGGTATATGTGCTTAATTCACAATAGGCAAGCAGACTTCCATCGAAAGAACCTTCTGTTTGCCTATAAAGTTTTCCTCAGGTTAACTCAATTTGCATTTCAGTAAGACCCACTTTGACCCACTGAACACTGGTACCTTTTACCCAGCATTCCTCAGCCCTACTCTTACCCTGGAATCCTCTTTCCTTCTCCTTCTTCCTGTGTTGTTCTTCATAGCACTTGCCTTTTTTAAAAAATACATATTGTAACTACTTCTTTGAAGCTTATATTCTTCAAAGAGACTTTTTTCTCTTTTGTTCTTGCCTAATGACTCTACACACTGAACCACACCTAGCAACAAAATACAAGGGACTGGTATTACTCAGTAAATTAAAGGTCTCTAGAAATTTCTAGAATATGCCTTTGCTGCACTTGAGATGGCTCCCAGCAAAGGTGGTAGTTAGGCTCAAGTGAACTTCATTTTAAAATCTGTCTACAAATTTGCCACAGGTGTCTACTGATTTTCAGACCCTGGTTGCAAATGCATGAAATTTTGCTGAGAGGGAAAGAAGAAACTTACTGACCAACTTGCGCAGAAAACAGGCATTAGAAATTGGCCAGTGGCTTAGGAAACAATGGGTGTGGTAATGAAGGGTGAAAATAGGTAGAAAATAGCAGTGCTTCAGATGTGGCAGTCTGACTATGTACTATCTAGACCAATAACAAATAACAGCAAAAGACTCAGATTTTTCTGGTTGGTTGGTGAGTTGTTTGTGGGAAGGTGAAATATATCATGGTCAATATATATATATATATGTACACACACATATACATACATATGTGTGTATATATATGTGTGTGTGTATATATATATATATATATATATATATATATATATATATACATATACATACATACACACACACACACACTTTGGCTTTCTAAAAATTTACATTAGACAAAGTCCTCTAAGTAGCTGAAGATGAAACATTAACTAGTATTAGGGCTCCCACAAGCCAGATTGATTTTAGAGTGCTGAGAGGTAACTCATCAGAAAATGTCAAACTGACACAAAGAAATACATTATTTTTATATTAATATTGCTGAGACTGGGGATTTGGGTCAATCGGTGAAGTGTTTGATACACAAGCACAAGGAGCTAGGTTAGCACTTAGGTGAAAGCCTAAAGGCTGAGTCTTGCAGTGTGTACCTGTAATTCCAGCACAGGGGTAGTAGAGACAGAACTGTAGGGCTCATTGGTGAACCATCCTCAAAAACCAGTGAACTCCGGGTGGATTTAGAGGTATGATGGAAAATAACTGATGACTTGTATTTGCACATGCATTCATGTGTATACACAAAATGCAAACAAACAAAAGTCACTGATACAGAGAGTGCCCCTAGAATCTAAGTGAAAATGGGCAAGAACATACATGATTTTTTTCTTAAGAGTGAGATAGCAACTGTGCTAAATCATGGGAAATGATTTTTTTTTTATAAAAAATTACTTACAGTATGTGAACTATTAAACCCTAGTCAACCAAAGAGTGAAAACTTAGGGCCCCAGTCTGAAGGGCATGACTGTAGTGGAGGAGATGGAGAACAATGATTATTCACAAAAGCTGGAATAGTTGTTGCTACAAATGATGATATTAAAACCCAGTGAGATAGCTTAAATTGGCAACTATATTCAGTTTAGAATCACATGAGAGCTTTTTTAGATCAGATTGCCCCATTGACATCTTGGTCTTGATTGTTTCCATTGAGGTGGGAAGACCTGCCCACTCTGGGCAGCACCATTCTCTGAGTTTTGGTCTTGAGCTGTGTAAGTTTGGAAAGCAGGTTTCATAGTAAGTGTACATGTACTCATTTCTCTCCATTGTAGACTACAGAGCTCCTGTCACTAGCTGTATTAAGAACTTCCCTGCTCTCATAGATGATAGCCTGAAATTGTGAAATGAAAAGTATGCTTTTTGGACAAGCTGGGTTTTGTTTTTGGTTTTTTTTTTTTTTTTTTTGGGGGGGGGGAGTGGTGTCAGGGCATTTTATCACAGTATAGAAATGAAATTAGGATACTGGAACACGAGGAGTGCTTGTGGCTGACCTTTGGCGTGCCACGCAAGCTGAAAGTAAATGCAGAGCCCACTTATTGGCATAGGTATTCCTTCTCCATAGCCCTATGTTCCTCCATTTCTTCTGTGCTGATCTTGGTTAGTGTAAGCTATTTCTAGAAGTAGAGAAAATTAGTAAATGAAAATAAAAACCAACTCTATTCCCATGGCAGACTGAAGATACCCATACTCATTTCGTATCCAATGGAACTTTAGGAAGAGGTGGGTCTCAAACTTTTACAACTTTCATCTGTAAGGAAGTCAAGTTCACCAAATAACACATTCTCATCATAGAAAAAGGGCACCTGGATTCAACTGATAGATCTGGAGCGAGTTTATGAATAGGAAAAGTGAACATGATCTTGGGGATAGAGCCTTTGAGGCAATTTAATGTACCATTTCTGTTGCTTCTCTACCTGAATTATGAAAGAAAGTGGTGTATTACATTCTTATACTCCTCCATCTCATTGGTACCAGAATAAATTCTCCTGATTAAGAAAATATGCATATATAGATGACTAATAGCTCCTATGGCCCACAATCCAAATAAGCCTTTTAACCTAGACTTCTTTTAGACAAATGATTATGCCATGTAGAAGATAGAAAAGTCCCTACCCAGCAAAGCCTCTTTGGTTTTGCATCATAGCCTCTGAAGGCTAAACAAAGAATCAGGATCCTTTTGAAAAGCTTCTTGCAGTTTTCTCATCAGCCCTTTCCAACATAAGCCCTTGTCCCCTGCATGCAGCTGCTATTACCATTTCAGAGGAAACCAACTTGGATTGAATCCCTGACATGGTAGAAAAGGCTCAATGAAATTTATTTGCCAAATAGAAATAATATCTTCCAAACTAAAATCAACCTGACCCGAGCAACATCTAAACTTTGCAGGAAAAAAGTGGCAAGTCAATTCCTACTGAAGTTTTCAACATTAAAAATTGTCCAATTGCTAAGTCAAGTATATGGATACTTTAGCTAAACTGAAACACAGTGGTATTCTCTAATTATTCAAAGTACATGCCTGAATACTACAATACAGAATAGAAAACAAACATACTAAGTTGCCCTACTAGTAAAAGCCTGTGTTCATACTCAAGCTCTTTGGGCTCAGGATTCTTGTTTTAAAGTTTATATATTTGTTCTACCCCTTGGAAATTTATAGATTGGCATATTTAAGGAATTCTTCTGTGGGTGGAAACTAACATATCTCAGTGCTGCTAACATAGGTATCTCAGACACTACATTGTATTCCTAGGGAACGAGTCAGGTATCTATCAAAGTATCTGGAATTAATTTGTTGATTGAGTCTGCACTCCCATTTGGACATGAGATCTGCCCAAACCCTTCACAGCATGGAAATGACAGGGTATCCAACATCACAGCCATTTATCTAGTAAAAATTACCTCTGCTGGAACAGAGGATACTACTACACATAAGATTAGGGCAAAAGTTGACCAACACATCCTAAAATGAGGCAAACCACATTCCTGAGTCTGTAGCTACCACAGACTTATTCTGTGGGCAGAGTGGGTTAAAACTTGAGCCCTCTTAAGATTGTTGCTGATACCTGCCTCATCCCAGTTGATACTTTTCCAGTTATAAGTAGCTGGACTGGCCCAGTTAACCAATTCTAAACCATCTTGACCCCCAAATTAATTTTTGACATGATTTAAAACCTTTGGACCATTTTATATCCAATAGCATTGCTTCTTTTAGTGTAAAACCCACCTAACCATGGGATAATAAGCAGGGCATCTGAATCTTCATGATCTTTACCTTCCAAAGACAGATTGATCATGGGTAGAGCAATTTTCTCCAGAAAATGTACTCCAAGAGCTATATGACTCTACATCTCTCAACTACTCCAGGTGCACATTCCTTAGTAAGACAGTCACTAATTTCATTCTTTCCACAGAAGAGTTATCATGGCTATATAGTTTCCTGCTGGGTTATTGTCATGAAGGAAAGTGAGGAAGAACCTATATGTCTGACTTTTAACCTCAGAATGTCATACTGACCATTCCCAAATATGAAACTGTTTCTTCTTCAGGGTACTAGAAATTCCAGTATCGGCTACTTGATACTACTTCAAGGCACCTGACCAAAAGAAAGCCTGATATTCCAAGTTTACTGTGGTTTATCCACCCAGATACACATTGTACTGTCATGATATGGTGAAGACATGACTCACCAACTGCCTCTATGGTGAACACATGCAGGTTACAATATTGTATGTAAGAGATTCTATACTGCACATTTTGAAAAAAATGTCCTTACACTTTCTGGAGTTACAAACAAACCACAAGGACATGACTAGGAGATAATTGGGTAGAGGTAAACATACATCACTTAAATGGGCATACAGATTTTATGATAGAGTGAGAGAGAGAATCCCAAGACCCAACACCTGGAAATTGCAAAGCATTTGGGAGAAGGATTGTTGATAGAATAGACAGAAAGAAAATACCATAGGATGTCACTTTCAAACTGTGTAGATCAAATGGAAGCTGAGCTTCTTGTATCTTCCCAAAAAAATTAACCACCATTTACTTTTTTATTGAATTTTGTTATTTTACCTACTCACTTTACATCCCATCCACTGCCCACCTCTGGGTCACCACCTCCCACAATCCTTCCCCCATCCTCTACCCTTTGATTGGGGGCCCCCTAGGAATTTCTCCCATCCTCTGGCAATTCAAGTCTCTGTGAAAATAGGTGATTCTTCTCCCACTGAGGCTAAACAGAGCAGCTCAGCTAGAACATACTCGATGTGTAGGCATCAGCTTTCAGGATAGCCCCATTCTAGTTTGGGACCCACATGAAGATCAAGCTGCACATCTAGTACATATGTGCAGAGAGGCCTAGCCCCAGCCTCTGTATATGTTCTTTGGATGGAGGTTCAGTCACTAAGAGCTCCACGAGTCCAGGTTAGTTGACTCTGTTGGTCTTTCTGTGGAGTTCCTATACCCTTCAGGGCCAGCAATCCTTCCTCCTATTCTTTTATAAGATTCCCGATGCTCCATTCACTGTTTTGCCATGGTTGACTGTATTTGTCTGAGTCAGCTGCTGGGTGGAGCCTCTCAGAGGACAACATGCTCCTGTCTGTAAATATAAGAGAGTACCACTAATAGTGTGATAACCACCATTCTCTTACCACTCCTTTAAACCTTTCCATGAAATTCATCAATACCAGGATATGGGACCTGTTCCTATGGATATAACTCAAAAAACATGTCAACATCTCCGGGTGTCTGCTTCCCTCCATTGCTGAAGCTGATGTATTAATCCACTGTTGCTTCTGCAGAGTGATTAAATGACACTCAGCTGACTCTGTAGACCATCAACACACATTAGACTAACTTATATTTTCAGGCCATCCTTCATAACAAGAACTAGGGTCACTTATTCAAACTTAACTGAAAAAAAAACCCTAATGTCCATTAATCTTCCAAAGAGACATATACAAGGCACCCTATAATTCGTGTCTTCTAGCAGATGTGGATCAAAACTGAAAAGAGAGGGTACACTTAGAAACTTTTGCTCTTCGAGGACATTGCATCTGCCTATGTATGATGCTTTTCACACAGCAGCCCAGATTTAGTTCTCCTACTCAAAGCATGTTACCTTTCCCCATATAAGAAAGAATGTTTATAGAAGCAGTCTGAGGACAAGGGGTTTGGAATATTAGAAGAGGAATTGGGAGAAGAGAGAACAGGGACTAATACTGATAAAGGCTAGTTCCAAAAACCAGACCATCTTTGGATATATGTTATTTTAGTATAAAAAGGATGTAACCTCACTTTGTAGTCATTGTGTAGGGCTGGGAAAATAGTATTTTACCTAGGGGAGAACAGTTAGCATCTTCAAAAGATGGAATAGGTAAATTTGCTGATTGTGGGTGTTCTCTAACTAGAGGAAGTCAAGTATGCAATAGATGGTTGTTTAGTCAAAGTACTTCAGAAGAAATTTAAGACTATGATAGATTCTATGATACTTTTTTTTCTCTCTGTTTTGACATGAGGGAGGTAATTTTCTAGGGGAAAGAGAAAACTTTCAAAATATCTGAGATTATTTTTTGCATGTGTACTTCTCTGCATCTTGCCTCTCTTCTCACTCACTTTAGATTTCTTGAGCAACAAAGCATGTCAGAAATCAACAAGCTCTTCATAGGTATGCTTTAAATCTTTATAAATTGTGACACAATTATTTCCTCATTTCTATTTCCTCATTTCTTTCCTCACTCCAAACCCTAAAATGTAAATATAGACTGATAAGTCTGTATGATGTTCCTTATTTGCATTTGGTACTCAGTAACTACTCAGATCATTCCTAGGAAGACTCTTTCTCCTGCTTTCAGCATTTCTTCATTGTCTTTTCCTCTTGGTGTAGGGATGAACCTCCTGACCTTTCCCTCATCCACTTTGCCATCTCTATTGTTGCTCTTGTTCAGCTCACATTGATATTTATGTGGGTAAGACTATGTACACAGCTTCTGACATTGCTGACAGATAAAGTCTTGAATTAATTGACTGAATATTTGGATGAAAAATCAGCTGGAAAATTCTCTGATCCTCTGGCTCTCTTCCACAATTTTCCTTTCAGCCTTAGGTGCAAGAATTCTTTCCTAGATGGATCCACTGGGATTAAACTCTACAACTGCATTCCGACTGGTTGTGGTTTTCTATACTGGTTTCCATCCATTGCAAAGAAAAGTTTCCCTGATGGGGAATACGGACTACAATGATATGTGGTTAGGAATTAGTAAAGTAGTGGTTGTTGGTTCTCCTCTGAAATCTCTAGGTCACTAGACTTGGGTAACTGGCTAGGTTAACAGGCAAGATGGTCCTCTTACTGAGCTGATCTTAATCCCAATTAGAGGTTGATTAATTACTGTCAAGTTCAGTGCAACACTACTGTATCCTTAGGATTATAGCAACATACTGGTCATTACTGTGACTTCAGATACAGAAACTGATTCTAAATGTAACTAAATTGCTTCTCCAGTTTCTATTGATTTGCAATATTAAAAAAAAGAGAGATGTAGGGCATCATGACTTTCAAGCATCCTCTCCTCAGAGACGTCTTCTCTACACCCCAGAATGCAAGACAATGGTGGAATTCTATCAATTCACACAAGAGTCTTCACAGTACCAGTTTAGAAATATATGAGAGAATGTGTGTTCAGAGATCTCAGAAGACCTAGCATCCATGGTGCTGGATATTTTGCAATACATGTACCATTCATCTAAGTCACAGTAATGCTAAGCTTGTTTTCCCTTCAAAATTTCCACTTGTGGTGTACAACACTTATGACACAGGGCACTTTTGCAGAAGTGGAGTGAAACTCCCTGAGACTTGCCTGAGAACTAAGTTGGGACTCTGCCCCTACAATGAATGATAGCAGCCTTGCATCAGCAGGACCTACACTGTCTCAGAAGAACACCAACACTTTTTATTCTCAATATATTACTTCCTTAGTGAAACCCCCAGTTGAGCTTCTGTGAGGTTTAGTGCTGATTAAGCCTTTATTGTTTAAAAAGAGGCCTGTTTCTTGAGCACTTCTATGGGGAGTTGGGAAGGCTAGGGCCAGCACAATCCTTACTGATTCTAGACCCTTTGTTTCTAAATTAAAGTAGGCTGCTAAGGTTGGTAACTGCATGAGTTATTGTTTTCTTAACATTAAACACTTGATTTAAAGCATATTCCCTCTGAAGGAAGGTATAATTTGGGAATTATTTGAAGTCTCTAAGTGGTTGGGAAGTGGGTTTAGCTGGATTCCTAGCTGTAAGCAAAAGTCGGCCTCTGATAAGAAGCTGTTGTATTTTATTGATGTGAAGGAGGTAATCACCCTCTCGGGGCTTTCTTTGGTTCAAGAGCATCCTCATTGTTATTTGCAGGCTGCAGTGTAAAATTCTGAATATGTTCAGATACATTTACCCCGTACAACTGAGTTCTTCTCATCAAAAGCAGCTTCCAAGTAGCTGGGCGAAGTTTTAACGATGTATTGGTTGTAACATGAGTTTTGTGAGGCAAGAAAGCTTCCCTCCATTACCTATTCATATGCAATATTGAATTATAAAATAAAACACGGACCTGAAATAGATAGACTTTCCAACAGAGAGACATGCAGCTGCATTACAGAGTCAATTTCATATAGGGATCTTGTGCTGAATCATTTAGCTATTTAGGAATGCATTTCGCAGCTAACTCATCCTGGCAGGCCCAGCGGAATGCGGTTCCTCTTAAAATAAATATGGAGTCATCAAACAGGCCTCACTGTGACAATTAACTGCTGGGCTTGAAGGAACTTTCCTATGGCTTTTCAAAGCATCCAGAACAAAAAGAGAGAGAGAGAGAGAGCATGAATCACGAGCACCTCTAGATATAGGAACAATCTTCTCAAATTTCAATCTTGAATATTAATCCATTGTATTTCCTAGCTGTTAAAAAAAAAAAGGCTTTGTTATACCTGCAAGTAACTGAGTTTCTGGGTAGCTTGAAACTTGCTAAAATAGTTAATTAATAATAATAATAGTAATAATAATAATAATAATAAATGAGAGAAATAATCAAATAGTGATATGTCTAGATGCATTACAGCAACATAGACTCAAATTTCCTTAAAAATTGAGTTATAATATAATTCTAGGAGTTGTTTAGTTGGCTTGACATTATGCATTCTTAAAGCTTTTGAAATAGTTTCACAGAGGGATGATGCTTATTAAGCCAGGGTAGCAGCAGAGGTGGAAAGAACCAAATAGATTTGAGATATATCCACTGAGCATGGGTATAATCATAGCTTTGCAACTGTGTTCACTATTATCCTATAACTTAAATATGGTATCTGGGTGCTAGGTAAAGAAAAATTTTATTCCCTGCTTCTGACACGGCCAAGAAAGATAATAGAATATGCATGGGGATATCACATGTGGCAGATGGAGCACGTTGTAGAGAAAAATATTAAGTGTTCAGCAACACCCATAGTCTAGAACACAGTGGAACTCAAGAAATTAAAATGAATCATGAAAAGGACATACTATACTTGGCCCTATCTGAGAACACAATGAGGGTGATTAACCCACAGGAACATGGTGTGACATTGGCTATCCGTGTGTTATTATACACTGGAAGTAGTACATGAGAGCAGAGAAAGCTTTATAAAGTAGATACACTCACAGGAGATATTAGCTAGATTCCTTGTGGAAAGCTGATACATCACCCTGTGATCCAATAGACTATATTCACCAGAAAGTGTCTTATGCAGGGAAGTTGTGAGTTTATTCCTATCCTGAAGGCACATGGTTAGTTGTTCCTTTTGTGACTCTGAGCAAAGCATGCGAATAGCCTGATTATCGGCATTTTACAAATGTATCAACAATACTCACAGGGATGATACCAGGTACCCTAAATCATAAGCAGTAATTGGCTCAGTTGCTATTTTGATCCCTTTGTACATCACTTCAAAGGCTGCCCTCCTTTTCTCTAAGCACCTGGGCCCTGGGGTCAATGCATGGAATTTCAGGGTGGAAGAGCTATGGGTCCTATTTCAAAGAAAACTTCTTTTGTACAATCAGATCTGAACATTTCGAAGGGTTGGCATGATAAGGTGGTGAGATCTCAACCCATTGACAAAGGACAAGTAACTTTGCCATCCTGTGACATTTTTAAATGGCATTGCAGTATTAAAGGGAAAAGAAGGCAAGCAAACTCTTTTCATTGGCAACATTAAATTGTCTTACAATTCAGACTAACGGAAACTGTAGATAAAGAAAGGTTTAATAGATTATAAAGTGATGTTTAAATGTTAGCATTTTTACTATTGACATCATTGCATACCTGAGTGGAATGAGGATAGCATGGCTCAGAACTCTCCTTGCTTATGGATGGTCATATTCTCTTAGACGGGACTGCTTAACAGAACAATCCATAGTTCCTTTGGGACATGGTGACACACAGACAGAAACATCATCTTTGATTGGAAGTGATGAGAATTTATGGCACAGGGACTTTTACATTATTAATTAGTTTTTTCTGTCTTGTCCATTTCTTTGCCCCCATTCAAGCAGGCAACCGACTCAAATCAAGAGCAGCTTGTGACAAGGCTTCTCAGCATTTTATCATCAAAACCACAAATTCACTGTGAATAGTAGACTCTAAAGGATACTGGAAGAGATTTCTCAGTGAGAAGAAAGTTGATAGAAAAATAAGAAAGATACATTGTTCTTACAGATAAGAATACTAGTATCCAATATCCTTGTACCATTCAATGGTAGAAGAAAAACCCAGTACTTGTCTACTTAGTTTTGCACAGAGGCCAGATGCTGGGGACAAGGCTTACTACATTATCAAATCATCCTTAAATTCATCTTTGACAGAGCCAAGGTTTTGCAATAGCCTAACAGTTAGAGAGGGGAAGTCCTTAAACTATCTAAATTTTCTGTAGCCCTCAAACAGTGCAAGTGGAATCAGCAATTTTAATAATGTTTACATCATTAAAGAAAATGAAAAAAAAATAAAGAAAAATGGACATGAGAGCTCACATTCATCTTAAAGTCCCCAAAGGGAAAGGCTGAGAAACTAAATGCAGTCTCAAGGGTAGAAGAGACCACTATGGTGAGAAAATCTTAAAGACAGTCATTTCAAAAAAGAGTTGAGGCCATGGATGACAAGCCCTAGACAGTGGCTGATTCTAAGTGTAATGTAACACCATGAGAATGGAATCTTCTCCATATACCATAAGAAAGCTTGCATGTGCTGAGCAGCCAACTTAAGATTGGGATCCTCACACATTCTTTAGGCAAGTGCTAACTGCACCTTCTCTGAAAGGCTAATTGAAGCCTATTATGGTATAACCCTTTCACATCCAAACTCTTTAAATCCTGAGTTAGCCAGTGCTGAACATCGAAATGAAATTTCAAGTCAGAATTTTTTTCCTTTATTATCTTCCTATGTCTTCAATTTTGTTAAAAATCTGTGGGAAGCTATATATTAGTGAAAATGCTACACTTCCCTCCACAGGGAAGAGAGCTGTGGCCACGAGTTAATCTCCTACTGTCTGCCTCCTCTATGGGAAAATAAAATTTCAAGGTCTTGTTGGATAGTGGGGCCTGGATATCTTACATTTCTTCTACTTACCCTATTGTGGTAGAAAGACTGTAATGGTTGCTGCCACATGTGCCGATTTAAAGTGTCACATTGAAGACTCCTGGCAGCTTCCTTTCCGTGTTCTCTCAAGAAGTCAGTCTACAGATTATGAAGGAGATAGTGCTGATATTAAATGATGAATCTCAATACATAGAAAGAGAAGAGGAGGAGGAAGGGAAGAGGGGGAGAAAGGGGAGGAGGGGGAGACAGAGTAGAAGCAGGTGACATGGAGATCAGTTCTAGGCACATGAATGAATTCACCCTAGACCTTCAGCCTGTTCTAGATTCAGCTGAATGAAGACAAGTGAGTAACCCCAATGACACTATTTGGAGCAGAAGAGCTGACCAGCTGAGATCAGTCTGAACTGCTGTCCATGAAGAACAAGTCACTGCTGTCCGACGTTATTATGCTCAGGGTTGTCAGTTATATAGCAACGAGATAACTAAAATAAACCTCTAGGGTTCATGGTATGTTATTATTTCAGCGTTCTTTCACCACACTTCCCCTCTCCTGGAAGTCTCTAATGAGTATAAATTAGAACATCTATAAATACCAGCTAGTTCCTTCTGGAGGAAACTTCACCAATGCAAATGTTCTCTGCCCTCAACTGAACTTCAGCTTCTTTAAATAATTCTTGATTATCATTCTGTATGCTTTACATTGACCATTAAATGTGCTTTCCATACCTTCTTTGCACCCCCCCTCCATCTCACACATCATTCTCTGTTTAAGGTCTACCTGGGTAGAGTAAGGTCACCCTGCCCTCTCTGTAGATCTTCGTGGCCCTCCATACAGGACCCATTCAGTGTGAACAGGTGGGAAGATGTTTCATTGGCTAGTCTCTATACCAGGCTAGAGAATTAACAAGTTTGCTCAGCTCTCATAGCTGCATGGCCCAGTCAACCTAGCAATAATAAAGCCATCATTTTGTGTTTTATATTTTTTACTTAGATGTGTTACTTTTTCATTCTAAATTTATAAAACAAGATAGGGAAAGTTACTGATTCATAAAATCCATGAAGGTTCTTAAATATTTACAAACTGGAACAGAATTTCAACTCCAGACAACAATTATTAATTTTCTTCGTTGTGGCCAATGTTTCTATATAAACTCTACATCCAAACCATTATCATTCGTTTAGTCTCAGGTCAAGTCCTACGTTCTTCTGCATTTTAAACTCTTCCTCTATACTGAGTCTCTGCTCTTCAAAAGTATCTCTTATGTAAAAATTACTCCTTCAAGACAGGCACATTTTATCCACCATGTTATTTCTGTGATTCATTTCTCAGGTGACTTCTTGGAGATGCTCCTCTAATATCAGCCTTCTTCTATCACATCATTTAGATTTTCAACATCCTTTAACTTGGTCACCATCCTTAGGCTCCTATGTTGTATTAATTCCTTAGTAAATAGAACAGTCTCTGGGCTCTCTGAGCTAGGGTTTCTACATTTTTCCTTAGGTGTAATAGTGGCTATCCTTTCTGTCCTTGACTTACATATAATGACACACACCCCACCCCCACCATTCTTTTAATTTAACTATGATTCAACATTCCACTCAGAGGCAATACCTTTCTACCACATAGCAAAACAGCAGCTTTCCCCAGGTCACCAACATTGTCTCCTTTCTCATTCTTTGCCCATTCACATTCTAGTGCCATCACGGCAATACAAGAGTTGTGGTCTAATTGCCATTTAACCATCTCTGCCTTAATCTTTATAACTTATTGCATACATCTCCATCCTCAGTTTTACCCACATAATTTATTTTTAATTACCTCATGGCTTGTCTTGGGAGTTGTATAATATATCATAAACACAACATTTCTTTATTTAAAAGTAAAATGTCATCAAGCTGGCTCATTGCTAAATTCTTCATCACATAAATTAGTATTATATCTCAACTGGTACCTCCATCTCAAAATGTCAGAAGTTTTGAATCTCATTTACTAACACATACTTATTCGCATGGGTACCATCTTTATAAATATTTCTGATATACAATATTATTTTTTCTGTATCCATTGCTTGTATTGATGTACCTACCAATAGCTTACCTACAGTATCATTCTATGTTTCCAAAGATAGTCTACTCCCTTACTATTCTTTGGATATCATTGTACTTGAGAATCCATAAAAGTCCTTAAGAGATTCTTGTTGTCTACCAAATATGTGAGCAGCACCTGTCTCTCTGTCAACATCTGGCTCCTCTCTACAGCTCCAGCCAAACTCTTGTATGTCTCCTGCAATATAGACAGGCATTTGATGCAAGCCCTCCCTGAACCTATTCAGTGGCTCATGCTTGCCTATCTGCTTTTCAAGGGCACTGTTCTAGGCTCACTGAATAAGGGAATAAAATATCCCATTCTAATGGGATTTACTGTCAAGTAGACAATGAACCATAAACAACAGTCATATGAATAAATTACATAAAACATATTAGAAAGATCATTGAGAATAAAAGAAAAATAGGCCATAAACAATACATAGAATTTACAGGTAAATAGAGCAATATAATAGAAAGAATAAGGTAAAACAAAGCAAAATGTTGAGGTAAAGGAACAAAGGGAATGTTGATTCAAGTTTCAAGCAGGGTAGAGAGCAGTAATTGAGAAGAGTTTTAAGCAGACAGAAGAAGATAAGGGTCAGTCATTGAGGTGTTCAGGCGGGTCCTTGTCATATTTGGAGAAGAGCAAGAAGGGCAAATTAAGTAACCAAGCAGTGTTCTATAAGGCAAGGTATCCTAGATATTCCTGAGCATTTTAGATTTGCTTTGAGTGAAATAGGAAGCCAGGGCAAAATGGTGAGCGAATGGAGTGCATATTCTGTCCTGAGTTATAAAAAGACATCTACTACTGTGCTGAAAAGAGGCTGGAAGAGTAGTGGTCGAGTCTAGGATACCGTGTGGCCACTGCATAAATCTAAGAGCAGATAGAGATTTGAAAAGCATGATAGGAAAGAAAGAAATAGAGAGAGGAAAGAAGCAAAGTAGGGAGTGAGATATGAAACAGAAAAAAGAAAAAGTGAATATAAAGACAGAAGAAATGGTAGACTGAAAAAGAACACACTGTCGCCACTGGACTGAGTCATTTGCTAGCCTAGCCCATTAGTATTCTGCCAGCTTCCACCTCAGCAGTGCTCCTTGCTCCTGTTATGGAGTTAGCAGCGACTAACCTGCCTTCCTCTTGATTAATCTGAGAGTAGAGTATTTTCTGCTACCTGGGCTATCAAGCTGAAGTCCTGTCTGCTCTTTGAACAATGAAATCAGCCCCAGAGACAAGAGTTGAAAGGAAATCAGAATAAGGCGAGTGGCAATTGGGCAGCTAGACTAAATATAGAGTCATTCCTGCAACTCCTGCTGCCCACACTCTGTGCCTGTTTCCTTGTGAATCTACATTTGGGGAGAAATTCCACCTGTCCTTGTGTCCATGAAATGTTTATGCGTTCTTTAGTCTAGAAAGATGCTCAGAAATTGATTGAGTGAATAGCAATTCCATGTGGAGAAGAAGAAGCTGATAAACAGAATGTATAAATTCCAGAAGAAAACCAATAGGTTTTTTGCCCTGAAAAAACTATGGCAGCCGGGTGTGGTGGCGCATTGAAACCATACTTAAACAAACAAACAAACAAACAAACAAACAAACTAGAAATGACTATGTTACAAATGCAATTCACACTATATTAGTGATAGCTTTTTATCATGGAAACTTTCTTAAACTGCTTCACTCAGATCTTTCTGTGGACAGATACTTTCCACGTCTTTTGGGTCTTTACCTACTTTCCATTTTCATCCCCAGTGAACAGCTCATTGCAATCCTGTTTATCTCAGGCAGACCTTGCCAGGATATTTAATAATTGCCCTTCCTGTGCTGGAAGTTGTTATATTGATCGCTTTGAGAGATAATATTTACTTTTTTCTCTACATCCATTTGTTCAGAGCATTCCATATACAGTCACAGCAATTATCAGAGCTAATTCTCAAAAGCAGAGAAATTGCAGTCTTTGGCTTCTATCTATAGGTTTTCCTTCACTTTTACAAATAATGATTTATGCAAAGTCACCAAGACAGCCATTGCTTCGATGCTAGGTTTATTATCTCCATGATGAACAGACAAGTCATTAAGCGCTCTAGGAGGATTAGTGTAGAGAAAGATCACCACACTGTGATTTTTCTGGTTATGTGGTTCAATACAATGATGGTTTAAGGAAATAAGAGCCAATTCGAGACCTGCCATTGTGGAACTCTAAATATCATCAATAGGCAGTTATCAAAGCTCGGACTGATTGGGATTTTCCTCCCATAAAATTCTCATCCATCACATACCCACTAAGTGAGTCACAACAAGTAAATTCTAAGAAATGGGAATGATGTCCCAGTTTGAATCTATAATATATGTCTTACCCCTGGGCCAAGGCTATCAAGTAACCAGAAAGAGTTCCCTTAAGCCTTGTGTAATTAGCTTCCATATAGCCACATTTCATGTTGCTCTGTATATTGTGTGGAGTGTATGTTTGTGGATTTAAAATTGTATTGGTTATAAGAAGACCAGTACAGTTTCTTTCGAACTGTATTTTTATGTGCATTATGGTTGGTAGAAGGCATAGGAAAGTGATGGATGGATGAGTGATTGAATATATGAATGAATGAATGAATGAATGAATGAATGAATGAATATACAAACACCTAACTCTGTCTCTGTTTGTTATCCTTGGTTCTTCTCTGAACTTTATTCTAAATAGTGATCAACTGTTCTCTTACCATATAGATGTAGTGGGAACCTAATTTTCATAAGGCTCCATTTATTATTAAAGGTTTTATATAGACTATGTCTAGGATTTCTTTATATCTTGCTCACAGTAGGTGCCCCCTCTCCTTCTTTTGTCAGCTACTCTACATTCTAGATTTCTACAATTGGAAACTACAGAATGTGATAATGACACTAGCAGCATTAAAGTTAACAGCTTTATAGTTGGTGTAGTTTAATAGAGAATAAATGCATGGAAGCAAGTACCTGATACTTAATTACTGTATTCATAATTTCAAAATCTGGGAAGCATGGTTTAGGTCATTCAATTTCTCTGGTTTCAGTATCTTCAGCTTTATGATAATATAACAATGCTCTGGCTCAAAGGATTATTGTGGAGGTGAAATGTACAGTACATTTTAGTTGTTCTTAGAGTACAGTAGTGCTGAATAGCATGACCTATGGTTTCAGGGCATATTCCTGCGGGAACTAGGCATGATTTTATTGCTCAACAATTCCAAGACAGGAACAGTTACATTCTCATCAGTTGACTGATGAGAAAACTAAGATTCAGAGTTCCTTAACAGAGTCAGGTTCAGAGCTAACCAAGTTAAACAAATTCCAACAAAGAGGGAATGGCTGGGCTGCAGTTCAAATCTAGGCAGTTAGACTTTGTCTCTTAGAGGTGGATAGGATTTCCCTTTCGTGTCCCATCAGATATGGTATTACTCCTTCCCAGTAGTCACTAGCACTTCTGCTTGTCCATCAAGCTTCCTTTCACTACTGGTAATATCAGTGTTGGATAGCATGTTTTAAACACTCGTTTGATAGTAAAATTGAGTGTAGTTAGTCTGAAGTGACTAACTACATTAATTTAATTTAACTTAATGGTTATTATACAATGATTCACTTCTCCCTTTTATGATTTGATTGCAGTCAAAGGCTGGGCTGATCCTTGTACTGCTTGGTATACTCCACATACACATACATGTGATGTTCCTTAAAATAAATACTTGCTAGAGGCACTGCTGTCACGTAATGGACATGGAGTGCTACAGATGTTGACAGGAGTAAGTCCATTTGGACATATGTGATGATTCAGGTAAAATGAGAGAATGAAGTTCCAGGGTTTCAGGAAAGGATAAAGCAAGAGTACATTTGTGAGATAGGTACACCATCAGATGAACAACTAGGCCTCCTGGGCTTGGATCTCTGCTTGTTACAATGCTCTTTGTATGAGAAAATGTCTACTTACTGCTAGGTTCTCATTTTAATTAATTCTGACACTGGGCTGACTGGCTCTACCAAAATGCTCAGATGCAAATAAGATGAGTGTGGGAGGAGACTCCCAAATGTGTGCCTGAGCCTGGACATCTATGAATGTATGTCATACTAAGAGCTTCTTAATTCTAAATTGTGAGCAACAGCAATCCACAACACTGTGTAGGAAAACTCATTCAATTACAACTCTAAAATTTAAGTTGCTTCTTTAAACCTTGATTAAAATTACCGGGCATGCAACAGCAGACGGAGAGCAGCAATGCTGCCCTGAGCAGTGATTAATGGCCAGTCCATCAGGTTGTTTTGCAATAATCATCAGGGTCCTCTAAGGATCAGCATCTCCAGCATCTGCAAGGAAAGACAGATGTGTGGCTGCCTCGTGAGACCTACTGAGTCAATTTCTCTGGGGTGCCAGTGATGATATGTGGATACAGGATGTGTGATGCAGTGATGCTTCAGTTATCCTGTAAGTTGTGTATAGCTGATGTCTGTGTTGAATTTATACTAAAAAAAAAAGAAAAAGAAAAAAAAGCGACTACAGCATAGCCACTATGTTGAGATATGTAGTAGCCATCCAAAGGCTCATATGTTGGTGACTAGGTCCTCAGAAATAGGTTAAATCATGGAGAGTTGAGTAGATTAAAAAAGCACTGATTCACCAGTGGATTAATCATCAATAAATCCAAAGTAGGATAGTGTTACTGGTAGACAGGGCCTCGTTTGATGAAGGAGGCTATGAAGACACACATAGAACAATATGCCTTAACCAAGGGCCCTTCCTGTTTCTCTGTACTTTGTATGTATATATGTACTCTGTGTGTACAACATGTGCAAGGAGCTTATTGATGTTAGGGGTCACTGTTGGATATATTCCTCAATCATGCTTTACTGTTTTGGAGACAAAGTCCCTCACTGAACATGTAGCTTGTCAATTTAGCTTGACTGTAGCTTTGCTAGCTAGAAAGCTCCAAGTGTCAAGCTTGTTTCAGAATGGGATCATGGGCAAAAGCTGTCATACTTTGTCTTTTTAAGATATGGGTTCTTGGAATCGAACCCAGGTCCCCAGGGTCATGTGGCAAACAATTTACTGAGTGAGTCATCTCTGCAGATTTCCCTTTCTGTTTCTTGACCATGCTAATCAAGTGATTGTGAAGTAAGCAGACACCAGGCATATAATGCCACAACCACAATAATGACAGCAACAGCAACAACAAACTGTGAGCCAAAATAAATCATTCTTCAAGATCTATTAGTTATTCATCATGGCAAGAAAAAGATGGGTAACCATCATACTGGTTAGATATCATCCAAAATGTCAATGCCTCAAATATTAAACCCAAGGAATCCAACATATTGTAACTAATAAAGCAAGAACCTTAAATATACAGTCACCCCTAATAACTGGGCGCACAAATTTGCTCTCAGTCAAGGTGTGCTGTCCCCTGATCAGAAGCCTCCACAGAAAGAAAAACTTTTTAAAATGCCAGACTTCAAATAAGTTTTCAAACAGCACCTAGAAGCATGAAGAGAATAAAACCTAATTGGTGAGTAGATACAAAATATGCAGGTGGCCAATTTTCTCTTTGAAAAAAAATTAAGGTGTTTCTAAAATGAAGACAATTATGGAATTTCCTGGTGAGCTCTCACTAATACCAGGGCTGGAGGGGCCCAGCGTGTACACGTGGATGGTCTCTTGGGGTGTGGTTCACACCTGTGTTGTCTGGCTGAGTTAATAAACCAATACATATCTTTGGTACACTAAATAATTCACAGCTTTTGAGGCACAATTATTGTCAACAAGCTTCTAATTCTCATATCATTTTGGAGCATACAGGCTCATTGACATTTCACCAAGGTGGAAATTCTATTTCTTCAGTATGGTCCACTGAGAACCAAAAGGGAGACCAAAACATAATTTAAAACATTCTTTGTATATTCAGTTCTCCAAATTTAATCCTGTTTTTAAGAGGGATATTTCTACAGGGTCCCAATGGGTGTTTAAGAATGATCAGGTCCATAGAAGCAATGAAACAGCAGCCAGAGGCAATTATCCACATAATTTGGCATAATTTTCTTCCACCTGAATCATAATTGAAACAGAAATGGAAATGAAATCTCCACGAGGTCACCAATTTTTGTCTGTTTTGTAGACCAACAAAACAGAAACTCCTTGAAGCAAAGATCTTGCTGTTTCATTATATTTCAAACAATGGAAAGCTGCTTCTCTGAGAGAATTATGTAGAAATTATAAGAAATGAATGAATTATTACATTCCTAAAATTCTTAATACTCTCAAGGGAAAAATCTAGTATGTAATGACACATTATAGATCCTAAGATTTCCAGAAACAAGCAACAAGAAAAGCATGCGTGTAACCATTTGATTTCTTCCACATATGGACCAATTACAATTCTTTTTTGTTTCACTAGGTTGTCTGATAACTTGATTGAGTCTGTAGAGCAAGAATTTAATTCTGAAAAAAGAAATGAAATTAGTAGAAGAATACTTATATTTGGCTAGGAAGATACTGTGGTGAGTAAATTACTGAAGGCAGTCTACCCACCTTGCCTTGGATACTCACAGCACCCGTGTGCGCGCGCGCGTGACAGAGAGAGAGAGAGAGAGAGAGAGAGAGAGAGGAGAGAGAGACAGAGACAGAGAGAGAGAGAGAGAGAGAGAGAGAGAGAGAGAGAGAGGAGACAGAGAGAGAGAGAGAGAGAGAGAGCGCAAAAAATAATGTAGATCTTGAAATTAGCTTGGCCCTATGCTTATTTAACTGTGAAAATAAACATATGGATAAGTTAAGCAGCATCTAATTATCCACTCTTTTAAAACAGATAATTTTAGCCAGGTGTGGTGGCACAGGCCTTTAATTCCAGCACTCAGGAGGCAGAGACAGGCAGATTTCTGAGTTCAAGACCAGCCTGGTCTACAAAGTGAGTTCCAGGACAGCCAGGGCTATACAGAGAAACCCTGTCTCGAAAAAACAAAACAAAACAAAACAAAACAAAACAAAACAAAACAAAACAAAACAAAACAAAACAAAACAAAACAAAACAAAAACAGATAATTTTGTCTTCTTTGAGTGGAGGTAGAAAGAACTTCAATGTGACAAGTCAAACTGTACATTCCAGTACTCAAATATCAGTTATCCCTAGCACTAGTTCCAATGTGAACTTTCAGGCCAAGGACTGTAATCCCCTGGTCATAGATTAGGACACAAGTTAGAAAGGACCAGTAATAAGGTCCACTGAAAGTCAATGTAGCAAAGTGGAAAGAATAATACTAAATGTGGAAAGATTTGCCACTCCACATCACAATGAATTAATCTGGGCTGAGTAGATGATAAGGTTGTGTGGCTATTCTCAAACACTGCTCCTTTCTTCTTCTAATGTCTTTCTTCTTCATCCTTTCTCACATGATCTTTGCTACATTTCATCAGAGGCATGGATTTTTCCCAGGTGAATAGATATCAGAAGGAAGTAATCACGCATTCTGTGATTCATCCCTGAATACATTTTTTTCCGGTAAAGATTTAGTGCCATGCACTATGTGCCTATTCATATGCTGAGAGTGTGACCATGTTAAGACGTCCCCCGTCCCTTTGAAAAGCTAGCTAAATGCCTAACCCATCATAACACACACATTTGATTCTTTTTATACTTGATGTTAAGCACAATAAATTAATAGAACAATAATGGGAAGCGGGTGTTTGCATCTAAGACAGAATCTGTCCCAAGTGGGAATGTTAATTATTCAATTAGATATTCATGAAATAATAATAATCTTAAATCTGAAAACCAGCAAACACAAAAGAGTAATTTCAGAAGTTTTTGCCTTTAGAGGACAGTGTATAGAAGAGGTGATCGAGAGGCATCAAGGAGGTGCCTTCACTGTTTCAGTCACCACACACCAGAGACTCGAATCCTCTGTCATCTCTCTTTGCCATTATCTACTGCCTTGCGTGGGGAAGAGTGTGTGAAATACTTAACCAGCAATGCACTAATAACTGTATAAACTAACATTTTATAAAATTAAAAGATTATTAAGTAATTCCCTGGAAGAAAAGAAATTAGAAGCCTCCATATCTCTGTGTTGTTGAGTAAATATTTCACCCTCAAACCTAGAGTATCCCTGACCCCTGACCAATGATGGACTTAGCAGAAACTTCTGGAGAGAAGGGGGACAACTCATTCTTCTAAGGCTCACAATTAATTCATGATCACTCACCAATCTGCATAAAATAAGTGTTTTCACAATGGGTTCACATCCTTATATAATTATACTGAATGTGTTTGCAAAGAACTTCCACACCAAAGTATAATTCTCTCCCACTTTATATCCTTCCCCCAAAGATTCTAGAACACTCTAAAATTAATTAATTAAAATTTAAAAATTCTTGAAAATCCCCTTCCCCAAATTTATACAAATTTTCTGGTAGTCCCCCTGCTGCTGAAAAAAAGTAAGATCCTGGTGACTTAGAACTTCAGCAGAGAAAAAGAAATGTTACCAACCAAGCAGGGATTAAAAAAAAAAAGAAAAGAAAAGTATAGAATGGACAGAATTTCCTGAGGGAGCATTAAACTTCATCTTTAAGACATCATTGCTTTGTGCAAAGAAACACTATAAAAAAGAGTGAACCTTATCGTCAGTTCCACGCTAGCCCAGCCTAGGAGTAACGAGCAGAGACAGAGAACACTCTCAGACTGAGATAGGAGGATGACTAATGAACTAGAAGATATCTGGGGTGTGTGATCCTTAATTGTACATTTCATTGCTTTTACTATTTTCTATTACAACTTTACAGCTGGCTAACTGTGTTTTCTGAGAGCCAAGTCTTGGCAGTAAGATGTAAAGAAAATAAAAAAGAGCCTCTCAACCTTTTCTAGAAACTTCTTTTTCCTTTAACAGATTTTTTCCCTTTTCTCCTATAAAGCAGCAGTTCATTCAAAAAATAAGCCCGCTAAATTTGTTTTAGAAATTAATATTAAATTTTAATATTTCATATGCACTTCCCCCTACTTTCATAAGCATTTTTCTTCCTTAGGTTTCAATATACGGCAGTATCATGATTCATAAGATTGATACCTGGTTGTTACGGTTGAAATAATTGCAGGCAAAAGAGACAGATTCCACTCTCAGTGTAGAAGGAATTCTACCATTTTATATAATGAACAATGACTGCCTGAGCAGCACAGAATTCAGTGGCTCCTTGTTCCATGTAAGAAATGATGAGACCAGATTAAAGTTCATGTATTAGCCTCTTATAAATGTAATTTAAATATAAAATAAAAATAACAATAATTGGTGCTTAATATGTATGAGAGATTCTTACAAATATTTATTATAGGGGTGTTAATTTCTTTCCCTAGGAACCCTGTGAGTATTATCAATTTTCTTTTATAAAAGAAAGAATAGGTTCAGATAACCAAGGTAATTTACTTGGGCTACTTAGTCCCTGAATAACAGCACCACGATGAATATTCACACTATTGAACTTTGGTATCTCAAAGTGCTCAAAGAACTTGTTAGCATAGACAGTGAGAGCTAGAATGGGTTTTCCCTGTACCTTTACACATCCCTTTGCTTGGTTTATGGAAATTATTCCCCTCATGTGTTTGAGCACTTGGTCATCAACTGGTGGGATTTTTTGGAGGTTATGAAACCTTTGAGAGGTAGGACGTAACTGGAAGAAGTTGGTCATTGGGGCCTGGGCCTGGAAGCTTATAGTCTGAACTTGCTATCTGTTGGTCTGTCTCTGGATTTCGACTCTGTTGTTAAGTGAGCAAGTGGGTACTTAGGCTTCTGGCCACACCAGACCTCATGTTGTCATTATTTCCTTGACATAGCAGGCTGCATCTTTGTAACCATGATCGACATAAACCTCTCCTCCATGAATGGTTTTTGCCATTCTTTTCGTCACAAAAATGAAAAAAAAAAAAAGTAACTAAGGCACTTTTGTTTCTAGTAATATTGAGATCCAGTAGGTCTTAGAACTTGTGGTTCAGTGTCACAAATAAGAATGATCCAGATTGCTTATTTATTTATTTATTTATTTATTTATTTTTGTCTTCACTTTTAGACAAAGGCCTTTGAGGATCTGAATCATTTCAGTGGGTGATCCAGTTTTGTTTTGGTGCCCACCACCTATGTCTACTCACGGTAAGTGAACCAAACTAAAACTTTAAAGAGAATAGAATTGATAAACAGTTATCCAAATGATCAGCTTAAATCAAGAGGGATGAGGAACCTCAGCATAAGTGGTTAGGGGCAAGCATTGTTCCTGTTTTTATATAGATGATGGTATAAGTTGGTATGAATGAGGAATTGGCTCCTGCACACCCACAAATATCAAATCCTGTATTTACAGGAGTCCATTATACTAAATGGTGTGGTATTGACACATATGCTATGCATTGTGTTTTTGAACTTTGAAACATCTCTTGTTTATTACAATACTTAATGCAACATGCATGATAATTGCTAGACTATATTGCTCAGGAAACAACTAACAAGGTAAAGATGGGACATGTTTAATACAGACACAATGTTTTTCTGAATAGCTTTGGTTCAAATTTGAGTGAATTTTTTTGATGCGGATCTCTTGAATTCAAAGCACCAAATATATATCATGACATTATTTTAAAACCTACATTATTAGCATGTATTCTGGTCACTGAAAAAATATCAAGTAAATGTTCATTGGCATGAATACCTCACTAGAACCTCATAACCATTGTTCAAAAAGCAAATTGAGATAGAAAGATATTAACTCACCTTGGAAAGCTGTATCTTTTGTACCTAAATCTAAGACTCATTTTTACTATTCTTTATTCAAACTAGAAAATTGCAGATAAACACACAAGCCTCTCACAGAACTTCTTGTAGCCCTCATGAGAAAGCAAGCTTTAACCCTTGATGGAAAAGCTGAGAAAAGATAACTGGAAGACTACATGAGGACAGATGCCCTAGACCTTTCTTGTCTTCTCCTTAGGGACCAAGCAACTTGGAAGGAACTTTCCTCTTCTATATGAAAGTACCAAGGGTCACATCACTGAGGAAATAGTAATAGGATTTGTGTATAAGAAAGCATATATGATTTGTCCTTTTCAGAGTGGCTCATCTCAATCAATATCAGACTTTCCAATGATATCCATTTCCTGAAAATGTTCTCTTTCTGTGATAGCTGAATTGAACTCTATTGTGTATATGTGCCATAATTTCGCTATACAGTGTTCTAAATATTGATGGGCATTTAGGCTGGCTTCATTTTCAAGCTATTGTGAATACTGAAACAAGGAACATGGGTGTTTAAAGTGCTTTGTGGCAGGGTAGTGGGCTTCGGGTATATTCCCAGGAGTACTAGAACTGGGTCATAGGGTGTTTTTGACTTTAACATTTTAGACCGACTCCACACTGACTTCCACAGTGTTTATACTAGAGCCCCTCCAGGCTGGATTCCTCTTTACCCTCAGCCTTGCCAGACTTGCAGACATACTTTGCTTCTATTATAAACTGTCCTTATACCATACCCCTTTCCTTCTTAGCATTTTTTACATTTCTTTATGAAATAGCTGTATCAGTGTCACCTTCCACTATAGTGTCCAGAGTAGAGATTATGGTTAACCCATGGTTAGTTTTCCAGAGTTATGGTAGTATGTGCTAAGTACAAGATGTCCTTGAACACATAGTCAATAGTTAGACAAATAAATTAGTGACATAAAATAGTATTAAGAAATAAAAGATAAATATCATGAGGTCAAATATAAATATAACTAGAGATTTTTAACCCTCAAATGTGATGAAATATGCATGAATAGACACATGGGCTATTTTTTGTTGTTGTTTTTTATGTTTAATTGTTTATTTTAGGTTATTGAGGTTTTTTTCCTGTGTTTATTCAATGCCTGGTGCTAACAGAGGTCAAAAGGAACTATAAGTTTACATGGAACTGGTGTTAGCTGCCATGGGGATACTGGGAATCAAACCCTGGAAAAGCAAGTGCCCTTTACCTCTAAGTCATTTCTCCAGCTCCAGCAAGAACGATTTTACTTGTTGCTAGATTGATCTTAGTTGTTGCTATTGCTATTGCTATTGGTTGTTGTTAGTTTGCTATTGTTTGGTTGTTGTTTGGGTTTGTTGTTGCTGTTGTGGTGCAGGAAGGAGAAGAAGGAAGAGCCTGAGATAAGAAGAAAAAAAAATAGGCAAATCATTTGATGTAATGCTCTTCTTTCTGTTCCAATTAATCAATGGCCAGGGTGTCAATACAATTGAAGCCTTCTTCAAGCAGTACATTTCTTACCATTGCCCAGGGGGGCAAATATCCAAATAGGGTATATGTCCAATTATTCTTTGAACATTTAACTAGTATAAGACTTTGAACTCAGAAAGAATTTCCACAATCCAATTCACTTTCATCATCACGCTTTCTACTCGGTTTTTAAACATTTCATTCTCAGTGCAATTGTATTACAGTGCACAGCAGAAATGTTGAATTCCCCCAAACACCTGTTTTTTGTTTTTTGTTTTTTTTTTCTTGAACAAAACAAAAACCATCAATACAGTTCAAGTTCAGTAAATCGTATCTACAATCCCCATTATTTTCATTGGGAAATAATAACAATTCCTGAACCTGAGAATTGAATACTCCATTCCACTCCTGTAAAGATTTTCATCAGCAAAAGCCAGAGCACTCAAGTATACAATGATGAGATTAGAGTCTGCTGAAATTATTGTATTGTTTGAGCCATCAGATAGTGCTCATTTGACAGTCTCTGTGTTCCAAACCTAATGAAGTTATGGCCAGGATGTATGCAAATTAACCTCTGCTGAGGAAAAACTGCATTGCCCACATCCTCAGAAAGTCCCATGTGGATAGGGATCATTTTGGGGCTAAGGTAGCTAATAATTTCTGGGGAAGGGAGAGGTGATGTTCAGAGAGGAAATGCCCCTGGGAAAGCAGGGACACCTGGTAAAAGCAGAGCCAACAGAGATAAAGAGGGAGGGGGACATTTGCCTACTGAGATAGGGGGAAAGTCAAAGTCGCCTGGCTTATCTCCCAGCTGTAAAATCTGCCTACGATCAGATGAAAAACATCATTAATTTCAATGTAATTAAATATCATTAATAAGACGCTCTGGAGTGAGTGCTGCTTAGAGATAATGGAAGCCCCTGGGCACAACCTGTGGGGAGACTGTATCTCAGGATCAAGCTGGATGCTGACTCCTACCTCCCACACAGGGGAGAGAAAGAAAGTCAAGCACTTAGTTAACTTTGTTTATTGACTCCACAGCTCTTTCCAGAAGAGCACCACCTCTGATTAAAAAAAAAAAAAAAAAAAGAGAGAGAGAGAGAAAGAGAGACCAGAAAAGATGGTGTGAGGCAGCTATAAAATTTATCTTTGTTGAATCAATAGAAAGGATTGCATTTCCCAAAGCCAACTCAGGCAAAGAGCTCTCCCAAGGATCCCCCATGAGTAAGTACGTGGTTGGAATATAGTTGTGAGTGGAAGAGCTTCTTAATTCTACATCTACACCCATGCATTTAAAATCAAACAACTGGCCACGTGTTGGTGGCACTGGCACATGCTGGTAAAACCAGCAGCACCCTGGTGGCTGAGCCAGGAGAATTGAGATTTCTAGGAAAGCCTAAATTGCTTAGCTAGATGCTGGAGAGAGAGAGAGAGAGAGAGAGAGAGAGAGAGAGAGAGAGAGAGAGAGAGAGAGAGAGAGACAGAGAGAGACAGAGAGAGACAGAGAGAGACAGAGACAGAGAGACAGAGAGACAGAGAGACAGACAGAGACAGAGACAGAGAGACAGAGACAGAGAGAGAAAGAGAGAGAGAGAGTATCTCCATACAATTAAAACAGCTCTAGATCAAATAATCTTGAGAGAACTGACAACTATGTCTCTATTCTTTTTACTTCATGAGAGTGATGCTCAACTCCAAGTCTGTGGGCTAGGAAGACAAGGGCTGCATGTGTGTATACACTAGGAAAGTACTTGTGTTTTGTCTTTCACTCTAAGGCAGACAAACAAGGAGACTAGCTTAGCAAACTAGGAGTGGTCTTAGTTTGAGTTGTGAACATACCCTCATTTGGCAAAGCAGTTGGCAGCCTGAAATCCCTACTTGTATTCACATGCCTCTCTGAAGAATGTACCTAATTACCTGGAGATAACCTGCATCAGGAACACTTGCTTTAAGTAATGGAAATAAAATTTCTCTTAGTAATTCCTTGATGACACCCCCATCTCTATTTAGCCAGGTCCCAGAACACCTGCTGAATCTGAGAAAGGGTTCAGGTTACAAGCACAGTAATGTAAAGTGAGTGAAGTTTTAGGAAGAATCCACAATTTAATATCATATAGTTCCATATACTTGGACTGCATACAAGTAAACTCAGATGCCTCAATATCAGATGCATCATGGGAAAGAGATGTGCAGTGAGCAGAGGTACATCTAATTCAAACCTGTCAAATAGAATAGGAAACCACGTATGCTACACCCCTTAGCAACCAACCCCTCCTTCTCTTGAACCTTATTTTTAAAAACAGCCCAAACAATAATTGGGGCCCTGAGTACTTTTACTCGTGGGGCCCCAATTACTGCCATGTTTGCCAGTATTCCTTTTGAATCTGGGCCATCATTTTGATTTGGGTAAAAGTTTCCTAATTAGCTTTGCAAATCTGTGTGAGCCTTTGTTTCAATTTTTAAACAAGAGACCAAAACCCTGAAATCCTTCAGTGCAGACCCCAGCCATGGCTAATGTCTCGGTCTTTTCCCCTCTATGAATAACCAAATTAAGGACAATGAATTACAAGTCTTGTGATATGACACTCTTCCTCTCCCAATGTCTGGAAGATTATTCCTCTCATTTCAACTTATACTCACTATCTTCAAAGTCCACTTAGAGCCAACAAATCCTTTGAGACTCCCTTCAAATAAATTCCCCACACTCTGCAAGTCTAATTTAGATTCCCTCCTTCTGAATTCCCTCACAACGTTTTTGTGCTCCTCTAAGAAATCCCTCGTAAAACCTAGAGAAATAATTGATCTACACAGTTGTTGCTGTTGAGTGAGACAAGGAGTTGAGCCATCTATACCAGAGGTCTCTTTGTGACATTAGATATGAAAACACCACATGAGATATGGAAGATACTCAACAAGTAGGGATGTGAGAAAAAAAAAGAGATAAGGGGGAAAAAGCAAGAAAAAAAATCCTGGTCTGGCTTAGGTACTTGTGCACCTAGATGAACCACAATTTTCTCATCAGGAGAGTGATGGGCCTACTTTAATTTTAGAGCAAAGTATTCAGTTACTGCGCACTCACAGCTAATTCACCCAGGCTTACCATCAGGCCCAAAAGCAACAATTAAAGGGGATACTTTAGATAAGAAGTTGACTTTAAAAATAATCCAATCAGCAGGATGCATCTCAAAATATGTGCCTGGCTCTAAGCCTGTATCATGAACAGTTGGGAAGTAGCACGGTCAGCAGTGGACAGAAATCTTTAGGGACATGGCCAATGTGAGCTCACAGATGTTCGTGTGAAGTCAGCTGATGAGTTTTCTTCCAAAGTCCTCAGTTCACCTTTAGGGCACAGCCTGCTCAGCCCCTACCCACTGCGACCCTATATGAGAGGACAGTGAGCAAAAGAGGATCCTTCCTGATGCCAAGAATAAGACCCACATCTAAGTGTCTCAATAGTTGATTCCCCCTTCCCCTTACCCCTCCCCACTCCCTCCTCTCTCCATAAAGGAAAATGTTCATTTTCTTTGATTACTCTCTTCACATATATGCACAAATATACAAATATAACTGTGCTGAGCCTGTTATATTTTGTTTGGGGGTATAGAGGTTAATTATAGTTTAATTATAAAATATATTAAAGAAAGAAAAGCCCTAATTTTAAGGTACCTGCGTCAGGCAGAAAACATACTCACTCGTTTTACAGTTTCAATGATCATTCTCTCTATTCCAAAGGATCCTCAGCTACATCTCAGGCCAGTGTATTTAATTTAAGAAGGGGTCATATTTACTTACCAATGAGCTCTTTATAGTCACGGTTAGGGAGAGTAGAATGATTTAAGAAAGAAATAATTTGGCCAACACTAAACCTAGTAAATGTCTCAACAGTGTCTAAATTTTAAGTTCCACACTACTCCTTTCAGGAACCATCAGCATTTCAGAGGGGGAGGAAATGGAAGCTAGAGAATTCCCAGATGAGTTAAGTCATTTGACAAATGTCAGAGCTGAGCTATGAGGCTCAGCTTTAAGTGACTCCCAGCACCCCCCTCACCACACACACACACTTAACTAACCAGACTTCAAAGCTTAGAGGAATTATAATCCTAGGGTTTCATTGCTTCTGATTGTAGGTTTTCTCTGTTTAGCCTGATCTATGCAGTATTGCCATTGTCTCTGCATGCTGTGTTGAGGAATGTTTGGCAAATCCCATTCTACCTTAGAATCCTATGATTTCAGGCATATGATGTTCCATCACAAAAGGTTCTTATGATGCAACCTTCACAGAGAAGTACTTGAGAGCCTTTTATGCTTGTGTGGATTTACTTTCAATGGATCTCTTATGCAAAATACCTTTCCCTTCTCTGCCAGGTAAAAATCCTACTTTACTTGAAGTTTGACATAAAGAGAAATTCTACATTGTTTTGCTTCTGTGTTTTAAGCACAAACACAAATATATTCCTTAGGCCTATCATCACAATGAGCTGTGGTTTGCAGGTTCACTTGGTTGTCATGCTCACCAAAAGCACACAGGTACTCAGACAAATGGGTTGGAGGAATCACTGTGTGAACTATTGAAGGTAAACACTTTTCAGTTTCTCAAGGATCACCTGTCTCTGGCAAAGCAGTAACAAATTATTACCCTGGAGCCATATCTGCATAGTGCTGTTTCCCTAGCAGAAACTCAGAACAGGTTTTACATTTTAAAAGAGTCATTTCAAAGAAAACAAGAATAGGTGTTACAGATCATGTGGGAGCCTAAAATAGTTAACACTTGTCTGGACCTTTACAAAGACACCTTAGCCTGATGTAAGTTCTTTATGGATTAAACTTAATGTTCAAACCAAATATCCAAGCATGAGTTTTTATTTGGCCACCTGTGTGTGAATTTTTTTTTTTTTGAGCCAGGGTTTCTCTGTGTAGATATGGTTGTCCTGGAACTCACTCTATAGATCGAGCTGTCCTTAAATTCAGAGATCTACCTGCTTCTGCCCGGTGAGTGTCCTGATTAAAAATGTGTGCCACCATTGCCTGCCATGAAAGAAAACTTTTATTCTCGGCAAGTGTTTTTGTTGGTTGTTTTTCTAAATCAATAGGATTATCCCATTTGTCTTCCTTCTTACAGAAAGTCATCATTTTCCCTAGTGGGTCATGCAAACAACGCCAGGTAGAAATAAGGAATCCTGTGTGGCTTCAATGTGCTGGCAAGTGTTTAGCTCCCGGGATTGTGAGGAAGGGTTCTATGTGCAACATTTAGCACTTCCATGGTGTAAGTTATCACAGCTCAGCCACTTTCCAGGGCCCAGGGATAAGCTCCTGGAGATGCAGTTAGAAAGCCTTTGCATCCCTGGCAGTCTTGAACCAATACAAGCTGGCTCCAGCTCACCACAGGGTGCAGAGAAGTAGTGCTTCCACTTAACTTTGAAGAACTACCATTTGTTTTATGCATGATCAGCCTGACAATGAAGCTATTCGACATATGCCTGGGAAAAGAGTAATGCTAACTTCTGGGCCTGGTAGAAGATTGGTCCAAGTTCCTTGGGAGACTGAGCCAGGATAATCACCAAATTTAAGGTTGCATGGGCTATGGAGTATGATCAAGGCCAGCCTATGCAACTTAGCAAAAGAATATTTACTATATACATATACACATATATGTGTGATGCATATATATGTGATACATACACACACCATATATATATGTGTGTGTGTATATATATATATATATATATATATATATATATATATATGGTATGAATGCATATATATGAGACATATCCATATCTTAGAGTACTTGCCTAGTATGTACACTAGGTTCAATCTATAACACTAGATAAGTAAACAAACAGATGGATAAATAAATGAATGAATAGCCAAGGCTAGTTAAATATATTCTTTCTTCTAAGGACCTGAATCTGAAAAGGGGCACAAATAAAGAAAAATACATCAAAACTCCTTGCAGCTCTTGCTATTAGGTCTAGTTAGTTGTCCTTATGAAATAGTCTTCTATTTGTTTAACACATTTATGTAAAGTATCTTAAATTCTGATGGTAATATTTTCCTTAACTTCACCAGGGTCTGTCTCTGATTTACCCAGGAAAGCTATTGGTTTGGTATTTATCAGTTTGTGACAACGCATGTCTAATCCATAAATAGTTGCTCCAGAATATGCTTTGCCCAAACTCATTTGAGGCTGATGGGGGAGGGGTCTACTGCAAAGAAGTCAAAAGTAATTTACTTACAAAGGCCCAAGGTGACACACCTTTCCCGCCTTTTTTCATTATGCCAATTAATTTTCTCTAACATTAATAAAGAGTGTTTTGGATGGTGGAGGGGTCCCACAGGAAAGCTGTTGCTCTAACAAAGAGACTAAGGCAATACGAGGGTTTAAAAGGAAACAAAGATTTTATTTTTCTGACACATAACAGCTCCTAAGTGGACAAACTGCAACAGTGAGTCTCTCTGATCTAAAGAATCATTCAGCCCCGCAGGCTGGCCCTACATCCATCTTGATGGTCCAGTGTATACAATGCACCTTATCATCTACATACTTGGCACTAGGTTTCTATCATACCCAATTCAGGAGGAAACAGAGCAGAGAAGAGGCGTGTTCACAGTCCAAAGGCAACAACTTAGGCAAAACAAACCCAAATAAAGCAACCAGAAATACCTGGCCACCCACATATCCTGCTAAACTCAATTATACTGAAATATAAAGGAGAGCATTGAGAGGAAAGCAAGCCAGCTTTCCAACAAAGGCCTTTTAGAATCATTCGCTGTTGCTGTTTTAACAAACACTGGAGCCACAGCTCAGAAATATGAAACATGTCCCAAATGATTATAATCAAAAAGCTCAGCTCTGCATATATTTTCACTGAAAAAAAAAAAAGCCATCCCATCTCTAAACCAGAATGGGACAGGTCCCTGAAATGTCTTCATCATTTTTGAATATACAGTAGGAAACATTTTAATAACTATCAAAGTTTTAAATGTTAAAATTGACTTATTTCTTAGAAAAATTAAGACCAATCCAAGCTTGTTTGACAGCAGTATTTTCTAAGC
This sequence comes from Mus caroli, assembly GCF_978045245.1. Lineage (NCBI taxonomy): Eukaryota > Metazoa > Chordata > Mammalia > Rodentia > Muridae > Mus > Mus caroli. Next base: position 53,078,668 of record NW_028227259.1, on the reverse strand, counting down.
TTGGATCATTCATGTGTTGCTTTCAGAATGATCCCACATTTGCCTGGAAAAAGAGTAGAAATGATAAGACCTTCTCATCACTCTTACACGAAAGCCCGTGCATTATTTCTGTGGGATCATTTGTGTGTGTGTGTGTGTGTGTGTGTGTGTGTGTGTGTGTGTTTTAATTTGGTTTGATTTTTTTGTTTTTGGTTTTGTTTTGTTTTGTTTTACCTTCTGTACACTGGTAACTTTACCATGACAGAAATACCATGACAGAGGACAACTTAGAGAAGGAAGTGTTTGTTTGGGCTTCTGATTTCAGAGAGAAAGTCCAGTGTAGGAGAGGTATGGCTAGAACAGCAAGCAAAGAGATCCCATTGTCCATATGCATGCCAGAAGCAAAGTAAACACAGAGTGAGCCTACAAACTCTCAAAACTCCACAGATGCACTTTCCCCTAACCCCCAAGCAGCACCACCAACAGGAAACCAGGTGTCCATACACCTGACAGAAATGATATTTTAAATAGCTAACTAACTTAAAATTTTAGAGATGTTCTTTCTCTTTTTCAACTCCTTTTATGTCAGCTAACATCAAATTCATATTGTTCTAAAAATATGTGAAAAATGATAACAACTACATGATAACAACAACCTTTGCTTTCATGATTATAACAAAAATATTGTGTAAAGCAATTTGTAGCTGTTGATAGAAATCTCTAGTCTTTATAATTGATGGATATATTGACATTTTCCATTCTCCTGAATTCTTTTTTTTTCTTTCTGTGTAGTCCTGGATGTCCTGGAACTCACTCTGTAGACCAGGCTGGCCATGAACTCAGAAATCCACCAGCTTCTATCTCCCAAGTGCTGGGATTAAAGGCAGGTGCCACCACTGCCAGGTTATGCTTTGTCCTTCTGTTCTTTCACCAGTCTCTAGAAATTAATCCTTTACTCCAGGTTCTGTGACATCTGCTCTTTTAGGTTCCAATCAGGACAATGAAGGTATGCCACTTGTAGTTTCCTTTTAACATCTGGAAAGAACTGGGTGGGAGACATTGACATTGGCAAACTTTAAAATGTTAGCAAAAGTTTGGGGATTTCCATCAGTCATTATATGCTACCAGGACTATTAGGGTTCCTTTTGGGGATTCTTATTATCTTTAATAGAATAATTTAAGAATGGATGCCAATAGAAAAATCTAAGACAAATTTATTAGAATTTAAAAGAAAAATACATGGCAGACAAGCTGTAAATCTCACCACTTCTTAGAGGAGGACAACTAAAAAAAGAAAATAGTCAGCCTTGTCTTTTTAGTGAAGACAACCACATAATGGGGAGAGGAAGTATGAAAAGCCAAAAGTGCCAGAGAAAGCTCAGGCTCTGGCCAGTATCTAAAACAAAAGGATAGACAAGGAGAAAAAGGGAAAAAATATGCCTTTCTGTATCAAGACAAAAAGATGGACAAACCAAATAGAGCCGCGTGGAGGTTTGTACGAATTTTGCATGGGAAAGGAATTCTGTGAAGCAAGCATAAATTATTTCAATAAGTGGATATCAGCCCAGAAACTTAGAATACCCAAGATACAAGATACAATTTGCAAAACACAAGAAAGTCAAGAAGAACGAAGACCAAAGTGTGTACACTTTGCCCCTTCTTAGAATTGGGAACAAAACACCCATGGAAGGAGTTACAGAGACAAAGTGTGGAGCTGAGACGAAAGGATGGACCATCTAGAGACTGCCATACCCAGGGATCCATCCAATAATCAGCCTCTAAACGCTGACACCATTACATACACCAGCAAGATTTTGCTGAAAGGACCCTGATATAGCTGTGTTTTGTGAGGGTATGCCGGAGCTTGGCAAACACAGAAGTGGATGCTCACAGTCAGCTATTGGATGGAACACAGGGCCCCCAATGGAGGAGCTAGAGAAAGTACCCAAGGAGCTAAAGGGTTCTGCAACCCTATAGGTGGAACAACAATATGAACTAACTAGTAACCCAGGAGCTCATGTCTCTAGCTGCATATGTATCAGAAGATGGTCTAATCGGCCATCATTGGGAAGAGAGGCCCCTTGGTCTTGCAAACTTTATATGCCTTTATATGTTCCCCTAAGGGAGAACACCAGGGCCAAGAAGTGGGAGTGGGTGGGTAGGGGAGTGGGTAGTGTCTGGGGAACTTTTAGGATAGCATTTGAAATGTAAATGAAGAAAATACCTAATTTAAAAAAAAAGTAAATAAAAAAAAGAGATAATTATTCCATCTATCCTTTTATCATTGCTTAAAATTAAGGGGTATTTGCCTAGTTGGGGGTTTGACCTGTAATTCTTTTGACTCCATCCACCCTCTGACTGCTCCACATCCCAACCTCCTCCCCTCCCCCCTCTCTCCACGTGGGTGCCCCCACGTCCCATCCCACCTTACCTCTAAACCTCCTGAGGCCTCCAGTCTCTTGTAGGTTAGGTGCATCATCTCTTGAATGAACACAGATCTGGAAGTTTTCTACTGTATGTGTGTTGGAGAGCTCATATCAGCTGTTATATGCTGTCTGTTTGGTGGTCATTGTCTGAGATCTTGGGGATTAATTGAGATTAATTGCAGGTCCTCCTACAGGATCGCCCTTCTCCTCAGTTTCTTTCACCCTTCCCTAATTAAACAACAGGGGTCAGCTGCTTCTCTCCATTGGTTGGGTACAAATATCTGCATCTGACACTTTCAGCTGCTTGTTGGGTGTTTGGAAGGCAGTCATGCTAGGTCCCTTTTTGTGCTCCATAGCCTCAGTAATACTGTCAGGCCTTGGGACCTCCACTTGAGCTGGATTGCACTTTGGACCTGACAGTGGGCCTTCTTTTCCTCAGGCTCCTCTCCATTTCCATCTCTGTAATTCTTTCAGAATTATGGATCAGAGATGTGACTGTGGGATAGCAACCTCATCCCTCACTTGATACCATGTCTTGCTGCTGGAGGTGGGCTCTATAAGTTCCCACTCCCTACTGTAGGCATTTCATCTAAGGTCCCTCCCTTTGATTCCCAAGAGTCTCTTACCTCCCAGGTCTCTGGTACATTCTTCAGGGTTCCCCCAACCTCCTATTCTCTCAGGTTGACTGTTTCCATTCCTTCTGCTGGCCCTCAGGGCTTCAGTCCTTTTCCCTCACCTAATACCAGATCAGGTTCCCCCTTTATCCCCCTACTTGCACCCCCCATCCACTTTCCATCCCAGATCCCTCCCTCCTTCCCTACTTGTGATTACTTTCTTCTCTCCCCCAAGTAGGACTTGGACACTTCAGTTTGTTGAAATTTTTGAGTTCTGTGGACTGTTTCTTGGGTATTCTGTAATTTTTTTTTTTGCTAATATTCACTTATTAGTGAGTACATACCATGCATGTCCTTTTGGGTCTGAGTTACCTCACTCAGGATGATATTTTCTAGTTCCATCCATTTGCCTGAAAAACTCAGGATTTCCTTGTTCTTAATAGCTAAGTAGTATTCCATTGTGTTAGGGAACCACACTTTCTGTATCCATTCTTCTGTCATGGGACATCTACATTGTTTCTAGTTTCTGGCTATTACAAATAAGGCCTCTATGAATATAGTAGTACAGGAGCAGCTGTGGAATGCTGGGGCATCTTTTGGGTATATTTCCAAGAGTGGTATAGCTGACTCTTCTGGTAGACCTATTTAAAATTTTCTGCGGAACCTCCAGATTGATTTTCAGAGTGGTTGTACCAGTTTGCAATCCCACCATCAACAGAGAAGTGTTCCTCTTTCTCCACATCCTCTCCAACATGTGTTGTCACCTGAGGTTTTGATCTTAGCCATTCTGACTGGTGTAAGGTAGAATCTCAGGTTCATTTTGGTTTGCACTTCTCTGATCACTAAGGACTTTGAACATTTCTTTAGGTGCTTCTCAGCCATTTGAGATTCTTCAGTTGTGAATTCTCAGTATAGTTTTATACCCCATTTTTTGATTGGGTTGTTCAGTTTTTTGGTGATTAACTTCTTGAGTTCTTTATATATTTTTGATATTAGCCCTCTTATCGAATTGTCCTTTGCCTTACAGAAGTTTTCTAGTTTCATGAGGTCCCATTTATCAATTCTTGATCTTAAAGGATGAGCCACTGGAGTTTGGGTTAGGAAATTTTCCCTTATGCCAATGAGTTTAAGGCTCTTTCTCGCTTTCTCTTCTATTAGATTCAGTGTATCTGGTTTTATGATGAAATCCTTGATCCACTTGGTCATAAGCTTTGTACAAGGTGAAAAACATGGGACTATTTTCATTCTTCTACATACAGACAACCAGTTAGACAAGCACCATTTATTGAAGATGCTTTTCTTTTATCAATTGTATGTTTTTGGCATCTTTGTCAAAGATCAAGTGACCATAAGTGTGTGGTATTATTTCTGGATCATCATTTCTATTACATTGATCAACATATCTGTCTCTGTACCAATACCTTGCAGTTTTATCACTATTGCTCTGTAGTAAAGCTTGAGACCAGGGATGGTGATTTACCCAGCTATTCTTATATTGGTAAGTGAATATTGATGCAAAAATCCTCAATAAAGTTCTTGCTAACAGAATCCAAGAACACATCAAAACAATCATCCATCCTGACCAAGTAGGTTTCATCCTAGGGATGCAGGGAAGGTTCAATATACAGAAATCCATCAACGTAATCCAGTATATAAACAAACTCAAACAAAAACCACATGATCATCTCGTTAGATGTGGAAAAAGCATTTGACAAGATCCAACACCCATTCATGATAAAAGTCTTGGAAAGATCAGGAATTCAAGGCCCATACCTAAACATGATAAAAACAATCTACAGCAAACCAGTAGCCAACATCAAAGTAAATGGTGAGAAGCTTGAAGCAATCCCTCTAAAATCAGGGACTAGACAAGGCTAGTCTTGTCTTTCTCCATACCTATTCAACATTGTACTTGAAGTCCTAGCCAGAACAATTCGACAACAAAAGGAGATCAAAGGGATACAAATTGGAAAAGATGAAGTCAAAATATCACTTTTTGCAGATGATATGATAGTATATATAAGTGACCCTAAAAATTCCACCAGAGAACTCCTAAACCTGATAAACAGCTTCGGTGAAGTAGCTGGATATAAAATTAACTCAAACAAATCAATGGCCTTTCTATAAACAAAGAATAAACAGGCTGAGAAAGAAATCAGGGAAACAACACTCTCCTCAATAGTCACAAATAATATAAAATATCTTGGCGTGACTCTAACTAAGGAAGTGAAAGATCTGTATAATAAAAACTTCAAGTCTCTGAAGAAAGAAATTATAGAAGATCTCAGAAGATGGAAAGATCTCCCATGCTCATGGATTGACATTGTAAAAATGGCTATCTTGCCAAAAGCAATCTACAGATTCAATGCAATTCGCATCAAAATTCCAACTCAATTCTTCAACGAATTAGAAAGTGCAATCTGCAAATTCATCTGGAATAACAAAAAACCTAGGATAGCAAAAACTCTTCTCAAGGATAAAAGAACCTCTGGTGGAATCACCATGCCGGACCTAAAACTTTACTACAGAGCAATTGTGATAAAAACTGCGTGGTACTGGTATAGTGACAGACAAGTAGACCAATGGAATAGAATTGAAGACCCAGAAATGAACCCACACACCTATGGTCACTTGATTGTCGACAAGGGAGTTAAAACCATCCAGTGGAAGAAAGACAGCATTTTCAACAAGTGGTGCTAGCACAACTGGTAGTTATCATGTAGAAGAATGCGAATTGATCCATTCCTATCTCCTTGTACTAAGGTCAAGTCTAAGTGGATCAAGGAACTTCACATAAAACCAGAGACACTGAAACTTATAGAGGAGAAAGTGGGGAAAAGCCTTGAAGATATGGGCACAGGGGAAAAATTCTTGAATAGAACAGCAATGGCTTGTGCTGTAAGATCGAGAATTGACAAGTGGGACCTCATGAAACTTCAAAGCTTCTGCAAGGCAAAAGAAACCATCAATAAGACAAAAAAACCACCAACATATTGGGAAAGTATCTTTACCTATCCTAAATCAGATAAGGGACTAATATCCAATATATATAAAGAACTCAAGAAGGTGGACTCCAGAAAATCAAATAATCCCCATTAAAAAATGGGGCTCAGAACTGAACAAAGAATTCTCACCTGAGGAATACCGAATGGCAGAGAAGCACCTGAAAAAATGTTCAACATCCTTAATCATCAGGGAAATGCAAATCAAAACAACCCTGAGATTCCACCTCACACCAGTCAGAATGGCTAAGATAAAAAATTCAGGTGACAGTAGATGCTGGCGAGGATGTGGAGAAAGAGGAACACTCCTCCATTGTTAGTGGAATTGCAAGCTTGTACAACCACTCTGGAAATCAGTCTGGCGGTTCCTCAGAAAATTGGACATAGTACTACCGGAGGATCCAGCAATACCTCTCCTGGGCATATATCCAGAAGATGTCCCAACCGTTAAGAAGGACACATGCTCCACTATGATCATAGCAGCCTTATTTATAATAGCCAGAAGCTGGAAAGAACCCAGATGCCCCTCAACAGAGGAATGGATACAGAAATTATGGTACATTTTCACAATGGAGTACTACTCAGCTATTAAAAAGAATGAATTTATGAAATTCCTAGCCAAATGGATGGACCTGTAGGGCATCATCTTGAGTGAGGTAACACAATCACAAAGGAACTCACACAATATGTATTCACTGATAAGTGGATATTAGCCCAAACTTAGGATACCCAAGATATAAGATGCAATTTGTTAAACGCATGAAACTCAAGAAGAAGGAAGATCAAAGTGTGGACACTATGCCCCTTCTTAGAATTGGGAACAAAACACCCATGGAAGGAGTTACTTAGACAAAGTTTGGAGCTGTGATGAAAGGATGGGCCATCTAAAGACTACCATATCCAGGGATCCATCCCATAATCAGCTTCCAAATGCTGACACCATTATATACACTAGCAAGATTTTGCTGAAAGGACCCAGATATAGCTGTCTCTTGTGAGACTATGCCAGGCCCTAGCAAACACAGAAGTGGATGCTCACAGTCAGCTATTGGATGGATCACAGGGCTCCCAATGGAGAAGCTAGAGAAAGTACCCAAGGAGTTAAAGGGATATGCAACCCTATAGCGGGAAAAACATGATGAACTAACCAGTACCCCGGAGCTCTTGTCTCTAGCTGCATATGTATCGAAAGATGGCCTAGTCGGCCATCACTGGAAAGAGAGGCCCATTGGACTTGCAAACTTTATATGCCCCAATACAGGGGAATGCCAGGGCCAAAAGAATGGGAATGGGTGGGTAGGGAAGTTGGGGGGGTATGGGGGACTTTTGGGATAGCATTGGAAATGTAATTGAGGAAAATACATAATAAAAATATTAAAAATTAAAAAAAAAGAATTGCTTACGCTATTCTGGGTGTCTTGCCTTTCCAGATGAATTTGAGAATTGCTCTATCCATGTCTTTGAAAAATTTTGTTGGGATTTTGATGGGAATTGCTTTGAATCTATTGATTGCTTTGGTAGGATGGCCATTTTTACTATGTTAATTATTCCAATCCATGAGCATGGGAGGTTTCTCCATTTTCTGAGTTCTTCGATTTCTTTCTTGAGAGACTTGAAGTTATTGTCATACAGGTCTTTCACGTGTTTAGTTAGAATTAACCCCAAAATAGTTTATATTATTTGTGGCTATTGTGAATGGAATTATTTCCCTAATTTTCTGCTCAGCCTGTTTTTCCTTTGTATAAAGGAAGGCTACTGATTTATTTGAGATAATTTTATATCCAGCTACTTTGCTGAAGTTGTTTATCAGCTGGAGAAGTTCTCTGGTAGGATTTTGGGAGTGGCTTATGTACATTATCATATCATCTGCGTGTAGTGATACTTTTATTTCTTCTTTACCAATTTGTATCCCCTTGATCTTTTATTGTTGTCTTATTGTTCTAGCTAACACTTCTAGTACTATATTGACTAGGAATGGGAAAAGTGAGCATACTTGTCTGTCCCCACTTTCAGTACGATTGCCTCAAGTATGTCTTTATTTAAGTTGATTTTGACTGTTAGTTTGCATTAAATTGCTTTTATTATGTTTAGGTATGGGCCTTGAATTCCTCATCTCTCCAATATTTTTAACATGAAGGGGTGTTGTATTTTGTCAAATATTTTTTTCTGCACCTAAGGAGATGATCATGTGATTTTTTTCCTTTGAGTTTGTTTATATAGTGGATTATGTTAATAGATTTAAACCAACCTTGCATCCCTGGGATGAAGCCTACTTGATTGTGGTGAATGATGGTTTTAATGTATTCTTGGATTCGGTTTGCAAGAATTTTTTTTTATTTTTTTATTTTTAATATTTTTATTACATATTTTCCTCAATTACATTTCCAATGCTATCCCAAAAGTCCCCCATAGCGCCCCCCCCACTTCCCTACCCACCCATTCTCATTCTTTTGGCCCTGGCATTCCCCCATATTGGGGCATATAAAGTTTGCAAGTCCAATGGGCCTCTCTTTCCATTGATGGCCGACTAGGCCATCTTTCGATACATATGCAGCTAGAGACAAGAGCTCCGGGGTTCTGGTTAGTACATCATGTTGTTCCAACAATAGGGTTGCAGATCCCTTTAGCTCCTTGGGTACTTTCTCTAGCTTCTCCATTGGGAGCCCTGTGATACATCCAATAGCTGACTGTGAACATCCACTCCTGTGTTTGCTAGGCCCCGGCATCGTCTCACAAGAGACAGCTATATTTGGGTCCTTTCAGCAAAATCTTGCTAGTGTATGCAATGGTGTCAACGTTTAGAAGCTGCTTATGGGATGGATCCCTGGATACGGCAGTCTCTAAATGGTCCATCCTTTCATCACAGCTACGAAATTTGTCTCTGTAACTCCTTCCCTGGGTGTTTTGTTCCCAATTCTAAGAAGGTGCACAGTGTCCACACTTTGGTCTTCATTCTTCTTGAGTTTCATGCGTTTAGCAAATTGTATCTTATATCTTGGGTATCCTAAGTTTTGGGCTAATATCCACTTATCAGTGAATACATATTGTGTGAGTTCTTTTGTGATTGTGTTACTTCACTCAAGATGATGCCCTCCAGGTCCATCCATTTGGCTAGGAATTTCATAAATTCATTCTTTTTAATAGCTGAGTAGTACTCCATTGTGTAAATGTACCATAATTTCTGTATCCATTCCTCTTTTGAGGGACATCTGGGTTCTTTCCAGCTTCTGGCTATTAAAAATAGGGCTGCTATGAACATAGCAGCAAGAATTTTATTGAGTACTTTTGCATAGGTATTCATAAGCAAGATTGGTCTGAAGTTCTCTTTTTTGGTTGGGTCCTGGTATGGTTTAGGTATCAGAGTAATTGTGACTTCACAGAAAAAAGATAGGTAGTGTTCCTTCAGTTTCTATTTTATGGAATAGTTTGAAGAAAATTGGTATCAGGTCTTCTTTGAAGGTCTGGTAGAATTTTGCACTAAGTGAATCTGGCCCTGGACTTTTTTTGGTTAGGAGGTTTTTACTGACTTCTTCTATTTCGTTGTGTGGTAATGCCTGTTTAGATAGTTTATCTGTTCTTGATTTAACTTTTGTATGTGGCAATTGTCTAGAAAACCATCCATTTCATCTAGATTTTCCAGTTTTGTTGAGTATAGACTTTTATAATAGAATTGGATGATTTTTTTTTTAATTTCTTCCATTTCTGTTGTTATGTCTCCCTTTTCATTTCTGATTTTACTAATTTGGATACTGCCCTTGGCCCTTTAGTTAGTTTGGCTAGTGGTTTATCTATCTTGTTGATTCTCTCAAAGATCCAGCTTTTGGTTTTGCTGATTCTTTGTATTGTTTTCTTTGTTTCTATTTGGTTGATTTGAGCCCTGAGTTTGAATATTTCCTGCTTTCTACTCCTCTTGTGTGAGGTTGCTTCTTTTTGTCCTAGAGCTCTCAGGTGTGTTGTTAAGTTGTTAGTGTAAGATCTCTCCCTTTTCTTAACCAGGACACTTAGTGCTATGAACTTTCCTCTTACCACTGCTTTCATTATGTACCATAAGTCTGGGTATGATGTGTCAATATTCTCATTAAATTCCAGGAAGTCTTTAATTTTTTTCTTTATTTCTTCCCTGACCAAGTTGTCATTAAGTAGAGAATTGTTCAGTTTCCACATGTAGGTGGGCTTTCTGCAGTTTTTTCTGTTAACTGAAGACCAGTCTTAGGCCATGGTGATCTGATAGGATGTATGGTATTATGTCAATCTTCTTGAATCTGTTGAGGGTTGTTTTGTGACCAATTATATTATATGGTCAGTTTTGGAGAAGGTACCATGAGGTGGTGAGAAAAAGGTGTATTCTTTTGTTTTAGGGTGAAATGTTCTGTAGATATCTGTTAGATCCATTTGGTTCATAACCTCTCTTAGTTTCACTGTGTCCCTGTTTAGTTTCTGTTTCAATGACCTGTCCTTTGGTAAGAGTTGGATTTTGAAATCTCCCACTATTATTGTGTGGGGTTCAATGTGTGTTTAGAGTTTTAATAAAGTTTTCTTTATGAGTTTTGGTGCTCATGTATTTGGAGCATAGATGTTCAGAACTGAGACTTTGTCTTGGCGGATTTTCACCTGGATTAATAAAGTGTCCTTCTTCATCACACTTGATAATTTTGGTTGAAAGTCTATTTTATTGGACATTAGGATGGCAACTCCTCCTTGTTTCCTGCGACCATTTGCTTGGGAGACCTTTTTCTATCCTTTTCCTCTGAGATAGTGCCTGCCTTTGTTATTGAGGTGTGTTTCTTGTGTGCAGCAAAATGCTGGATCTTGTTTGCATATGCAGTCTGTTAGCTTATGTCTTTTTATAGGTGAGTTGAGTCCATTAATATTGAGATATTAGAGAGAAATGACTGTTGGTTCCTGATATGTTTGTTTTTGTAGGTGGTTTTATGTTCTTATGGCTCTCTGCTTTTGACTTTGTTGTGAGATTCTTAATATCTTATCCTTTCTTTAGTGCAGGTGTCTTTCTTGTGTTGGAATTTTCCTTCCTGGATCTTCTGGAGGGCTGAGTTGGTAGATAGATACTGTATGAATTTGGTTTTATCCTAGAATATTTTGGTTTCTACATCTATGTTGATTGAGAGTTTTGCTAGGTATAGTAGCCTGGGCTGGCATTTGTGTTCTCTTAAGAGTCTGCATGACCTCTGACCAGGCTCTGCTGGCTTTCACAGTCTCTGTTGAGAAGTCTGGTGTAATTCTAATAGGTCTACCTTTATATGTTACTTGGACTTTTTCCCTCACAGCTTTCAATATTCTTCCTTTATTCTGTACATTTAGTGTTTTGATAATTATTTGAGGAGAAGATTGTCTTTTCTTATCCCATTTATTTGATGTCCTGTAGGTGTCCTGTGCCTTTATAGCCATCACTTTCTTTAGGTTGGGAAGCTTTTCTTCTATGATTTTGTTGAAGACATTTTCAGGTCCTTTTAGCTAGGAATCTTTGTTCTCCTCTATTCAAGTTATTCTTAGATTTGTTCTTTTCATTGTGTCCTGAATTTTCTGGATGATTTGAGTTAGGAGGTTTTTATGTTTTGAATTTTCTTTGACAGTTCTACCAATGTCTTCTCCTGTATTATCTACATGTGTTATTCTCTCTTCTATCTCTTGTATTCTGTTGGTAATACTTACATCTATAATTCCTGACCCCTTTCCTAGGTTTTCCATTTCCAGGTTTGCCTACATTTGTGTTTATTGTTTCTATTTCCACTTTTGTGTCTTTGATCACTTTATTCAATTCTTTTACCTGTTTACCAGTGTTTCCGTGTATCGGTGAGTTATTTATATCCTCCTTAATGGACTCTTTTATCTTCATGAGATAGGATTTTAGGACAGATTACTGATTTTTCAGGTGTGTTGGAGTATTCAGGGCTTGCTATGGTGGAAGAAATGGGTTCTGATGATGTCCACATATTTTGGCTTCTGTTGCTTATGATCTTGCGCTTGCCTTTGGCCATCTGGATATCTCTGGTGTTTGTTAGTCTGGGTGACTGTATGGAGTCTGCTTCTTTTGTCCCTGGATTGCTTCAGGTCTCCTGGTAGATCTGCAGCCCTGGCTGTGTCCAATCACCTGTGAGACTTCCAACTGGGGGCACTTCACAGGGGCAGAAAAGCTGCTCATCTATTGCCCTGGCTGCAATAGATCTCCTGTGAGGCCTTCAGACAACTGCTCTGAGTGCAGCATGTCATCTAGGATGGATGAGGATATGGAGTCTTCACAAGAGCAGACCAACTAGGGGTCTGCCCCAGCAGCAAGGATGGGAGAAGGGGTGGAAGGAATGGAAGGGGAGTGGTATTTGAGAGGGCAGGGTTTGGTGGCTGATGGGTCCCGAGTTCCCCAGGCTCCCAGCAGCAGCTCCAGGACTGGGATGGGAGTGGATGTTCTTACCAATTGCTCTGAGTGCAGTGGATCCTCTAGGATGGATCAGGATATGGAGTCTTCATGGAATCAGACCAACTAGAGCTCTGTATCATTGTTTTATAAGCAATCTAATGTCCTTTTTTAGTTGTCATTAAGTCTTTCTCTTTAAAGACAATCACTTCCTATCTTAATAAATTTAAGAAAACATTCTATTGCTGTTACAGAGAGAAAGTCACTATTATTTACCAAAATAGATTACAAAATTTAAAATGAATGAAATCACTAGATAGTGATGGGAAGTGTCATTAGCTAGACACTGCTGGCTGAGAATTCAGAGCCAATACCAAACTTTGCTCTGGTAAAGAGGTGGGTAGAAAGGGTTGAGAAGAGTTAATGATATACTGGCAAAAATGAAATGCTAAAGATTCCTAATGTAATCTAAAGTGCTGAAAGAGACTTTGCATGGGCTTATTCTTCAATGGAATCCTGCTGATGAAACAACTAAAGCCACCATTTGAAAGAATCCCAATCCTGTGGAAAACTGTACTCCTACTAGTTTGCACATGATTGTGGTTTTTAGTGAGATGATAAGGTTAGCAAACAGCACACTGAGAAATTCCAATAATCTTGCCAAAGTCATGGGCTCTGAACACTATCATTCACGTGTGTCCAGGTGGTAGAAAGACAAGCAAATGTCACCTTGACTCCATCTATTGTCTCAGACCCATGAACTGGAAAGAGTATGTCACAGAAGATTAATCATCCATGCACATGTTTCTGGAATCCAAAATGTCTCTCACCTTCTCTGGTGTTGTGTTTTTGGAAGGTGACTTCCTGGCTGCAGGAAGCTGGTTTCCACAGCCTCACCTTTTTATCCTGCTCCCAGGAATGTTTGTGTGAGGTGCTGCATCAAATGCTTTAATCAAGCAAGCCTTCCCCAAATGAAAGGAAGATGATTTAGATCCCTGGTCTGCACACTTAGCCTACAATTACGTTGTGTATCGGATGCTGTTGACATTGCCAAGTTTGTATTGAACTCTAAAAAACATGTTCCTTTCAGAATCAGTCAAGAAACATGAAAATAGTTGTGGCAGCTAGTCAGTGCCCCCAAGTGACATCCAAATATGGCTAAAGTCATATGAGAAATAAAGTCATCTTGGCAACAAAATGAAAGTCCAACTCTGCAGAGAATCAAAGATTTGGCCAAAGACTTCAAATGCACAAAGCAACTATGAATTTTCTTCATGAAAGAGATAGAATAGGGCTTAGCTAAATAGTTTATGGTCATAGTGAAGAGTGCATCTTCATGGAAGTGGAATTTGAGAATGAGATATATTCAAAATTACATGCTGTACAAGAAATGCAGAAATGACATTGTCATACAAGTATAGACCTGCACTGTTATGGCTATATGATCTTTACATTGCGAGGCATAGTTTATGTATATTTTCCAATTCTTTAGACTGAAAGAGGAATATAAAGATGTTTTGTTTTGTTTTAATTTAATTTAATCATTATTGACAATCCAGTTAGATGCTCATGGTCTCAGTCACATAATCAGCTTTTGATTAGAGACCATCCTCATTTTGAACATTTGTCATTTCCCCTTCAGGCCTATTTACCCTTACCCTGGAGTTATCATGAGAAATGTTCATACTCCAGGGCTCCTGAGATGCCCACGTGTTCTGACTCTCCACTGTTAAGACTGTTACATCAGGAAATTACTTTTCCTTGAGAAAGTATGAAGCATCCCTTAGGTAAGTTCTGTAGGTAAATTAAGAAACACTTAAACATCTGAACCATTAAACTTCCCCTGAGCATCTAGCAGTTCTGGTCCCTACTAGATAAGCAAGACTGCTCTTCATACTTCGATGTGGTAGAGAAACCTTGCTTAGAACATTCACATTACCATATTCTCTATCTTTTCATGAACAAATTCCAAGCCATGAAATTTTATGTCTCTCTAAACCATCTAAAGTCATTCTCTTTGTGTCCCGGGGCCATATACTTGGAAATATCTCAATATGTCTTCCGTCTTCAGAATTGTGATCAAATGATATCATCAAAATAGGATCCATCATTAATATCTGTCACATAAGAATGTTTTAATGCTTAAAGGAATATCATTATAGCCTTTCTTGTATGCAAAGAAAAAGAAAAGACCCTATATGGGAAATTATTTTCACCATCACATTAAACCAATAAAAAACAATTTCCCAGACAAGAGTTGTGGTCCTTAATTTACATCAAAAATGAATTTAAACTTTCTCATACCTGTGTATTATTTATCGTACATAACTAAATTGCTGGTATCAGAAGGCATGAGAGTGCGGCAGTGGGAAAGAATTCTTGGTGGGAAAATGCTGTTGCATTTTACTGCACCTTTAATGATGAACTGTTTATATTAAGGTTTGCATTTCCATGTATTTTATATGTGCATAAAGTGCATGTGTATTCTGGATATTTGCAAATAAGCCTGTGTAAAGAATCTTTCAAAATGGGTTAATTTTTCTTTTAAAGGGAGTCTCCTTACTCTGATCATTTCTGTAAAATCACAATGAAACAAAAGTTCAGGGTATATAGAGGCAATTATGTTACCAAGCTACTCACTCAATTATTGAATCCTCTTTAAGATGTCCATGACAAATAACCACTCATCTGCCACCTGAGTGCCTTGAGTCAAAGGGAATTTCTGGAATTGTCTATGGATGACTAATGCTGTCGCTTTTTGTCATGCATTTCCTGAAGAGAGAGCACCTTGGTTCTTCGTTGGGGAATTGCTATTCTCTATTCTCTGGTGTCTGCTGTTTTAATGGGCCCATCCGTCGAGGTGTCTCTTCTCTGTTAGTCAAGGAGCAGCCACGTGATCCCAGCGATGACAATCCAAATCTATCACCCGGGGATTTAATTCTCAGTGTTAGGAGGTAAGAGAGAAAAACAGTGGGAACTGATTTATTCCAGTGAATGTGCATTGAAGATCCTAGTGTCCCCAAATGTTGGATTCTTCAACTTTAATTTCAGCTCTGTGAGGCTCTAATACATTCACAAATTCAATTTTGTCTAAAATTATGTTAATTTCAACCAAAAAAATCTACCTAATACTCTGCCTGGTATTGCACTTATTTAGTGGGGGAAAATATAGAAAAACAAAACACACACACCACCTTTGATAGTATAGCCCATATATACTATATACTTGAAAATTTAGCACATTTTTTCATAAATCAATCTTCATTTCCTTGTACTATATTTTAAAGAAGCCAAGTTACCTTTTCATAACTCCTTTGTGTTGTGTTTCTGCCTCAGCATTCATCACCTTTATTGTCCCCTACAGTTAGAGACTGCTGGGAATATTTAAAATACAATAATAAATATCTGTCCACTTTTCATGCTAGCATATTTTATATAGCACCTTGCAAACACTATATGGAAGAAGTCATCAGAAATAAACACAGACCTACATGTGTGCACCCATGCCCACATGCGCATCTTTATAAAAAGTTGGATTGTGAGGAATGGAATCTGGAATACTTCATGCCACAAGCTTGAACTTTCTACACACCCTTTCTTTCACTTAGAAATCACTGAGGTATCTTCAGTCTCCTTGGTTTAGTTTGGCTTACATCCTAATTCCCATTCAATACAGTATGTTGTTTCTGGTCCCCACTATCCATGGGCTTTCAGCTTTTGTCCATACTTTGAAAAACTCACTAAAAATACTTCCATTTCAAGTGCACCTTCAGTCAAGAGCTTGTGTTTGCAAACCTAAAGACTCATTTTGTCAGATAAATAAGGAAGAAAAACATTCCAGAATTCCTTTCCTTACATGAAACAGTTGTAGCTTTTTCCTGTATACCTTTAGGACAAGGTTAAGATCTTCTAGAGCATTCCATTCATTGAACTCTTTTTGTGACTTTTGTCTTTTAGCTCCTCCAGGCAATCAGGAAGATTAGCAATCATTAGCAATCATGCTAACCATGGCATGACCTGATTTCTGATGGCTATCAACATAACTTTATTCCCTTTTGCTTTTCTACTTGGTCCTCTTCAAACTATGTCCAGCTGACCTGATCAATTCATCCAACAATACATGCTGAGGACCTACTAAGCACGGGGTCTGTGAACATAAAATGGAATTGGACATGAAATACGCCCTGCAGAGCAGATGGACACATAAGCAACATGGCAACGAGAAGTGACAAGCACACTACTACAACCCAGCTGGCACAGATGGTGGAGATTTGATAGGCTTGGTGATCATGGGATGAGAAAGGGTGTCAAGAGGTGACCTTGGGATGGCTTTCGAAAAATAAATAGGAACATGTCAGACAGACAAGGGGGTATTGCTGGCACTTGGAAGTGAATGTGTCATTCCAGGTGTGAAGAGGAAGGGCAGTGATCTTTTTTCTTCTGCCTCTATAATTGCAGCCTATGATCATATTAGTCTTTTTGGCAGCCACAACACCCAGCTGGCTCACTGAGAGATAAAACCTACTATCCTTCTTGTGCTGTTTTGCCACATCAGCCCCCATCATCCATGTCCATAAGCCATTATTCTTTATCAGGGAAAATAAAAGGAAGCCTTCAGCTCCATCCTGTGTCTCTGTAATCTCTGGTCCTCCAGTCTGTAGAACACAGTATTCAGCCTATGTCCAGCAGGTAACTCAAAAGCCCTGCAACAACCAGGCTTCCCTCCCTCTCCCTCTCTCGCTTCCGCCCTCCCTTCTTTCCTCCCTCTCTCAGCCTCTGTCTCCCTGTGTGTCTCTGTCTTTGACTCTCCCTCACCAGCCCCCTCCTCTAGCACATTTTTGGAGCTAGCATTCGCTAAGCTTTGCAGAAAGTCGAATCATCTTTCATCATGTTTTACAGAAGGTTCGATGCAGTTTTCTCCCAGCTGTTGTCCACTGTTCTTGGAAGCCGAGCAACGCAAAAGAAACCCAAAAACATGTTTGCAAAAATCAAATTAAATCTGAGCTCTGATGGAGTTTCAGCTATCTGCGCCCATGTGGGCCACCTGCCAAGAATGTTTTTAATATAATAATCACTCATCCATACACCCATAATAATTGATATTTGCAATTTGATAATGCTTCTTAACATTTTTTTTTATTTGTTTCAAATCGCCCCTCCTCACCTCATCTGCCCAACAACCCCCTGCATCAGCACATTCACAGCTCTTAATGACCCTCTCAGCAGCTACTGATCAAAGTCAAATTTTAATTACGATTCTAATTTTGGAAGTTTGCTTCCTTTTAATCTGAACTTTTAGAAAACAGTCAAACGTGGGCTTGCAACAGCTCATAGGAAACACATCAAGCTGTAGGGCTCTTTAATTGGAAGTTCAACGAGTTTGAGCTTCATGCTTCTTACCAGCTTGTGTCTCCCAGGTGATTATACCTACAGACTGTAAATTATATCACTAACAACTGCAGTCCAGCCTTAGAGACAGTCAGTGGGAAAATAGGATGCAACTGTGTGGCTTTGGTCAAGAAGTTTGAGGATGGCTACTTCCTCCAGCCCCAATACTTAATGCTTTGCACAGTTACTCTGAGTCCACCCAAGTCTTCTCTTCACTTTAGCAATGACCTAATTATCCCTATAAGAGTATTTTGTTTTAACCTGTAAGATATGCATTTTTAAAGAAACACCCCAGAAACTCCATCTCTGATGCAACCTTTCTTGATCTTTCCAGATAAACATTGACCCACTATAGTAACCTCAGACCACTTTCTACCATCATACTTAATATCAAGTATTAATAATAGGATTCGTGGTGTATTCTTTATATCTGTGCACATAAAATACAGTAAAAATAGGCTCCCAACAAGCCTATTGCACACTCATTTCCCTCATTTTATAGATAAAGAAACTGAGTCTCAAACAAGTTAAAATATGCTAAAAGTTAAGTACCTACTTAATATACTATAAAAATTGAACTCATAATCTATTAAAAGTAAATGTCCAAGAATGATTTCCTCTATATGCTCAAAAAAATCACAATTTGAATATAAGCATGCATAAGAAAAATACTATATCTCAAATATCTCTAGATCTCCTAATGTTTACAATGTTGCTATTTAATAAATATTTGGACTGAATAATTTCATCTGGAGAAACACAAATGTATTTAGAGAATTGTTTATGAGGAGGAAGACATGAATTTTAAAACTTAATTTTGGCCTTCTTAATAACTTCAGAAATTAGTCACTTTAAAGGGACAATAAGGAGGTATCTTGATAGTACTTGAAATATTCAAATGAAAGTGTAGAGATGTGTGTACCATGAGTACCAGCATGTGTTAGAGCACAGTTAGAGTAGTCATACTTAGAGCTATATAGGACTTGGAGATGAAACTAATTGTGGTTTTTTTTTTTTATTCATTCATTCCAACTGATTTTTGATACAGTTAAAAATGAAAATAATGGAGAATTTGCTCTGGAAAATATGGGTGAAAGAGTATGTGTATATTTAATGGAAGATCAAGAGGAGAACAAAAGTGCCATATCTGAGGGAGGAGATCTCTAAGTAGAGTGGAAGAAGCAGAGATGTCAAGAGTGGGAAACTCTTGAAGAATATTTTTTAAAAATTTCAAAATTGTACTGTGGATTTTTTAGCAGTCTACTGTAGAATGCTAAGTGTAAATCCTTCCTTTTCAAGATCTTCAGGAAAGTCTACATTGCTCACTATCTAAGTGGCATTTTATGGAAAGTGAAAAATATGGTTCATTTTACAACTGTAGCTATTAAATGTAGCCAAATTCAGGGAGTATACCATGGTCACCAAAGGTGAGACTGGAGATAGTGAAGAGATCAATGACCAGTTACCCAGACTCCCACCCCAACTCATGTCTTTTAATGCAGAGATATTTATTAAAGTGGAAACTTAAGGGTTCTTTGGAGAGTCAATTGTGTTGGATGGTGCTTTGCTGAGTCAAACACTTGAAGGAGTGCTTTCCTGAACTGGACACAGGTAAAAGACCTGTTCAAACTCTTGAAGGAACATTTCACTAAAGCAGACACAGGAGAGAGGGTGTTCTGTTAAGCAAACACATGAAAGAACACATGATGAAGGATTCTTTGTTAACAACACACATGTAATAGTCTGCCATACACTGCTTAGTTGAGTTGCATTTGTCAGGACTCCAAGACCTAAGGCTGATTTGATGCACTTGTTGAGGCAAGACCCATGCTGAGGCAAGGCTTGTAGCAGGCATAGGATAGGACTGGAAAGAGTGACACAGGAGAGAGCTTGGATTGCTGCTCCAGCTAGATGTGCACTTGTGGGGTTCAAGTCATCCTTGATCTTCACTTCCCTGAGAGTAGCACAGCTGAGAACTTCTCCTGGTGTTCTCGTTGGTCCCTTGTGTTGATTAGAGCCAATGATGAGGCCTGGCTCTCTCTGCTAGGTCATGTCACCACTGAAGCTAACATGACTCTACTGAACTGGACTGCGGCTGTATCTATGAAGTGTTTCTGAGTGGATCATGCTGCTGCTGCCTGCTAATATGTGAGCTGAACTGCTAATTTCCAGACAACATGGATGGGTGTTGCTCCAAAGAAGTTTCTAAACTGATCCACTTCCCCTGTATCCTTTCTGTTCCATTTCCTCTGGTGTGTGGTGGGCTATGTGGGCAGTTAAAGCATTTAAGAACCATCATTAAGAATACTGCCATACCCGGGGATCCATCCCACAATCAACCTCCAAACGCTGACACCACTGAATACACCAGCAAGATTTTGCTGAAAGGACCCTGATATAGCCCTGATATAGCTGTCTCTTGTGAGGGTATGCTGGGGCCTGGCAAACACAGAAGTAGATGCTCACAGTCAGCTATTGGATGGAACACAGGGCCCCAATGGAGGAGCTAGAGAAAATACCCAAGGAGTTAAAGGGATCTGCAACCCTATAGGTGGAACAACAATATGAACTAACCAGTAACCCAGGAGCTCATGTCTCTAGCTGCATATGTATCAGAAGATGGCCTAATCGGCCATCACTGGGAAGAGAGGCCCCTTGGTCTTGCAAACTTTATATTCCTCAGTACAGGGGAATGCCAGGGCCAAGAAGTGGGAGTGGGTGGGTAGGGGAGTGGGGGAAAGGGTCTGGGGGACTTTTGGTATAGCATTTGAAATGTAAATGAAGAAAATACCTAATTAAAAAAAAGAATAGGATATGAAAAATTATAGTTACAGTTTATTCTTGGTTTCATTGCCCTCACTTTATCCATGCAACAGACTTCCTACCCTGGTTACTGCTGTTTTGGTAAAACTGCTCTATAGCTTCTTGCACCTGTACTACAACAGTATTTTCTAGTGCTGTGTGGATATTCACCATATTAGACAGGGCTCCTTTTGGAAATATAACTGTTGCAGGTATAGTCAACTAAGGGGCACACATAGCATAATGAAGATCAAGGAATTTCGATGTGATGACTTATAAAAAGAAAGCTAAAAAAAGCATACTCTGTCTATAAGCCAACAATGTTGGGATTGAAAGCTGCCAGCAAAGCTGAGAGAGAGAGAGAGAGAGAGAGAGAGAGAGAGAGAGAGAGAGAGAGTCTGATGCCTCTTCTCCCTCAATTCTTCCAGGGAAATCCAAGCTGGCCATCTTACCCATGACCTTCAGAACTATGAGAGAATAGGCTTCTGCTATTATAAGCTACCCATTTTTCAGTTATCTGTTAAGGCAGTGCTATGGACAGAATATACAATCTCCTTTTCCTAACTCAGTTGTGGCCTCTGTCAAAGCTGAGTGAAACAATCTTCCTCTGTCCCAGACTTCAGAACAGAATTACATTAGGCTTACAGCTGGCAGTGAGAAGACTCAGGGGAAATCCCTGTAGAGAACATTTAGCTTATCCTAAGCCTACAGGAACCAAATACATTTTCTCCATCTGGATGTTTTCTGATTCCCAATATCATAATAGTACAACATGCTGCAGGAGGTTGGGGCTACAGTAGGAAATGTATGGTAGGAACTATAAAGAAACACAGTGGGCACCATGTTGACAGATGGCATGCACTATATGGGAGACAGTATTTGCTTTTTAACATAGTGATAGCAAAACTGTCACTGTCCATAAACTATTAGATGATCTCCCTCCACGTATTGTAAATAAATAAATACACACATACTTAAAGTTAGGATGTGATATGTCACTTTGAGATTTCCCAGTTCAAGAAGTATTCTATGAGATGTACCCAAGAAGAACAGAGTGCTGGGGAGAGGAGCTGGATCAGTGGTCAAGAACACTTCATGTTCTTACAAAAAATCTGGGTTTGGTCTTCATCATTCACATGATTGCTTACAACAGTTAACTCCAGTTCCAAAACCACTTTCTGGCCTCTATATGCAACACACACACAAACAGAGTACACATGTGTGCATTCAGACAAAACACTTTTATACACAGAAAATAATACAAATCTTTCTAAAATGAGAACTATGAGTTCTTAATGATGATTTGTTTCACTCAACAATTATGCAAATATGTCTTGACTACAGAAGATGAGTCATTGTATTCAGTACTTAACTTTAATACAATTTGGTGTTCAAGATAGAAAGGAAGAATCATGAACATTATGGCATTTATAGCCTTTGAACATTTATAGACTTCATTGATATTTCGCTAATTTAGGAATGAGCTATAAGCCTTTCTTCTATTAACTTGGATAGCTCAGTACAGTTTTCTAACACGATGTCCAATCCCAGGATCTCTACACGGGTCTGTTGCTCTCTATTCATCTTGTGTACACAGTTACTCTAGTGAGTCATAAAACCTTTGTTTCTTGGAAGGAAATGATCCTCAAGTGAGTGGTAAAACTTTAGTGTAAGATGAAAAAGCCAGACAACTTGCCTCATGTTTCAACATATGAGGAAGTACCTACAAGCATGAAATGTGAGAGGAAGCATGTCACCCTTCCAAATACTATCATTGTGGGAACTAGAGATGTTCAGAAATGCCATGATGGATAACTAATAAATGACAAAAGTTTATATTACAAAAAATTAGACAGGGAACGTAGTTCATGAGATGATTATTATTTTTGCTTTACTTCAAAGGTATGTGCACATTTCTATGGATTATTTATTAATAAGATCTTTTACTTTTCTAATGCTTAATTTGTAGCTCTTTATGTAGTAAATATTAAACCATTGCCAGAATCCACTATAAGAAAATGCATGGAAAACAGTTCAATATGTAGGTATGAACTTTCTGAGTGGCACTCCAGTAGCTAAGAAATCAAAATAAGAACTGACAAATGAGATTGAATGAAACTTAAAAGCTTCTGCAAAATAGTCAACAAAGACAAATGACATCTATAGAACTGGAGGAAGTCTTTGCAATTTAGCTGCAGCACAATGAAAATAAGAATGTAGGTCCCTCTAAAAATTAGACATAAACCCCCCTTGTGACCTAGCCATGCCTCAAATTCTCATATAAATGACGCTATTTTGCATACCAGTTTATCCCACCAGTATTCACAATAACCAAACTTTGAAATCTCACTGAGTGTCAATAATAGGCAAATTATTATGAACATATATACACACTCACACACACACTCATATTTTCTGACCCAGCTTTTCTGGAGAGGCTTCTTTGTCATTTGTGGTGAAACAGAACAGTTTATTTAAAAAGTCAGCTTGGGGACCTCACTTGAGGCAAGCAAATCTGTACTTTCTATCAACTTCATCTGTGTTCATCTCTGATCTTTATATAACTGCTACCTCTATTTTTTTTATTCAGATCCATACTAAGGAAGCAATTTTCTTGTGTTACTTATTGTCCCCCAGAGAATAACCCTTTGTAGTATTTCAGCATTATCCTTTAAGACTGTGTCTATCTCTTCCTACTGCCTTACTGGAGAGTCCTGTTCAAGTCTCCTTCCTAAGTTCTCATTAGGCCACCTTAAATGCTGGGGCCATGTGTATCACAACACATATGATGTTCAACTCCTTCAATGCAGATTGTATAGAGCACACCAAAGGTGACTTTGTGGCAGTTTCTTTCTGACTCATGTTAGTTGTGTACTCATTGATTCTAAAAGTCAATTCAGCCCTCCTCTTCCACAAAATCTAGTGAACTTCATCCCTTTCCCAACTACTTATAACAGAACCTTGGTAATAACCAGGGCTTGGTGTTCCATGCAGTTTCTGACATGCTATTTGTAATATCAGGAGTTCTCCTTAACCGTGAGAAATGCATTTTGTTGTTGTTGTTGTTGTCAAAAAGGAATACAACTAGAATATATCATAATTTCCTTAAGAACTTTTACTGGGACACCCATTTATCCTAGTATACCAACATCAAAATATACCCCAATTTCAAGTATCCCTTTGCCCTTTTCTCAACAATACAGAGGTCTTCAGTTATAATGGAGGTATTCATTTAAAAGTGAGACAATGAAAGTGAGAAGTGAAAGCCTAGTTTATGGTCATATAGTAATGTCTAAGATGCACAACATCTGCCACTCTCTTGTCCTGCTTTTGGGAAAATATGGTTCTTTTGGAGATGTTTTATCCTGTCAGTCAATGGGATCATTTCCATCCATGAGAGAGGTTCTAATTGCATCTATTCATCTATGAGACACCTTGGCTCCTATGCAAAAATTTCCAGTTCCCATATTTGTCTGATAATGTCTGCATTTCAAGTGACTTATGAGGAAGCAGCTTTGTTCATAGTCTAACATACTGGGTTGGTATTCCCAGGCATCACTTTATCTTTCAAGATGTGTGAGTCTTCCCTGACAAAAGAATCATATTCTAAGCTAACTACCTGGGCAAACCTAAATAAGTAATGAACAGTCTAAACACTGAACACACTGAACACACTGAAATATTTTACACATAGAAATATGTGTCTGCCTGTTTGTTTTCCATTATGGAATTTAGAACTTCTTTTGAAAGATAATTGTGTAATTATATTTATGTACAAAGCAAACTTTAGCAGTATACATTTAACCCAGTTTAGTGGAGAGTTCTTTAGCCTTTGGCTTTTCCAGCATAGAAATTCAAGCCACAGATTTAGGGCCCAGGATGTTTCTTCTACAGTAACAGTAGATCTTATCTGTCATTGTTGGTCCTAATAGCTTCCACCATCTTATCGAGAACAACCTTGTCTTCCAATTAACCTTTCAAAGGCAACAGTGATGAACATCTTCCTGTGGAATAGCAACCTCAGCCTGGCCTTTCCCTTGATGATGCAGTAGGAGACCCTCATCTTTCAACACAGGGAAGGCAGGAAAACCATCTGACCAATAGGGTTTATGTCATGGGCAATCACCAACAGCTGAGCCTTCTTTTCTCTACCCAGGTAATGCCTATATTAACCACTCCTCAAAGAACAGGTGGTCTCTTAATTAGGATGTCCCCTTTGCCAGCAGCTTTCTTCTAAGAACGAGCCTTTGCTTCTTCTCCCACTTTGTCTCTGGTCTGGATTGTTGGGCAACCTTAAGCAGCTGGGTAGCTGTTTTCCAGTTTAGGACCTAGGTGAACTGATTAATGGAAAGAGTTACTTTGAGCCACTTATAGAGGATGACCTGTTGCTATTGAAGCATGATATAGTGAAGCCATTTGACAAAGCATGTCAGATAGCTTTTGGGTTGGATAGCTTGCCCAATGCTGAAGTTCTTGGGCCTTTTCTCAAAGGATTGCCCAGCATTTTGGCCTTCTGTTGCTTCATGACATCTTAGGTAGTGGAGCAACATCTTCCTCACCTTAGCTTTCTTTCCTTTGGACATCTTGCTTGGCTGGAAGAGGGTAAGCTTAGAACTTTTAAAAAATATAAATACTACTAAATGAAATACAACACTCTTAGTTACCCATATGATCCACCGAAACATAGAAGTTTCTAATATTAGCTTCTGCCTCAGTTCTCCAGGAGTTTGAGCATATGGCTGCTGATCCACACCATTCAAAAATGTTCTGAAAGCACATGAAAAAAAATCACATATGTGTGTGAGCCTGAACATGTGTTTGCATACACACACACACACACACACACACACACACACACAGAGCAACATGAACATAAAGAAAATACATAAATAATAATTTTATGTTTGTGTTATTGACCTTGAAGCTCTTTTAAAATTTTGTCTTTCAACAGCCAGAGACAAAGAAAATGAATGTTGAGATTCATCTATAGCATAAAAGACAAAACTTTTATAATCAATCATTAGAATGAGGTTTTACCAAGGCCCATGGTTCTTTGATGGTCTACAGAATGGTTTAAAGCATCAATTGCATGGGATGCATTGAAAGATATTGGTCATTGTTCTGTGGGTTGCCACAAAGCCCCTATCTGCTAGTGATGAGGTAGCCCAAGGATTAATAAAGAAGAGCAGCAAAAAAATGCATCAATCTACCATCTTCAGCAAAGAAACCTTGGCTCTCTTCTGTGATACATATGAGTGGTTCTATTAGGAGAAAATAATGCAGATGAGAAAACCACTGGGATATGTTAAAATAATTTTTACAAACTACTCTCTTTATAGAATACCACAGTTCATTTCTTCTGCTTGAGAGAAGCTAAGAGTAGCGGTCCTTAACCTTGGTTACGCATTGGAATCATCTGGGAGATTTTCAAATGTACTTATGCCTAGGCTTGGCCCCTGGAGATTCTACTTCATAATTTGTCTTGGGCTTAAGCATTGAAGTTTCTTAGAGCTCCCAGCTGATTCTCATGTGCAGCCAAGGTTGAGAACCCCAATCCAGGAGGGAAAGAAACAAAGTTTAAAAAACAGAGATATGGAGTATATTCCTGACTTTACCTCTAACTCCTTTTAACTAAGCTAATTGCATAAACTAAAAGTCTCTATTTTGTATATGAAGATATTTGGAGAAATTTCATCCCACCTCAGAGTCCCTGTGACTATACTAAACCAGCTCCAGATGACCAGCCATGGCTATAGAGAGGCAATGGCAGCCACCAGTGAGAAATGCGTGGAAAGGCTATTCATAGAGTTCACCCTTCTGTATCCACAGATATTATTTGGGAACTCAGCAATTCCACAAGGAAACAAACAGAATTATTTACGAAAGAAAACTATCAGGTGGGCTCTCTTGGTGGAATTCATCACTTTGGCCAATAACAGAGCTGTTTTAGTATTTTCAACACCTAAAATCTAGGAAATTAGACCATATGTCTCAGTGGTCCTTACCAATGACCTAGCCAGCTCTCTGCCAGGGAGTCTGTATTCCAGTCTTTTCCCAAACCATCTTTGGATCAATTAAGCTACTGGTTTGTCATCTCTCACTAAAACGAAGAATCTAAATGGTAACTCTTTCAATTTTCATTTGCTTGTTTTGGGTTTTTATGTTGTATGTATTATGTATTTATCTATTCACTTATTTCTTTATTATTTTTCTCTCAATCTTTATTTTCCTTTTTCCCTTTTAAAAAAATAGGGGCATGACAATCTGGGACAACTTGTTCAGATGTGATGAGCTATGACAGGTGGTGGCTTGCATCACAACCCAACATCGGTGTGTACAGGACATCTCTTCCAGTAAGTCAGGAATTGTGACAACTGGAGACAGGAGTTCTTGCCATCCTTTAAATACATGCTATAATCAAAGTTTTTATGCTGGACACAATGTTTCTGCTTTTACAGGCTCTCTTGAGCCAAGTTAAAATGTGGTCCATTTTCTCTGAAAGTAAAGATTAGTCATAATTTTATACTTTCACTCCTTGATAAATGAAAAGAAAATGAAAGGAAGATGCAGCTATTGCATGTCTTGTGTACAGTCTGTTGTATAAATATGTTACATTTGATGCAAATGATGAGCATCAGGTGTTTGCCTGGCATGAGGCTTTGTGCTCTATGAACATCTGCTCATTAACCTCGACAGCACTTTAAGGGAGGGTGTTTTACACATACAATTTGATAGATGATTTTTTAAAAAATGAGACTCATGAATTGAGGACATGATTTCATCATTCCCGGAAAAAAAATGGGGATGGAATTCCCATGACACAAAAACTTATTTCCTATATATATACAGAAAAGAAGAAAGAAAGAAGGAAAGGAAGAAAGAAAGAGAAAAGACATGACAAGAAAAGAGAAAATAAAAGAAAAAAACTTCTCAAAACAAATATATGTGCACTCATGTTCATGGTAGTTCTATTAACAGCTGAGGCTGTACCCTCACGAATGGCCTTCCCTGGCCTCTCAGGGTACTAAGCCTCACCTGTTCTCCATGACCCCTTCATGCCTTCAAATCCAGTACTAGGCAAGAGCCACATGTAGGAAGATGCAGAGTTCTGCTACTTGCTGAAGATAGAACATGAACCCTTGTTCTATTACATTATCACCAGGTTTCTACTTTCCAACTCCTTTACTGTCTAAACTCAGCTGTCCTGGAACTTTCTCTGTAGACTGCTCTTGAACTATGAGATCTGCATGCCTCTCTTTCCTGAGTGCCGGGATTAAAGGTATTTACCACCATGACTGGACATAATCTTTTCTTCACCTAGAACTTACTCTGTCCCAGGCTGGCTCAGTGATATGTTTGCCTTTGTCTCCTGGAATTAAAGGTGTGTACTAATGTGTCTGACTCAAAGCTTCTCACGGCTACTATTCCTCAAGATCCAGATCAAAATTCTGTCTTCCAATTTCAATATCTGGATCATAATTGTTCCTCCATCTCTGGATTATAGTTAGATCCAGATTAAAAGTCCAAATGAAAACAATTACCAAGTAATAATAATTCCTAACTTGATGATATAACTATCCTCTTTTCAGCTGCAAACACATACAATAAGCCTATCTGGGTAGGATCTTGCCCAAGATCCCCACACCTTTAATTCCATTTAATATCCATGAACACATGATTTATCTCCTTTGTACTTTTTTGGTGTCCTTTATATTGCTTTAATCATACTTTTGGTATTTTTACTTTCTCAGAGTGCTACACTTGATTAAAATGCTCCTCATTGTGAACCACAAGATGAAGTCTAAACTTGGTTGATTTGAGACTTCCTTTGTCAATGCAATTAGTCTGAATCTCATTTTAGCCTCAGGCAGACTCTTCATCCAAGGGCAAAAAGCAACGACGATCTTCTCCACAATATAATAAGAATAATCTCTAGGTAACATACTGAAAATTTTCTCCTCTGAAACATCTTGGACCAGGTCTGCACAGTTCAAAGCATCCTCAGCACTAATGTATTCCACATTACTACAAGGTTAGCACATTAAATCCCACTTAAAGCATTTGATAGATTTCGATATACAACATTCCCAAATCCACATTCCTTCAAACAAAAGCATGGACAGGTCTATTACAGGAATACTCCAGTCCCTGGTATCAACTTCTGTCTTAGTATCACTCCTTGTGGTCCAGGCAGTCAAATTCACCAGTCTATGGGGGCCAAACCTATTTAAGCCACTACAGTGTAGCTGTCAATTGCTCAAACTAGACCCTCACCTTTTCCTTTCCAGCAGCCTTGCCACCAAAATAAGCCTAATTCAAGACCATGAGTGATGGCCTACTCACTTTTATTTATGTCAGTCAATACCATACACCCCACCTCTTGAACCATCCTTCATCGCCTTATAACCCTATGCAGTTCAATTTGGCTCTATTTCTCATTCCTTCCCAGTCTTAGAACCTATCACTCATTTGTAGAAACTCCATTTGTCCCCATTTTTTCTGGAGTGCAATCTGTTGAAAACACTGTATCCACCAATGGCCCCTCATACCTCCACATAGCTTTTGCTACTGGACCAAGATGGAGGAGTCATCCTTGTATATCTGGATATCTCCAGAGCATTGTCACACTCCCTGAGGTTCCAGCTTCATATTTACCTCCATCATATTACACTACTACTATCACTATCATTTATAACCTGGTCATGGTCATATTTCTCCATTTCATGGTGACCTTAATAGTTATGACATCACCCAATATTATTCCTGTCTTGAAGGAATCATGATAAGGAGAATACTTTCAATATTTCCATAAAGAGTTGTTTTGGCATTTTGATCTTTTTGTCAGAAGTCTCTGTACCCCCTAGTTATGATGTTTTCTACCCTTCTTCAATCAAACCAATTCTCAAGATGCTGTCAGAGCCACAGGTTCCATTTCAATTCTCTTTTCCTCTTTCCACATCTCTTCTCTATAACTTATTCACACTTTAATCATGACTCAGACAACCAATTAATGTCCCTGTGTAATAGTCAACCATTAGTGTTGGCACTTTCCCTCCTCCTCTTGTTTCTCCGTATCCTTCCACAGTGCCTTGCAAAGAAGTTCAAGCTGCTTCACCTCTCCTCCTCCATCATGATCCCCTGGCAAAATCCCAACCTTTAATAAATCTAACTCTCTACTTTCCCTGTGCTCACACCGGGGTGATTGAAAGTAGCTGGAGAAAAACGTACACACATGCTTATTCATGTCACTTTGCAATCATTACCAGAGCTCTCAAGAGAGTCCTTAAAGCTACTGACAAAGCCACCACAGTTTCCAATCCAGCGTTCTCTCCCATGATTCTAGGTGACAGTTTTACTTCTTCCCTTTAAACTTCCAACACCTCCTGCCTGATCCTTCTTGTCCCCCTGACATCAATTTCAACTGCACTGAGAATTTGGAATTGTAATCAGTCAGCAGAGAATGTACCCTATGTGCCTTTTGCCAGGTTGACTTCCCATTCAGTCTATCTCTCCTACTCCTGTTTGCTTATGAGCACCTCCCCACTAATAGCCATAACATATACCGTCATTTCTTTACTGGTTTCTCATCCTTCCTCTGTTTACATTCTAGTTCCAAAGACAGAAGGGATTAATCCTCATCCACTGTTAATCACTGATTATCAGAAAAGTGCATGAATATATGAAGTCAATAAATAATGGCTGGTTACATACATTGATGTTGATACTTGATTCTTTTATGATCCATTCAAGATTCATTTGGAATCTTTCCCATTCTTAGTATTTGCCTTTTTAAAAGTGAATTTGTCTTTATTTTCTCTGGCTGTATCTTATTTCCAAGAAACCTGGCACTTTGCTCTTCCAGATAACAAAGAATCAGTCCACTCATCTCCATTGGATAGGAATGAGGACCATGACCCCTTCTTTTGTGCATACCTATAAGAATCAGTAGGAACTGTCCTTTCTCTTCCTTTGCTCTGACAAACACATAGCTTTGTGAAATACAAAATAGCAAGAATTGCTGTGGCATACCAGTAAATCATCTGGCCAGTCAGATAACCATGCAAGAGGTAGACAGCAATTCTCTAACCTATCACAGAAAAATAAGTAACATTTAACCTGACACTCACTGTGTCCAAGCAGCATTCAACACATTTTATATAAATTACTTTAATCACCAATCTGTTGTAAAAACTTTAATTGAGACTACCCACCAAAAATCCATCCGTTTATCTCAAATAGGATACCTAACTGAGACCAAAGTAGATTTCTACCAATATCCAACTTAGCAAACCTATTAGTTTGCTGTGGTTTCATACTGGAGCATGGGTGACCTAAAACAGCCACATAACCAGGAAGTCTTACTCCAGTGTAAATGATGATTTCTCCACAGCTGCATAGCTGTTTTCACACATTATATCATCTGTTATCCCCTAAGAATATAAGACCACATGCAGTTTGAAAATTATACATCTGGCAGGGAGAAGTGGTTGAGGTCTTTCAGGCCCAATATTGAAGGTTTTTTTTTTCCAAGTAGTCACAATGTTCTGATGATGATGATGATGACAATGATGACAATGACAATGATGATAGTCATGATTAGTATTCTCAGAGGACAGCATTGTTCAAAACAGCCACAAGAGAATGTTGCTGTGATCACTCAAATCTTATAAATTGGGAACTAAGATGCCTTCCTGGTGGCAGATTTGACATGGTGAGATCTCACTCAACACTTTGGGAAACAATTTCTATTACCTTTAGTCTAAACAAAGCAAATGAATTCATGAACTAATACAATTAGGGGAAATAATTTGAAGTTTCTAACTTCTAAGTTCAACTCCAATCCTTTTTATTGAAAAATAAAACTACCAGTGTGTGCTTTTAATTCCAGCACTTGGGAGGCAGAGACAGGTGGATCTCAGAGTTTGAGGCTGGCCTGGTCTACTGAGTGAGTCCCAGAACAGCCAAGTCTACACAAAGAAACCCTGTCTCCAAAAACTAAAACATAAAACAAACCAACAAAAAATTACACAATACTACTGTCCCATCAAAGTACAGTCAATGTAGAAACTTTACTTGTGTTGGTGATAGTAGTTGCAAAAACAAAAAACAAAAACAAAAACAAAAACAAAAAAAACAATGGAAAACCATATTGAAATTGTGTGTGCCTAGCCAAACTCCAAAGAAATCTATGTGATTCTTCTATATATCACATTGGAGTTCAAGAGAAAACTAACATAATGTATGTTACACCTCTTCCTTGATCTAATTATCAGATGTTTATTTGATCATCCAAATTTATACCAAACTATGTGTTGCAAGTGAGATCATACTGCCAAATATTGGACATAAGGATCTAAGTTTTAAAATGTGTAAGTGTATGCCTTAAATCCAAAACCTCAAGTGTTTTATGCATCTCTGCCCCCGTACAATTACAATATTTCTCCACTGAAAGAAAGAGCTCAGAAAAGTAGGAAATTAAATTAATTCTGAGGTTTCTACATGGAGGTTTTTCTGACAAAAACGTAACAAACATGAACTTCACTACAATATTTTGAATCTCCGTGCTGAGCCATTTCTTATCTTTGGGAGGAGCTGAGGGACACATCAGAAAACTCAGGAGGGCAGACACAATGGCCTTCTGAGCTGTGGTCTACAATAGCCACAGTTTTGGTTCTCCTTGTTAGTATCCAGCACAGGAGAATCACCATAAAGTATAAACAAAGATAGACCAGAATGTTTGGGCTAGAAAGCTTCTTGCCTTACATCTCAGGTTTTGAAGGCTCAGCAGTCAATGCACCTGCAAAGGAGGAGCCGCTTGTCTGCCTGCCAGTCTGCAGCTGCCACAAGAGCAGCATCTGTGATCCCAGAATTAACAGCCAAGGGGGAATCCACAACAGGGCATGCATAATGACAGGGTGGTTATAAAGAAAATGAGATCAGGCCCCTACCTCGCTATCCCCATATCTGTGGTCCAAGTTCAGTAACACAATACTCCATCTCATGGCAGTTACCTACTGACTCTCGCCCCTGCTTTCAGCCCTCCCTATTCATATCCAAACTCAACCTCACAGCTAAAGTCATATTTCTAAAATGCAAATCTGATCATGTCACTTTCTGCTAAAAAAAAAAAAAATGTTGCTCCCCACTGCCTACAGGCTAGAGTCCAAACTCATTAAAATGGAAGTCAGTGCCCTTGAAATGCTGCCACTGACCCACCTTCTGGCCTCATTTCTCAATGTAATATTTCCAGACTCATCATGCCCCATACTATCTCTCTGCAAAGCTTTTCATGGGCATCCCTCCTGTCTAGAATCCCCTACAGTTAGCACAAACCAAAAGTCTCAGCTCAGACAGATTTCAAAAGTGGAACACCAGTATGGACTCCCATAGTGAAGAGTGTAGAGGTTGACAGGACTCATATTTGGGTGAACCAGTGCCTTGTTGGCATTATTAAGGACCCAGTTATTTACCATCTGCCTTCTTTGCCTTCAGCAGTAGCTATCTATTTCAGTATAGGGAGGCTCATCTCAGAGGAGTAGGATTAAGATCAGTAGAAGCTATGGGCTATTGTGGTACATATACCTTGAGCAGAGTGGGAAATGGAGGAATCAGGTTATTGTTGTTTCTGTTTATACAATTCTGAGAGTTCTGCTCAGACCCAACTGACATGTACTAGTACCTGTAGGGCAACACTATGAAGGGTAGTAGTTTCTTCCTTAATTTATATCTGAAGCTTAAATAATAATCCTCTCATTAACATTTGGCCAACTTAAAACAGCATTCATATTGGCAAATGATGTGAAGAACATTTGGTACACATTAACTATTTAAAACTAATTGTAACATCAATAAAGATATTACTATCTATGTTCTATTTATGAAGAAACTGAATCTGAAAGGTACAATAAGTTTTACAAGGTAATGCGGTTGATATAATTCCCTAAGTTAGAAATTCATGTGTCATAGAATTAAAAGCATATTTGAAGATCTCTACCAGGGTAACTAAAATGTCAGAGTTGATGGATCCTAACAGTTACCACACTGCCTTATACTCTGATCTGCTCTTACACATCTAAAACCCTTCTTTTAAAAATCTCAGTTGAAAGTCTCATGGTATTGTGCTAAAATTGTGATCTTTAGAAGCAAGTCAACTATAATTATTCCTGAGTTACTCTACTTTCTGTGAGGTTTGGGCTGAATTCTGACATCTATACCTCAGTTTTCTCAACTATCAAAAAAGGAATAATAACAATCCAAAGAATTATGCTTGAAATATTTAAGCACCTTAGTAGGGGACACATGAGCCTGAACACTAGAATAATAGAAGAGTCATGACTTCTGAAGTTGATTTGTGATCTCCACAAAACATGCATGTTTCTGCACTCACACTTGCACACACACACACACACACACACACACACACACACACACACACAGAGAGAGAGAGAGAGAGAGAGAGAGAGAGAGAGAGAGAGAGGTGGG
This sequence comes from Mus caroli, assembly GCF_978045245.1. Lineage (NCBI taxonomy): Eukaryota > Metazoa > Chordata > Mammalia > Rodentia > Muridae > Mus > Mus caroli. The sequence continues at coordinate 53,044,605 of NW_028227259.1, read as the reverse complement.
GGGGAGAGAGGTGGAGGAAGACAAGGAAGAGGAAAAGAAAAAAGCAGATAAAATTCCCAATAATAATAATGAAGATGCATTGCTATTAATACACTATCCTTTTAAGATACTGCTTGATATAAAATAAGTAGTCAATTAAATGTATTCACAGCCACACAGAAGGTAGTTTCTCTTTCCTGTACAGAAAACCTGCCTCTTCCTCAAATTTCCCCCTTCTACCTCTAAATACAATAATATTTGAGTTGCAAAGCAACCTAGACCTGGTTAATGCAGATGACCTATCAGTGTTGTAGATGATTTATCATTGTCTGTCATAGACAAAAACACCATGGTGGAGGATGGCAATAATGCAATAACAACATACAAATTAAACAGAATCTGACAATCAGGGGGGTTGGATGCCTAGGGAATCTTCTTACCACTTTGTGAGGCATAGAAATGAGTTGGTACCATTTGATGGCCATCTGGCTGGAATGACTGTGGAACAAAGGGAAACTTAGGCTCATTTTTTTTTTAATATTTTTATTACATATTTTCCTCAATTACATTTCCAATACTATCCCAAAAGTCCCCCATAGAGCCCCCCACTTCCCTACACACCCATTCCCATTCTTTTGGCCCTGGCATTCCCCTATATTGGGGCATATAAAGTTTGCAAGTCCAATGGGCCTCTCTTTCCATTGATGGCCGACTAGGCCATCTTTCGATACATATGCAGCTAGAGACAAGAGCTCCAGGGTTCTGGTTAGTACATCATGTTGTTCCAACAATAGGGTTGCAGATCCCTTTAGCTCCTTGGGTACTTTCTCTAGCTTCTCCATTGGGAGCCCTGTGATACATCCAATAGCTGACTGTGAACATCCACTCCTGTGTTTGCTAGGCCCCAGCATCATCTCACAAGAGACAGCTATATTTGGGTCCTTTCAGCAAGATCTTGCTAGTGTATGCAATGGTGTCAGCGTTTAGAAGCTGATTATGGGACGGATCCCTGGATACAGCAGTCTCTAAATGGTCCATCCTTTCATCACAGCTACGAACTTTGTCTCTGTAACTCCTTCCCTGGGTGTTTTGTTCCCAATTCTAAGAATGTGCACAGTGTCCACACTTTGGTCTTCATTCTTCTTGAGTTTCATGCGTTTAGCAAATTGTATCTTATATCTTGGGTATCCTAAGTTTTGGGCTAATATCCACTTATCAATGAATACATATTGTGTGAGTTCTTTTGTGATTGTGTTACTTCACTCAAGATGATGCCCTCCAGGTCCATCCATTTGGCTAGGAATTTCATAAATTCATTCTTTTTAATAGCTGAGTAGTACTCCATTGTGTAAATGTACCATAATTTCTGTATCCATTCCTCTGTTGAGGGACATCTGGGTTCTTTCCAGCTTCTGGCTATTATAAATAGGGCTACTATGAACATAGTGGAGCATGTGTCCTTTTTACCGGTTGGGCCATCTTCTGGATATATGCCCAGGAGAGGTATTGCTGGATCCTCCGGTAGTACTATGTCCAATTTTCTGAGGAACCGCCAGACAGATTTCCAGAGTGGTTGTACAAGCTTGCAATCCCACCAACAATGGAGGAGTGTTCCTCTTTCTCCACATCCTCGCCAGCATCTGCTGTCACCTGAATTTTTGATCTTAGCCATTCTGACTGGTGTGAGGTGGAATCTCAGGGTTGTTTTGAGTTGCATTTCCCTGATGATTAAGGATGTTGAACATTTTTTCAGGTGCTTCTCTGCCATTCGGTATTCCTCAGGTGAGAATTCTTTGTTCAGGTCTGAGCCCCATTTTTTAATGGGGTTATTTGACTTTCTGGAGTCCACCTTCTTGAGTTCTTTATATATATTGGATATTAGTCCCTTATCTGATTTAGGATAGGTGAAGATCCTTTCCCAATCTGTTGGTGGTTTTTTTGTCTTATTGATGGTGTCTTTAGCCTTGCAGAAGCTTTGTAGTTTCATGAGGTCCCACTTGTCAATTCTCGATCTTACAGCACAAGCCATTACTGTTCTATTCAGGAATTTTTCCCCTGTGCTCATATCTTCAAGGCTTTTCCCCACTTTCTCCTCTATAAGTTTCAGTGTCTCTGGTTTTATGTGAAGTTCCTTGATCCACTTAGACTTGACCTTAGTACAAGGAGATAGGAATGGATCGATTCGCATTCTTCTACATGTTAACAACCAGTTGTGCCAGCACCATTTGTTGAAAATGCTGTCTTTCTTCCACTGGATGTTTTTAGCTCCCTTGTCGAAGATCAAGTGACCGTAGGTGTGTGGGTTCATTTCTGGGTCTTCAATTCTATTCCATTGGTCTATTTGTCTGTCACTATACCAGTACCATGCAATTTTTATCACAATTGCTCTGTAGTAGAGCTTTAGGTCCGGCATGGTGATTCCACCAGAGGTTCTTTTATCCTTGAGAAGACTTTTTGCTATCCTAGGTTTTTTGTTATTCCAGATGAATTTGCAGATTGCACTTTCTAATTCGTTGAAGAATTGATTTGGAATTTTGATGGGGATTGCATTGAATCTGTAGATTGCTTTTGGCAAGATAGCCATTTTTACAATGTTGATCCTGCCAATCCATGAGCATGGGAGATCTTTCCATCTTCTGAGATCTTCTATAATTTCTTTCTTCAGAGACTTGAAGTTTTTATTATACAGATCTTTCACTTCCTTAGTTAGAGTCACGCCAAGATATTTTATATTATTTGTGACTATTGAGAAGGGTGTTGTTTCCCTAATTTCTTTCTCAGCCTGTTTATTCTTTGTGTAGAGAAAGGCCATTGATTTGTTTGAGTTAATTTTATATCCAGCTACTTCACTGAAGCTGTTTATCAGGCTTAGGAGTTCTCTGGTGGAATTTTTAGGGTCACTTATATATACTATCATATCATCTGCAAAAAGTGATATTTTGACTTCATCTTTTCCAATTTGTATCCCTTTGATCTCCTTTTGTTGTCCAATTGCTCTGGCTAGGACTTCAAGTACAATGTTGAATAGGTATGGAGAAAGTGGACAGCCTTGTCTAGTCCCTGATTTTAGAGGGATTGCTTCAAGCTTCTCACCATTTACTTTGATGTTAGCTACTGGTTTGCTGTAGATTGCTTTTACCATGTTTAGGTATGGGCCTTGAATTCCTGATCTTTCCAAGACTTTTATCATGAATGGGTGTTGGATCTTGTCAAATGCTTTTTCCGCATCTAAGGAGATGACCATGTGGTTTTTGTCTTTGAGTTTGTTTATATACTGGATTACGTTGATGGATTTCCGTATATTGAACAATCCCTGCATCCCTGGGATGAAACCTACTTGGTCAGGATGGATGATTGTTTTGATGTGTTCTTGGATTCGGTTAGCAAGAACTTTATTGAGGATTTTTGCATCAATATTCATAAGGGATATTGGTCTGAAGTTTTCTATCTTTGTTGGGTCTTTTTGTGGTTTAGGTATCAGAGTAATTGTGGCTTCATAGAATGAGTTGGGTAGAGTACCTTCTGTTTCTATTTTGTGGAATAGTTTGTGAAGAACTGGGATTAGATCTTCTTTGAAGGTCTGATAGAACTCTGCACTAAACCCATCTGGTCCTGGGCTTTTTTTAGTTGGGAGACTATTAATGACTGCTTCTATTTCTTTGGGGGATATAGGGCTGTTTAGATCATTAACCTGATCTTGATTCAACTTTGGTACCTGGTATCTGTCTAGGAACTTCTCCATTTCATCCAGGTTCTCCAGTTTTGTTGAGTATAGCCTTTGGTAGAAGGATCTGATGGTGTTTTGGATGTCTTCAGGATCTGTTGTTATGTCTCCTTTTTCATTTCTGATTTTGTTAATTAGGATGCTTTCCCTGTGCCCTCTAGTGAGTCTGGCTAAGGGTTTATCTATCTTGTTGATTTTCTCAAAGAACCAGCTCCTTGATTGGTTGATTCTTTGAATAGTTTTTCTTGTTTCCACTTGGTTGATTTCACCCCTGTGTTTGATTTTTTCCTGCCGTCTACTCCTCTTGGGTGAATTTGCTTCCTTTTGTTCTAGTGCTTTTAGGTGTGTTGTCAAGCTGCTAATGTGTGCTCTCTCTAGTTTCCTTTTGGAGGCACTCAGAGCTATGAGTTTTCCTCTTAAAAATGCTTTCATTGCGTCCCATAAGGTTGGGTATGTTGTGGCTTCATTTTCATTGAACTCTAAAAAGTCCTTAATTTCTTTCTTTATTCCTTCCTTGACCAAGGTATCATTGAGAAGAGTGTTGTTCAGTTTCCACGTGAAGGTTCGCTTTCTATTATTTATTTTGTTATTGAAGATCAGCCTTAGTCCATGGTGATCTGATAGGATGCATGGGACAATTTCAATATTTTTATATCTGTTGAGGCCTGTTTTGTGACCAATTATGTGGTCAATTTTGGAGAAGGTACCATGAGGTGCTGAGAAGAAGGTATATCCTTTTGTTTTAGGATAGAATGTTCTGTAGATATCTGCCAGATCCATTTGATTCATAATTTCTCTTAGTTTCACTGTGTCCCTGTTTAGTTTCTGTTTCCATGATCTGTCCATTGGTGAAAGTGGTGTACTGAAGTCTCCCACTATTATTGTATGAGGTGCAATGTGTGCTTTGAGCTTTACTAAAGTTTCTTTAATGAATGTGGCTGCCTTTGTATTTGGAGCATAGATATTCAGGATTGATAGTTCCTCTTGGAGGATTTTACCTTTGATGAGTATGAAGTGTCCCTCCCTGTCTTTTTTAATGACTTTGGGTTGGAAGTCAATCTTATCAGATATTAGAATGGCTACTCCGGCTTGTTTCTTCATGCCATTTGCTTGGAAAATTGTTTTCCAGCCTTTCATTCTGAGGTAGTGTCTATCCTTTTCTCTGAGATGAGTTTCCTGTAAGCAGCAAAATGTTGGGTCTTGTTTGTGTAGCCAGTTTGTTAGTCTATGTCTTTTTATCGGGGAGTTGAGTCCATTGATATTAAGAGATATTAAGGAAAAGTAATTGTTGTTTCCTGTTATTTTTGATGTTAAAGTTGGCATTTTGTTCTTGTGGCTGTCTTCTTTTAGGTTTGTTGAGGGATTACCTTCTTGTTGTTTCTAGGGCGAGGTTCCTGTCCTTGTATTGGTTTTTTTCTGTTATTATCCTTTGAAGGGCTGGATTCGTGGAGAGATAATGTGTGAATTTGGTTTTGTCGTGGAATACTTTGGTTTCTCCATCTATGTTAATTGAGAGTTTGGCTGGGTATAGTAGCCTGGGCTGGAATTTGTGTTCTTTTAGTGTCTGTATAACATCTGTCCAGGATCTTCTGGCTTTCATAGTCTCTGGTGAAAAGTCTGGTGTAATTCTGATAGGCTTGCCTTTATATGTTACTTGGCCTTTTTCTCCTACTGCTTTTAGTATTCTATCTTTATTTAGAGCATTTGTTGCTCTGATTATTATGTGTCGGGAGGTATTTCTTTTCTGGTCCAGTCTATTTGGAGTTCTGTAGGCTTCTTGTATGTTCATGGGCATCTCTTTCTTTAGATTTGGGAAGTTTTCTTCTATAATTTTGTTGAAGATGTTTGCTGGTCCTTTGAGTTGAAAATCTTCATTCTCATCCACTCCTATTATCCGTAGGTTTGGTCTTCTCATTGTGTCCTGTATTTCTTGGATGTTTTGAGTTAGGATCTTTTTGCATTTTACATTTTCCTTGATTGTTGTGCCGATGTTCTCTATGGAATCTTCTGCACCTGAGATTCTCTCTTCCATCTCTTGTATTCTGTTGCTGATGCTCGTATCTATGGTTCCAGATTTCTTTCCTAGGGTTTCTATCTCCAGTGTTGCCTCATTTTGGGTTTTCTTTATTGTGTCTACTTCCCTTTTTAGGTCTAGTATGGTTTTGTTCATTTCCATCATCTGTTTGGATGTGTTTTCCTGTTTTTCTGTAAGGACTTCTACCTGTTTGATTATGTTATCATGTTTTTCTTTAAGGATTTGTAACTCTTTAGCAGTGTTCTCCTGCAATTCTTTAAGGGATTTTTTTGCTTCCTCTTTATTGTCTTCTGCCTTTTTAGCAGTGTTCTCCTGCATTTCTTTAAGTGTGTTATTAAAGTCCTTCTTGAAGTCCTCTATCATCATCAGGAGATATGCTTTTAAATCCGTGTCTAGCTTTTCCGGTGTGTTGGGGTGCCCTGGACTGGGCGAAGTGGGGGTGCTGGGTTCTGATGATGGTGAGTGGTCTTGGTTTCTGTTAGTAAGATTATTACGTTTACCTTTCGCCATCTGGTAATCTCTGGGGTTAGTTGTTATCGTTGTCACTATTTAAAGATTGGAGCAGAAGCTGTGTTCCACTCACCAGCAGTCTCTAAATCCTGCGGCGGGGGTCGTGGGTAGCTGATGGTACCCCGGTGCTGGTCCAGCCGGAAGAGGCCTGTGGTCCTACTCAGGCCGTTTTTCTGCTTCCCTAACTAATGCAGTCTCTGGTCCCGCGTGCAATTGGACTGGAGCAGAAGCTGTGTTCCACTCACCAGCAGTCCCAAAATCCTGCGGTGGGGGTCATGGGTAGCTGGTGGGTGTCAGGCAACCCTGCGCTCCCGCTACCCCGGTGCTGATCCAGCCGGATGAGGCCTGTGGTCCTACTCAGGCTGGTTTCTGCTTCCCTAACTAATGCAGTCTCAGGTCCCGCACAATTGGATTGGAGCAGAAGCTGTGCTCCACTCACCAGAAGTCTTAAGATCCTGTGGCGGGTGTTGTGGGTAGCTGGCGAGTGTCAGCAGACCCTGCGCCCCAGCTGCCCTGGTGCTTTTCTGACCGGAATAGGGTTGTGGCCCTATGTAGGCCGGATTTCTCTCTCCCCAACCAGAGCAGTCTCAGGTCCCGCGTGATTGGACTGGAGCAGAAGCTGTGTTCCACTCACCAGCAGTCCCAAAATCCTGCGGCGGGGGTCGTGGGTAGCTGGCGGGTGTCAGGCAACCCTGCGCTCCCGCTACCCCGGCGCTTATCCGGCCAGATGAGGCCTGTGGTCCTACTCAGGCCGGTTTTCTGCTTCCCTAACTAATGCAGTCTCAGGTCCCGCGCAATTGGATTGGAGCAGAAGCTGTGTTCCACTCACCAGCAGTCCCAAAATCCTGTGGCGGGGGTCGTGGGTAGCTGGCGGGTGTCAGGCAACCCTGCGCTCCTGCTACCCCGGTGCTGATCCAGCCGGATGAGGCCTGTGGTCCTACTCAGGCCGGTTTCTGCTTCCCTAACACAGGCTCATTTTTTATATTGGTCATCATCCACCCTGTCCCTATCCTTGACCTTGACTTCCTACCTCTGAAGCAGAGCAAGGCCTGCTCAGCTTTCTCATTCCAAGAATCACAAAACCTTTGGGGAGAGAATGGCATTGCCTGGGAAACAGGCAATGAAAAGTGCTGACTTTGAAGGGACTAAAGTACATGTGGTGGCTAACACATTACTTTTAGGAGCTTGGAGTACATCCAGGTGTGCAAGGAAGGCAGTAAAGGGCTACACATAGGAGAGTAGCAACATAACTCTAGTAAATACAGTTCCCTGATTCTGGGTGATGACATTTGTAGGAAGAGAAAACAAGAGAAACCAACCAGGACTGATTTTAGAAACCTAAGCAAGAAACAAGGGGAGACCAGAATAGGGCTGTAACAGTGGGAAGGAGGAATATCCATGAATACGAAATAGACTTTGGAGTAAAGTTAATAGAACATGGTGACTGACTTAATGTGGGATGGATAGAGAAAGCCACTGAGCATAATTCTCAATTACATTTATCAAGCTAAAAGAAAGTAGTGCTCCTTTTAATATGAAAAAAGAAAAAGTTAGTAATAAAAATAACCATCCTATTCAGAAATCAGAATGTGAAGTAGGAAAGACCATAACATATTATCATGTGAATGTACATTTTCACTGCTAAACAGACATGTGCTTCTATGAAAATAATTATATGGTCTGATATGATGAATAAGTATGTGAAATTAATAGCTGATGTGAAAAAAACTTGATCAAAGTTCCCATATCTATGCACCCACATCACAGAAATTGTAGTCACAATAATGGAGGAAAGGTTTGTGCACTTAGGATAACATTCTAGTGGGGACTAAGTACTTATCATAAAATATGATGACAAAAATCAGATAATGGCAAATATTCTTCCTTCTCATGATAAGCTGATACAATATTAAAAATTAGAGTTTACATCTTAGGCATGTTACGAAGAGATAGAATTTTTTGTTTGTTTTTTATTTTCTTTTTTTTTCTCTGTATAACCCTGGCTGTCCTGGAACTCACTTTGTAAACCAGGCTGACCTCGAACTCAGAAATCCGCCTGCCTCTACCTCCCAAGCACTGGGATTAAAGGTGTGCGCCACCACCACCCAGCTCAAGATAGCATCTCTAATAGAGGTGGCAGAAGATAATTAGAGGTCAAAATAATAAAAGGAATCAGAATACAATCATCCTTTACATATATATATGCATATACACATGTATATATGTACACACACACACACACACACACACATATATATATATATATATATATATATATATATATATATATGGAGAGAGAGAGAGAGACCTAGCAGCTATAATAGTAGCACCCTGTCACAGGAAACACAAATGAAAATTGGAGAGAAGAGAGAGGTCTAAATAGAACAAGTAGGACAAAAAGGTCCATGGATGGAAAAGAGGCTTATCTTATTCATCCCATCATAATGACCAGTGCGAAGAGTAATATAGATAAGAGAGGCTCCCTATAAAGAGGAAATCATAGAGGGAAAGGAAAGTATGGAGTGAGGTGGAAGAAGATTATCAAGATAGTCTGGCATAGGACTTGAAGGAGAACCAGTGTACCTGGTGGATGATACAACATCTTCTCTAAGACAGACAGGGGATACAGAAGAGAGAAAAAGGTTGGTGTATGCCAGACCTAGAAAGAACACCTATACTGATATTTGATCTCATTTTGAAAATTCTTCTCCCTCCCAAATAAGTTCTTATCAATAATGTTTCCACTTGAGTTCTGTGTAGTAAGGAAGTGTTGGGACTCCAAATACTTGTGAAAGTCTCTTCAGGCTTTCACTTACAGAAATGAGGTCAGAAGCACCAGCTATGGGGGCTTTGTATGGCATAGAGCAGGAGGAGAAGCAGCTTGGGCTGAAGAGGGCAGGTGCTGAGAGTACACAGAATGGAAGCCATGCTAATTCATGAACAGGGACCAGTAGAGACATGGAACCATTGGAAAAAAATAAATCACATTAATGATTCCTAGTCTGTTTCAAAAATGGGGAAATCCTGGGTTCAAAACCAGGAGGGGCACTGAGGGGAAACTGACAAATGGGGTGTGGAAACTGCAGGATTCTGCAGTGAGGTCACAGGGCTTCTTCTCCTGGTTCATTGAGTGAGACGTTCCCTTGCCTCTTAAACTTCAAGTGCTTCATCTGTGCATGGGAATGATGTGAGGGTAAGATGGCAGGGACCTAGGGGAAGGGCATTTATATTTTTAAAAGCTAAGAACAAGCAAGCTAGTACTTTAACAGAAAACTTGCATAAGCAGATGCTTGCATATACACATATCAGCAAGCACACATGAGCTCAGGCATACACACACACACACACACACACAAGTAAACACATACCACTCTAAAGCTGACGCTAGTCATCAAGTGGAGAGTGGTTTGAACAAGAAGTGAGAGGAACTAGGGAGCTCCCAAGCTATGCTGTCAAAACCAGTGGAAGAGAGTGGAGAGCCAGGAGCAGGCCCATGGCATATATGAAAATTTGATGAGTGACTGAGTGGGTGTCGTGGATAGACAGAAAAAGGGCGGGCTGTTCAATAAGTGTTGCTGGGGTAATTTCCTATTTCTTTATTTTAAAAACTCTGCCTCTCACTCTCACACCAAAAATTAAAGTGAAAAGTCAATATTTTAAAAGTATAATAATTATTTGAAAAACAATTCCCATCTTAAGGAAGCGGCTTATAATAATCTATAAAGTAAGGGACCTATGAATGTAAAGAACGATAAAAATGACTATTGAACAACAGACATTAGTTCACCATAATAGCCCTCAAAGGAATAGACATGTAACTCACAAAGCTGAGTAAGAAACACACACAAATGCCAGCTTACGGTTGCCCTCTTCACTGACCTACAGTTTGCTCATTGTTCTATTTACAGATCTGTCATAAGCATTTAAACAGATGTATTTATACATATAGGTCACCACATAATACATCTTAGTTTGTTTGGTTTTGAAATAGGAACAAATAGAATCATATGTTCTTTGGAGCTGTGAATACTTGTGTTATGGATTCCCATCAATTCATGTTGACTTAGCTACTTCATTTTCATAGTTGTGTTCTGTTGAATAAATAGAGCACAATATGGTTGTCTGTCTCCTGGTGGTCACCTTTAGAATAACATCTTGCACCTTTGTGCTGATAAACAATGGTATTGTGTACATCCTCTTACATACATCCTGCTACTCAGGGTAATATTTCTTTATAGAAAAGGCTCAGCAGATACCTGCTGATATGAGTTGGAAATCTTACTAAACTCTCCGTGACTTGGGTGCTTCTATTCAGACAGGACAGTCAGACCTGCAATGTGCACACATGGTTTGAATACAGAGATGATTGATGAAGGTAGTTTTCAGCTGATATTATATTATCAAGGTCATAGAAAATTTGATCCAAGGAATGAGCAGGAAGATAACAGAAAGTTTGTTTGGCCACACTCTCAATTAACCCTGTCCTTTTCATTCTTGCTGAGGAGAAATACCTACCTTGATGCCCCAAATTGTATCATTTATTCCAAGTCTGAGGCAAGAGCAGTGGGCAGAAATCAAGGTAAGGAGAGGAGAGAGAGAGAGAGAGAGAGAGAGAGAGAGAGAGAGAGAGAGAGAGAGAGAGAGAGAGAGAGAGAGAGAGAGAACATTTTAACACAACATAAACCTCACTGAGCATGTTTCCTTCCCACTAACATCACACCCTGCATTCCCTCTAAGTAGTCTGCCCAAGTCCCTAACTGTAGCTGGACCATGCATAAACTTCATTTTCCTATCCTCTTCACTTCACTTTTCACTGAACTCATCCACCCACATCATTTTCCCTTGGTGAAAGCTACCATGCTCATCTGGAAAGATATTAAGCTCTCAGTTCTGTCTGTCACTGGGAAACATTTTTAGATATTCGGTATGAAGATTGCTCAGGAAAAACAAATTGTGTTTTCTCATACCTGCCAGAACTGCTGCGAGTACACCAAATTTAATGAAAGATTGCCATCAGGTGTCTAAATGCTTAAGCTATTCAAAGGTCGGAGGCTGCCTTATCCTCTGTCATCCAGGTAGCACACATCACATTCTCATGCTGCAAAAGGGGAGGAGGACAGGAAATTGCACATACTCAGAAAGCTTCTTTCCTGGGGTTCTTTTGTCCACATGATTTCATTTTTTAAATATTAAAATCTATATAAAATATAAAAATGTTAAAAATATATTGTACAGTTCAAAACTATTTTTTGAGAAAATAGGAAATTAAACTCTAGTATTTTCACAATTCAATATTTGACATGATTTTACGTGTATTTATGCTCTGTGTGTGTGTGTGTGTGTGTGTGTGTGTGTGTGTGTGTGTGTGTGTGTGTACATCATAGTACAGATATGGCTCTCAAAGCACAACTGTGAGAATAGAGTCTTTCTTTCCGTCATGAAAACCCCAGTGATCAAATTCAGGTCATGAGACATGAATGCAAGCACCTTCAGTCACTTAACCATCTTATGGGCCCATGTGTCATATTTCCTGAAATTTAATTATTTTTGATATTATTATTATAAGTGACATCTCAACCATAAACATATTAATTCATCACTTTGATTCTTTTGATACAAGACAAAACAATAGGCATTAGAATAGTTTAAAGTTTATGAAATTACCAAAATACACTTCAGTTTCAAACTAAATAATTTACTTAATTATCCATTGTTAGGTATTTACCTACTAAGCACTAGAAATTGTAGCAGACTCAAGGGAGAAGCAATAGATCCAAGCTAAACAGACAATACACACATGGCACCATAGTCCTCTAAATTCAGAACTCAAAACTGTCTTTCAAACAGAGTAGACACTGGAAGATCAAGGTGGCAGTATTTTGAAAAGGAGGCGACTCCTCTTAGAAGTATGTGCATGTGCCCTCAGGTGATGCCTGGGCCAAAGGTTTTGTTTACTGAGATTGGCACAGGAAGATTTCTGATTGGGACACAACATGGTACATTTCCAGGGCACAGGATAAGTCAGTAACTAGCCACAAGAGTATGGAAATGATATGTGCATTCCTCTGTTCACTGGAGCCATACAACAGCCAAGATGTTAGAAATACACTAAGTGATGGTCAATGTACAAATGGATAAAGAAAATGGCACACCCTCACATACATGTACACAAGAATATTATTTATCTTGTAAAGGATAAACATTCTGCCATTTGTAGCAACATAGGTGAACATTTGGCACACGATGCTAAGTTTAAAAAAATCAAACAGAAAGACAAATGCTGTTTGTTGGCACTTAAAAATAAGTGCCCAGCCTTAAAAGGAACATCTATCTCATGTACTTTACATCCCAGGGAACATCACAGAGGACGGGACAGAAGAACTTTAAGATGCAGCAGATAAAGAGGATTGCCATGAAATACTGTCTTCTGGATATGACAGGTCTGTTGCAATCATGAGCACACAGCCGTTGTGACTACCTTCATAAGAGATGGAAGGAGTTGGGGGAGAGATAAAAGAAGAGAGAGGACTAGTTGGGGACAGGATGTATGGCAGGAGAGTCAAAGAGGACAAGACAACAGAGGTGACTGTGACTTCAGTAAGGTTTGATACAAGTACAAAGTAACCAAATCTTAAAAAGAAGGAAACGAAATGGGAAACAAAGACCAATATCAAATGTCTTATATGCAGATTCTATACCTTATTTTACATGATATAAACATGACATGAAAGCAGAAAGGGGGTTATTTTGAAAACAGAACTAGTGTAGGAAGGGACTCAGGAGGGTAATGACAGGTAAACCTGAGACAAATATGGCTTATAAAGCACAAAAGCAGCATAATAAAACTTGTTGTTTAGTACACTAACTGGAAATCATTTAAAAAGGAACAAACATAAACAGTTGTTAAGAGGCAGATATTTAGGGGAAAGGATCATAAAAAGTGACCATTTCTGAGTAAATCTGGCCACGTAATGTCCAGGGTGGTTACCATAACCAATGATAGTGTATTGAATATGAAATATTTGCTACAAGGGTATAGCTTACGTAATCCTTCAACACACATGTACTAAGTGAGATGACAGAAATTTTAATTAGCTTGACTATAACAATCATTTTGAAATGGATATTGGAACACAAGTTGTATGCTTTTAACGTGTTGGTATTTTATCAACTGTCTTTCGATAAAACAGAAAAAGAAATGAAGAAAAGTAGTAGATTGTGTGTGTGTGTGGGGGGGGGTTGTACTATTCAGTCAAGCAAATGTGGGAGATCATTAAGAACTGTATCCAACCAATGGGCAGAAGCTGGGAACCCCTGAGGTTGAATTACGGAAAGGCTGGAAGAAGCGGAAGAGGAGGGAGACACCAGAGGAAGACCAGCAGTCTCAACTAACCTGGACCCTTGAGATCTCTCAGACACTGAGCCACCAACCAGGCTGCATACACCAGCTGATATGAGGCCACCAATACATATACAATAGAGGACTGCCTGTTTTGGCCTCAGTGAGGGAAGATGCACCTAGCCCTTGAGAGACTTGAGACCCTAGAGAATGGGGAGGCTTAGTGACATTGAGGGGTGGACACATCCTCTTGGAGACAAGGGAGGAGGATTGGGATGAGGAACTGTGGGAGGCCAAACTGGGAGGGGGATAACAACTGGACTGTAAAAATGATTAAACAATATATATTTCATATATGCATATAGGTATATGTATATATCTATATCTGAAAAGACCATAGACCATGAAATGGAAAAATCCCAAATCATTCCATTGTGTTCAACCAAGGAAGAAAAGTCCTACTACCATCTTGGTTTTCCTCTGATATCTTCATTTTTTTATTCACACCCTCAGATTGATTATGGTTCAATATTTTCCAAACCACCTGCATGCCTCTCACTGTAGTTGGGACTCAGCATCTTTTGCTCAGACCACTGATGGAGACCTGGACTCTAGATTTCAAATGGCATCCCTCTCCCAACCTAAAATTGCTCCATCTCCCTCAAGTTAGCTTGGTAAGTAGCTCAGGACACTTCAGACATTTCCATCCACTCAGGATGACGAATACATAATTGGAGGGTTCTCGCGGCCTCGCCTGGATTCCCACTTCAGCTTTGCTTCCTGCAGATGATTTCTAGGGCTGTCAAAACAAAGTACCCCGGGCTGGGTAAAATATGAAATAGAAATATAACATCTTTCTGATTTGTAGGACAAAAGTCCAGCATTAAGATGTTGGCAAACCTGCTTGCTTGCAATGGGGGGAGAGGGGGGAAGCTATGAGGAATAGATTTGTGTCCAATAACTTCTCTCAGTTTATTATGGCTGCCTCACCCTGAGTGTTTTAGGTAACTTTCATTACTGGTGAGTTTTACTCCAGTTATACTGGAGTAGGGTCCACTTCAGAGGCCAGTTCAATTCACATCCCTTAAAAAGGATCCTGTATTCCAATCTGTCACATCATAAGACCTAAGGCTTATGATATCATTCTATAAGTCCTGAAGCAACACATTAAACTTGTCACACCTTCCTTCTCTCATCCAATTCACACACTCTGTTGTAATTTTATTTAATGGTCAGGATCTGGACTTTCCTCATCTCAATAAATCTGTATGTGGGAATTCCTTTGTTTCACACTCAGATGAGTGACCTTCTATCAAAAAAATGCCAATTTTTAAAAACATGATCTTTGTAATACACAAAACCTATACTCTGTACTTGCTTGTCATACCATGCATTGTGGCATTGCTTTCTGTGTTAGCCTGTTGGCTTTCCATTTAGAGTTGTTTTTGTTGGAGACCTCCTTTGACAATGACAAATGGTAGTATTAAAGTAATAATGAAGACAGTGTGGTGGATTGTGTTGTGAGAATGTAGCTTCTTCTATACAGGAGGTACTGACCAGCATGTGATTGAAGGGAAAGAAAAAGCATTATCCACGGAGCAAGTGGTTGAAATCACAATTACAGAGCTGTCTGCCACCTGTGGCATGTGATGATACAATGTTCAGTTGGATTGAAACAGCTGCTTAATTGCTAATCCTTCTTATTCTCACCTCATAAGAAACACTTTGGTGCATTTCAAATGTTCATTACAGTAAATAATAACTCATTGACTTAGCCCATAAATAGAGGTATCCTATGGTAAATGCACTAGATGAAAGCTAAATTCCAAATGTCCCTTTAGAAGGGGACAGTGAAGTCAACATACAAAGGGTTCTGAAGTATCTAAAAGCAAAAATGCTTTTGAAGATATTTCTAACATTTCTCCCATGGATCTTTTTGCAGGAACTCTGTATTTAAGCACATGTAAATATGCATATATAACTGTGTTTCTAAAATAGGTACACATGCATATACCCAAATACATATATATATTTAATACAATGTTCTATACATAAACACAGATAGGCAATTGAAAATTAATATATCAATGATTGAAAGGTAGATAATAAATGATAAATTATAGATACATTCATGTACACATACATGATATATGATAATACATTTAACTAGGCATTTTTATTTCAAGAAACTTGCTTTCAATGAGTTCTACTTTAGAAAGAATTAACTCAGTAACCTTTAATGAATCTAAGTGCCTTTATTAAAAATAACCATGTATATTTCTTTTTACTCCTAAATTCTTGCATTCCTCCCTCCATTCACATGATTACATAGCAAAATAAAACTCACTTCATCACAAAATTCCATGTTAGACATGGAATATCAACAAGAGTCCTGAAACTCTGATGGCATGGGAAAACGTGTGTGTGTGACATTCTGGAACTGTTAGCACTGAAAAGCAACATCTTCCCCAACCATGAATAGGTTGTAATTTGGGGAAATCTCTAAGTTACATCTCTGATTGACAAAGATTTTTCATTTGCTGGCTGTGATGGTATTTTGTGTCACTGTGGCTAGGTACAGCGCAATCAAACACTAATCTGGGTGATTTTTATCCAAGTATTTTGAAGATGGGAGGAAAGTCCATGATCAGTTGATTTTGAGTGAGCAAGTTTGTTTTATATAATTTCTTTGTAGCTGAATCAATCTACTGAAAGGGCTTGGGAGCCACTGAGGCTTCCCTTGCAATAAGGATATCCCACCTGTAGACAGCAGCTTCCACTCAAGTCTACAAGTTTCAGCTTATCCTTCCTGATGACCTGCCCTGTGGGAATCACCAGAGATGAACCCCACAAATGCAACTTGAATAAGATAATTAATGAATAGAGCCCTAACCACAATGATAGCACATTTAAATAGGTTTCTTCACTATTCCTGCATAGTTTCATAATAATTCATTGAGGCAATATTTTTGCTGGTAAGCGAAAAGAATTCTATTATCCTGTATCTTTCCATGCAATGAAAGAAAAATATAAAAGCACTGTAAACACAAGCATGGGCCAATTATTAGGAAAATTACATGGAGCAGGACCTATAAACAAAATAGTTTTGAGGGTAATGATACAGTGGCATTTTTACAGAAGTATAGAATTGTGTAACAAAAAAAAGGATTCCTCATGCGTCTTATAAATGCAATCCAACAATTTTGCAAATGAGGAGTTTGATTTTCTCAGGATAATTTTATCGCACTCTAAACTGTGAGGATATTATAAAGGAAAGTGTAGTGTTCCAATAGGACTGTGTAGGTAAGGCACAAAAAAGTATTTTCATGGAGTGTCTAGGTGATAGATGGAACACTGGCTCATTTGCATTTCCAACAAAACCTACTCTTCATTTCACAATAGGTCAAGTGATTATGACAAAATGAGGAGGTGCTCTGGATGAACATAGGATGTGACTGTGTGAGAGTATAGGGTGAATATAAATAAATATTACCTGTTCCACAGGAGAGAAATTAGGAGAATAGCTCACAGTTGAGTTCTACTCTATGCTGCCTCAACAATATAGAGAGATTACAAAGTAAAAGATAGATATAATCTTGTTTAATCTTTACAACCCTGAGAGAGAGGCTTAGTTACAAGAAACTTAGATAGATGAATAACTGTGTCAATAACTGTTTAGGCAAAAAAATGGAATTTGAATCCAGGGCTATCACCTAGGTTAATGTTGTCTTTCACTATATAACATTTTCTACCCCATTTATTTCATCACCATATTGTATAAAGTCTTTTGTATATGAATGGGTTTGAGATGGTAAACAATTTTACATATGTCTAAGGAAATGAACAAAAAATTAGATAAACAGAAAAGTTTGAAGTAAGTAAAAATGGAAGAGAAGCCAGTTCAATGTACAGTCACATGCATTTTAATGCTTTAACTAAGATTCTAGCTGTGGTAGTTTCTTCTCACCTTAGCACAAGCTAAAATTATCTAGGAAGAGGGACCCAGAGCTGAGAAAATGCCTCTACCACATTGTCTATAGACCAATCCGTTAGGCATTTTCCTATTTAATGATGTACGTGTGAGTGCACAACCCACAGTGGGCAGTGCAAACCCTGAGAAGGTGGATCTGAGTTGTACTGTTGTAAAAGTACTTTTGAGCCAGGTGATCAAGCACTAGAAAGCAACTCACTCAGCGGAGCCCTTCCATGGACTCTGGATCAGTTCTTGCCTATAACTTCAAGTCTTGAGTTCCAAGTCATAGAGTTCCCTTTGTGGTGAAAATAAGGTCTAAGATGAACTAAATTCTCCTCCCCAGGTTACTTTTGCTCACAGATTTTATCACAGCAATAGAACATAAACTAAGAAATTGTTCTAAAAGTAGAGCTTAGTCAGATCAACCTAAGGAAGACCAAACACTCATTATTAATGATGCCATGTTTTTATCTATATTAGCATGAAAACACAAAATTCCAGTTCTTCCATTAAAACCAGGAGCAGAGAAAAATCTGCAAATATACTAGCCATCTGAACGTCTCTAGCTATGGGTTGGTTGGTGCAGAATGAGAAACTGGAATTGGTTAAGT
The DNA here is from genome assembly GCF_978045245.1 of Mus caroli. NCBI lineage: Eukaryota > Metazoa > Chordata > Mammalia > Rodentia > Muridae > Mus > Mus caroli. The sequence continues at coordinate 53,026,434 of NW_028227259.1, read as the reverse complement.
CATGCACAATTAAAACCTACTTTCCAACTTTGTAAACCAAGGAGTTCTTGCTTCAACAAAACAGTAGTCTTGGAGAGAAATTCAGAATGACTTCCAAATCTTTCTTCCAGGAAATGTAGTGACACTCCTATTCCCATCACTTCTTACCAGAGTAGTCATAAAAATTGAAGCCATCATAAGCTGAATTTTGTCTAATATCTTGCATCTGTATCTGTGAGAATGAATTTTGGGTGAAGTCTGGGGAAGAGTTAGAGATTTGGATTTCCTTGAGACTCTTCTTGCTTTCATGGAGTGGATGGTCCTCCCATGTGACTCTCCTTTGGGAAGTTGGATTTTGTCTTTTATTTTGCATCCATATTATTAATAATATAGCTACCTTCCAGGATTAGGTTTGAGGAAGAGTGGAGATTAAACTTTTCTTGTGAATCCTTTTATTCCTGTTTCGATGAGATGGTTCATTGGCCCTTTGTGGGGATAGAGGGCTACTGTGTTTCTCCTGACAAAAAGGTCCACACTAGACAGATACATTAAGTTAATTTACACCAATGCTAAATATTAAAAATACTTCTTAAAACAATTTTTATGTTTACCTGAGGAATCTTGATTTTGGTTAGTCTGCTTTCCCAGCTTTTTAACTTTATTGCACAATCACTGAATTCCTGAAGGAAATCAGCACAGATACAAAGACATCTTTGATAAATGTCTCTCTGCTTCTTACCCATGAATCTGTGATGATTCTATGATCAACCTTTCTTTCTCATGATTCAAAGATTTTCTTTTTTCTTTTCCTTTTCTTGAATATAAATACATATATATATATATATATATATATATATGTGTGTGTATATATACATACATACATACATATATATACCTATATATATATATATATATATATATATATATGTATACATATATTCAAGAAAAAAATATATATACTGGAGTAACTGGAATTTAATAACTTTATTTGAGGGCAACTGGTATTTAATTTCTTTTAAAAATTAAATGTTTTCTTTATTTACATTTAAAATGTTATCCCCTTTCCTAGTTTCCCCTCCAAAAATCCCCCATGCTCCCCAACCCACCCACTCCCAATTCCTGGCCCAGGCATTCCCCTATACTGGGGCATAGAACCTTCACAGGTCCAAGGGCCTCTCCTCCCATTGATGACCAACTAGGACACCCTCTGCTACAAATGAAGCTAGAGCCACCAGTCGGTCCATGTGATTTCTGTGATTGGTGGTTTAGTCCCAGGGATCTCTGAGAGTACTCATTGGTTCATATTGTTCTTCCTCTTAGGGTGCTGCAAACCCCTTTAGCTCCTTGGGAACTTTCTCTAGCTCCTTCATTGGGGAACCTGTGCTCCATCTAATGGATGACTGTGAGCATCCATTTCTGTATTAGTCAGACACTTGCAGAGCCCCTCAGGAGACAGCTCCATCAGGCTCCTGTCACAAAGATCTTGTTGGCACCTGCAATAGTGTCTGGGTTTGGTGGTTGTTTATGGGATGGATCCCCAGGTGGGACAGTCTCTGGATGGTCATTCCTTCAGTCTCTGCTCTGAACTTGGTTTCTATAACTCCTTCCATGTGTATTTTGTTCCCCCTTCTAAGAAGGATCAATGTATACACACTTTGGTCTTCCTTCTTCTTGAGTTTCATGTGTTTGGCAAATTGTATCCTGGGTATTCTGAGGTTCTGGGCTAATATCCACTTGTCAGTGAGTGCATGTTGTGTGTGTTCTTTTGTGACTGGGTTACCACACTTAGGATGATACTTTCTAGAGCCATTCATTTGTCTAAGAATTTCATGAATTCATTCTTTTTTTTTTTTTTTTTTTTTGGTTTTTTCGAGACAGGGTTTCTCTGTGTAGCCCTGGCTGTCCTGGCACTCACTTTGTAGACCAGGCTGGCCTCGAACTCAGAAATCCGCCTGCCTCTGCCTCCCGAGTGCTGGGATTAAAGGCGTGTGCCACCACGCCCGGCTTTCATGAATTCATTCTTTTCAATAGCTGCTTAGTACTCCATTGTGTAAATGTACCACATTTTCTGTATCCATTCCTCTGTTGAGGGACATCTAGGTTCTTTCCAGCTTCTTGCTTTATAAATAAGGCTGCTATGAACATAGTGGAGCATGTGTCCTTATTACAAATTGGAGCATCTTCTGGGTATATGCCCAGTAGTGGAATTGCTGGATCTTCTGATAGAAATTATATCCAATTTTCTGAGGAACTGCCAAAGTTCCTAAGATTTCCAGAGTGCTTGTACCATCTTGCAGTCCTACCAGCAATAGAGGAGTGTTCCTCTTTCTCCACATCCTCGCCAGCATCTGCTGTCACCTGAGTTTTTTATCTTAGCCATTCTGACGTGTGTGAGGTGGAATCTCAGGCTTGTTTTTATTTGCATTTCCCTGATGATTAAGGATGTTAAACATTTTTTTAGGTGCTTCTCAGCCATTTGGTATTCCTCAGTTGATAATTCTTTGTTTATCTCTGTATTCCATTTTTAAATAGGGTTATTTGGTTTTCTGGAGTCCAACTTCTGGAGTTCTTTATATATATTGGTTATTAGCCCCCTATCGGATTTAGGATTGGTAAAAATCTTTTCCCAATCTGTTGATTGCTGTTTTGTCCTATTGCCTTTGCCTTACAGAAGCTTTGCAATTTTATGAGATCCCATTTGTTGATTCTTGATCTTATAGCACAAGCCATTGGTGTTCTGTTCAGGAATTTTACCTCTGTGCCCATATCTTTGAGGCTCTTCCCCACTTTCTCCTTTATAAGTTTCAGTGTCTCTGGTTTTAATTGGAGTTCATTGATCCACTTAGACTTGAGCTTTGTACAAGGAGATAAGAATGGATCAATTTGCATTCCTCTACATACTAATTGCCAGTTGAGCCGGCACCCTTTGTTGAAAATGCTGTCTTCTATCTACTGGATGGTTTTGCTCCTTTGTCAAAGATCAAGTGACCATAGATGTGTGGGCTCAGTTCTGGCTCTTCAGTTCTATTCCATTGATCTACCTGTCTGTCATTGTAGCAGTACCAGGGAGGGTTTTTTTGTTTGTTTGGTTGGTTTGTTTTGTTTTTTTTGTTGTTGTTGTTGTTGTTGTTTTTGATTTTTGGTTTTTGTTTATATATATATATCACAGATGCTCTGTAATACAGCTTGAGGTCAGAGGTGGTGGTTCCACAAAAGGTTCTTTTATTGTTGAAAATAGTTTTCTCTATCCTAGGTTTTTGTTATTCCAGATGAATTTGCAAATGGCCTTTTCTAACTCTGTGAAGAGTTGAATTGGAATTTTGATGGAGATTGCACTGAATCTGTAGATTGCTTTCTGCAAGATAACTACTTTGACTATATTAATCCTGCCAATCCATGAGCAAGGGAGCTCTTTCTATCTTCTGAGATCTTTGATTTCTTTCTTCAGGGACTTGAAGTTCTTATCATACAGAACTTTCACTACCTTAGTTAGAGTCACAGCAAGGTATTTTATATTATTTGTGACTATTTTGAAGGGTGTTGTTTCCCTTATTTCTTTCTCAGCCTGGTTTATCCTTTGTGTAGAGAAAGGCCACTGATTTGTTTGAGATATTTTTATATTCAGGTATTTCACAGAAGTTTTTTTTTTTATCAGGTTTAGAAGTTCTGTGCTGGAACTTTTCAGGTCACTTATATGTACTATCCTATCATCTGCAAATAGAGATATTTTGACTTCTTCCTTCCCAATTTGCGTTCTTTTCATCTTCCTTTGTTGTCTAATTGTTCTTGCTAGGACTTCAGGCACTATATTGAATAGGTAGGGAGAGAGTGGGCAGCATTGTCTAGTCCCTGATTTTAGTGGGATTGCTTCAAGTTTCTCTCCATTTAGTTTGATGTTGGCTACTGGTTTGCCATGTATTGCTTTTATTGTGTTTAGATATGGGTCTTGAATTCCTGATATTTCCAATACTTTTATCATGACTGGGTGTTGGATTTTGTCAAATGCTTTCTCAGCATCTAAAGAGATAATCATGTGGTTTTTGTCTTTGAGTTTGATTATATAGTGGATTACGTTGATGGATTTCCATATGTTGACCTATCTATGCAACCCTGGGATGAAGCCTATATGATCATAATAGATGATCATTTGATGTGTTCTTGGATTCGGTTTGCTAGAATTCTATTGAGTATATTTCCATGAATATTCATAAGGGAAATTGGTCTGAAGTTCTCTTTCTTTGTTGGATCTTTGTGTGGTTTAGGTATCAGAGTAATTGTGGATTCATAGAACAAATTGGGTAGAGTACCTTCTGTTTCTATTTTGTAAAATGGTTTGAGGAGTACTGGAATTAGGTCCTCTTTGCAGGTCTGATAGAACTATGTACTAAACCCATAAGGTCTGGGGCTTGTTTGGGTTGGGAGTCTATTAATGACAGTTTCTGTTTCTTTAGGGGATATGGGACTGTTAAGATCATTAATTTGATCCTGATTTAACTTTGGTACTGGTATCTGTCTAGAAAATTGTCCATTTCATCCAGCTTTTCCAGTTTTGTTGAATATAGGCTTTTGTATTAGGATCTGATGATTCTTTCGATTTCCTCAGATTCTGTTGTTATGTCTTCCTTTTCATTTCTGATTTTGCTAACTAGGATACTGTCCTTGTGCTCCCTCTTTGGTCTGGTGAAGGGTTTATCTATCTTGTTTATTTTCTCAAAGAACCAGCTCCTAGTTTGGTTAATTCTTTGTATAGTTCTTATTGTTTCTATTTGATTTCAGCCCCAAGTTTGATTATTTCCTGCTGTCTACTTCTCTTGGGTGAATTTGCTTCCTTTTGTTCTAGTGCTTTTAGGTTTGCTGTCAAGCTGCTAGTGTATGCTCTCTCCAATTTCTTTTTGGAGGCACTCAGAGCTATGAGTTTTCCTCTTAGGAATGCTTTCATTGTGTCCCATAAGTTTGGGTATGTTGTGGCTTCATTTTCATTAAACCCTAATAAGTCTTTAATTTCTTTCCTTATTTCTTCATTAAACAAGTTATTATTGAGTAGAATGTTGTTCAGCTTCCACATGTATGTAGGCTCTCTATTATTTATGTTGTTATTAAAGATTAGCCTTAGTTGCTGGTGATCTGAAAGGATGTATGGGATTACTTCATTATTTTTGTATTTGTTGAGGCCTGTTTTGTGACTGATTATATGGTCAGTTTTGGAGAAGTTACCATGAGGTACTGAGAAAAAAAGTATATCCTTTGGTTTTAGGATAAAATGTTCTATAGGTATCAGTTAAACCAATTTGTTTCATAATTTCTGTTACTTTCACTGTGTCTCTGTTAAGTTTCTGCTTCCATGATCTGACCATTGATGAGAGTGAGGTGTTGAAGTCTCCCACTATAATTGTGTGCAGTGTAATGTGTGTTTTAAACTTTAATAATGTTTCTTTAATGAATGTGGATGTCCTTGCATTCGGACCATAGATGTTCAGAATGGATAGTTCATCTTGGTAAATTTTACCTTTGTGATGTGACCCTCCTCATCTTTTTTGATGACTTTAGGTTGAAAGTCGATTTTATTTGATATTAGAATGGCTACTCCAGCTTGTTTCTTGGGACCATTTGCTTGGAAAATTGTTTTCCATCCTTTTATCCTGTGGTAGTCAGTGTCTGTCTTTGTCACTGAGGTGTGTTTCCTGTATGCAGCAAAATGTTAGGTTCTGTTTATGTAACCAGTCTGTTAGTCTATGTCTTTTTATTGGGGAATTGAGTCCATTGATATTAAGAGGTATTAAGTAAAAGTCATTATTGCTTCCTGTAATTTTTGTTGTTAGAGTTGGAATTTTGTTCATGTGGCTATCTTTTCTTAGGTTTTTTGAAAGATTATTTTCTTGCTTTTTCTCGAGTGTGTTTCCCTCCTTGTCTTGGAGTTTTCCCTTTATTATACTTTGAAGGGCTTGTTTTGTGGAAAGATATTGTGTGAATTTGGTTTTGTCATGGAATACTTTGGTTTCTCCATCTATGGTAATTGAGAGTTTTTCTGGGTATAGTAGCCTGGGCTGGCATTTGTGCTCTCTTAGGGTTTGTATGATATCTGCCCAGGATCTTCTGGCTTTCATAGTCTCTGGGGAGAAACCATGTGTAATTCTGATAGGTCTGCCTTTATATATTACATGACCTTTTTCCCTTATTGCTTTTAATATACTTTCATTGTTCTGTACATTTGTTATTTTGATTATTATGTGAAGGGAGGAATTTCTTTTATGGTCCAAACTATTTGGAGTTCTGTAGGCTTCTAGTATGTTCATGGGCATCTCTTTCTTTAGGTTAGGTAAGTTTTCTTCTATAATTTTCTTGAAGATATTTACTAGCACTTAAGTTTGGAAATTTTCCATCTCATTTATACCTATTATACTGAGTTTTAGTCTTTTCACTGTGTCCTGGATTTCCTGGATGTTTTAGGTTAGGATATTTTTGCATGTTGTGTCAATGTTTTCTATGTATCCTCTGCACCAGAGATTCTCTCTTCTGTCTCTTTTATTCTGTTTGTTACGCTTGCATCTATGGGTCCTGACTTCTTTCCTAGGTTTTCTATTTCCATAGTTGTCTCCCTTTGTGGTGCCTTTATTGTTTCTAGTTCCATTTTTAGGTCCTGGATGGTTTTGTTCAATTCTTTCACCTGTTTGGCTGTATTTTCCTGTATTTCTTTAAGGGAGTTATTTATGTCCTTCTTATCCTTCTCCATCATCATCATGAGAAGTGACTTTAAACCCATATCTTGTTGTGTGTGTGTGTGTGTATGTGTGTGTGTGTGTGTGTGATTTGCTATGATGAGAGAGTTGGTTTATGATGATGTCAAATAACCTTGGTTTCTTTGCTTCTGTTCTTATGCTTGCCTCCTGCCATCTGATTACCTCAAGTGCTCACTGCCCTCGATATATCTGATTGGAGCCTGTCCTTCCTGTAATCCCAGTTGAGTCAGAACTTCTCAGAGTCCAGCTTTCTTTGTGATCCTATGATTCTGGGATCCAGTGATACTGAGATTCTGGGTGTGTCAGAGTTCTTGGCAGTCAAGCTTCCTCTGAGACCCTGAGATCCTGTTGTGACCAAGCTCCTGGAATCCTGGGATTCTGGGATCCTAAGATCCTGGGCACGTTAGAGGGCCTGGAAGTGGTACCTCCTCTGGGGACTGTGGGGAGGTCTGCTGAGTTTGACACCAAAGTAGACCAGCACCAACCGGAAGGGACCTGAGCCACTTGTAGGGCAGGGTTCCTGTGTCTGTGCTCCAGCTGGCCCCAGGAATCCCTGTTTCTGTTGGAACAGATGTTGTGTTCCACTCATCAGTGATTCTAAGATCCTGGGCATGCTAAGGTATCTGTGGGGTGGAGAGTCCTCTGGAGACCATGGGACTGTCTGCTGAGTTCAGGGCCTAAGGATGGATATTTATTTACATTTCAAATGTTTCCCCATTTCCAGCTCCCCCTTCTGAAACCTCCTTTTCAATCCCCTCTACTCCTGCTTCTATGAGGGTGCTCCCCCACCCACCCACAACAATTGTCCTGCCCTGACATTTCCCTACACTGGGGAATTGAATACCCTCATGCCCAAGGGCCTATTCTCCCACTGATGTCCAACAAGGCCAAAATTCATCACTGAGGTGAGACTTCACATGCTATAAATATAGAACGATTGTCAAAATGTCCTTAATTGACAGCTCAAGTGACCGAGGGAAACAATGAGGTAAAGGTAGAAGGAACTAATGACTTTGGAGCCCAATGATGGAGATCAATAGAATCAAGACTTGCAGAATGTTATCATGGATCATTTCTGAGACAAGTGATGGAGAGAGAGAGGAGAAGGTGGAAATATATGGTAAAAGAGGGAAAGGATTGAAGAGAGGGAAGTGGGATGAGTAAGGAAAAGTAAAGAAAGGGGTGAGGATTTGGAAGGAGAAAAATTAAAGTCAAGGAATATAGTGTTTTTCATACCTAGCAGGCACAATTTAAAGACAAATACAGTTTATAGTTTATTTCCAATGTTCTGGTGATCACCCCTGTACCAACACTTGCATTTTTACAACCCACTCTGAAGTCACAGATACAATTACAATAGACCAAACAACAATAAGGATAGTACTACATATGCTGATGGTTAAAAAGTCAGCATGTTGCTGTTATGCTCATTTAGAAATGAGCTATAAATGGAAATTTAAAAATAATCCTTTCCTTATAGCCTAATTGCTATTTTAGCTAATCCTATAAGGTCAAATTCAAATGCAGGAGTCCATTTACTCTGTCTCAAACTTACTAGGCTCTGCTGAACCCCAGTGAAATTAAACACACCCAATTCTAAGAGCAAAACAAAGCTACACTATGAAAATAATTTGTATATTGTTCTCTCTGCTTCTTACTGTCTCAAGGATGTGAGTTGCTTCTAAAAGAACCAGAATAAGTAGATCAGCCAGTGCCATGCTTGGACAGCCTAATACTATTGTCTCTATTTTACAAGTGAGCAACTACATTGCTCTGTCACATTCTGAACATTCATTGATTACACTCAGGATAAGCAAAGATCTGCACAGCACATTGTTGTATGTAATAATGAATGGAGGATTTTCTCCCGGTGGCAATCCAGTTATCTTCTGGGAAACATGTCTAAGATTAGTCCATCAGGTTCTTTTTTTATTCTGTGAATCTTGCATTAGTAATTTCTATGAGCCACAACAATTAAAAATGGATAATAATGCAAAACTGCATATGAATAAAACCTTCAAGTAAGGGGACAGCAAAAGTTTCAAGGAATACATAGCATTTGAAATGGCATGAGAATTAGTGGATGTTGGTATACTTTGATTCATAAAAATATTTTTATGCAAAAAATACAGGTATTTTGAACAACTCAAATTACTTGGGTGCCCTAATTCCTATATCCCAACAGACTCAATGGTATTATGAATGTATTTCCATGTGTTTTATTTAGAATTAATCCTGACCGGTTTGCATTTCTTTTGATCTCAGCAGATTTCCAGAGTGTCTTGTTCTGCTGCTCATTGGGTCCATTTTGTTCAGCATCTCAGGCCACATTTTCCTTTCCAGATTTTAACTTGATCTAAAGTCTGGGCCAACTACCTGCCTCATTTTGCCTTTGGATACTTGTCCAGATCACGGGATAGCTGTGGCAGAATCCACTAACCTGTCGATGTTTGTCCAAATTCTTTCCATGGCGTGGAGATAGAAACCTTTTATCCTGATCTTTGTAAATCGCTTACTTTGAGACACCCTCTAGTTCTAGCTTAAGTCTTTCCCACTGAATTATTCCTCCCAAAATTTGCAGCAACCTTTGAGGGTTTGAAATTCCAAACTGCTGTCTCCATCCTCATTGAAATCTGAGAGAACGTAAGCCCCTACTTTAAGGTCTCTCAACTCTATTGTATTGGTCCCACAGAGGAAGGCATACGTCCTGTTTTGAGTTCATGCCTTAAGTCCTTTCAACAATCCCCTATCATTTTCACAGCTCTCCTTCCTCCTTCCCTCTCTCTGGTTCTGTGCTGTCTTCTCTACTTGCCTTCACCTGGTCCCTTCTTACATGGCTCCCTCCCTTCTCCAACCTTGTCTCTCTGGCCTGTCTTATTATCTCTGGCCCAAAACCCAGAAAGTTTTTATATGCCTTCTGGGAAACAAAATCAACCCCCTCCGCCATGTTAGACCCAGACGGCTCTATAAACTACAACTCTGATGCTGATTAACATATGCCTTTGCCTTTCCATGTAGAAATAAAAAAGAAACAAAACTAAACTAAAACAGACAAAGCAAATTTGTCTTTGGAACCAACGCATAAATAACAAAAATTTTCCCTTTCAGCCAGACTCCTGGATACAATGACCCTAGTCTGTGGCAATGGGGACCAAAACAAAACAAAACAACAACTTTAAAATATACACAATTAGTTGGCTCTTTTAAATCAGCTCACAACTTGTGTGGTGTTCCATGAATGTCTGACCTAACAAGCATAAGCCAGTGATGACTTATCGTCAACTCAAGTTCACTTCACAAGTTCAACTTGTTGACTGTTTGAACACTGGAAACCTTATTGTGCACACTATACATTACTAAAATCTAAGACTTCCATGGGAAGCAGTTTCTACCAGGCTCTATAGAACTCACCAGTATTAGAGGTGTGAACTGTTAATAGACGCATAGAAATGTTCTGTTTGATACCTAAAACCCTGAGATACCTCATCTCTTTACAGCTATTTTCCTTTGGAAGCTGTTTAACTTCTTTTCACAAAGTTTTCCACATATTCTAAAACCTCCTCCCTTCCTATTTTCTATCACCACGTGGCTCCATATTGGCTCTGAACTGGTCTTTTACAATGTATTCAAGTAACACTATGAAAAATCTTATGCTAGTATCAGAGTGTGTTTACAAAATGTCATTGTACAGTTCAGTACAGAGAATACAGAGCAAATTGAAGGCAGGAATCTGAGACTGGGTTTTCATTACTGATCTAAACAACCACAATTGTTGAGTTCACTCAATGGGCAAAGAAGCATACATATATTTAGGTTTATGAGTAATATGACTGAATCAAATGTTTTTAAAAATCCATTTGAGAGGATCTTCCTAAGAAATTCAGATCATGTCTGCTTTTGCGGTAAAGTATATTATTCCACAGACACAACATGAAAACAATAAGACATTTGATCCTAGAAAAAATAATGTTCCTATACCAGAATTAGAACCAATATTTTCCCCCAAAGACCTTGAACACTGTCTAGTGAAAACCTGTTATTTGTTTTATTAGAAATAGATACAGCCATGCTAGCAAGATGACTAAGCAGGCCCAATCATTTGCTGCTTAAGCCCAATGACCTGAGTTTAATTTCTATAACCCACATAAAGACAAAAGATGAGAACTGACTCCCATAGGTTATTATCTGATATCTATATATAAACCCACAAATACATATCATATAAAAAGATGTCATATAAACATACACAAACACACAGAGAAATGGAATTTTAAATGCACATATAATTTGGATAAGCACAAAATCAAACTCACATCAAGGCAATTTTTAAAGGATAATAAATATAACTTATTCCCAAATTCCCTGAGCTGGTCACACAGTATGCTGTAATGACTTACAGTATGCCAGCCTGGTTGTGACTCCTGAGGTGGCAGTAGCTAAGATGGGCTTTAAAAATAGGTTTCCTTTAATTGAATTCAAAATCAATTAAAATCCCATTAGAAATATAATTGTTGTGATATAAATCACAAAGTGATATCTTTAAAATAAATGGGGGACTTCTTGAATTATTAATTCTCTGGATCACACAGGCTGCATCAAGCTTCTCTATTCTCACCTGTTCTGATTTAAGTTGGGGCTGCTGTAACTAAAGAAAGAATAATTGCAGAAGCATGGCAGAGGCAAATGCAGATACCAATAAAATACACCAGTCCCCACTAAACATTTACATTTACATTTCAAATGCTATCCCAAAACTCCCACACACACTCCCCCACCCACCCCCCTACCCACCCACTCCCACTTCTTGGCCCTGGTGTTCCCCACTACTGAGTCATGTAAAGTTTGCCCACTAGACATTTTTTAAGTGAGTCCAAAGCCCTGCATAACCTAGGACATTTTCTCACCACCCACAAAAAACATAGACTATACTAAATGTGACAGTAAATACTATCAATTTAACAGTGTCTGAGGTCACCTAGGAGGAAAGCCTCTGGGCATGCTTACGAATTATCTATATTAGATTAAGTGAGGTGGAATGATCTACACTAACTGTTGGTAACATTAACCCTCTAGCCAGAGTTTTGGGCTGAATAAAAAGGAGAAAGAGAGTTGAGCACAAGAACCCACTGTCCTTTCCTTCCTGCTGGCAGGTGCAATCTAACCAGCTGCCCCAAGCTTCAGATTCCATGCTGACCCACCATGATGGACTTTCCTCATAAACAGTAGGCCCAAATAAGCTCTTCCTCCCTTGTGTTGTTTTTCATTAGTTGGTTGATTTGGTTCCTTTGGTTCAATTTGGTTTGGTTTGGTTTGGTTTGGTTTAGTTTGGTTTGCTTTGGCTTGGTTGCCAAGTATCTTGTCTTAGCAACAAGCCAAGTAACATAACAAGGAAGCCCTCCAGCACATACTTTGACTCATTAATCAAAGGCCCAACTCAAAAATCATTATTTTGAAGTGGTATGTGGTGGCACACACCTTTAATTCCAGCACTTGGGGGTTCAGAGGCAGGTAGGTTTCTAAGTTCAGATTTTGGTCTACAAAATGTGTTCCAGGACAGCTGGGACTGCACAGAGGAAAACCTGTCTTAGAAAAATAAAAAGTCATCACTTTCAAAAGGCATCCCTGTTTCTAAAGCCACAGTCACTCCCTGACACCTCAGAGCAATTATAGTGCAATCCTTTGGCCTTTTTCACTTCAAAATTGTTCTAACTGTAAACACTATCCTTGGTCACAAACCTAAGTCCTCACAGCATGACTTAAGATCTTTTAAGAACTATAGACTCTCATGTCACACCCAGGCCAGCCAAACACAGTTTATAGTGTGGCAAGATGAACGAACAAATGGTTTGTACATGCATTGGGTAGAGAAGTAGGGAACTTCATCTTCTTTTTTTGGGAAAGTGCATGGCATATATACACTTTTAAAATAAATATGTAATTTTAAGAGTTTCAGATATTAACTAAATAATATAAATTGAATAAGCTTTTCTGTGTGAAAGGAAGCTTTTGCTCATGAGTGGTAAGACTTAAATGAAATAACTATATATAAAACCCACATCCAACATAATCACATTTAGATAATCAGAGTGAGTTGAATATGGCCTATTAAATGTTAGCTAATCTCAGCAGTATCTTTACTGATAAGGCAAGTGGTTTCTTTACATGTGGACATGATCCCCATCCTTTGGATAATAATGTGTTTGAGTCAAGCTTACATTGTGGGGCAAGAAAAGAAACAACATTACAGAGCCATTATAACAAGCAGGGGAGGATAATGGGGATAATGAATATTTTCTCTTATGGGGGAGAACCAGGAGCTTTAATGTGAGGGACACAATTATTTTTTTTATTTCATTTCTCTTACATAATAACATTAATATAAGTTGAGCTACTTCTGAGTCTGTTTATGTAAACTTTCTTTTTTTAATTTTTTTTAATTTATTTTTATTAGGTATTTTCCTCGTTTACATTTTCAATGCTATCCCAAAAGTCCCCCATACCCACCCCCCCAATCCCCTACCCACCCACTCCCCCTTTTTGGCCCTGGGGTTCCCCTGTACTAGGGCATATAAAGTTTGCAAGTCCAATGGGCCTCTCTTTGCAGTGATGGCCGACTAGGCCATCTTTTGATACATATGCAGCTAGAGACAAGAGCTCCTGGGTACTGGTTAGTTCATGTTGTTGTGGAAGCTCAGAGGGACACAATTATTAACACAATCTTTAAGTAGCTACTGTACTTGTGGAAGCTCAGAGCCCACTAAGGTCACATGTTCTACTTTGCATACTAAAAGAATTAAGTGGGTTGTTTTATTTTGTTTTAGATTTTGCATTTCTTTCAGCTAAAGGATATTCCAATTTTTCTCCATTTCTTTGTCAGCCTTGCTTTTTGTGAATCTCTTCAAAAGAAGGCATGCAGAAGAAGCCAAAGGAAACACTGTCTTTAGGAAAGTAGACAGTTCCAGTTCTTCAACTGGTTCTTGAAGTCGGGCTCTGTAAAATGATGAAGTGCAGTATTTAATTGTCTTTTTATCAGATGGTGGGTGGGTGTGAGCATCACCCCTTCAGAAGCCTATTGACTCTTTCAACCTTGCCTCTTGAAATCTCTCCTACCAGAGGAGCTGATACTGCAGGTTTTATATTTACAATGATTAATTAATTCTGCACTAAGCAATGTTCTTGACTGCAAGAATAAAATCTACTTTAGAAAGCTTAAATGACAGCTTGCCTAAAATAATTAGCCCCCATACTGATCGAATTGAAATGTTCTTCCTCAACATCACACAGAAAATTTTCAGCAACTTAATAACAGATATTTCTGATTTATTCTAGACTTACAATAATAATGGGAAGGTCTTGATTAAACAATGGTTTAGGTGGGCAGGTGAAAGCCCAAGCAAAGACTATTAAATGAGGAAGTAACAATTAAATGTGACAAGGACTTCCCACAGTCCAGGCACAATCAGTTACTTTGGTTAGGTGAACTATGAATATACACAGGAAATTGGCTGTGGCTGTGGCTGGATTTGGGAGGAGCCTGTGAGAATAGCATTATTGCCCTTTGGAAATATTAAACACACCAGTGAAATATTATGTAATTGTGGCTTCTGAATGTCAGAGGTTTAACATTTCTTTGAAAATCTTTGGCTCTTGCTGTCAAATGTAACTATTATTTAGTTTATCATGGGACTTAAAAGTTTCTTAATTTAGGACTTCTGACATATAGTCCATGTGACATAAGTAAATAGGAAAGGCAATTGCACATGCTGTGGCCTCTGGGCTTTGCCTATGCATTTCACAATAGAGTTCATGAAATTACCTTCCACTAGGAACCTCTCCACCAAAGCAAACTCAATACAGTGCATGTCAGATGACAGCTTCTCTATAAAGTGCCAGCCTTAGTGACAAAAGGTTTTGATGACTTATCCAAAGATCTCACTTCTCCCTCTCCTTATTTTGTATTCTCTAACCATCATACAGATAAATTCTAAATATTTCCCTCTGTTTCACATTAAATCCAACTACCTTGCATTCTTAATTTGACTAGGGAAAGGGAAAGCTAGCCAAGTTTGTATTTTAAGTGAACAAATTATATTTTTCTTAAGGGCAAAATAAGTTGGGCTATTCTTTGCTTTGTAGATTTAGCCAGGGAAGTCCAAAATTTCACTGACAGGATTAACTCATAAAATCTTTGATCATATTTTCCTTTCTGCTATGCTGTGACAACTTTGGTCTGGCTTCTGACTTCAATAATTTCTACAGCTGGAAAAATCAGACATTCTGGCAAAACAATCACCAAAAGCTCTGTGATCAAATATGGCAGCCACTGGTCTACTGTTGGCTTATCAACCAATGAATCAAGGCACTAGCTACTAATCCCTGGACATACATGACGATAGGAGAGACATGACTCCTGTAAATTGCCTTCTGACCTCCACATGTGTGTAGTAATTCATATACACACAAACACACACATGTCCTACAACAATACATACATCCTACAGCACTAAATAAATAAATAATTTAAAACATTAAAAAGAGCTGAACCACTTGAGAGAGGTTAGAGACTTACTATAAGGAAAAATGACTAAGTATAATGAAATGAAAAAAAAAAACAGAATACATAGATTTTCATATTAATTATATATTTAATTATGGTGAAAATGATGTGGATCTACAGGGTTATATAAAGTATATTACTAAATATACTTTTTTACTTTAGAAATGTGACTTCTAGAATATTTAAGTAACATGCAAACTCCCATATTTAACCCTCATCATGTGTTCACTGGCCAGTACTGAACTGCAGAGAATTCTGTGATAGGCTTCCTTTATCTGGGGCACATACCTTCAGCTATCCCTAGGTAGAGCCTGAAACTGAACTCGAGCACCAGCCCTATCACTGAACACTTTCTCCATTTTAATGAAGCACTTATTACACACTGGTCATGATAGTGACTTGTGCTATGACAGCAAAGCTAACAGATTTACTTCCCTTCTACACAATTTCATTGCCAGAAGGTTTGTTCTTACGAGAGATATTAACAATCTCAAAATATTTTTGTATCCCCATTAAGCTAATAATTCTAACAACCTTACTTAAAATGGGTAATTGATGGCTTTTCTGTTCTTATTCTGAGGCAATCCACTAGTCTTGTATTCTGGAGGTATCTTTACATAAAATAAGATTTTTTTTTTTTGAAACACAAAAACTTTGATACTAAGCTAGTTGGTCCAAGAGCCAAGCAGATGACCAAGTAACTAGTGTGAAGGTAGCATATACAGTGTGGATTCTCTGGACAGAGGCTTGGTTTATATCTCAAGAGAGACAGAGCAAGATGATGTTTCATCATGTTACTTTAAAAAGCCTAAAATGTAAAACTTGGAAACTTTATGTTGGAATTGTCCAATTTAGGTTTTCATATTTTATCTAACCATCATTGATGAAAACAATGTAGGCAAATTATAGTGCTGTATACTTAACATCTCACAAAGTATCTAGCCATACTTTCTTACTAAAGAGACTTTAGAAGCTGAGAAGTGTATATTACCTTTCTGCAACTTTATTAGAAAAAATGGGTACTAAACATGTGTGGTTATTGCAAGCAAGAAACAAATAAACTGTGCACAGCAAAGAGCCAAACAAAGTACTGCCCCATAAATTGCAAGGAAAAGAGCATCTATGTCGATAGGTAAGATCTTGGACTCTGTCCTCTTCCAATATGCCAAGTATGGCCCAAATAACTTCCATGCCTTTCTGGTTTTCACCCAAAAGTGAATGTTAAGATCTGACTTTGTGATCAGTCATGATGACAGTGTAGAGATCAACTAATGGAAGGCAAGATTAATAGGCTCTTACTAAATACTTTTCTCCTTCACATTGCTGCATACCACGTACCAGGGATGTTTTTGGAGAATTAAGAGGCATTGAACTACTGAATTCTCCAAAAGGTAGTAACATAACAAAAGGTTTGTAGAGATTTCACTAGCTTCTGAAGAAAATGTCTTACCTGTGTCAACTCACACAGCACAATGAAGTTTTCACTCTGGAAAGGATGTTTCACATGAACTTCACATGCAGTGATATAAACAAATGTCTACTCACAGATGGAACACTGAGAACAGATGAAATAAATCGTTACATCTATGTCTGGCTTGGAGAATAATGAGACTATTGTACTTACTTACATAGTGTGGGTTGGGTTTTTTTCCAGGAGCAAAAGTGACCCCCCCCAAGGTAACCCCATCATCAAAAAGTCTCACTCTACCATGGATGATGTATGACTCACTAATGCTGCATAGATGGAGTCCCTTCTTCAGGTAACCCTAATCCCCTGTATACTCTGATACTTTCCTAGACCATGTGCAACTGGGACAGAATTACTGACAGATAGTAGAGTGCTGTATGTGGGAGCACTTGAGATCTCAGAGATCTCAAGATCTCTCTTGAGGCTCTAGTGATGCCTTCTCTTTACCTTCTCTTTCTATGGAGGAAAGCTAAAAAGGCCAAGTTTCAGGACTGCATACTGATCAGAGCATCTCAGTTGCTCTGATTAAGTTGATAGTGGTCGGTATTGCTTGGAGGGAAGCATTCCACAGAAGAAGCCAAAACAGGGTGTTTACTTGCTACATTTATGGATGACACTGTCCAAAGTCCCACAGAGCAAGACAGATCTGGAAGTCAAATCAGCTCTCACAGTCACTAGCCCTTCTGTAACAGTTCTATTACCCTTTCCCTATCTCCTCCTCCCTGTTATTTCCTTCCTTCTTACCTCCTAGGTTTTTTTCACTTGATTATCTTGTTTCTCAGGACTTTAAGACTTCAGTTTTTATGTACTACTAATAATATTTCTCAACAATGTTCCATTTAATATATTGATGAAATGTATCTATTTAGCTGTTCTCTGCAGAGACTTGCTTTTTAAACATCTTACACATGGCTGTCTCTGCAGTATTATATTGGTACCAAGCTGTATATCAATGTCCAGTGTCATCCCCTTGGAAATGCTCCTGCTCTGATACTATAGTCACTAAGTTGTTGGCACTGATGAGGTGCTGTCAATGAAAAGAGAGTCACAATCACCTTTTTTTTCTAGACCCCAGAAAGTGTCACTATAAATCACAGCATTGATTATCAAGTGTTAGCTAGGATACCAGCAAGCCTAGTACTCTACACATTGCACAAATGGACATTCTGTCCTAGAGAGGTTTTAACTTTATTTTGATTCTCACATACCTTTTTATCCATAAGACTACATCCAATCCAATGTACTTTGTACTATGCCATTCTGTATCCCAAATGTATTTATCTTTAATAAAAGCTAAAACTCCACTATTAAATTGAAAGTCCAGTTTTAGAAAAAAATACTTTCAAGGGCAGCAAATCAGGATTTATCTCTTAATGCTGTTCTAAATTGCCACCATGTTCTCTTGCTCAAGTTCTACCTGGTTCAAAACTTATTTGCAGAGAACAACTTGCCTTTTCTGCCACACTTGAACTTTCAGAATTCAATGGAAGAAAAAAAGTGCTAAGCTTCAGAGCTACAAACAAAGGACATCTAGTATTATGAAACTCAAAATGAGGAAAGACACCATCTTATTCCTTGGACTCTTCAGATGTTATAACAAAATTCTATGTATTTAGGAGCTTATAATCAACAAAACCTTGTCTCCCTTGGTTCCAGAGGCTTGAAAGCACTAGATGAATGTGCCAGAAGACAGAGTCATTATCAAGGAAGAGCCCATTTCCTGATTCACACACAATCATCTTTATGTGTCTTCACAACATAAGAGAGTTCTCTAAGGCCCTTTAACTTCCAAGGCTGTATATCCTAATGCTATCAGCCTGGGTATTAATATTCAGCACATAAATTTTGGAGAAGGCACAGATATTTGGTCCTTGTATGTGTCAAACTGTTTGGCTGATTCTGTTATGTCAGCCTACTGCTAAAGTCTAAGCCCTTAGTGCATGTTAGAGGGATTATCATTATATTTTAGGACTAGAATTTTATCATTCTAAAAATCACTCTGGGAAAGCCAGCAAAGCTCATTGAAACTCAAAGCATTGCAGATCCAAGCTTACTAATCATTCTTCATATACCTGTAACAAAGGTTTTCAAACTCTGCTCTATAAATTCTAGTTTCATTGATCCTCAGTAACAGTGAATCCTTGTAAAACACCAAGGAAAAGTGATCATTGAAGGAAGTCACAAATCAAGATTTTTTTCCGATATGAGTGAATACTCAGACTCTCACTCTCATAGACATCTCTTACCATAGACCATAAGGTCCCCCGCCACCATTATTTGTCATATCTGGAATCTATTATTGTCATTACTTCTGTAAAATAGCATAGAAGACATGGTTACTTATTCTTATATTTACAGTGAAAAACATGCAAACAAAGAAACAAACAGCAATGATAATGACCTTGACAAGAACACAAAAAGCTTGATGGAGTTATGCTCATTTCTAGCAGTCACAGTCTACACTTGAATCCTCTCTACCATCAGAGGACAGTATGCCTCCTTCTGATTCATCCAGGTTAAGGGGAACCTTAAGCTTGTTCTCAGAAGGATTACATATATTTTTCCAAATTCACATGCTTCTGAGTGACTAACCAGAAACCATGAGCCTTGTGATTTTGCAGGATCACTAGTAGAGCAAGGAGACCATCTGTACCCACCCCCCTCCCCAGGATTCAGGTATACTGTAGGCAAACACCAGACAGTCAGACACAAATGACTTTAAACAATTAAATAGACTTTGAACATAGATTTTTCAACATGCCCTTGTGCTTCAATGTACTTTGATGTGCTGGGTACTATACTCAGTTAAACAACCAAAACACTGACTGTTTGTAACATGTCTACAGCTCATATTCAATTAGGAAATCATGAGGATCACCTCAGAAGAAGATATTGTAGGTTTTGAAAACTTGTCTTGACTATTATTTTGGATCAGCTAGAGCCATAAATTCAATTTGAATTATAACTTGGTGCCTGTCTACAACCTCTGCCTCTGACATCAATCAAACATTGGTGCAAGGATGCAGATTAAATAGGGATGTGTGCTAAATGTCTTGGGAATAAATACTATGCATTACCACAGTTATATTCCTTCCATAAACTGGAATCACTTAATGAAAATATAGATAAGATAATAGATGGATAGATGACAGACTAGACAGACAAACTGACAGACAGATGTACAGACAGACAGACAGACATGATAAGATATAGACATCTCTTTCACAACCCCAGGTCTAAAAGACTGGGTTTGAGGTGACTCTTGAGAGAAATCATCCTTGGTAGTCTACTGGCTGACACTGCTGCTGCCATTGCCACAGCTGCCTCCTCTTCCTCCTCCTTCTTTTCTTCTTCTTCTTCTTTCTTCTTCTTCTTCTTCTTCTTCTTCTTCTTCTTCTTCTTCTTCTTCTTCTTCTTCTTCTTCTTCTTCTTCTTCTTCTTCTTCTTCTTCTTCTTCGCCTTTTTACATGATATAGGCCTCCTTTTTCTCTCTGTTAAAATGTCCCAAATCATTTTCAGAGGTGTAAAAGTCATGGAGCAGCCTCTGTGGGATTTTCACGTCTCCCTTTGCTGATTGCAGTCATGAATCAGAAGCACCTCCACATTGCTGACCCTCCATTCTCACAGCCTGCCGAATCCTCCATGAGAATAAATATTTGCACCAGAAACTAAAGGTAGGGCATCCATCGTGCCAAAACTGTGAGCTGAGGGAAGGAGTTGAGGTCCTATCAGTGTCTCTGAACTAAGGCCACCACATTATGTTCTACACAGAGTGAGAAATATACTCACTCTAGACTACCCATACAGACTTTCAAATAGACCTATTGGAGTCCCAAACTTCCCATAATCCTCTCAAAAATCCAGAAAGTTTTGCCATGAAGTAGAACTACCCTAGGCAGATAGTTTATCTCTTCTGTGTCTCTTACATAAAACCAGAACTTAAGAAACAGACACCATCTCAGACCAGTAGACACAGTTTCTAGTAAGTGGCAGAGTGATCGCTAACAAGGTTTTGGTTAGTTATTGTTTTTAACGTTTGGTTTGTTTGTTTGCTTGTTTTTAAGTCATGACTATGTCACTATCAGCTATATGACCTAGAAAATTTCTAATCTCTTCCATGCCTCTCTTTCTGAATCTATAAAGCAGCAACTATGCCTTACAGATGTTCTCGGAGCCACAGAATTAGACCTTAAGCACTAATGATCATTCATCTGTGAAAGTTCACCATACTCCTTGGAGAGCTAGCGGCACCTCTCATCTATAGATGAGAAACTGAGGAACTGAGAAGAAATACAATGTTTTCAGGGTAAATTAAACAGAGAGAGACAGAGACAAAGACAGATAGACACACAGACACACAAAGAGACACACACACATAGAGAGAGGGAGAGAAAACAGAAATTTCAGATGTCAACCCATATAATCTTAATCCTTACCCTCTCGCTATTCCTGTTTAAAATGTTCAGAGCTACAGGCTATCTACCAAAAGGCTAATATATAATTTCCCATTTGAGCCTTCTGTGTGATTACCTTTAATATCCTCTAGACAGAAAATAGCAAATAAAAATCTCCACTGATTGGAGGTTCTAGCAGATGTACCTTCTGCATACATAGTCAGAACCCTCAGGACATTTGTTAACAAACTTTAAAATAATTACTGCTTCATTTCTTTTTTTATTGTTTTATTTACTAGATATTTTCTTTGTATACATTTCAAATGCTATCCCGAAAGTTCCCTATACCCTCCCCCCACCCTGCTTCTCTACCCACCCACTCTTCACTTCTTGGCCCTGGCATTCCCCTGTACTGGGGCATATAAAGCTTGCAATACCAAGGGGACTCTCTTCTGAGTGATGGCCGACTAGGCCATCTTCTGCTACATATGCAGCTAGAGACAAGAGCTCTGGAAGTGGGGGGGTACTGGTTAGTTCATTTCTTCTACAACATGCCTTCCTATCCTCTGTAGACTTTCCTTTGTGTTGTCTCTTTATTTTTCTTTTTTTTCTCCATTTTTTAATTAGGTATTTTCTTCATTTACAATTCCAGTGCTATCCCAAAATTCCCCCATACCCTCCCCCCACTCCCCTACCCACCCACTCCCACTTCTTGGCCCTGGCGTTCCCCTGTACTGAGGCATATAAAGTTTGCAAGACCGAAGGGCCTATCTTTCCAATGATGGCCGACTAGGCCATCATCTGATACATATGCAGCTAGAGACACGAGCTCTGGAAGCGGGGGGTACTAGTTAGTCCATATTGTTGTTTCACCTATAGGGTTGCAGACCCCTTTAGCTCCTTGGGTACTTTCTCTAGCACCTCCATTGGGGGCCCTGTGATCCATCCAATTGCTGACTGTGAGCATCCACTTCTGTGTTTTCTAGGCCCCGGCATAGCCTCACAAGAGACAGCTGTATCTGGGTCCTTTCAGCAAAATCTTGCTCTTCATTTTTCTTAATGCTCAAGATTTAACACTACCTTCCCATTTCACTAAGCCTGGCCCTCTGCCCTTAACTTCATCAAGCGAGTGAGCTGTTACCAAAATTCTGAAGCATAAAACTTGAATGGCCCGCCCCCTAGTGGGGAAGTATGGAATAGACTAAATTTGCCTGGTGACAAATTAATAATGCTCTATCAAAACCTACCTACTTATTTGCAAGCTATTGCAAAATGAAGCAATAGGCAAGTGAGGAGTGACAAGTGACAAGAGTGAGACAGGTCCCCATGGTTCCCTAAAATGCCAGAATGAATAGAATAGTAAGAGTGGGGAAGAGAGGTGAGTAAAAGCTGAGATTTATAAGGGAGGCATGAACCTATTCAAAGTCCAGGCAAATAATACAGGTGGTATAGGAAGGAGATATGAAATAAAGAAAGACTGTAGGGGCTGGAATACAGAATGCTTATAGAACTGGAGCAGGCCAGAACACTAAAGTCTGTCTAAAAGCACTGGGGATAAATTAAAACAACATGGTAATGACATTTTATTGGGTCTTTCCAATCAGTATCAAAACATGCTGGGATAAAAGTGACAAATAATTTGGATCTGGTCATTTTCCTTTTGTCTTTATCTTCATGTCAGCATCCTGGGCACAGACGAGACTTAACCAATAGCATTAGAGACCTCCTGTCTTAACAAAGACAGAAAGAGAGATGCTTTTCCTGGGAACTTGGGGATATTTCTAAGTCAGTGCTCTCTCCAGGGTAGCTGTCAGCTCCATCTGGAAATAGCTGAAGTTACTGATCGGAATACGAGCCTAGGAATTCCTTGGTGATCTTCCCCTCTGTGAGGGGGAAACAATGAATACTTTTCCATGCTTATAATACACTTCCTTATCTATTTACTTAGCCAAATGGCTTGGGAGCCCCCAGAGAATCCTGAAGTTTGATGTTTGCAAAAAGCTTTCCCTATTTTTAAGTCTGCCACCATGCGATCTGCCCAGCTGTGACCAGACTCTCCCTTCTCAGCACCTGACATCATTTTCCAGTCAAATCCCATTTAACATGAGACATTGTGAGTTCTGCCCCTGTCCAACAACCTGCTCACATAAAGAGAGTACAATATGAGATGAAAGGAGAGATGAGGTAATTCTCTACCAGCCTAGGGATGCCAGGGATCACCAGGAAGCCACCAGTAGAGAAAACAGATACTGTCTATTTCGTGTTTCCTGCCCAGCACTACATAACACACAAGGAGCAGAATTTTATTTTATATAATTTTGGAGATGGGGGAGTCCAAGATAAAAATGCTAGAAAGTTCACTAGTCTGATGGGGGCTGGACCTTGGGAGGTGAGCAGTGCTAACCATCATATGATGGAGGAAGGAGAGGAAGTGGATATTGTGCAAAACATGTTTCTCATTGCCATATATTCTTTGCCCATAGTTACAAGTTCATAAAGGTATATTCATTTATTTATACGATGTGTTTTAACCATCTTCCACCCTCTACTCTCCTCTTCCTCCATCTTTCCCATCCTGTTCTTTCAAAAGAAAGGCTTTCATCTCTCTGTCTCTCCGTCTCTGTCTCTCTCTGTCTCTCCGTCTCTGTCTGTGTGTGTATAAAACATCTAAGCTCTAGTTATGAAACCAAAAATATTTTTCTGAGTCTCTTTTATTTTGTTTAATAAGATGATCTCCAGTTGAATCCATTGTCTTGAAAATGATATAAATTCATTATTCTTTGTGACCCATAAAACTCCATTGTCTGTTTATACCATCTTTTCTTTATCCGTTCATGTAGATTGTTCCATAATTTGTTATTACATAAAGCTCTGGGATGAACATGGATTGCATATGACCCTAGCATGCTGTTTTCAATCACTTTAGATGTCTTCCTCAGACTGGTATAAGTGGATCATGTAATAGTTTTATTTTCAGTTCTTTAAGCACCCTCCATACTGAATTGGATACCAATTGACAAGGGCTTTAATCCCACCCACCAAGAAGCATCATGGGCTAACCACCTCTGATGACCTTCACTTCTGAATTCTATCATTTTGACAATTCCTTAAGTTTAGAAGAAACACATCTGAACCTTAGCAAGCCTGAAACAGACTCATCTTCACATCTGTGAAGAAAAAACCTGGCTGACAGACACCTTGCACTAGAACTTCCAGCCTCCCATGCTGTAAGGATAAATTTCTTCGGTCTAAGACTCATGTGTGATATGTTGTAAAACCAGTAGTTCACAAACTAACACAGACTTTGGAATTGGTTATTCACATCTAAGGAAATGTCAGCATTGCTGCAAAGAGGCAATGTTATTAAGATTTGGCCTTACCAATTTATACACAAATACACACAACACATTACTTGAGATTGAACCTATCAGTTAGTAGCCTACCCATGACAAGCATTGTTCCCTCCTTCCACTATACTGGCATCTCTACCACCTTATTTAAACTTTCCAGTGATGTTTTGGTTCAAAGAGAACAAAATCTTCCACGTATTTAAACAATTGATTCACAGTGCTTATGGGATGTTTAGAAAGTGGAGCCTGCATATGTAGCAGAAGATGGCCTGGTCGGTCATCATTGGGAAGAGAGGCCCCTTGGTCTTGCAAACTGTATATGCCCCAGTACAGGGGAATGCCAGGGCCAAGAAATGGGAATGGGTGGGTAGGCGAGTGGGGGGAGGGTATGGGGAACTTTTGGGATAGCATTGGAAATGTAAATGAAGAAAATATCTAATAAATATTTTTAAAAAGAAAAAAAGTGGAGCCTGGCTGGACAATGTGGGACTCTGTAGATGAGCTTTGAAGCTAACTTCCTCTTTGGTCCTACCTTTCTTCCTCTCCTTAGTCATATGGGTGGTTTGCCTTTTCATCCTCTCCACCAGAATAAACTGAACCCCCTGAAATTGTGAGCAAGATAAATTCTTTTTATCTTTCAGTAGTTGATTGCAGGAGATTTTTTTATTATTAATTTGCAGATAAAAGTGACTAAAACATATGGTTTGTATCTCATTTGAAAGTGATGCTCTAATAGCCCTCCTTGTACCTTGCCTTGCTCATTTCCTATCCTGTGTACAATTCGCTTACTCCTCACTATAATGTCTTTTCAACTATAAAAGAACATCAAGCCAACACAGTCCTCATGTTCTTTGTGTTACCTTTTCACTTGTGTCCAGAAGTTCTTCTTCAAGATATTTACAGAGCTTGTTCTTCTTAGCTTTCAGACCCGACCTCAATTCAAATGTAGGAATCTTCAAATAAAGTTCTCACCTGACTGGAAATAACCCCTTGATCACTCTCTACTGTGTATTATTTTATTTATTACTTGGCATTCTTCTTGCTATTTATGTTGGTTAAATAACCATATCAATCATAATCCTGCTAAAAACTTTAATACACACTTAAAATATGAAAGTAAGAAAATAATTGAGATTATTGTTCTTGAGGTGTCAACATTCAAATAGGGGGAAACAGATTAATCGTGTTGCCCATTTTTTTCCAGGCTTGTTCTTTTTATTCAAGATCAGATGTTGACCTTTTTTCCACTGGAACCAGAACCACAGCACGTTGAACCTCTTTTCTGCCTTGTTTATCTCTGTATCTACATTGATATCCAGATTTAAGTAGATCCCATAGCTTGTAAGTGGTTGGCAAGTGTTGGTTGAATAAATTAAGGAAACAATAATAAGTGATGCATTCGTAACATGGCATAGCAAATTTAAATCTCAGCAGTTTTCATATCTGAATCTCAGTTAATTCATTTGTGAATACTGGAGTAATTAGAACGAACTTTGGTGAATTGTCAAACAGAAAAGATTCTGTTTGTGATAGTTCTTGGGGGCATGCCATAAATGACTAATGAATTAAACTCTGTGAGCCCAATAAGGAACTTCTCTGGGAAACCTAAAAAATTACAGCTAGGTTCCAAGGTATTTTTTTTTTTTTAGTTTTAACCAGTATCATAATTTTGCTGGTATCATAATTTCTCTACACTCCTATGCAATCTCTTCCTTACAGCCCTTGAGATTTTTTGCACTTAAATTATAAGTATTCCACCACATGCTTCATCTGTAATGAGAAACTCCTTGAGGGCAAGTTCCACTTATTTGTACAAAGAATTACATGCAACCTGGTATTAATTAACTGTTGCTGTTGGTTATTTACCATTTCTTCAGCTACATTATAGTCCTCCTGGGAAAGTAAAATGATTCACACCTCTTTTTTGGCTGTCATGGCCAACTCCTTACTGCCTCACAAAAACCTCATCAATTCTGAGCACATAGATGGCTGTCAATCAGACATATCTTATTGATGCAGTGGGGCTGATTATGGCAGGCAGTGCCTCTGATGTAGCTTAATACTCCCAGCATAGGGCTATTCCTGGACTTGTGTTACCTCCTCTTCTTGAGTATAGATTGGAAGAGGAGAAGCCCAGTGTCATATTCTTACATTTTCCACTGATGTCCATGAGGACCTGAGCTCCACAGCATTGTGTGAATAAACTTGAGGGTGGATGCTTTCAGGTCAGCCAGCATCTATGTGAATGACTTAAAAGCAATTTCTTTTGAAGTCTTATCCTCACTAAGACTGCAAACTGAAGTACATATTTACCATATTCTTGTCTTGTGAGATACATCATATCAGGGAACTCAATTAATGTATTCCTAAAAAATTAATCTACTGAAACTCTAACACTGGACATGTGTTACTACAAGGCACTTAAGTTTGGGAATAATTTATTAAAAAGAAGTTTGTAACTTCTATAGAGTACTCAGTAATTGCTCAATAAATATTTTTGAGCACTCAAATTAATATCATCTAGTCATGCTGACAGTTAAAATACTTCAAATCGGAGACTTGAAAATAATCTCTCCTTTTGCTTTATTTTTCATTCTGAAACTTTGGGAGCATAAAACAGAAATAAGTAATTAAGACTTTACTCAACAAACATTTTGACAGCACTTTCTGTCAAAAATGGAAGGTGAAAATAGATCCTTTGGCCCGGAGGGTGCACACCTGACTTCCTGCCACTTCTGTGTGTTCCCATGTCACTCACGTTGACTGTTTACAATTCTGAGTGCACAAACAAAAAGTAAATGAATATATGATCACTAGGTTTAAAAGTGTATTGAACCAGACAAACCTCTATTGTAAGTCTATTGACTGCCAGGGAAATGGAAAACATGAAGAAGTCTTTTCAAGTCCTCAGTTTGTTCAAGAGTTACATATCTAACTGGTTAAGAATGTATAAGGTTCATCTCCCTCCCCAGCTAGAAACCCCAAAGGAACTGAAAATTTTAACAGATTCCCACTTAACATAGTGTGGCCTTTCATGATTTCAGTTTCCCAGGGCCAAATGTGAACCACAGGTATTAAAAGAAAATGTCTAGATTCAGTTCTTGTGTGAAAAGATATGTAGCTCTGAGTACCACAATAGTGTCTTGTTTTGAGTAATAGGATGAAACGGCGAGTCATAGAGCTCTGTCTCACCTGGACCTTTGCCCTATGCTATATGTGCTGCCTGCCTGTAAGTTGGCTTAGCAGCCTTTCAGTTATCAGACCTCTGCTCTGATTATTATTATTATTATTATTATTATTATTATTTATTAATTATTATTATCATTCTGCTCTCTCAACACTATTCTTCAAGTGACCCTTATCTTCTAATGGCCCCATAGTACTACAGAGTACTTTATTAAAATACACTGTTTTAGTTATCTTAGCCTATTACTAGTTCTTATTATTGATATCTTAACATAACTAATTTATCAAAATGCATCATAGGCATGTATGTATCAAAAACAATGGCCATATATATATTTGTGTGTGTGTGTGTGTGTGTGTGTGTGTGTGTGTGTGCGTGTGTATGTGTTAAATACTATACACAGATTATGGCATCTGTTAGATGTCTTGGTTGTACTCCTGAAGATAAGAGAAGAAACAGTATTTTTCATTTTATACCTGCCATACCTGCCACACCAGAGCCATCCAATCGAGAGAAAAGGAGGAAGTTAACCTACAAGGGTTCCATAGAAAAGCAATTGGTTCCTGTAGGTGAATGAAACTTCATAGACAGGAATTAACTGTGACTGTTACCAAATCAGGGTACATATTCCTTAATTTTTTTTTAAATCTCCACATCTTTGGAAGCAGGAATCTTTTAAAGTTTCTAAGAAGTTATATGTAAAACTTTGTCTCACAATATTGATAACACATGAAATATGTAAGCCAAAAAAAATGTTAAGTGAGTTAAATGGGTGCTTAGAAATAACTAAAAGAAGATTAAAAATCAACCCCCATCTGCAGCTGTACCACCACCACCTGCAGCAGGGAAGAGAGCTTGCCTCAGGGCCATGAGAACTGGAGAGTTGACCCTCTTCCTCTCCCGCTGTAAGCACTCAGGGCCTTGCACTTCATCTGAGTAGCAAAGTAGAGCTGGCCCTGGTTGCTTGGGTTAGGGTGAGCCAGCACCACACATGTGAGAGCTAGCCCAGCATCTTGTCTACAGCAGCACTGGATAAGTGTGCCAGGGCAGTGCTGAAGATCCCACCCTGGTGGTGTGGGTGTGGTAGAGCCGGTGGTTTGAGCAGTCTAGCTACAACCAAGGCCCCGATTCCGGACTTTGAGTAGGCCCACCCCAAGTCTACCCCATCTTGTATGATCTCCTGAAGGGTGTGAAAGGGCCAGTCTTGCAGATCTAAAGCTTCAGGGTTTCCATGACACGAAGCAACAACAGGATTTTCAAGAGGAGTTCCAGTGAGAATACAGTCTTGATAGTGCAGCAGAAGCCAGAAACCTGGAGACAATGACTCATTGAGGACATTTTCCAAGCAAAGAAGTGAGGACAAACTGTGGGCCACACTGGGACACACTACAGCTTGCTCAAGTTTTTTTGGGGGGGGAGGTTGGGGGGGGTTGGGAGAGAGGTTGCAAGGGCAGAGGGGCAGGTGTGAAAGGATGGAGAGGTGAGTGGGATTGGGTTACATGGCGTAAAATTCACAAACCTCAATAAAAACCAAATAATTATAGAAATTAATAAATACAAAGCCCATTTGATTACTATTTCCAAAACGTATTTATCATAAATTGAGCACAATTCTGATAAATATAGAAAAGTAGTCTGTCGGATAATCTTGTGAGAATGAGCTTAAGCACCTGCATTGTGAGACACTAGTGGGACAGAAAGCCACAACTGAAAACATTAGCACACTGAGTCTGCCCAATGAAAAGCAAGGAAGCCCCAGGTTTCCCCAAACATGAACGTGATAGTACCACTGTCCATAACTGCTCAAGTGTTCTACTTAAGGCCAGTCTTTCCAACGATGCAATACCTGTATTTGCATTTTATCCCTCTAAAACTTGGAGGCTTGCCATGATGCTTAAAAAATAAGTTTACTATTATTTGGCATTAAAATTATATATGATGTTACACTTGAACCATTGATTGAATTCTTCTAACTTGGCGACTGCAGGCAAATAAAATATAAAGTAAATGTATATGCAGAGAGTGTGGGCATCAAGTATGTCACTATAAAGCATGCATTTTGTAGAGCATCCTTCCCAATTTATCTGACATCCATGTAGGTAGGAGGTTGATCTCATAACCTTTGGGGTTCTTGAAATATATCCCCTAGAGAGGAGAATCTTGTGTGTTTTATAGGGTCGTTTGTCAAGTATTCCAAGACAGTAATTAAATGGAAAAACTATAGGGATTGTCAGTTATAAGAAGGCCACACAGGAACAAGAGGTTCATATTAGCAAAAGTTTGCTATTCAAAATGGGTGAAAAAGGGTCTAGGTTTTCTTTTCTGTGTGCACAAGAGGAATCAAAGGGCTCCACTGTGGATGATGCTTTGACAAGTTACACTATTCTTTTCTATAGCTAGTTACCCTTAATCAGTTTGCTCGACATGGCCAACTGAATCATTAGCAAGTCTTTCAACCAAGATATACTTCCCTACCTAATGTTAATATTTTTCCTCCAGAGAGGAGGATCTTTAATGGTCTTGCCCTCACAAAGATTCTGCTAGATTATCTCCTTTGTTCCTGCAGGTCTTCTTCCTGTTCTACTCTGGGTCAGGAATACTGACCTCCAGAACCTACCTTCAACTATTGTTTACCTTTATCCTATATGAGAAATCCATGGGAGATACTCAGACTAGGGAAGGCTGAGATTCTGCTGTCTTAAGCGACTGGTTGCTTTATTCTGAATCACTTATTTAAAATGACCTCATACCTTGTTTAAAGAGCTTTATTTGCACACAATCAAATCATTTGCTCTGACCCTGATCAACAAATTTTAATAAAAATGTATATATCTGCTTAACCATCACCATAATCAAGGAAGGAACTACCTCACTACACAAGATGCTACTGAATTCATCTTTGCTGTCAGCTTCAATCACAGCCCCAGACAACCACTAATTTCTGTCCTTATCCATGAATTTTACCTTTCCTAGAATTTAATATGAATGGAATCAGAGTATGCACTCTTTTGTTCCACATAATTATTTGAAGATTTGTCTATGTTGGTTCTATCAATAGTTCATTATGATTTTATTGCTTTGTAGTATTGCCTCGGCTGCTTGAGGCACCAGAGACCACAGGTGCTGCTGTGGGTCATCTCCTAACACCAGTATGCACCTAACCTCCATGATGGTCTTTCATTTCTCACTCCTACCTGTGTGAGCAGACCCTTACACTTGTGTCTTTCATTCCAACTGAATGTATCTCTGAGTGACCAGCAATCACTTAGGAAACACAGTATTACAAGTGTGTAAAAAGGTTTTGTACTCCAAAGTAATTAAAGTTTGTATGTGTCCTGACATAGTCTGTTAGTGCTGCTGTACTTTTGCCTCAGAAGTTTATAAAAAGCAGAAGTCGATCTCTCATTTAGAGAATTTAGAGAGTCAGAGTTCAAGATACCAGCATCATTTAAAGGACTTCTGGTATAGCCTTACATGGATGGAAGCCCAAGGATGAGACTTGGGCACCTTGCATGAATCCTCCTTGATAAAGCCCTAATCCTATTCCTGAGAAACAAGTCCTCCTGGGATAATCATGTCTTTACCTCTTCACACCAAAATACCTGAATTCTGGGATGAAAGGGGAGGCACACGCATGCCATAGAGACCATTATTTTGTCACTCTCAGAAAAACTAAAACTAAAAACACTATAACCTTTTTTATAAATATACAAAGAAAAAAGAAAAATATGGAGACTTGAGATAAAATAGTATGTAGAAAATAGGAAGGGATATGATCTGAAACCTTATAAATTCCCTTTAATTATTCAAAGTTTGGTCAATTAATGGCTGGCCCAACTTGAGACCCATGTCATGAAAGATACCCAATCCCCTGATACTGTCAATGATATTCTACTATACTTCCAGACAGGAGCCTGGCATAACTGTTATTTGAAACAGATGCAGAGACCTACAGCTAAACATTAGGCAGAGCTCAGGGAGTCTTGTGAAAGAGTGGGAATAAGGATTGTAGGATCCAGAAAAGTCAAGAACGCCACAAGAAAACTTGCAGAATATGCCAGTCTTGGCCCAGAGGGGTACAGAAAGACTGAACCACCATCCAGAGAACATGCATGAGATAGACCTAGGGCCTCTACACACATGTAACAGATATGCAGCTTGTCCTTCATGTGGATCCTTTAATAGCAGGAGTGGGGTCTGTCTCTGATTCTGCTGCCTGCCCTTGGATCCTTTTCCCCTAACTGATATGTCTTATTTAGCCTCAATCAGATAAGAAGCATCCAATTCTACTGCAACTTTATGCCCCGGGGGTATGGGGTGTTGTTAATATCCTTGGGATGTCTCCCCTTCTCTAAGGAGTAAGGGAGAAGAGGAGACAGAGATAAGAGGGGTGTCTTAGGGTTTCATTGCTGTGAAAAGATACCATGACTAAGGCAACTCTTATAAAAGCAAATATTTAGGTAGCTCTAGCTTACAGTATCAGAGGTTCAGTCCATTATCATAGTGGAAAGCATGGTATTGTGTTGAGGAAGAGCTGAGAGGGCTACATCTTGAACTGTTGGCAGTCAAAAGGAGATTCTCACTCTACACTCAGTGGATCCTAAGCATAGGAGCCTCAAAGAACACCCCTAGAGTGAAACACTTCCTCTATCAAGGCCACACCTCCTCCAATAAGGCCACATCTCCCAATAGTACCACTTCCTATGGACCTAGCATATTCAACTCACCACAAGAGGTGAGAGGGGTGAGACAAGGGAGAGGAAGCTGCAATCAGAATGTAAAGTAAATTAATTAACTTATTAATTAATATTAAACGTTCAATAAAGAATTATTTAAAGTTTTTAAAAGATATTTTTAATTCTGAAATATGTATGTGTGTGTTTTATGTTGAGGGTATGCCCACAGAAGTGCAGGTGTCCACAGAATCCAGAAGAGGGCAAGATATCCCCTAGAATTGGAAGGGCATTTGCAAGACACCAGATGTGGAAACAAACTTGCAAGAATTCTCAGCACTCTTAAACACTAAGCCTTCTCTCTAGTACTAAAGTTTGATTTTTAACAGCTGGTGGAGGAGATATTGAATAATGGACATTAAGAATGTAACCCCCCAACCCTGAGATATGCAGTGTGTTTCTTCCTAATCGGTTACTCTTTTCTTCCACTGACCCATTGAAACAATTTCACATCTATTTAGATTCACAGAAATTTTACACCTAACCACATTTTGCCACAATTTCAATTGCCTTTGAACATTACTCAGAGACATTTTCCTCCGACTGTGTAAATGTGCATCTATAATACCTATTCTCCCTGCAGTCTCCATTGCTTGTGATCTTTCACTTCGAGCAGAAAGCTAGAACTTGAAGAAAGCAAACCAAGTTTTTTTTTGTTTTTTTTTTTTTTGTTTTTTTATCAAAAATTCGTCATTATAAAGGCATTCGTTGACATCCAGGGACAGCTAAGCTTCTAAATATAATTGAAAATCAAGGGGTTTACCATTGAGAGAAAGGTACTTGACAGCTAATGGATGAAAACAGTCACTTGAAGAATATTCACAGGATCTAACAAAGAAAATAGTGGGGTTCTCAGTCCCCACCTCTGGGCAAATTCTGAAGCCTGCTCTGTTAAGGCTCAATTAAGATTAGAAAGATCAAGTAAATTTGCAGGAAGAGTATAATTCCTGCAATAAGAAATGTCAAATGTGGCCATTTTAGCTGTTCTGAGTGACGGCCTTGTTATTTCTGGGGGTTTAAGGGTAGTATTTGTCAATGGCAGACTTTTCAAAGTAATTAACTCTGTGTCCAAAAATAACCATAATTGTTTAACTATCGGTATATGAGGCACCATGGACAAGATGTTCCACTTTCTTTGGAAATAAATCTGATTTCTTCAGTGTCTCAATTTATTTCTCCAAGAACCATGCTATTGCCTTGTAAAATGGTCCACCCCTCCCATTATCTCCTAAGTAGCAGTTAGCTGGGGAAAAAAATAGTTATATTGATATATGAAGTTGCAGGCAGATGCCAAGCTAATTGATCTGAGTAGGTTAAATGGGAGAAAATACTTCCCAGAATCAATAGAGGTGCTAATTCGGCTAATTGTTGGATACTGTTTCTTTTTTAACTGAGCGATTTTCTCAATTACTGTTTATCATGTCATTTTTTTTTTTGTCCCGAGTTTATCAGTTTTCAACTCTACCAAACCTTCTAAGATATTGGTTTCCAATATATCTTATTCTCAATGTTGTTATTGCTATTCCCATCACAGGTACTTTTTATGGATAGAGTGATGTACAGTACAAAGACTAGAATTAGTCTTTTCCTAAAATGACTTTAACATAGGCAGTCTTCTACCAATGTCATTATAAACAAGATTCTCTTAACTTACTGAAGTTAATATGCCACTAAATAAAAGTCTAACCGTATTATTTAGAGTTACCATTGTAACTAGTAGACAAAATAACAACTTTGCATAGTTACATTTCTCTTCCTGAAACAAAACCCCTGACAGAAACAACTTAAGGGAAGAAGGGTCTACTTTGGCTCACAGTCTCTATTGGTTCATCATATTATGGAAGAGATGGTACAGCTCATGAAAAAAAAAAAAAAAAAAAGAGCTCTTAGTGGAGACTCCTTCCTTCCAGCAGAGCAATAGTTAATCTAGAACCAAGCACAGGGCACAAGTATAACTCTCATAGACCTGCCTTTAGTGATACTATTCTGACACAACTCCCTTTCTAAAGACCCTACAGCCTTCAATATAGGCATTGCCAAGACAATTTCCAGCATCTATGATGGATGATACATAACAAATAGATACATGGCAAAACACATACACAAATAAGAATAAAGTAAACATTTGATCCAAAGGAAGAACAGTGAATGTTCTGCCTAATATATATATATATATATATATATATATATATATATATATATACCCTAGCTTTTATTAACCATAGATTCTTTTTTCATACAATGCAATATGGATGCAGTTTCTGCTCCCTCTATTCTTCCAAGTCCTTCCCTACCCCCCTTCCATCTGGAGCCACCTCCTTTCTGTCACTCATTAGAAAAGAACAGCTTCCTAAAACAAGTATTAACAAACCATAACAAAACAAAATACAATACGATAAAATGAAAAACATCATACTGAAGTCAGAAAAGCCAAGCCAA
Organism: Mus caroli; assembly: GCF_978045245.1. Taxonomy (NCBI): domain Eukaryota; kingdom Metazoa; phylum Chordata; class Mammalia; order Rodentia; family Muridae; genus Mus; species Mus caroli. Next base: position 52,991,590 of record NW_028227259.1, on the reverse strand, counting down.
CCAGAAAATAAAAGAGCCCCCAAAACAGGCAGACGAATCATACACCTACTCCTTCATTCATGAGGAGTCTCATGAAAGTACTAAACTAAAAGCTATAGTGTTTATTAGAGGACCTACCGCAGACCTGCATAGGCCCTGTGATGGCTGCTTCAGTCTCCAGGAGCTCCTATGAGCTTTATTTAGTTGGTTTAGAGCGCCTTGTTCATCTGGTGCCCTCTGTTCCCTCTGCTTCCCCAACTCCTTCTATCTCCTATTCCACATAATCCCCTGAGCTCTGACAAGAGGGATTTGATGGACACATTTTAGATATATATATCTTTAAAATAGAGTATTTGGAGAAGCCAGAGAATCCCAAAGGGAGTATGAAGGGATTTCAAGAAGGGATCATAGCAGAACACAGGGGAAATGAGAGTGGAAACAAAAATAATGGGGCAAAGGGGGCCTAGTGAGTGAGGATTCAGCAAGGATAACTAACACCAAAGACCTTTGAGAAAACCAGATTGGTAGAAACTTACTATTGTAAAAGCTTCCTAAAATATATACATATGCAAATATAAAAGAATTTATGTGATCTACCCTAGATGAGGGACAATGCCTCTCCAAGATGCCATAAGCTATCAAACATAAAATCAGGTGTTGTGTAAAGGTTGCTTCCCTTCATAATGTTGGTCAGTAGGTTTCCATAGACACCTACATACAGGCTGCTGTCATTGCTCTTAGTTCCCTTTCGGAAGCTGATAGCAAATTTTCTGGCTGAAGGCATTATGATTTTGTCATAGGATGTGAAGATATCAAGCTGATGCTGACCTAAGTGCTTCATCCCTGCTCCTAATATTGCAGGGATAGAAGGCATATAGCAAGTATACAAACTGCTGAGGAGGAGATAAGTGCCTTAGTTCCATTATTATTGCTGTTAAGAGCCGCCATGACTATGGCCACTTCTATAAAAGAAAACATTTAATTGGGGCTGGCTTATAGTTTCATAGATTTAGTCCATTATCATCATTGTGTAAAGTATGGCAGTATGCAGGCAGACATGGTGCTGGAGAAGGGGGTGAGAGTTCTATATCTTGATCTGCAGGCAGCAGAAGGAGACTGCCACACTAGGCCTAGCTTAAACATATGAGACCTTAAAGCCATCTCCACAATGACATACTTCCTCCACCAAGGCCACACACCTCCTAATAATGCCATTCCCTAAGGACTAAGGATTCAAATATATGAATCTGTTGGAGCCATCCCTATTCTCATGACTACCAAAAGACTCAACACAACTGAACAGACCAACTACAATATTACCTAGCCTGGGAAGAGATGCTCACTGTGCAATAGTGGCACGAATATTACAGGAGTATCCAATAACTTTCTGATTATATTTAAAGCCTGATTCCTAAGGCATAACTCAGGTCTGGTGTCTCTAACTGGGCCAAAAACCCATGGCTGGGTAACTTATAGGTCCTAGAGGAGAACATTGCTTATCATTGTCTGCTGAATGGACATAGTATACAACTGCCCCTAAATAACTGTCTTTACTCGTAGATTAGTGGAACATTCATAATTCATCAAAGATACTTTTTTATATAACATAGTAATTAATACAGAGATTCACAATGGTCAAAGTTCAGAGAGTAAGAGATTGTGGAAGATCATCTCTAAGTGTGGCATGTATATCTCACTTGCTTCTCCCAGGACTTAGGATTCATTAAGGAAACAGAATAGACAGAAAATAAGAGCCAGAGGTAGTGAAAGACCGTGACACAACAGTGTTTTCCAGATATGAAGGAAATGTTGCATACATGAATGCATAGTGCCTGTGACAACACCATAAGACCTGCATAAGATCAAACTAGTCAAAGTATTATAGATGGATAGGAAACAGAATCCTGAGGAGCTGGGTATCTGTGGGCAACTGCGTGCTATTGAAAGAAGGGAGAATCAAGGTCTTCAGATGCTCCTTTTGTTAGGTCTGTCCTGCCAGTGGGTGACCCCGCATCCATGTGCATACTGGAAGCACTAACTAGGTTCAGTGGTTTTTAAGAAAGAACACATTAAATGGGGAAGAGGAGAGTAGTGGGTAGAATAGAGGAAGAGATGAAGAGAGTGAGAAAAAACAGAGGTAGATTCAGTCAAAATATCCTATATTCATGTTTAAAATTCTCAAATAATTTTTCAATTAAGAAAACTGGAGGACAAAGTACTTAAATTATATATCTGTTGGGGCATTTTAGAGTTAAACTGGAATGAATTCCTTCCTAGTCTAAAACATGCAAAAGGAAGTGGATAGTGACCTAACTCCTCAGCTTCCAGTGGTACATATACAACGTTATCACAACAGTTATTACATAAGATGACAGATGGACACAGAGGCAGTGTTAGATGCACAGAATAGTAGGAAGAAAGAAGCAGGAGAAAAAGAATTTTCAGTTTTCCCTCTGTAATCTAAGAATAATCAAATAATATTAATCAGTGACAAGCAAAAAAAAGAGTGTTGAGTTTCTTGGTGTAAAGGTGAATGGCTGAGAACAAAGGATGAATGAAGCCCAGGATCCAATAACAGAAGGGCTGAACGAGCCCGGGGACCAAGTACTACTTTGCACCAACCAAGTTGGCTAACAAAGAGTAACCACAACTCAAAATGAACAAAAGGGAATGTACCCTATCATTATGCATTACATTTCCTTGTAATAACACTTAGACAGTTTCTGACAACCCCTCCCCTTCCAAACTTCTCAAGCCTGCCCACTCATGAATGACTGAAAATTTTGCATGGTGATAAGTCATTCATTCCAAAATGAAGGATACCCTAGGGAGAAATTTACACATTAACTCTGGCTCTGCATGAGTAGATTTGACCTACTTTGGAGCAAAGGTTTAAGTGTCTGCTATTAGAATAGGGAGGATTTTTTTTTTTCTGGTGACATGGAAACTCCATCAACATGATGTCTGAGAGAGATGATTGAAGGCACCACATTTGGATCCTTCACACCATTGCTGTCTCCTGCTGTGGCTCTGCTGTTTGCCATCTTTCACTGACTGTCTTCTTTCTCTCTGTGCAGTGGTCCATAATGTTGTAGCTGTTTTGTGGTTAAAATCAGCATAAGAATTGGATTGTCATTGTCATATTTGGGCTGGAGATTTTGGCAGATCCCCCTCCTGGAGAGTTCACTGTCATATCAGAATAGTAATGAGAGACTTGAACCAACTTAGGAGCTGATGACAAACTTAAGAAAGGGAAGAGCTTGTCAAGGTCTTGGCCATACAAAGTTCACTGATTGGAAATAAAAAATCACAAAAGCATTTGATACTAGATTCTCCCTGCAAAAATGACAGATTATCACCGAGACCCTGACACTATGACAACCAACCATCATCATCCCTACCACCACCACCAACAGCACCATTATCATTGTTGCCACCATTGTTGCTGCCATTGCTGCCACCATCACCACTACCACCATCACTGAAGTCATCAACATCAGCATTGTCATTATCAGTACCCTTATTGTATATAATAGCTAGAACTATTTTAGTTCTCTGATTATCATTTTGTTCTGATATAAAGTGAGAATATAGAACATTACTTTGTTTACCTTGTACCAGAAGGAAACATAAATATGGTAAAAATACAACATAAATGTAGGAAAAATGAGACATACATGCACAGAAAACCCATTGGGGAACACTACATAAATGTGCATTTCGTTAGAAATTATTCCAATATCATCATATTTTTGAGGTCAGAGAGCCCAGAGAAGTTTCTATGCAGTATTACAAATCATGGGCATTATAATGTGTATTGTGTATGTGTAGCTGAGGAAATCCAGTCAAAAATTGCCTATTATGATATAGATGATTCTATGAGCAGGATTTGATTAGTGGGGGATATGGACAGGCAGCACTGTGCTTTCAGAAGGCAGAATCCTTCAGAGAGATTCTGGTGTAAAATTGTGATTACAATGAGCCTTGAAAGACATGGTGAGTTCACTGTTGTAGAAAACCACTAAAGACAGGACCAAAAACATAATTAGTAAGTCCACCAAGCATCACAGCATGGTCTGATATGATCACCTCGGATACCTTAGAATTTGATGCTTAGTTTTTCTCACAAATTCTGAGAGATAATTGCAAATTGTCATTAAGGTCTTTCAGAGAATAGCTCAAGATAGCTAAATCTATGTAATGATTGAAAAGATGGGAAACCACCACAAATAAAAATATAAACTGGAGGAAAACAAGGAGAAAGGGGGTAAAAGAGAATAGTCATGAAATAGAGGGAAGTAAAACACATAAAGATAATGGAAAAAATTAAATAGAAAAATTAACAGTGATAGTAGTTAAGGAATGATGACAAAGATGTATCACCATCCAGCTTCACCTGGTTTGGTCCAAACTACAGAATACTAATAGAAAAACAAGAACTTTGACCCTCCCTGCATCACAAATGAGCTATAAAACCTTCAGCAATATAATCACCCTCTAACTATGTCAATCTGTTCTTCTATATTCCTCTATTCTATCTTCCCCTAGCCCAGCCTACTATGGCACTGCATGAAGACAAGTGGGGAATTGCAATAGAAATACCAAGTATGTCAGGTAGAACATTTGCTTGCACTTCTAGTAAATACAGAGGCATTAACCAGGCTCTGTAGATAGTGATCTAAAAATAAGGAAGACTTGGTTCCTACAAAGAACTCATAAGCCAGCAGTATAGACAACATGTGGCAATGGACTCACTGAAAATCATTTGGCAAATCTAACAAGCAAGTATATTTGAAGAGTGTGCCATGGATAACTCTATCAAGGGAAGTCAAAAAAAGCATCATAAATGGAAAATCAGGTGTGATTTTCAGTTTTATGAATTGTTCTAAATGATAGGAAGGAATAAATGACAAGAAAATTTTATATAGCTTAGCTTTTAAGTTTCCAATTCAGTGTCAAAGGAACATTTTTGCTAATGTCCAACTTCCTTTTTCTGTAATTCTAATTAATTCAAATGGACATCTAGGACACTAAATCACTACCCAACAACACCTTGATTCAACCCATGGTGGGGAAAATGAACTATTTGAACTCCCATTGCCTGGACAGAACAGACAAGCCAATTTTGCTTTGGAAAGAAATCAACAGGTAGAAGCTTAACAAAGGTCATATACTATGAGGCTGCAGATGGAAATCCTGCCTCTGTGGTTACATGACACAGTTATTACTGTTATTACAGCTTAGCCTTCTCGTTCCCCTGACATTATTAACCAAGACGAACGTCACCCTGAAGCTTTATTTCATGGGACAGATTACCTATTAAACCAAGAGCAATATCATTGTCTTTTTGTAACATTTCCAAAGTGCTTTCCTGCCTATGAATGGCTTCCTGAAATTTCTTCCCCTCACAGTCAGAACATATAATATACATCTTGTTGTATGGCCAGATTTGGTTTGTGTAGCCTGGCATGTCTCTATTGTAAGAAACACAGCATTGTGACCAAATGCAGCATCAGCAGCTATACTCTGAAAAATCTTGTGTTGGTGAACATAGAGCCAATCAGCTTATTGAGAAGCTTACAGTCTATCTGGACATTTCCCACCTCTAACCACAAAAACATGCTTCAAGATCTATAAGTAAATTTCATTGAAGAATCTGAGAATATTGCCTGAATCAGGAGAAATGAACTAAAATCTCAGAAATCTGATGTAATCCTACGGACATTATGTGCCTATATATATATATATAAACAGATGGGGATTGACTCTGAACTTATATAACTATTTTAACCTATTGTTTTCTAATAGAAATGGTTAACTTTTATGAGTGATGCTGACAAGTCACTACTTATGATAGGCTGATTTTTTTGCATAGAAAATTCCCTCATTTAATTATACCTTTCCCACCAATTTACTAAGTAAAAGTAAGTATCTTCCCTACTTTTCTGTGCTTTGGATTTGTTTGAGTCCCATAATGTTGCAAACAAGTCACTTCTAAAGACTGATATTCTTAGAATGGCACTATTGGCTGTTTTTCTTTTTACTGCAGGTAAAGGACCTGTATTATCTAGGCAAGCACTTCATCAATGTAATATATTCCCAACCATTAGACAAGCACATGCTGGACTTGAATTCATGATCGTATTTCTGCCTTCTAAATTGTAAGATTAGAAGTGTTTGCTACCATACGTGGTATCTATTTAATATGTTTAATTGAACCCTAGGTACAAAATTTAATTATGACTAAAAGCCCAAGGTAGAATAATTATGCCAACCACAACACTATTGATCTCTGTTTCCTTGTGAAGAGTCAAAAGTAGAGTCTAAAAAGAAGTTTGGTACAATATAATTGTTAAGAAACTAAAATATCTTTTAGGTTTTGAAAAATTACAAAATGATCAAGGCCATACAAGGAGGTTGGCCATATGGTTAAGGATTTTATGTCTTCTTGAGTTTTCTTCTCTTATAAAACACACCAATATGTTGCTCTTAAATAATAACAAAATGTTCTAGCTACAGTGGCATCTAGATCAGAGCCCTGACCTACAAGGGCCTCTGGGGCTGTTACTCACTCTGCCTCCACTCCCACAGACACTCTGGCTGAGGGCAGAGGAGATGGGCAGAGCCTAGCCTTGTCTCAGTGGCTGCTCTGGTCTGTGGGCAGTCAGACTGATCCAGGGCCAGCCCTGCCTCCCCAGCTCTCTGCCTGTTGGCAACCAGCCACCTGGAGTCTGTTCAAATGAACAAGCTGCCTTTTCTTCCTACATATTGGTTTCTCCTCCATTTGAAAACAAAACTCTTCCCCATCTGCTCGCTTCTGGGATCACCATAATTGCATGGAGGATAATTGGCGGCAACTCAATCTGAGGAAAACCCTGTTGATTCGAAACACAGTTTCAATAAACGTTTGTGTTTCATCGTTTTGCTAAATGGGGCCTGTGTCCCAGCCAGCTCTGCTAATACAGGAGTAGAAATTAACTGGAGGCATACGAGGAGGAGGAGAAGTGTTCAACAATGCTGTCATGACCCTTTTGTTTCTAAGAATGCTCTGCTATCCTGGGACTCATTGACTTGTCTGGATTATATTCCCCAATCCATAAAGCACCAAAGTAAATGTTGCCAGAAGAAAACCCTTGAATTCAGTGAGACTTCAAAGCATGGGACCACTTACCTTACACTATGTATGAAGCCATGGATTGATCTGAGAAGTGAGCTGGTCAACTCTCATAAAACAGAAAGGACAATTGCCTTCACATTGCACAACTGTTTTCTGACATTGTCACTGTCTGTTACAGAAAAAAGAGGTTACTTCATTTTGTGTGCCATCTATGAACAGAGAACATGGTGTCAGAGGACAAGCCATCTTGTCAGGGGTGTTATCTGCACCCCTGGGTTTGAATCCTACCTTTGACAAAGCCCATCTTTGTAGTCTTTGTAATTTTTTCCTCAGTGTCTCATCTCTGACATGAGGGTTAAATTTTTTCAAATTCATTGGGATGCCATGAATAGCATCAATGATGTTCACCTTAGATAAGTACCTGATGCACAGCAATATCTGGAAAGCTTAGCTGTTACTCCTAAGTTGGTGTTCACTCAGCTAATTCTTACTTAGCATTAATTCTGTACCAAACACTGAATTGTGTGTTGGAAATTCTACACAGAAAAAAATACCCACAATGTTTTTTTCCTGCTGAATCTCCAAGACTTATAAGAGGCAAGAACTATAAAAAGGACTTGATTTAGAAATATTAATAACATCTATGGTGAAAATAAAACCTAAAACCTCAGTAGAGAAAATACAGGGATGCTTAGACTTCAAGTCATCCTGAAGAAAAATTATCAGAGCTGCCACCTGAATGCTCAAATATATGAAAGATGTGAAGTATATGAAAGAGCTTGCCCAAAAGCAAGACATGGAACTATTTTTGATAGATTGAAGCAGGAGGGTTGGGGGAACAAAAATGTGAAGTTGTAGGATAATGAACAGGGTAGGAGAGACAAGAAATGAGGTCAGAGGGCCTGGAAGACATTGCAGTTCCAGGATAGCAGTTTTTGTATTCTGTAGAGGCTCTGGATAAAGCTATTGCTGTATGAGGCAAAGTTTAGGTATTCTGGCCATTCTGAGAAAAGGAAGGCATGAGCAAGGGCAGGGACTTTCCTACAGGAGGTTGGTGGAATGACTCTGATGAGAGAAAATGGTGATTTGGACTCCAGAGATGTTGGTGTAGGTAGGCATCCCTTCACCTGAGTCCGGCAGCCAGCCAGACACCTATTTGCCTAAGCTGATCTAAGTTGAAGTACCTGAGTTCAGTCCTGAATTCAAGTGTACAATAGACTAGATATAAACAATGACACGGATTAAAATGAATTATATCCCATAGAATTCTTGTCCACAAGCCAGGCATGCAGAGTTGAATACAAAATGTGTGGGTCTTAATCAAAACAACCCCAAATGGGCTTTTTCCCTCATAGCTGAGTTTCTTTGATCAAGCCCCTTAGTGTCTAGCTTCAGCTCCCTCATTTGTGAAATAAACAGGCTCACACTACACTTGGAACTTTGCTTCTCTTAACTTCAATGGCCAGACACAAGCCACATCTTGTTTAAGAGTCTACATTGAATTTTTAAGATAGCAGGTGCAAATTATATAAATCCAGTGCTCAAGAGAGGAGAAATTTCCACGTTTTCCATTCTTCAAGATAGAAACCAAAGATAAGGTGAGAACAGAACTAAATCCCCATCCAAACCTAAGGGTATCACACCAGAAGCTTATCTTTGTCCCCCAGCTTGCTTGGCCATTTGGAGCAGGACTCCATTCTTCGCCTCCATGACTTAATGCTACCCTCTATACCTCTATGATATCACTTTCTTGCTTCTCTCTCTTCTTACAAAGAAGTCAGTCGTACTAGATGAGGAACCAAGAACACTGAGTATAGCCCATTTTAACTTTATTACTTTCATACCAAGATACTATTTCTCATTAAGGGGATCAGATAGTAGGGACTTGGACTTCAATATGTACCGTTGGAACACACACTATCCCCATTTGGATTCTCTTTTTTGTATTTCTAAATACAAAAGCAATGACAAGCTTCAAGTTCTAGAAGGAGTCTGAGCAGGAAGGAAACATCTAAACTCCTGGAGTTTAGACAGAACCATGGGGAAATAAACTAAGTTTGATGTTAAAATTAAGACTTGAGTTAGATATATATGCCATCCCCAGGGGTTGTATCAAGTTGAAAGAAAGTGAGGAGATGAGAGAACTGAGAACAAGCCAACCTTATCAGAAAAGTAAAAGCTAACCTGATCCTATTAGGAGCAAAAGGAACAGGTGGAGAGCACCTATGAAATACAGTGGATATGGGCTTGGAATTCCATTGTGGGGCAAGAATTAAGCTGTACAATAATTAATAAAGAAAAAGATTCAAGAAAACTATGTTCTGAATGCTACAGCTCCTTAATTATGCATAGGTGTAAATCATAAAGTGAGCCTGTAACTCACTGCAAAACGTACATGTGCTTGACAGCGGCTGGCTCTGACATGTACCATACTTTGAGACCAACAAACTGGGGAAATAAAATTTCTTACTTGTTGATTGTCTTTTTGCTTGCTTGTTTGCTTTAATACAAATTCAATTAAGCCTTTTGTAAGTATGTACTTAATTTTACCAAACACAAATGCTACATAAAAATGCTAGTTTATTAATATTTTCCTTTAGAAATGGAGGTGCAGTTAATCCTACAGTTAATCAAGTACAGGTTTTACAGTTTTTAAATCTTCAGGTGAAATTCAGGTCGAAGGGTGTCTTCTGAGGGATATTAATGCAAGCAGTGCTGAATTGTATGAAGAAAGGAGAAATCAGCATATTTGCCTTCCATAGAAATGACAGAGGCTTTCAGAAGGGATCCAAGTGGTAACAAACCATTATCTTAGAGTGAGTGAAATGCAACGTGGACTTTGAATCTATAAAGTGGAACTGACAGTGCCTCTTACATGGAATCAAGTGCTGCCCTGTGAATTTCCCTATTCATAATTTCACCCACATATGTCACATCAAACAACATTAGCAGGCATTGATTAACACCAACACTGTGCCAAACTTTGAGGGAAGGATCAATGTGTTGAGAGACAATGTGTAGCCTTTCAAGAGTTTGTGTCTTCACTCACTCATCTCCCACCCTAGGTTGACAGTGGCCCTAAAAAGCAAGGAGCTGCCTTTTGCACCAATATCTCAGGATATTACATAATTAAAGCACAAGGAAAGAATGCACCTAAGGTACAAATGTCTCAATTTCCTCTAAAATTTTGATTGAACAAAGCAAATGGCTTGAAGGAAGAACCAAAGAACATTTCAAAGAGAGAGAATGAGAGAGTGACTGAAAGCACCAAGATACGGCCTCATTGAGCAAAAATTTGAAAGTGGTAGGTTTAAGTGATGTTATTAAGATTATTTTTAATGAGCTGGAACTGAGAGACAACTCAGATTGTCTTTAAGATTTCAGTATGAGTGAGACAGTTCAATCACGAAAGAAACTAGGTATTTTGATTAGAAAAAATATATGATATGGAAGTGAGCACTTCCGTCCTTCCTATTGCTGGTTAATGAAAAGATCCTAGGTTGCTCCTCCATAACCAAGTTTGGAATAAACTTGAACCAAACTACCAGCCAAACAATCTATCTATGGTATCTAGGAGTCCATGAGTTCTGCCAAAGTCAAGAAGGCATTGCAGAAGTGGGAAAATGGTGAACAACAGAACATGGCTACACAAACACAAACTCATACATGCACTCTTCAAGAAGGCCAGAGACCCAGCTTCCATTCCACAGGAATGGAACACTTAAAACCAAGAGCCTCATCTATAAAGTATTCTGGGAAGTGAAGATTTAATATAGTTTTCTGATATTTAACCTCTCCAGTTTGAGAGGCAGAAGGGTGGAGATAAGATTCATTCAAGCCACAATATCCAGAAAAGCTATTGCAATATTAAAGTAGATGAGGAAAGTGATAGTTTAAGATGTTTTACTCAGTGGTAATATGTAGGAAAAATTAAAATCATTAGTCAGGGAAAACAAAATAAATTTTCAAAAACAATATTTAACTCATATGATGAGCAAAGTATAAACCAAAGATTTTATCAGTAAGAAAAATATTGTATCTTTACTATAATGTTTGTATGGAGTGGGTCTGGGGAAGAGGGTTGTGTGGTGTGGTTGTTTGAATTCCTGTGACTCTTAAGAAAACTGTCATATGACTGATAAGAGTACTTATAAGTGGAGAGTAATATAACATTTCTAAAGAAAAGATATCCCTCGACTCAGAAGGCCAGCCTACAGTTGTCATCTTATACTGTGCTAGGCTGAATCGTAAAACAATCTGTGGGATTTCCTGAATTAATGAGTTTTAAGCATCAGCCACAATCTTAGGTCAAGGAGTAGCTTACATTTCTAGTGGGAGTTCTTCAATAAAGTGTCTCAAGTTTGGATATTTGACCAACTGTCATTGTAAATATGTGTCTAATTGGCTGTGATTTAAGTATGCGCCTTTCTCTCAAAAGGTAGCTTTCAGGATCCTTGACTGAGGAAGAAGTGGAGAGTAGTTTCTCCGTTAAAAATAAAAATACATGGCCAATTGAGATTGGAAAAATTGATTCTCTCTTGAGATCTGGAATTGTGTGCAAATCAAGTCAGGGTCAGTTCTCGGTTACATCTCTGCTAAACTTATCTCCAGCATAGAATCAGGGTGGCAAAGGCACATTCATTCCACATGAGCTGAAAACACAGAACCTTCCTTTCTGCCTTCACTGACCCATGCCTCAGTTTTATCCTTTGTGAAATGAGTAAAGATTCCTTGCAGGTATAAATTCATGGAGTGCAGTTCATGGTATGGTCCATTGTCTAGTCTAGTCTAGTCTAGTCTAGTCTAGTCTAGTCTACCTTTAATAAAAGTCCTTCTCCTCTTACTTCCCCTTCCCTCCCCTCTCCTCTTCCCTCCCCATTCCTCTCCTCTCCTCTCCTCTCCTCTCCTCTCCTCTCCTCTCCTCTCCTCTCCTCTTCTACATGATCACATGCCTAAAGAATATACTTTATGTGTATTTCTAGTACCTCTGTATTTTTCTGACACAGACTAGGTTATCAGTGCCTATGTTTTAGGGTAATTAATATCAGGATGGATGATCAAATGAAGAGATGAACAAATGAATGGACAGGTAGAGGGATGGAATAATAATTCATTCAAGTCAATGTCTAAATATTCTTTGAAATATTTTTGGCTGATCACATGAGCTATGTCTGTCCTCTCAAGCTGGCTGAGGATTTTAATAATGCAGGCACTGGTCCTTCCTAAGTAAGAGAACAGCAGTCATTTTCATTTCTGACTAGAACCAAGCAGGATTCTCCCTCTTATTTCCACAGGAGAGTTTACTTGCATTTGAGGTCCTAGGAGTAATTGTCCTTTTGAAGGGGCTTATTTCACAGTCAATTATGCTGTGACAGACCCAGACATCCCATTTTAAACATATACAGCATAACCTTCAAGAACTAAATCACTCCAACAAGATGTAGTTACTCAAAATATTAAATGACCCTCAATCTCAAAGCAACTTATCATATCAACCAATATCTCTTATTGTAAGTCTACCATTGTAAAAGCATAACATATAATATAAAAATAACATGACTCAAGTAGTAGGCTTTGGAGATGCTTGCCGTCAGTCAATTATGGCAGTACCTCACAGTGCCAGTCACATTTAAGGGAATGTTGTCTGTAGAGATGTTCAGACATGGTCCTTTGATTGCTGCATTGAAATAATGACTTCAGACCAAATTCATATAAGGTCTGATTCAATGTTACCTGTGAGGACCTTCATGTGTTGCTCTATACCTTTAGCAGGAGCCTCTATCTTTCATACTTACCGTTCCATGTGGCTGCCAAGCCATCCCCAAATCATTAGTAACTACAGTAGGAAACACCAAGTCCCTGCCTCTGTTTCTAGCCCACAGGCTACAAGGGGAGCATAGTTTGGAATACTTCTGAGGAGCAGCCTGATAGAAGAGGGTTTCTCTCCCCTGGAGAAAGGAAATTATTTAAGACTTTGATCTTACTTCTATTTCCTTCCCTGAAGTAAATTTTATGCCTGTAGAAAGTGCCAGTCTGGCTGGTCAGGCAAATAAAGGGTTAGACTTTCTAATAAAAATGATCAGAGAGAAGAAAGAACCTTAGCCTCAAGGGTCACCCTGCCCTCTCCTGTCTGGGGTAGAGTGGGGATGGGGGCCTCCGGAGACAGAAGTACAAGAATCTAGTTTTCTTAATCTTGTTATAGTTCAATTTTAAAGTTTGTCCAAATCACTTGTAGTACCTAACTTCATTTTCCCATTCCACTGGGGGTTGTTTGATAAGTATCTTAGAGTGAAACTTGAGAAGAGAGAACCTTTCCCATTTGTAGAGCTTCTAAGTTTACCGGGGCTTGAGTGTGATAACAATTCAGTTAACCAATAACCAAATTCATTTCCTAAAATAAGGAATGGATGCAACCATTGAGCAGATCCCCACCATGCTTTCTAGATTGTGCCCCCCTTGGAGCAGTCAAAGATATAGAGGTAGTATGTTGCCCTCACTCAAATGTCTGTGAATCTTCTTGATTACTCCCCGTGAAAAACAAAGATAAGTGAATGTCTAGTTGACCAGGAACAAATGAAAGCAAGGCAGACTATATAGTCATTTATGTCTTCTGCTGTCGTCTGGAAGAATTGAGATTAAGGAGGGGATGAATGTAAATGAGGAGCTGTGAATTCTTACAAAGGGAGAACATGCACCCTTAAGCTTGGGAAATCCAAGAGATGGGGTATATTCTGCCCCCTAAGCCTGGGAAATCCAAGAGGGAAAGTTGTTAACATTAAACAAATCAGAAAGACCAGTGAGGTTAAATTCAGGATTCAAGAGATGAAGAGCCAGGTCTTGCATAGTTGGGACTGCTATGTCAATGGTACTTGATGAGGTTAGTTGTATGAGTGTTGGAAAACATGGACTCATCTGCTAGAGTAAACAGTTATCCCCTGGGTGAGACTGACAGGAGGTGAGTTTGAAACAGGAGTCAGTACCTTCAGTGGTGCTCACAGTGCCTACCCTTCGTATGTTTTAGTGAAGTGGGACAAAGCAGAAAAGTGGCTATAGAGCCCCAGAAATACAGAGTGATAAAAATCAAAGGGAACGCAAGAGGTTAATAACCGGCACTAGAAGTAATGAGGACAGAGATGAATGAGTAAATAATCTTTGAGCTGAGACTCTAAAGGCACTGGTGGATGCAGAAACAAAAACTGTGAGTAAGACGGGAACAAAGAAGAAAACAAGCCCTCTGGATTCACCAGCAAACTTTGAAGAAAAATTAAAGGTGACCTTGGATGTAATGTCAGCATGGAGCAGCTGGGGCTAAGGTGGATGATCCTGAGTGACACATCATAGGAAGTAAAGCATTAACAAATGAACTCTGGTTTTAATATAATATTTGGTCTTGGACAACATAGATAAACTCTATTGGTTTGATATCTACATCTACAAAGTGGGGATGATCTTGTATTTACATGGTATTGCTATTATAAAGAGTGGATGAGATAATTAAAAGACCACCTGTATAAAACAAGAGCTTAATTTTTATCTATGTCTTAGAGTTTCCATTGCTGTGAAGCGACAGCATGACCAAGGAAACTCTTATAAAGAACAACATTTAATTGGGGTTGGCTTACAGTTTTAGAGGTTAAATCCATTATAGTCATGGCAGAAAGAATGGCAGCATCCAGACAGACATGATCCTAGAGGAGCCATCAGCTCTATGTTTTGATCTAAAGGCAGCCAGGAGAAGACTTTATCTTCCACCTCTATCAGAAGAGGATCTCAAAGCCTGTCCCCACAGTGACACACTTCTCCAATAAGGCCACATCTCCTAATACTGCTACTTCCCATGGGCAAGCATATTCAAACTACCACACTTTCATAAGCCGGTGTATACTTATTGTCTGCTTAATAATGTGCATAGTACAGAATAAGAATCAGTGATTGGCCATTCCAGATTCTGTTGTCAGGTTCTTATATCTGAACAATTATAATGTTGAGCCAAAAATATTTATGACTTCTAGGCTGTGCCTTTTAAAGGAATGTGCCTTCTTATTGTCTTTGTTCCTTCCTGTTATTTGGGATCCAAATATGGTGGGGAGCCATCTTGAACATTAGAGGTAAAGACAGCACTATTGTTTGAAAGAGTCATTATGACCAAGGCAACTCTTATGAAGGAAAGAATTTAAATGGGGGATTGTTTACAGTTCAGACATTTATTCTGTTTTCATCCTGGCAGGAAGTATGGTGTCACGTGGGCATGCACTTGCACAGTAACTGAGATGACATCCTGATCTGTAGGTAAAAAGACAAGAGACCCTGTGCCTGACATGGGCTTGTCAGACCTCAAATCTTAACACCAGTGACACACTTCGTCCCCCAAGAGCAGACCTAATCCTACTCAAACATTTCAACAACTAGGGACTAGATATTTAAATAGGTGAGCCTATGGGGGCAGGGGAGCATTCTGATTCAAACCACTACAGCATCCTATGACAGATGAATGCACTGGAGGGACTCTGCTTACATGACAAGATATATTCTATCAGCAGCCATCACAGCAACTAGACTGAATGTAAGGCAGAAATAAACTTCTATCATATTTGAGATACTGTAATTTGATATGAATACTTGATCCCTGCCCTAATAAAGCTACAGTCTGAAAGGAAAGTTTCAGGGTTATAAAGCTATGTCAGATAAAAAAGGATGATTTTGGTTTCAAGAAACAGAATAACTGAAGAATAGAAAACTCATATAAAGCTTTATATGTTTCGAATAAAAATGGTGTGAATGCAGTTAAGATTCATACAGACACTCAGCAACATCAAGGGTCCTGAGTACATCCTCATGTTTGAAGAAAGATGCTATAAGATGGAGAAAATAGAAAAGGGTATGTTCTTGGTTTGTCTGGTCCTTTAGAAGCATCCTCAACAAGATAAGGCAAGCAAGCAAGAAATGCTGTTAAAAAGTGATCTCTACCATGCAGAAGACAGTAGGCTAACAACCCCAAGATCAATAGTGAGGCATGGGACAGTTCAGGAGCCTTTCCTAATTTTCTATCATTTTCTTGTGGCTGCATTAGCAGCAAAATTCTCTACCAAATATACTTATTGTTGCCCATATTTTGTCAAATCACCACCGCTTACTACATAGAGTGTAGGAGGGTGCATTTATTTAAACCAAACGGCTTTAACTATTATTTAACTCCGTTCTATAATATGTCAGATTCTGAGCTGAAGACAAGCCTGACATCTTATCAATTTAATATAAATCACACTCTGAAAATGCCTGCTGTCTCCATGTTGCATTCCAAAGTGCTGCATTCTAGTATAAATAAAAATAAAACAGAATGATAGCAGGGGCTATGAATCAATTTTCAATACGCCCAAGAATCAACATTACAGAAAGCAGGTTATCTTATTATCTTGGCCAAACTACATAAAGTGTTGGTTTAGCTTTTTTAGCCATGGCTTCAAATTGATTTTGAAAATGGTGACAACAAACACAATGGAGAAGTACAACATATGATGTGGCATCTTCCTGTTGAATGAAGTAAGTGCTCCTTGGGAAATGAAACATTAGTCAAAAATTTGGTCAATTCACAAGAACTACTTTAGGACATATCAAAATGTCTCCAAGTTATAATTTATATAAATAGTTTTGAAAGAAGTCATGTTCTCTCTCTCTCTCTCTCTCTCTCTCTTTCTCTCTCTCTCTCTCTATATATATATATATACATATATATATGCATATAAACTCCATATATATATATAAACTGTTATGCATTCTTTCTGAACTATGAGATGACCTTTAATTTTGCCAAATTTTAGAAACTAATGTTTAGTAACTTTATTTATTTTATTTTGAATCATGGTTCCATTATGCAACCCTGACTGGACAGAAACTATGTAGTCTGGGCTGGCCTCAAATTTAGAGATCCACTTGCCTCTACTTCCTGTGTACTGCGACTAAAAGCATACAACACCAACTCTGGCTAGAAAATGTTTTACATCTGCTGCTAACATATCGTCTCAGCCTCATACAAAAGGTCAAGTTACAAATATGATTAAAGCTACTGTGATCTCAGTGATGCAAGTTATTAGAACTGTCCAATAAGACTTAGTAGATTTTACTTCACACAATATGGACAAGACTAGTCATGTCTCCTGTTTAACCAGTTGTGAAAGAACTTTAAATCTGGCTACCTCTGTTTCTAGAGGGGCAAACTAAGAATAACAGAATGTAGAATTATTTCCTTTCTGACTTGAAAAGTCAAAAGGAATGACATAGGAGTATGTAAAAATACAGATTCTCTCTATTTACAGTGGAAAGCTGTTAGTGCAGAAGTTTATAACTGGTCAAAGACCTGATATTATGTGACAACTGAGTGCTCAGCTCTAACTAAGACCCATTCCCCAAAGGCTCAGGAAAATCACAGGTTAGGGCAGAATAAAGAATGTAAGATTCAGAGGATGAAAGGAGTACTGTGAGATGCTTTCCTCTGGATATGGCATGGCTATTGTATTCATTAATTCACAGCAACTCTGTCTACCTTTACAAGATCTGCATTGGCAAAGGATAATAGTGAAATGGCTGACAAATTCTGCCTAGGGCAAAAGCAACCACATTCAGAGCCAAAAGATAAGAATGACTGCTACACCAGACATCACTATTCTCTGCTGAAACCTTGTGAGCTAGACCTCCACAACTCAAATCACCCTCAGCACAACTGGCTTCCATGCTCTTATTAGAATGGTCTATTAAGCTCCACTTAAATTGCTTAACTGCTTTTCAAATCTGTAGGCCACATTTCTCCCAGCAAAAGCATGGTCTCAGCTATCACAGTAACACTACTGTGCCCGGTACTAACTTTTGTCATAGTTAGGGTTTCTATTGCTGTGAAGAGATACCATGACCACAGCAACTTTTATAAAGGAAAATAATTTATTGGGACTGGCTTACAGCTTGAGAGGATTAGTTCATTATGATGGGAAGCACAGTGGCACACAGGTTCTAGAGAGGTAACTCAGAGATCTACAGCTGAATTGACAGGCAGGAGGTAAAAAGAGTGACACTGGGTCTGGCTTGAACTTTTGAAACCCTGAAGCCCACCCCCAGAGACACACTTCCTCTACTCCATCACACCTACTCCATCAAGGCTACATCTCCCAATAGTGCCACTCCCTATGAATCAATGGGGACCACTTTCATTCAAACCACCACAGGTAGCATAATACAGTCAGCTTACAACCAGTCTATGGGTCAAGATTTAATAATACATAGTAACATGTTTGCTTGGTGATAAAGGCATTAACACCAGCTTTCCATTATTGAAAAAAATACAAATGTTGTTAATACAAAGGTCAATATAAAGTGAAGTAATCTCACAGCCATCAACAAATGATGTGTTACAGTTCCCCAAACATGACCAACAAGCATTTTATTAATCAATTGCATGTCTAAAGAAATACCATGTCATTTACTTATGATTTAAAAATTCAAAATACAAGTTCCCCAGGGGGGGAAAAAAGAAAAAAAGAAAGAAAAATGTTAGCCAAGCTCAGAGCTTAATATTCATCAGAGTTTGTAGAGTGCTAGAATCATGAAAGTCATTTTACTTATTTTAATCAATTTATACCTTGCTGTGATAAAATATAAGACCAAAGTAACTTAAGGGAGAAATGTATTATTGCAGCTTCCTATTCTGATGGCATACAGCACATCATGGTAGAGAATTCATACCAGAAATGATGTGAGATCAGATGGACACATTATATCCAGTCAGAAATCAGAGAACAGGAAGTGCTGTTGGCTATAAAAACCTCAAGGCCCATACTTTATCAGGTTCCTCTTCCTTTTATCAACCCTCTACAAGCTCCACAACCTTCAAAACAGTTCTCCAAGATGAAGATCAGACATTCAAATGCATGAGTCAAGGGAGAACATGTCACATAAAAACCACACTCCCACCAGCAACTTTGAATAAACTACCTAGACAGAGTGTGATGTGCTTTATTCTTCCATGAAAAGATGATGACAAGAAGAGGAAAATTGGACTCATTTTCATTCTAAAGCTTAGAAGAGTCAGTATATGTAAAGTGCTCAGGGCTTTTGGCTGTCACCAGCCAGAGTTCCATGCTAGCTATCTTGTTTGTGCTTACTGGATTGTGCTCTAGTCCTGGATAGTTTCTGAGCCCTATGACTTTATATTAACTCACCTGAAACAAGTTAACCCCATTGTAATAGGTAAATCAGATGGCCTATACCTTCAACTCCAAAAACTGGTGCTTGGTAGTTCAGTACAAAGAATACATATTATATTTAAGAGAATGTGGGCAAAGATAAAACAGAGCACACACAAAATATTTAACAGAAAGAATTATGTTTTCCTTTTCAAAATAAAAATCATCCAACAAAGGAGATGGGATAAAAGATACAAATAAGAATAAAGGAGAGACAATATTTCACTCTATGCTCTATTAACTGGGAGACAAATTCACTGTGAATGTCTAATTCATGAAACAATAAGTATCATGCACACCATTACCTGTTTGCTTGTGACTATATCACTCTCTAATTTCTCAACTTATAACCATAGCCTCTAATATTACAGGACAAGGATGGAGAGAGGGAGGGTTAATGCAATTCAACACATTCCAAGGTAAAAAGCTCCAAATGAAATGATCACAATGAGCAAGAATAAAATTATTATAAAACTGTCACATTTCTAATATTTCATATCGCTCCTGACCATAAGCTCCCCAGCTATAAAAGCAATATCTTTAGCTCCCCAGTGTGCAGCAGTGATGGTTTGCATTCTTTAAGGCTTATAATGTTAAAATGCCTTTAATTATGTTCAGGATAGCTATTCGGAAGGCGTTCTTAAACCTCTCCAAGGTCAGTGTCTTCTTTCTTGCTGATTCTCAGATCATCATCCTCTGATTTTAGCTTCATTGACACGATGTTCATTTTATCCCCAGGAAAGACACAATTGCTGAATTGGTCACACTGGCATCAGGGACGGGAGCACCTACTGTCCCACAAGGTTTCTTTGTTGGGCATTTGATTTCTCCTCTGCCATTCTTTAGAGGTCAGCCAAAAAGGAAAATTCAGATTAGGACTTAATGCAATTCAAAAGTCCGAACACTGCAAACAGCCACCACCTTTTGGGGCCATTCTGAGACCCTGAGTGTGAAGCAGATGGTAAGCGGCAGTTTCTTACAGATTTGTGTTTCTGGTGACACCTTGTCACAGGGACAGGAAAACAGTGTTGAGTTGCCAATCTCAGTATTAAATAGGCACCTTGGAAACTGCAAGTGTAAGTTTATGCACAGTTTATTATGAATTTAAACAATAGCTGGCTATGCTACATAGCAATAGTGGACTCTACCTTGAAATTCATCACTTAAAAGCTCATACAGGAAACTCCCCCAAAGAGTCAACTTCATGGATGGCTAGTCCTGTTAGCAAGTGGCAAATGGGATAAGTTACATTTCAGGAACATGTGCTCACCAAGTTCTTGCTAAGGGCATACTGTTGGAAATTTGTTTCCAGGGATTTTCCTTCCATAAAAAGAGAGAAGTGGGGGAAGGCAAAAACCCTTATATTTACTTTCAGGAAGGCACTGAATAGTAAGTAGGAATGATTCACAGAAAAAAAAAAAAGACCAAGTATAGACTAGTATATAAACCAATAACTATATGAAGAATGATTTTATTATCTTCCAAATATTTTCAATGATCATTTCACCAGGATTTTTCTGCTTTTAAGAGACATCTTTGCCCATTACAGAAAACTTGAGAAATTAAAAACCAAATATACAAACAACAACAACAAACCTATAAAATTAGTTGTCCTATCCAGAGCTCTCCACTGGTGAAATTTTCCTGTACTTTAATTTCTTTCCCAAGCATCATTGGGTTGTTGATTTTTCATCTCCATTCTAGTTCTAATCACGGTGTTTATTTTCTCTAATAATGGTTTACTGTCGGTCAAACCAACTGAGCTGAAAATCCCTCCTTCTCCCCTAAAAAAATGGTCCTCCCAAAAGGAAGAAGGAGATCACAGTTTTCGATTTTATAGGACCTGGAACAGACTCATCATTCTATAGACTTCTGAAGCATTAATTGACTGACATTCAATTGAGCATGAAACTGTAACTATTGTTTGCTTCTCACAATATTCAAACACTGAAATGAGCATGCTTGGTATCAGTTCCAACTCATAGCTAACTTAGATGGGGTTGTCTTCTCCTCCCAGTTCCTAAGACTCCTGGTGGGCTTCAAGCAGGTGCACATTACAGAGTGCCTTATGCAGATTTCCTTTACAACTGAAAGTAACTAATTCTATAGACTAAGAACCTACTCCTGCTAATTCCATGTCTAAACTTGAGATGTGTCCATGATATCAATAATGATCAGTAAGAGGCCAATGCCAGTAGATGAACACTTGTATCTTCAATAATTGAGAAAGATGTTTCCTAAAAGATCCTAGTAGTGTTCATTACTACTAGGTCTATCCACAGACCAAAGAAAACTTGTCCTTGTGTTGGCTTTTAGGGTCAGCGCCCTGCTGTCTATGCCCCTGCTCTACTCACCATTCATAGGAAATACCCTACACTTGAGCCTTCCTTGCAGGTTTTGCACCGTATAAACCAACCTAAGCAAAGAAAACTATTACATATTATTATGAATCATTTCAGACATAATCTTGAGGGCTTCATGGTATTCAATTGGTAGGTCTGTGTAATAATAGCTTAACATTTTTTGCCATTTATGTCATTCATAATTTCTAATCCTAAAATAAGCCCTTAGTCTTGTGAACATCATATGCCTCAGTACAGGGGAATGCCAGGGCCAGGAAGCAGGAGTGGGTGAGCTGGAGAGTAGGGCAGGGAGAGGGTATAGGGGACTTTGGGATAGCATTTGAAATGTAAATGAAGAAAATATCTAATAAAAATGGAAAAAAATAAGACCGAACTGGGCAGTGGTTGTGCACTCCTTTAATCCCAGCCCTTGGGAGGCAGAGGCAGGTGGTTTTCTTGGGAGGCAGTGGCCAGTCTGGTCTACAGAGTGAGTTCCAGGACACCAAGGCCTATAAGGAGAAATCCTGCCTTAAAAAAAAAAAAAAAAAAAAAAGGCCATGATAAATTTCACATGTAAAGCCTTTTTTTTTCTTCTTTAAAGAAATGAAATTAAAGTGATTCTGTAGTAAGAATATGGCATTTTGGTCAGGCTTAAAAATTACAGTGTCACAGGCTTGTTCCTTCTTCGATCATATTTGACCATTTATAAGTATAACCCAACAGGCAGTGGAGGATGCATGGCCTTGGCTCTACTTGTCACTCTTTGCTGGTCTTTGTTGGGCTTTGCTGATGCTATTCTTTACTGATGACACTGTGGAATTGGTTCGCCTTGCTTTCTTCACTGATCCCCCTTTGTCACAACGTCGTAGAGAGAAAAGGCACCAAAGATATTCTGGTTACTTCTTGCTGATTCTGTGGACTTGGGCTGATTTCTTCTGGATCAAATTCACATTGCTGATTTGTGAATCATTTTTGTTAGTGGATTGAGTTACCACTGCTGATTTGTGTGAACTCAATGTTGATATCCTGACCAAAAGGACTGGAATAACCCAAAAGAACTATTTCTAAATAGGTTCACATCCATCTTTGCTCTATTAACCCTTCCTTTCCACTACATCTGATGGGTGGTGGGCTAGAAGGAAGGATACAACATTTAAAAAACACTTATTAGAGTAGGTTTTGAAAAATCAAAGTGTACAAGGAAAGTCAAAGCAGGAACTCAAGGCAGGAACCTGAAACAGAATTCATTGAGGAACACTTCTTGTTGGCTTTCTCCTTTTTCTTTCTTAAACAACCAATGGATACCTTCAAAGGAGTAGTACCATCCACAATGGGCTGAACCCTCCAACATTCATCATTAATGAAAAAAATTGTTCCCACAGGCTTGCCTACAAACAAATCAGATGGAAGATATTTTCTAAATTGAGGTTTTCTCTTCCTAGATCAGTCCAGCTTGTGTAAAGATGAGACAAAATTAATGAACACAAGCAATCTAAGTAAGCCCAGTATGACAAAATATACAGAAGGCTATGTGGGTGCATGTGCTCTATAATAGATTTAATCCTTTACGATATTCTTAAAATCAAGTCCCACAGGACACGAATGGACAGTTATATTTTTTTTGTCTATATTTGAAAATTTGAAAGGTGGGAAATTATTTTTTATTTTAGGTTGTATTTTATAATTTTAGCAATTTTGTTGGTGATTTTTCTTTTTTTAAATAGCAAACACTTTAGAATTATATGAGACTATGAAATTTCTTTTGTTTCTTATTTTTTCACATTTTCTCCATTTATTTATTATTTATTTATTTATTTATTTATTTATTTATTTATTCACTTTACAACATGACTGCAACCCCCTCCTTCCAGTCATCCCCTTACAGGTCCCTCCCTTTAGCTCCTCCCCTTCACCTCTGAGAAGTGGGTACAACACCTACTTTGGCACCTCAAGTCACTGCAGGACTAGGTACATCCTCTCCCAGTGACACCTTGTTAAGGCAGCCCAATTAGGGGAACAGAATCCATACTCAGGCAACAGATTCAGGGATAGCCCTTCTCCAGTTGTGGAGGCTCTATATGAAGACCAAGCTGCACATCTGCTACATATGTACGGGGGCTTAGCTCTAACCTTGTATGCACTTTGATTAATGATTCATTCTCTGGGTGCCCCCAAGGGTCCAAGTTAGTTGACTGTGTTCATCTTCACCTGGAGCCCCTATCACATCCAGGTTTCTCAATCCTTTCTCGACATCTTTCACAATACTTCCTGAGCTGGGCCTAATATTTGGCTGTGAATCTCTGCAACTGTTTTGGTCAGCTTCTGGGTGAAGCCTCTCAGAAGATAGGCATGTTAGGCTGTTGCCTGAAAGTATAAAAGAGTATCATTAATAGAAGGATTGGTTCTTGCTCATGGGATGGATCTCAAGATGGGACAGTCATTGGGTGGCCGTTACATCAAACCACCCACAAAACCATCAACCCCAAATTTGTCTTGCCTACAAGAAGTGCAAAAACAAAGACTATGAACTTTCTATATGTAATGAGATGGGGAAAGCTACTCTGGGAGATAGTTTCTACAGTATACTGTGGGTAGGGATGCCTCAGTGAAGTTCTGAACTAGAACATAGAAGAGAATGAGCTCTTCAGTTTAATTAATGTAGACCCCTGATCTTTGGAGTCAATATGCAGAGATATTGAAAATCACAGACAATTTACCCACAGCCCTGTCATGATGAAGCTAACACTGAAGTGATGGTACATGGCAGAAACTCAAGTACATCCAGCTGTACTGCTGGATGATAGGGGATGATTAATTAAATTTTGTTTGATAGGGAGAGGAAAAACTATTCAAACTCTTCCCACAGTAGATTAGCAAAAGTATATTGTTTATTCTGGGTGCTCTAAAAGCAATTCCACAATGATGAAGGCTTAAAGCTATATATAGCTGGCTTAGGCTAGCATAATACCAAGAGGGATACATGTTCTTTAAAGACATAAACTATCAGTGTTAAATCAAGTACTCAACTCTGGACAATTCTGACCAAAGATCAGAATGAAAAGAAAAAAAAAAGATTTTAGAAGAAGGAAGCTGTCCTCTGGAAGGGAGAAGTAGAAACAAAACAAATATATGAACTAAAGCTAATGATATTAGTTATTTTGCTTTGAGGGTTAAAAATACTAGAAACTCTATTTCTTTCTATTTTCAGAGATGGTTTATTAAAAATATATTTTGTTGAGAATGATAAGCATGATACATATGTACTATTAAATTATATTTGGTCCAAGGCTGACTCCATTTCTGCACTACAAGCTAGACATGAACCAGTCACAATAGCTAAGCTTCAGCCAAATACAGGCTGTCAAAGAGCCTGTTTAGATATTGTTAAACAATATCTAAATTAGATAAATTCTGAAAGCTGTAGGCAATGAAATTCTTTAGCTCCTCACTTCTATTGTCTGCCCCTTTGCTGGGAGAAGCTTTCTGAGCCATTGCCTGAACCTAAGGACTGCCACATCCATAAATCATTTTGGAGGAGGAGGAAGAGGAAAAAGAAGAGGAGGAGGAGGAGAAGAAGAAGAAGCAGATGAGGAAGAGGAGTAGGAGGAAGAAGAAAGAAAGAAAGAAAGAAAGAAAGAAAGAAAGAAAGAAAGAAAGAAAGAAAGAAAGAAAGAAAGAAAGAAAGAAAGAAAGAAAGAAAGAAAGAAAGAAAGACAAAAAAAAGGAACGGAAAAGAAAGGAACGGAAAAGAAAAGAAAAATACACTTCTAAATTTGTCAAAAGAATTTTAAAATAATTAAGTTATGTTTACTGGTTGACCTTTAGTTTATCAAATATCTTTCTTTTCAGTAAATTTTCTGAGTTGACTGCTTTTCCATCTTTCTTATGTAAATTATAAATGAAATGCATTACCTAAATTTTAATTTATTTAAAGTAAAATAGTAATGTGAAAGGGCAGCAAAGGAATTTGAGGTCTAAGTCCTCCTAGATTCTTATAATTTTTTCAAATCTTTCATTTAATTTTCTCTAGGTTTAATATAGTCCTTTTCCCCAAGGAATTGACTATACCAAAATATTTTATTCAACATCTTTGTGAGACTTGCTATTGCTATTTCATAAGAAAATATTCTTAAATATTTAACTAGGATACCATCTCTGTGCATAAGACATAATTTTGAAAATTATCACAATAGAACAGGTAACAAATGCCTTTAACTTTGGTGAGCATGCTGTCTGACCAACAGACCTCTGTCTGGATACATGCATTTTTAAAATGTGACTAAAGTGTCTTTTTTTTTTCCAATAGGATGACAGATTAGATCATTCTGAGCAAATTCCTGATGGAAAGAACTAAAGTGTTGGATAAAACATATATGTTCAATCTTCTAAAACATGTTGCTGAGCTGGCACAAAAGGAAGTAATTCAGAGGCCAAAGATAAAGTGAGAGAAGGAGCATTGTACACTAAGATGCTGCCAAGTCCAGATTACATGGAGAGGTTTCACATAGACCCTGGGTTACTGCAGCTTCCACTTTGAGTCTTTAAAAGGTGCAGGCAGTAGAGTTTAAACCCAGAGACTTCATAAAGAAGAAGCCTATGGAGATAGCCTTCAAAAGGTAGCCCCAGAGTCCACAGACTCAAGGATGAATTTCAGAGAAGGAAAAAGAAAAGAATGTATGCATTGTTCCTGTACTGAAAGAATAGAGAAAAATAGCACATCTGCTCACTTTGGGCATTAGGCATGATTACAGAAGATTACAGTCCAAATTCACCATTCTATTTTGATCTTTGAAAAAAAATAAAAAAAAAAAAATAAAACCCCATGTATTCTGGGCTTGTGCTTTCATGCCTGTAATTCCAGCACTTGAGATACTAAGGTAGGAAGATAGTTCAAGGCTGCCTAGACAGTGAATATGAGGCTAACCCTAGGCTTAAAAATAAGACCTATTTCATAATAATCAGAATGATGATATAAAATGATAATAATAGGAGAAAGAAGGAAGAAAAGAATGGAGGGAGGGGAGAGAGGAGGGAGGAAGGATGGAGGGAAGGAAGGAGGAAAGGAAGGAAGGAAGGAAGGAAGGAAGGAAGGAAGGAAGGAAGGAAGGAAGGAAGGAAGGAAGGAAGGAAAAGTAGGAATATAAAAATAAAAGTCCCAACATGAAGAAGTGATCCTGAGCTGCCAATAAAATGGCTCAAACAAAAGCAGGAGGAGCTTGAAGATACCGGACAGCATAGGTCTCAAGTATTCCCAGAAAGTACCAAGATCAATCAGAAAACCATAGCTAAAAGATGAAAAAAACAAAGATACAGAAGTGATAGAATGGCAATATGAAGAAATAGAAAGGGTTTAACAATGCAACAGAAAATATCCAGTGATTATTATATCCATTAGTATATATATTCTAAAAGTACAGATTTAGCATATGTTTAAAGCAACCCAGAGAAGTTTGAGAATGGAAATGGAGGGAAGGGATGACTATATTAGCTTGTATAGATTTGTATAAGACCTCAGTTGTACTTCCATAAATGAAAAATTGATTAAAGTTAAACATACAGTGGGCCAGTTAAATACCAAATTGGAGATAACATGGAAATGTAACCGAAGTGAAAGTAGATACAGAGAAATGACCCAGACTGTATGCTAAAGAGAAAGTAATACAAAATCAGAGATAGGGCAGCTGACAGAGACTAAGAGACTGACATCTGGCCTAGACTTAAACAAGCTTTAGTCAGAAGAGGCTAGTCTACATGTAGTACCTTGACAAAATAAGTATGTTCAACATGAACCTGACAAGTCATAGAGAAATGTTCTCCTTTTAAATGCACAGATTTTAAAGTTTCCATGAGTAGTCTGCAGAGTTGTTGGGTGGGGAGAAAAATGGGAATTCACAAAAGAAAAAAAAAAGATATGTTGAATTTGTCTCAGCATCTGCTTGTCTTTCAGCTGTCAAATGAATTGTGTCATACACAGAAGGTACCATTAGTAAGTACTGTCTAGTTACTGGCTTCAGGTTAGCATTCAGGCATTCCAAGTGACATAGGCATCAGTGTCTTCAGCATAGTTTATCTTGATCCCAGGGAGCTATGAGCCAAAGTTAATAGGAACCCTACTCAGCCAAGAACAAAGTAATTTCTGTGTTACTATTCTGAACAACATAATGAGAATAAAAAGGACATTAAGAAAGACACAACATATAAATTGTAGACATCTACTGTGGAGGCCTCACTGATGCTCTTTACTCAAAGAATCCCCACCACCACCATCTAAAGAATCCTGGACATTGACTTCATGGATCCTGGATCCATTTTCTGTGCACTAAGTATTTTCCAATCATCATCCTTGCCTAGATATGGAGTGGATGTGAGAATATTTTCATCTTTATGATCTTTTCAGCTTTTGTAGCAAATATTCCATTTATGAAAAATTGGACATCAAATATTTCTTATTTATAATTTAGTTTCTAAAAAAAATTGTTTTTTGGTCAGTTGGCTTTTTCTGACAGGTTTTCGAAAGTGTTAATAACTTCTGCTCTAGTTATGATGTAACTAATGCTTTTACAGGTCTATTTTCAGGAATGATTTAATTCTTTGTATAACCCCATGCCTTTCCCACTGTCTTCTCGAACATACGAGAGGAGATGTAATATGATTTTTAACCTGAGTATATGGTTTTTGAGGCTGCTGTATTTTTTCCCAACAAAGCATTAAGTTTCTAGAGTCCCTGAATTGCCATTTTCACACTAGAATAGATTACATTTCTATAAAAGTCACAGGTTGATTCTCTAGAAAGTAGACTGAAGTATGTAGTTTAATGGGCAAAATGCTTGAAAATGCATGGGATTAGAACCTGGGAAAGAGAAAGGCATGCAACAGGGTTGAACAGAGGACTAAACTAACATGTAGAAAAGGTCAATGAATTACAGGGCCTTTCTCACAGGGAACTCTGGAAATAAAATCCTCCAGTAGAGTTGTTGGTTGCTAGGACAAAATGTCTGGCTGTTTATGTGTCAGCTTTCATCAGTGAGTATGAACCATGCCAGAAGTTTAGCTTTGGGCGAAATAGCTGTCTACAGTCAAGCATTTTATACATACACACACACACACACACACACACACGTACACACACACGTACACACACACACATATGCTAATGGAGACATAAATCTGGAAAATGGCCCATTCATGGTTTGGTGGTGTTCTTGTTCTCTAGAAAGATAAAAGTGGTGGGTTAGTGGAACAAAAGACAGCTCCCTGTGATTCAGATGACCTCAGAACCATAAACTATGCATAAAGTCTCCACCATGGTATTCATCTGTGGATCTCTTGCCTTTATACCTGCTTGTGTTCTCTTTGCTGTAAAGTGGGTCATCCCAACTGACCCCAAGAAAAACACCTGAAATGGAGCAATGAGGAATATTGATTGGGACACATGGCCAAATACAAATCAGTGTAGAACCATCAATATAACCAGAGATTTTTTTATTAATTTAAAATTATCTGCATGGGGGAGGGAAATTTTGTATGTGAGCAGAGGTGCACATCTAGGCCAGAGGTCTTTGGAGATGAAGGGGAGGACAATAAGTTGTCACCATGCTAGCTAAGTTGTCTCTTCATTAAATATATCAGTATTAGACACTCATCAATAATACACTATTGATCAACAGAACACTTACCCATAGCTACAGTTGTAGCAGCCCTATTGAATAGGGACACATAAGGGGAGTCCATTTGTTACTTGTGTTTGCCATCCAAGTCTTTCCTGTCAGGACTGGGGTATCCATAAGATAATGGCTCCTAAGGCAATGATTCTCTGTGATGAAAATGTGTTACAAAATCCTGACACCTACTCCTAGGTTTTCACTCACATACTTCTATCTCCAACCTTTATGATTAGACTTTTAGTCTTTCTCCTTCCAAGCATCTGACTGAGTGTTCAAACCATTCACTACTGCCAGTGGATGTTATGTGCTTTGACTTTCAGTAATAACACCTGGGACTGCACTATTTTGATACTCAAGGAGTCGACGAACAGTACAGGAGATTTTTCCCAACAACACCCCTTTGTTCATACTCTGTCCTTTGTCCCAACCTAATTACCAGGGAGATTTGGGTATCCTTGTTTATAGGCCTAGAATGCGAAAAGCATTGCTTTTGCCCCGAGATTGTAGATCATGGAATTGTAGAAGTAAATTTTTGTTATTGTGATAGAATACCAAGACCTAAAACAATATATGAAAAATAATTTATTTTAGCCAGGGTTCTAGAAGAGAAACTCAAAATTGTGTGTGTTTGGGGGGCTGCTATGAATGCCAGAACAGGAAGCTGAAAGACCACATCTACATCCATACACAGGAAGCTGAGAGAAAACCAGAAGTGAGTCTCTAAACTCTCAATGCCTGTTCGGTGATGTATTTCCTCTAGCAGCTACATCTTCACTATACCCTGCCCTCTACACAGTGCCACAAGCTCAAGATGAAGGGTATGTTAAGGTGTATAGAAAGTAAATGGCCATATAATATCTAAAGTTAGAAAGATGAACAAAAATGATGTTAAAAAATAGTTAACCATGTCTGTTGCTGATGGATATGCATATATTCAACACAATAGTGTAATCATAAATAGGATTACATATGAATGCATATATATCATGTATATATGTATTTTTTTACTGTGTTTTTACACAGTTATACAAACTGAGTAGGAAAAAGGAGTCCATAATTTGAGGTGGACATAGAGGAATCTTCCAGAGTAAGTTGAAGACCGAGTATTGGTTATCCTGAGAAAAATATAGAAGAAAAAAGGATAGAAGATTGTGTTAGAGTTTCTATTCGGGAACAAAAGATCATGACCAAGAAGCAAGATAGAGAGGGAAGGGTTTATTCAGCTTACACTTCCATACTGCTGTTCATCACCAAGGAAGTCAGGACTGGAACTCAAGCAGGTCAGAAAGCAGGAGCTGATGCAGAAGCAATGGAAGGATGTTCTTTACTGGCTTGCTTCCCCTGGCTTGCTCAGCCTGCTCTCATACAGAACCCAAGACTACCAGCCCAGAGATGGCACCACCCACAAGGGGACATCCCTCCCTTGATCATTAATTGGGAAAATGCCTTACAGCTGGATCTCCTGGAGGCATTTCCCCAAGTGAAGCTCCTTTCTCTGTGATAACTCCAGCCAGTGTCAAGTTGACAGAAAACTAGCGAGTACAACTTGCTAACCTTGTCAACTTAACACACAAACACATCACTAGTAAACCTCAACCCTTAGTTTCTTATTCATCCCCAAGATCTAAACAAGTTTAAAACTCCCACAGTCTTTGCAAATTCTTAAAATTTCAATCTCTCTTGAATTCCAGTCTTTACAATTAAAAGTCTCTTAACTGTGGGTTCCACTAAAATACTTCCTTCAAGAGGGAAAAGTATCAGGGCACAGTCACAATCAAAAGCAAAAATTAAACTCCAACTTTCCAATGTCTGGGATTCAACTCACAACCTTCTGAGCTCCTCCAAGGGCTTGGGTCACTTCTCCAACTCTGCCCTTTGTAGCACACACCTCGTCTTCTAGGCTCCAGCTGCCTGTACTCCACTGCTGCTGCTGTTCTTGGTGGTCATCTCATGGTACTGGCATCTCCAAAATGCTGCTCTCTTTCACTGTAACTAGGCTTCACCCATAGCCTCTCATAGGCTCTCTTCATGGTGCCAAGCCTCAACTCCTTTCCATTATCCCTTCAGTCCTGGGCCATCAATTGAAACTGAGGCTGCACCTTCACCAATGGCCTTCCATGGCCTCTCACAGTGCCGAGCCTCAGCTCCTCTGTTTGACGGCTTTATGCCTTCAAAACCAATACCACCCGGGTGACTCTTACACATTACTAAGTACTGCTGCATCATGAAGTAAAACCTTGGTTATCTCTGAAACACAGCTTCTGTGCTCTCAGAAAACACTTCCCAGAAGATTTCACCTCAATGATGCTGGTCTCTTCTTAATAACAGCTACTTTCTTAGCTCCAGCTAACCAGCATCAATAGTCCCAGTAATGCAGAGTTTTCACTATAGTACTTTTGGTATCTTGTTAATCACAGCTGATTCTTCAGCCCCAGCTAACCAGAACCACAAAATAATCAAACTCCAAAATAGCAATGGCCCTGAAAAGAATCTTTAATCTTCCCTCTGAAATTTCACAAGCCAGGCCTCCATCTTCTGCACTGTTCTCAACATTATCTTCCAAGCTCCTACACAACATCCCATAGAGCTCTTAACACTGAATGTATCTTCTAGCCTAAAGTTCCAAAGTCCTTCCACAGTCCTCCCCAAAACATGGTCAGGTTGTCACAGGAATACCCCACTATGCTGGTACCAAATTGTCTTAGTCAACGTTTCTATTCCTGGACAAAACATCATGACCAAGGAGCAAGTTGGGGAGGAAAGGGTTTATTCAGCATTAATTTCCACATTGCTGTTCAACACTGAAGGAGGTCAGACTGGAACTCAAGCAAGTCAGGAAGCAGGAGCAGAGGCCATGGAGGGATGTCCTTTACTGGCTTGCTTCCACTGGCTTGCTCAGACTGCTTTCTTTCTTTTTTTTTTTTAATAATTTTTAATTAGGTATTTTCCTTGTTTACATTTTCAATGCTATCCCAAAAGTCCCCCATACCCACCCTCCCAATCCCCTACCCACCCACTCCCCCTTTTTGGTCTAGTGATTGCCATATGCAGGGATCCATCCCATAATCAGCCTGCTTTCTTATAGAACCCAAGACTACCAGCCCAGAGATGGCACCACCCACAAGGGGACCTCCTCCCTTGATCACTAATCGAGAAAATGCCTTACAGCTTGATCTCGTGGAGGCATTTCCCCAACTGAAGGTCCTTTCTCTGTGATAATTCCAGCCTGTGTCACATTGACACAAAACTAGCCAGTACAAAAACAGACACAACATGGGAGGGGAACATGAGCTTCTTTTTCAGGTTGGATACCAGATACTCAAGCTATACATGTATTCATTTTAAAGTTTTCTTAAATATTTAATTTTCATTTTATATGCATTGGTGTTGTGACTGTACATATGTCTGTGTGAGTGTATTGGACCACTGGAACTGGAATTACATGCAGTTGTGAGATGTTGAGAATTGAACCCAGGTCCTCTGGAAGGGTATCCAAGTACTTTTAACCACTAAGCTACCTCTCCAGCCCCTCATGAATTAATTTTAATAAGTCAAAATTAGTCCAGTGACTCATATCTATGTATATTTTATCAAAAGTAATTGTACAGTGAACTGACATTTTTAAAGGCTACTGAGAATTTAAAATACCTCATGTGTTCATATGGGTTGTTGATACATCCATTTCAGAGATGAATGGAGAATGTCAAGCAACACAATGAATAAATCAAGCAAGAAAAACATGACTGCAGCCATTCCTTTAAGTAGGCATCAGTTAAGAGTAGCCCCACTGTGCATATATACATCTATTTGGAAGAAGAGAAAAGAAAATCTGTTTCTCCTGACATCTCACAGTTGCTCTGGCTCCTGACTCTCATTATGGCTGGCTTTGTTTCCTCCATTGTTAAGTTATGATCATGCAACTGCATTAGTACTCGTGTACATTCCAAATTCTATTCTTTATGAGTAATATTGCTTCATAATACCATTTTCCATGAAAAGAGAGCAACAGGTTATTGTCTAATAAAAATGATGGTTAATAAAGTTTGTATTTTTAAATGTTGTTTGAATAGTGTCTTCTCAGCTCCCTGAGGAATCTGTGTAAAATAATGTTCTTCATTCTAATAATATACAAGGAGTTTGAACAAAAAAGCCTGTCATTATCAGTATTTCCATTATCAGTAAGAAGCTGTGTACTTAATTCTCCATACATTGTGAAAAATTAAAGTATTATAGCTAATAAAATGTCAAAGACAGTACTAATGCAAAAAATTAACTACAGGAAATAAAAAGCAAAAGAATAGAATTCTTTTTTTAAAAAAAAAAGATTGGAAAAATGATGAAAGAACCATATCTTCAGCTTCTGGAATGAACAAATTCATCTTCTTAGAGTGGTATTTTGAATTATTAAAATACCCTGAGTGAGTAGATTCCCTGCTCACACAATGCACTTCTAACTCCATTTCTCTGACTCATAGTTGGTGCTCACTGGCATGGCATGGGGATGTTGACTATGAAGTGGATTTGGGTAAACTGCTTTTGGGATGCAAAGGAGTAGCTAATCTGATAGCTGAATCTTAGCAGAGGACTGGGTGCTTCCAAAGACATATTCAGCTGGCAGAGCTTTTTGAAAAGAAAGATTCTTTTCACCACCAGTGGGGTAAGATAAGAGGTGGCTGAGAGAAGGTAAACAGTGGAAGGAATTGGGATGGTGGTAAGGTTGGGCTATTGACCAGACCATGTGATAGAGACTTGCCCGGAATGCTAGGATTCCCCATTTCTCCCATTCAAGGTACAGAAGAGGCTTTGCTATAGGCACGTTTTGCAATAGGTTGTAACTCTGTGATAAAGTCACAGAGGGTTGATCTCAGGCATGATACCAGACTCCAGGCCCTGTGTGTGTGAAACCATTTTAGGATGCTAGAATCACACTCATCGCCTTCCAAGTTCTTCAGAACAGAATAGGGAGTCATAAAAATTGCCATACCAATTTGATGAGATATCTAAATTGACTTTGTGGGGAAGACATGCATGGGTGCTTTAGAAGCACAGTTGAGGGTCATCAAATTCTAGGAAATTCTCCAGGAGAATCTGAGGATGAAAGCTTCAACATAGTTGCCCCTGAGAACTTAGAAAAAAAATGCAGGAGCTGCAGTTTAATTCACTGTTCATACCATGCCACAGGGTTAAGAAATCACAATTGATTTTGATCTAATTGTTCGTGTGTGTGTGTGTTTTAGAACATGGTAGGGTATAAATAAAAAAAAACTAATTAATTTAATAAATCAATAAAGTCATAAGAACAGTATTTAATCTTGTTAGGCACAAGAAATGCTTAATTGATTCATCATTCACAGAGTGCTTATCAAGGGCTTGGCGACAAAGAAGCTGTAAGGGAATTCTTAGAAGGGCCAACCAGGTAGCCAGGGGAGCCTTGCAATAAGAACGGTGTCTTCAGATAGGACTTGCTTTGCTCAGTACTGAGGGCTTATATACTGCTAACCGAGGAAGTTTGTAGCCTAATTAGTAAGAGTCATTTTCATACAGGGGTGGGACACACACACACACACACACACACACACACACACTGAAATGAGATAAAGCAAGGCTAATAAAAATAAGAGTAAGTAATTTGAAACAAACTGAAACTTTAACAAGATCTGAGAAATTAAACCACAAATGCAGAGTAAACAATGAAAGCCTGGGGACAGAATAGGTGAGGAAATATAAGGAAATTTGAAAAATTCTGACTTTCTGCCCATCTCTCTTCCTCTTACACCAGTTCATATCCACCTTCAATCTTTTCCTTAATTCTCCCCTTCCTTCCCTTCTTTCTTCCAACTTTTCATTCACTGAACCTAGAAAATTTTTCATATGAATTATATGTGTATGTGTGAACACAAGTTTGGATGTGTGGTGCATACAGGAGCACATACTGCTGTTTATACATGCTGTGGAGCCCCAAAGTTGCCATGGAGTCTTTATTCCATTACTGTTCACCTTTTTTATTGAGATAGGGTCTCTTGAAGAATCTGAATTCACCTATTCCAGCTAATCTCGCAAGCCAACACATTCAGAAGCTACTGTCTGCCTCTGCCTCTGCCTCCAGTGGAATGGGATTATAGGTGACTTTCTTTCCTGCCTGGTTTGTAGGATCCAAACACAGTACCTTCACAAGTTCAAGGCAGATCGGGTCCCAATGCTAAGAGGGGAAAGTGGGCATGAGCTCCCATCTCTAACTAAGGAGCTATGTCCAATTAATAAATGCAAAGGAAAAATTAGTTTTCTCCAGTGGAGCTTCACTGGGTATATACAATACTTAAAGGTAGGCCCCATGCCCAGATGTAGAGGCCCCATTCCCAGCCCCAAACCTAGGGGAAAAAAAAGACTCAAAATTCAAAACCTATTCCTCTTTACTGGAAAGCCATGGAAGGAAGATGCAAAGTTGAACAAGTTTGCCTCCTATAGCTGGATCCACCTATAGTAATCAGTGAATGCACTCCATGGAAATGTTCACATGACATCCTATAGTAAATAGTCTGGAGGGATTTCCTAGCAGTAAAACAGCTCAGGCCAAAGAAAGCAGCTCAGTGAGATGTGCCATGTGAACAGAAAGGATGCCAGAAGCTTGATGGAGTGTTTGGAGAAGGTGTAGGGGGAAGGATCAACACAGCAGTGGAGTGATAGCTCCCCAGATGGGGACCTGACCTGCTCAAGGTAGAAACTGTTGGAAATCAGGTTGCACAGGTCACTTAAGGTCTCTGTGGCCAGAGAAGAGCAGATGGACTTTACATAAAAGCACTTCCTAATAGTCCTTCAGAAGCATGTTTTCTAAGCAATTTTGCGTACTTGAAAGCAATCTGGGTACATCCAGTCCTTCTTCCTCTAGTTTGTGGTACCTATAATTAGTATTAATTAAGGCAGGGGCCTGTGTATATGAAATGAGTACAGAAATCTACAGGGTTCATTTTCATATTTGTCAACTTTTATTTGAAAACAGCAGGCAGAATTCTGATGTGAGCAACGTTTAGCCTCAAACTATCACACAGATTGTTTTGGTATCTATGTAATTACAAAAGACTGCTTTGGTCAACGCTCCTGAACACTTTTTATTGCTAATTTTGGCAATAAACCTGTTAATTAGTTAATTGTAAAACATTAGTGAATCAAGCAAAAAGAATCCATCTGTTTATAAAATTTCAAAGATCTCTTCTGGGCATAACATTTAAAAAACTAGAACTGACTTGCACTGTATTGCCTACTAACTGCACACCGTTTCCTGTGAGTATTTGTATAGTCTCCTCAAAGGGCTAAGTGTGATATTTTAATGCAGTCCGTTGCTGTATTTCTAGGCGATTTTATGAATGTGTGGTGTTGCATAGAATTTGTTTGGGAAATTCCTGGCAACTGGAAAGTTGATGAGGGATATACAAGTTGTTCATCTGTAACACAGGCTAGACTGAAAAATAATCAGATAGAGACAAACAAGAAATAAAATAATAAAAGAAAATGAAAGAATAGCTCTCCATACAAGTTACAATTGTTTTTTATTAATTTTTAAATTATTATTATTTTACTTATTCATTTTATATCATTCTCACTGTCTTTTTCCCAATCACCTCCTTCCACAATTCTTCTCCCTATCCTTCCTCTCCTCCTCCTCCTCCTCCTCCTCCTCCTCCAAGCAGGTAGGAGCCCTCTGGGTATCTGCTCTGCTACATCAAGTCTCTATAAGGTTAGGCACATCCTCTCCCACTGAGGCAAGACAAGGCAGCCCACCTAAAAGAGCATATTCCACATACAAGTGACAGCTCTTGAGATAGCCCCTGCTTCAGTTGTTCTGGACTCACATGAAGACCAACCTGCACCTGTGCTACATCTGTGTGGAGATGCAGAAGCCTGAGAGGAGGGGAAAATCGAGAGAACAGCAAAAATTCCTCAACAAAGAATGCCTGCTACACATCCAGAAGGGGAAAGGGCAACTGTGGAGCTGAGTGGATACCAGTCTCTGAAAACAATCAGAAATTCTGCATTAAGCTCTTTGGAACCCATGGAGAAATTGTGCATCTGGAGAATAAAATGAAAATTTTGCTTTAAGGAAGATTTGTCATCAAGGCAATCTCCTACTTGAAAAAAAAAAGGAAGAATTTAAAAATCCTGAACTCTCGAACTCTCTTTCAGAGCCTTAAAAGTACAATACAGTGGACACACCTGGATGAGCCCAGGTACCAGAGCAGGACAAAGAGAAATGTCACCTAAAGAGAAGGAAGGTGTGGGTTTCCAATTCTGCCACCTACCAAATGATGT
Organism: Mus caroli; assembly: GCF_978045245.1. Lineage (NCBI taxonomy): Eukaryota > Metazoa > Chordata > Mammalia > Rodentia > Muridae > Mus > Mus caroli. The sequence goes on along the minus strand of NW_028227259.1, from coordinate 52,953,954 downwards.
GAAATCCTTCTTCCATTTATCTTTCACAACTCTGTTGTTTTATTTTTGTATTTTGTATTTACTTATTAGGTACTTATTTACTCATGTGTTTATTTTTAGTGAATGTAAAAGTTATTTGGGAACACCCTTAATCTGAACTTGAAGCAGAGGACATAATTAAAGATCTGTTTGTTCATGATGACTTCTATGATTATTTACAGACACCAGGATATGGGAATGGCATTAAGACTTCCTAAGTGTTGAGCAATGTGACCTTATAATGGGAAAGATGTCAGGATAGAGGTGACCATAGCAATGCCAGGCAAGACAGACATACTGGAAAACATGTAGATGCTGTGTAAGAAACAGGGTTTGATGCCAGAGCTGTTCACTGTAAACAGTTTGTAATCACCACCCATGGAAAATCAGAAATGGAAAACTCCTTTGTGCTGTAAGCCTCACCATAACAGAAGTTATAGCAATTCTGATCTGAGGATTTTGCTATGATTTATCTCCTCAAAGCTACAGTGATTGCTATTGTCGCTGACTTTCATGCCTATTGCTTTACAGTTCATTAATTTGAATTTTCTCTCAGACCTTCCGTAAACAAATGTAAAGATCCCCCCAAAAAGGAGATACTAGGTGCCATTCAGATGTCTCTGTGTGCAGATAATGTGGGTTGTTTTCGTAAACATTTAAAACCATCTTAAATACATTCCGAAAGTATGATGGAGAGATCAGGCCCCAAAGCAACAACACTGGGAACAAAAGGCTCTCAGGCATTTTCTCTCCTATCTATGGTTTCACTCTCTGTTGTCCTTATGTCTTAATCCCACCAGCCAGCTGAAACTATTGGAGAGTCAGATGCTAAAAAGGCCCATACTCAAGATCTACTTATTTGTAAAAAAAAAGAATAGATATGTCTTAATAGATATGTGATCCAATGCTGTGATTCACTCACAAAGCACACACTTGGTGAGCCATCAACATTTCCAAAAGAGACAATGTGACCATAGGACGAATTGGAAAGAGCCCTGAGATGGGGGTCTGGAGACCTAACCTCAAAGAGAGTTTACTACTGAGAACTATGACATCTTTCACTATCACCTAACACCCTTGAATCTTGGATTCCCCAACTATACAAATAATGGGTTGAACCTAGTGTTAGGTCCCTTCTAGTATAATTAGATCCCTTCTCGTTAAAATGTTGAGAAAGGTCTTGCCTTGGCTGCTTTGAAGTGGGTTTGGCATCTATCTATCTGCTTTCATCCCAAAAGAGTTGAGGCAAATGCTAAGGACCTAACATCTCTAGAGATAGACACACACTGAAAGCCCCACTGCTCTTTGGATTTCTCTTTTGTAAGGAATGAAAGCACTTTATTTTCCAGAGCAAATCACAAGTCACAGATGTCATCTTTTTCTTAATTCATAGAGAGGTAAAAAGAAAATAGCATTTAAAAATATGCCAGCATGTAGCATTTCATTTGTTTCTGAACTGTCTGATTTAAGGATAAAGACCTTATTTTTTCAACCCAGAAAGCAAAATGTCCTGGATTCATCTGGTTTACAGGATCATTTACATATCCAGTGGAGCATTTATTTTATCTGACCAGAAATAAAGATGATACAACCTTCCTGGCTGAGATTAAAAATATATAAGGATGGAATATTGATGGCAATACATAACATGGAGAAGAGCAGCCAGATGATGAATTGTGGGTACTGATAAGAAAGGAATGGCCGTAGCCAAAGTGAAGTGATAACCTCAAAAGATACTGATTAATGGCAGTGGTGTTCAAGATTGAAAATGAAGAGGCAAGGATAAAAGAAAAATATATTCAAGCATTTCAACAAAGGATGGTAAAATGTAAAGGATAGTGTTAATTGAATTATGTGTTGTAACCAGATAATATTCTATTATGCACAGATGAAAGCCATGGGCATATCAAGTCATCTAGTACAAAGACATCAACTAGATCAACCAGGGTTATTTTTAAAGTGGCAGACTTTAATACAAATCTGAATCTCAGAAGCACAATTTTAGTTTAATCTTCTTAATTTATAACGGTGATAAACTTAGTTTGATTGCTCATGAGGACATACTCAGATTTATGGCAACCTCAAGCTAAGGGATTACTCTGTTGCCTTCCACCCACCCCAACTCTGCAATGCATTGATTCATTATACAGACATTGACTTCCCATCTCTGTGTCCATAATCGCAAATGGTTCAAAGAACTTTGGGTTTTTTTTCAATCTTCATTCATTCAATAAATCTTGCTTAAGTACCTCCTGGGTGAAAATACCATATTTAAGATCAGTGCCCAAAGTAAATCAGTTTGCTTTTGACAACTTGAGTTCTATAAAATTCATGCCACCAAAACATAAAGAACTGGCCTAGTGGATGGAATTGTTTAGTTTGTTAGAAAGAAGGACTTGGAAATAACTATCCAGGAAAGTATACATCAATAGACTAAACAATGACCTTCAGATCTAGAGATAAGAGTTCCAAAAAATATAACAGCTTGTGAGTTCACTCATTGGGCCTAAGTGTTACATAGAATAGTTCCAGGGGGATTATTGCAACAAAGAGGAGAAAGAAATACAGGGCCCCCAGTGGAGGAGCTAGAGAAAGTACCCAAGGAGCTAAAGGGGTCTGCAACCCTATAGGTGGAACAACAATATGAACTAACGAGTACCCCCCCCCCCAGAGCTCATGTCTCTAGCTGCATATGTATCAGAAGATGGCCTAGTTGGTCATCAGTGGAAAGAGGGGCCCATTGGTCTTGCAAAATTTATATGCCTCAGTAGAGGGGAATGCCAGGGCCAAGAAGTGGGAGTGGGTGGGTAGAGGAGTGGAGGGGGAGGGCCTGGGGGACTTTTGGGATAGCATTGGTAATGTAAATGAAGAAAATACCTAATTAAAAAAAAAGAAAAAAAAGAAACTTTGTATCCAAACAAAATCAAACACCTTTATTTTTTTTTTAATTGCAACATATAAATACTTGGCATGTTTTAATCCTGAAAACAGAGATAATGAATACATTTCCAATTGCATTTATCCAGCCAGTCTTGTTCTTGAGCCAATTGCTGAAGTCACCTTCAAAAAGCCTCAGTGGGTCTGTGTTATATTCTGTGTCTTCAATCCCGACCATCCTTTCCCTGAGGCATGTCTATTTCTATGAGTCAAACATGATGATTCTGTCATATGGCAGTATTGATTGCTGAGGTTCTTTTTAACTTTGAACTAAAATTAGTTCATGGTCCAAAGGAATGCATGAGTGCTGGAAGCCTATAGTATATAGGTGAGTCTTGCACATAACCTAATTATGTTCAGTCTTCAAGTTTAATGATTTCTATGTTCACTGACTTTTGTTGTTGATGTTGTTGTTCTTGTTGTTGTTTTTATATCCCTGTGGACTCCGGTGCCAGTGTAGACTAATGTGTATGCATGAGTATGATCATGGATAGAGACCAAAGAAAACTTCTGGTATCAATTCTCAAGTGTTGCCACCTTGTCTTTTGAGTCAGGGTCTCTGATCAGGCTTGGGACTCATCAAATGGGATAGGGTGCCTTGTTAGTATACCCCCTGGGGTCTGTCAGTCTCCATATTCCCAGAGCTGGGATTACTAGCATGTTCCACAATGCCAGGCTTTTTAATATAGGTTCTGAAGCACTTCACATTGAGCTATCTTTCATATCTTAAAGATTATATCTTAAAATAAAGAAAATTCAAGAACTTTCAAGGGCTCAGGATAAATCCAACACATTTATAATTGGAAAATTTGGAGAAAAGAAATTGCCTATATGAGCCTCCTGTTTTTTGAGCGTGTCTTCCAACATAAGTAGCTTCTAAAGTATTGTTTGAAGACCTTTATGTCTTTGCACCCATGACCTTACATACCCACTCCCCTTAACTGTGGGCCTGTTTAGAGTTTTACTCTATGCCCTGCTGTGCAATTCAGCAGTTGTACTTTCCTCAATCTCTCTACATGGAATACAGCAAAGGGACAGAAAGCCTCTTCTAAAGATAGATCACAAAATAAGTTTGCCTTTTAACTTCAATGTTTCTTTCCCCTCCCTTACTCACTGGCTTTGCAGAAAGACATGTCCATGTTGTGAGCCAGCCTACAGCAAGGCAAGACAAGGACAGATACTTTCAAACACTAGCAAGAAACTGAGACCTTCAAGCAAACACACTCTAAGAACTGAGTCCTATGATCACACAGGAGAGCCAGCTTGAGACAAGTCCTCCTAGTTGGCCCTTCAGTTCTACCTCAGGCCACAAGCCAATACCTTATCCACAGCTTACAAAGAACATGGATCAGGAAGCACATATATAAATCATAACTAAAATCCTGACTCAAGAGGTTATTACTGAGGTAATTAATGTGGGCTGTGAATTCTGCTATTTTATGATAATAATCATATATTCACAAATAACTCATGTACACTCCCATTTAGTAAAAATATTTGGAGGATGTACTCTCAATATAGTTATATTTATTTATGGATTATAACCATATGCTATTTTTAACCTTTATTTTAAGTATTATTAATTTTTGTCTTTCTTTCACCTTCATTTTTTCCATAGTACTATTAATGCAAAAATTATAAATCTGAACTATGCTGAGCCAGTGCCCTGAGTAAACCTTTGGCACAAACTCCACAGCCAGCCCCACAACACCCAGAGGCAGCTCTACTCCCAGGTGCTCCAACACACTCAGGATCAGAGGACCAGAGGTGAGGAGGACACATATTTCCTCAACATCGGGAGTAACTGTGATCTGAAGGACATAGGCACCCCAGAACTCTGCCAGTCCAGTGGCACAGGTTCCTTCTGGTCTGTCTGGTCCAGCGCCCTGAGCAGACCTTAGGCACAAACTCCGCAGCCACCCCACGACACCCAGAGGAAGATCCACTACCAGGTGCTCTAACATGCCCATGATCAGAGGATCACAAGATCCCAGGAGACTGGCTACACCAAGATCTCAAGGTTCCAAAGGCAGCTTGACTCCCAGGAGCTCAGACACACCTAGGATCTCAGGATCCCAGGATCACAGAATCACAGGATCACAGAGACAGCTTGACTTGAAGGAGTTCTGACACAACTTGGATCACAGGAAGGACAGGCTCCAGTCAGACATAGCCATGGCAGGTGGCACTAGAGATAACCAGATGGCAGGAGGCAAGCATAACAACATAAGCAACAGAAACCAAGGTTAGTTGGCATCATCAGAACCCAATTCTCCCATCATAGCAAGTCATGGATACCCCAATACACTGGAAAATCAAGATTCAGTTCTAAAATCACTTCTCATGGTGATGATAGAGGACATTAAGAAGGACAGAAATAACTCCCTTAAAGAAATACAGGAGAACACAGGTAAAGAGCTAGAAGCTCTTAAAGAGGAAACACAAAAATCCCTTAAAGAGTTACTAAGAAAACACAATCAAACAGGCAAAGTAAAGGAACAAAAAAAAAAAAATCCAGGATATAAAAATGGAAGTAGAAACAATAAAGGAATCATAAAAGGAGATAACCCTGGAATTAGAAAACCTAGGAAAGAGATCAGGAGTCATATATGCAAACATTACCAACAGAATACAAGAGATAGAAGAGAGAATCTCAGGTGCAGAAGATACCATAGAAAACATTGACACAACAATCAAAGAAAATGCAAAAGGCAAAAAGCTCCTAACGCAAAACATCCAGGAAATCCAGGACACAATGAGAAGACCAAACCTAAGGATAATAGGTATAGAAGAAAGTGAGGATTCCCAACTTAAAGGGACAGTAAATATAATCAACAAAATTATAGAAGAAAACTTCCCTAATCTAAAGGAAGAGATGCCCATGAACAAACATACAAGAAGCCTACAAGAACACCAAATAGACTCACCAAGAAAATAAATTCCTCTCATCACGTAATAATCAAAACATCAAATGCACTAAACAAAGAAAGAATTTTAAAAGCAGTAAGGGAAAAAAGTCAAGTAATATATAAAGACAGACCTATCATAATTACATCAGACTTCTCACCAAAGACTATGAAAGCTAGAAGATCCTGGGCAAATGTCATACAGACCTTAAGAGAACACAAATGCCAGCCCAGGCTACTATACCCAGCAAAACTCTCAATCACCATTGGTGGAGAAAACAAGATATTCCATGACAAAACCAAATTTACACAGTATCTTTACACAGATCCAGCCCTACAAATGATAATAGATGGAAAACACCAACACAAGGAATGAAACTACACCATAGAAGAAGCAAGAAAGTAATTTTTCAACAAAACCACACAAACATAATTCCACCTCTAACAAGAACATTAACAGGAAGTAACAATCACTTTTCCTTAATATCTTCTAATATGAAAATTAATGTTACCAACATATCCTTATCGATTGAAGTTCAAAAATAAGAGGAATTTGTTGGCTGTCATCCTGTAGCCTCTCTAATTTGGTAATGGGAGAAATATGTTCAATATAGTACAATCCATATACACTTTCTGCTTGTTTGTACATGACAGGGTCTTGCTGTGTGCCACACAATGGTCTTGAAATCATGCTTCTCTTATCTCAGCCTCCCTACTAGTTGGATTGTTTATTTGATGTTTTTACACTATACTATGGTTTTCAGAACAGCTTACATATTTCAAAATAATTTATACAGCCAAAATAAATGTAGACAATTAATTTGGAGGGGCCTTGTAAGAGAACAGCAAACAGTGAGACTGGAGGCTTTGCTGGATATTGATAATTATTGTATCAGTTTTGAAAAGGAGGACTTTATAAGTTACTCTTATTCTGAGATGAATGCTTTTCCAAATTACCACAGTCAATGAGCCAGAATCTTACCCTCACCTACTGTCTGTACCACTCTCCAAGCAGAACCTTTGTTCATTGAAACAGTTGATAAATGACGTCATGGATAGACCATCTTAAAACACACACCATTTCTTAAGTCAATGTAACCTGTTCTCTCCAGGCTGAGAAGGATGACAAGCACTCAAGTCAAATAACCTTGACCGTAGCAGGAAATCTGTATCCAAAAATTGTGCCTACAATTCATTCCTTGGTGTAGCAGAACTGTCAATTCTTAGCTTATCTACAATGGAGGTAAAATCCTTTGGTGATATGAGAGACATTCAAGTATAGCCTTATTACAATGAACTCCAACGTCCAAAATCTGTAAGGGCCAAGATGTTAAGCTCTACTAAAAACAAAACAAACAAACAGAAAGACTTTATTTATGTTCATTAAAAAACAAATTGTGATATATTATTTTAAAATATCATACAGTTAATAAATTTGGAGTTATTTAAAATTTATATTGAGAAAAACGTTTGTATTTTCAGTATTGCTGTAGACAAACATCTACATAAGACTGTTCAATTGATTGTTATTTTATATCAAACAAACTTTTACATACTCATTTTTATTGTTACTTTTTTTTATAAATTTTAAAGAAGATGATAAAAACCTAAAGGTATTGCAGGTTTTGAAGAGGAGATCTCTGGGAGGAATTGGAGTATAAAAGGGAAAGAATAATGTATGATGTAAATCTATTTACTCAAAATATGTTTTTAAAGGTTACCAAATTCAAATAAATTGAAATTATGTATATTTTCTCATCATAATGCTATAAAACTTAAATATAAGGAAAAAAGAACTAAACGCATATTTATTTATAAGTCAAAAGCATATGCTAACTTACCAACAACTATTTGAAGATTTCTTTGTTGAAGAAATAAATTTACCTCTTATTGGATGAAGGACATCACAATAAAATATGTAAAAAAATAATAATAACCAAAAACTTGTAGGGAATAATTTCTTCAATGGATTTTCATTATTTTTCTGCAAATACAGTTAAACTTTAAGACTTTCACAAAAAATAAATAAATCTGAACTATACTGTGTGATGATTGCATATATGTATATATTATGTATATATATGTAATTAACTTAATTGTGGAAGACACAAACGCACACACACACACACACACACACACATCACAATTAAATTACTTACATCTAATTTTTACTTAGTTACTTTATACTATGTAAGATAATATTTTACTTAGAGTTCTATTGCTAGAAAGATAAATCATGACCAAGGAAATTCATTAAAAAAAAAACATTTAATTGAGGGCTTCTTAATATTTTCGAGCCTTAGTCCATGATCATCATGGGAGGAAGCAGATAAGCAAAGTGCTGGAGCAATCTCTGAGAGCTTTATCTTCTGATCCACAAGCAGCAGAATGAGAAAGAGCCCCAGGCCAAGTGTGGGCTTTTGAAAGCCCAAAGCCTGTGGCCAGTAACACACTCCCTCCAACAAGGCCACACCTCCTAATCCTGCTAATCCTAATCAAACAGTTCACTCCCTGGTGACTAGGCATTCAAATATATGAGCCTATGGGGGCCATTCTCCTTCAAATCACCACAGATATGAAAAATTAAGATCTACTCTTTAAGGAAACTTTGAACATAAAGTAGATATTGTCAAATGTAATCGCCATATCACAGGCTAGCTCCCCAGAGATTGTTTATCTTAAAGTGAAAAAATTGTCCATATTAAACAACAGTTCTCCATCCTCCATAGCAGCCATCATTTTATTCTATTCCTGTTACTTTCATTTGTATATATTTCACATATTTCTATTAATTTAATTTCATCTAGGATGTTTCAAATACCATAATTCCCATTTTGTCCATGGTTCAATGATATTTCATTGCTTACCATAATTTCTTTCTCTTTCTAGCTAAGTTTGGCTAATTCTATACTTGGGCTGTTGTGAATGCTATTGCAATTAATGTGGAGATGAGAATATTTTTTTCTGTCTCCTGGTTTCATCTGGCTTTGCATATATAGCCAGAAACAGGATCATGAAATCACATGATAATTCAAAGGAACCTCCTTGCTACTTTCATGGCTGCACCAATTTCCATTCTTATAAATAGTATACAATTTACTGTGTTTTGATTCATACAGTCATGGACTGCCATGCCTGGTGACCTGTCATTATTTTAATTCTGAGTATTTTAATGGCTGTGAAATAATTTTTTACTATGGTTTGTGAACTTGCATTTTCTATGTAATTAATGATGTTTTTCCTGTAGTTGTTGCTTTTGCTATTTGTTTAACTGTCTTTGTTAGGGCATACTTGTCAACCATTTATGTGTCTTTTTTAAGAGAAGGGTCTATTCAAGTCCCATACCCATTTTGATCTAGATGATTTTGTTTTCCTTTGCTTTTGTTATTGAGTTGTGTAAGTTTCTTTTACATGTTTTCTTCATTTTGTGATAATAACAAATGTAGAAAGAAATATGAACCATTTGTTTCCACTCTCCACTGAAATATTTTCCAGTCTGAATGTGGGCCCATTTGTTCCAGTGAATACACAGGGCTCCCAATGGAGGCACTAGAGAAAGTACCCAAGGAGCTGAAGAGGTCTGCAACCCTATAGGTGGAACAACAATATGAACTAACCAATAACCCCTAGAGCTGTGTCTCTATCTGCATATGTAGCAGAGGATGGCCTAGTCAGCTATCAATGGGAGGAGAGGCCCTTGGTCTTGTGACGATCATATGCCCCAGTAGAGTGGAATGCCAGAGCCAGGAAGCAGGAGTGGGTGGGTTGGGGAGAAGGGCAGGGGAGGGTATCTGGGGCTTTGGGGATAGCGTTTGAAATGTAAATGAAGAAAATATCTTTAAAAAAAAAGAGCAAATGTATAATATCTGAACAAAATACTCTCCCAAATCATAGACATATGACAATTTTATTTATCTGATAACTATATTCTTTTAATTAAATCAGATTGATTGTCTAAATTTTTGATTGCTCTGAACTGTTAAATTTTTTTATTTACTCTGTTTTCTTTTCAGATCATTTAAACCTTTTCTTTATCTTAACCAATAGAGTACTCATCACTGATGTCACCTTGGATGCCTGTGCTTAGGTTTGTAAAACCTTCACATGTCTTGCAGAGTTTGCTCCTGTCTTAAGGGTTGCTTGGCTACTGAAAAGAAATACTAACAGCTGTGGGAGAAGCAATTAGTGTCCATTCTATCCTGATTGACAATTCTGCAGAATGCCCAATAGCATTTTCTCTGGTTTTACAAAATGGCGACCTTCTGTTCCTGAATGCTGGGTAGCTATTGAATCCTGGCACAGTCATCATCATGCGCATGCCCCATGTGGTTCCCAATTAGAGAATCTAGCTTAATTTCCCTCCCTGACAAGACTGAAATATAAAAGAGAAAGATAAGACTTTCATCATGAGGTATGAACAGAGATTTCAGGCAAGCAGAATATATGAATATCAAGGTTAAGGGCATTTGATTTAAAATGCCCAGGCAGAGCTCTGAGAAACTGGAGACAGGGGATGAAAGCAGAGAGATTAGCCTGAGCCCAAGGATGAATGTGCTGTTTTCATACAATGCCCTCATCAGGGGGACTAGTGGCCCTTGTTATGAAGCAGTGAGGCTCAGAACAATGCTCTTCTGCAGTAAGCATCACTGCAAATCAAGGGCAGAGTTGGACAATGCTGACTTGTCCACATGAAAGAGAATAATTACATCAAGTCTATGCTTGTCATCTGGTGAGTCTTTTGATCCAAACACACTCAAGGAACTGGACACTCAGGAGTTATCTTTCTCTGGCTCCCAGACTCCCTATTTTTCTCACCCTGGATTTCATAATACCCCAATTATCTAAGTTAGTGCATCAAGATAGAAATACTATGATCTTCCATTTGCCCTAATTAAGACTATTAGTAAGACATTTTATGCTCTTATTTTTTCTAATGAAATTCAATTTAAAGTCACTATATCAGGTCTTATTAGCTGCTACATCGTAACACACAATATTTCATGGTGGAAAAAAATTGCCTAAATCAAAAATTAGATCCAAACTTCAAGAGGACAAACTGTGATAGTACAGTCATGGATCTTTGCATAGATTTCATCTTGTATTTAAAATGCTTTCCCAGTGTTAACTTCTAATCAATCATATCCCTAGGACATAGAATGACTTGGAAAATCTGGAAAGAAATTTGACCCAATGTTTTCTTCATTTTAAAGATGATTTTAAAAGACTTATAACCTGTCTATACATAGTGGGTAGAGTATAGGTGCACATGAGTGTGGTCCCCAAAGAGGGCAATGGAGTTATCAAATTCCTGGGAGCCGGTGGTTGTGAGCCACCTGCCATAGGTTCTAAGAACTGAACCCCAGTCCTCCTCTCTAAGATCAATATACATTCTTTCCTACTGAGCCTTCTCTTCAGTCCTTCATTCCACCTTCTTAATAGCACAATACTCTGGTTAAATTTACAAACATTTTAAGGAAGTATGACAGGTGAATGAAGAGGTGAGCTGAATTAATTTACACTTCTAAGAAACAGTATGGAAAACCTGCATTCAAATGATCCTGTAAATATGTGTATGAAGACAAACACGATCTGTTGAAACAACATAGAGGATATGGACATCTGTTGGATCTTGAACATAGTAGGAGCTTGATGTCAGGCTTTTTTTATAATGGAGAGCAAGATGCTGTCTTCTGTACAGGAACACACATCCTAGTTGATATCAATAGTTCATCCTACATGTAATATTTATGATGATGTTGTGTTGTAAAGGAAGAAACTGAGTTCCTGAGAGGATATTTGCTGAATGCCAGAAAGTACTGTAACAAGGAAGTAAACCCTGCATCTTGAACTGGAGGCCAAACTGTTAGCTTTGACTTGTGTCTTTTAACTGCTTATGGCTCATCCTTTGGCAAGCTGAGGACTAGGCTCCATGATCTTGTCTTAGTCCTCTAGACTTGGATTCTTTATATGTTTCTACTCATCTATTATTCTCCCCTTCAAATGCTACAGAACAAATCATCCTCCTACGGGAAATCTTCCAGCTATAATTATTAAAAACACAAGTAAACATGTCCAGCAAAGCTTGAGGGAAAACCCATAATTCATGTAAAACGTGTAGCCTACCTTGCAAGCCACTGGCAGAAACCCAGGGCTTGGAAGAATCAGCCTCAGGACAACAGACACACAGATGTTTTCTGTGATATCTCTGGACAAGAGGGACACTTTTCAAAGATTTTCTGTCACCATGTAAAAGTAATACATTCTATGAACAGTTTAATGGCCAAATAAAAGATTCCTAGTTACCCATGGAAGGGACTCTCAATTCTGCTGCTCTCCCAATACATCTTGCAGATTTTCTTTCAGGACACATAGACGTTCACATTTCCACCAGGACTCACAGTTGTCCATCTCTCCTGGAACAGCTCAGCTCCAGCAGTGCTCAGCTGAGACTAAAGATAAAGTAAGCTGGGCAAGTTGGCAGTCAAAGGAGAATGGGCTCGAATTTTTAACTGAGGAATGAAATGAGTTTTAACTTAAGATTTAATTTTTTAAGAGAAATTCAGGTAAGAGATATTGTTAGGTTGTTAACTATATCAGAAAAATAGAATTGTTAACTGTGTGTGTTTGGTGTGTATGTGGTACATGTGCATGTAGTCTATGTGTGTAAAATATGTGTGCATATATGTGTACCTGTGAATGCAGATGAGATTATGAACATGGGTACGTGGAGGCAAGGGAATGACATAACATGCCATCCTCTATTGATTTCTGCTCCTGTTTTCGGTTTTATTTTTTGAGTCAGTATCTCTCACCAAACTCAGAGCTCACTGACTAGCTAGAACAGCAGACATCCAGGATTCCAAATTTCCTCTCTCCATGGTAGGGTTCACGATGACACCTACATCCTATGTGCATCCTGAGGATTAAAACTCTGGTCTCCATGCTTGTACCACAGGCACTTTACCAGCCCACCTCCCCAGCTTCTATAGTTGGGATCTTTAACACTCATAGAGAGAGGTAAGTTATTTCAAAACATGAAAATATCTTGTTACTTGCTTTTTTTCCATTCTTTTTGTAGAATTTAGTGTTTAAATGACACCACTCTTTCCTGACATGGTCATTCTTAAAATTTCAATAGTATTTGATCATAAGACTTCACCCACTCACCCAAAATAGAAACATTGTGAGAAAAGTCAGATTTCTGATTCCCAAACACATGAACCGACTGCCAATTGGAGAAAAGAAAAGATCCACAGAAGCACCTTGGCATAGGGCTCAACCTAGTTGTTCAGTTTGTACAGTTTTGAAGCATTGGAACATGCATTATTACACACTTCTTACATTCATCACTGCTGAAGGTCACAACTTTGCTCTTGGACACTCTGAGTACCTTCCCTAGTCTCAGGGCAATTATTCACTAAGCACGCTGGAGATACAGGATCATGATAGAAGATTAAAAAAGAAAACAGTTTCGGTGCCTGAGGTGTCTTTAGGTCAAAGCACTTTCAGATATATCATATCAATTATTTCTTGTGTCTTTGTTAAAATACAGTCTACAGTTGAGAAGGCAGACTCACCTGAAGAAACAAGACTAAGGTAACTGAAGCTGAGTAATATGCTCAGGTCTTCTTTCACTCCCAGTGAGATCACAGGACTGGCACACACTAGGGTTCGTTATACACTAACAGCAGCGGTATCTGAAACTTAGGAATTTAAATCCTAATACTTCAAGCCACAAATGAATCAGAAACTTAAATTGGGCCACTGGTCTACATGTTTCTGAGCTTCTCATATGTTTCTAATGACTATGAACTTGAGAACCCTGGCATTTCCTAAATACTGTGGCCTAGTCATGTTGTAACCAATGTGAAATTTTCACACTTTCTACAGCTACCCTTAGTGTTTCTCCTAGTAAAACCACAAAGCAATCCAAACATAGTCTTTATGTTAAGTCTCAAGAAGAGCTCAAAGCCATTAAAAGCAGGGTTGAAACTGATCCATGAATGGCAGATGAACTACTTGCAGGTTCTGACTTCTTCCCTGATCTTTGAAAATGATATAGCTAGTGTTGATTATCAACTTAACAGGATCTAGGCATACCTAGGAGTCAAAGCTTTGTGCATGTCAGAAGGGAGTTTCTAAAGTGGGTTAGCTGAGGTGGAAAGACCCACCCTAAGAGAGTGGCATCATCACATGGCCTGGGGGACTGAATAAAATGGAAGAAGTACACTGATCATCTTCTTCCTGTCTGTGAACTTGCAGAGACCTGCTGCCTCACACTCCTGTTCATATGATGGTTTTTGCCATGATGGACTGTACCTTTAATAGAATGAGCTAGGACAAAATCTCTCTTTCTTCCTTAAGTTGCCTCTGTTCGGTATTGTCATTATAGTTATGAGAAAAGTAGCAAATCCAAAAGATAATTTTTTTTTCTTGAAAGTTTTCATGGCTCTTCAAAGCGTTGAAGTAAACACCTCATTGTCCCATCCAAATCATTCCTCAAGATTTATTATTTTTCAGTTCTTTGGGGATTTCTTCATCAGCAGCTTTGTTTTGGGTATCAGAAGAAACTACCTCTCGCTACTCACTGCCCTCTCTCAAGTGGAACTGAAGTTTTTTCAATGCCCTTCTCCCTTGGCCATTTAGAATGCACATGTCTTGGATTTCATGCAGACAAAGTGAAAGGAGGTTCAGACTCGCTGTCATATGCTCTAGAGCACTCTGCCTCTCTCCTTTACAGCAATCATCACACTTCTAATTACTTGTTCAATGTCACTGCCTAATTACGTCTTCCCCACATGTTCTCTATTAAGACTTTAGAGGCCCTAAGCTCTGACAAGATAATGGTGTCTCCTCCAACACCAGATGGATTTTGAAATTTAAAAAAAAAATAATCAAAAGTATAAAATAAGTTTAAGGCAACCAGGAAAGTTTTACCCATCATGGTTCCTTTAGATCTTATGTGACCTTTATATTAACCTAGTTATATTCTTTAGTTATTGTCTATAGTTGAACTCTACAATGTGGTATTATTTGCAGGCAACAGAGAAGTAGTTAAAAGATGTTTTTATAAGTCATGGATTGCAAGAAAAATGAGATCTATAAGAGAGGGATAGAGAAAGGAAGACTGGGTGTAGGGGAGAGAAGATAATTCTGTCTGTAAATGTAATTGGCCTATGTGATTAAAAAGAATGAGAAGTCTAGAGAAGGAGAGTTAAAATTGATAGGACATATTCAGTCCCTATCCAAATGTCAGATTACCTGCAACAAAGATGTAAGCTCAAGTTTGAGACAGAGTCTGAAGGTAGAAGACCAATGTCCCAGCACAAAGACAGTAGTGCAGTGAGAAATGCTCTTTCCTTCTACCAATAGACTGAATGGTTCTCACCCATCTTGAAGAGGCGAGTGTATCTTACTTGGCCTTTAAATTTGAGTGTTAGTCTCATTAAAAATCACCCCACAGATATACTAAACGAGTTGCCCATGGTTCAGTCAAGTGGATGCACAAAATTAATGGTCATGATTACAATAAATTGAGTAAACTACAGTATTTCCCATTTCATATAGTTACCTGTATCAGGTACAAGTAAGAATAATTATGTGACAAGATTAACATGAATCCCATCCTATGCACCTGCTGCTTTAAGTTCCCTGATATAAATTTCCTCATTTTCTGTCCTCCTTATCCCTGCTAACCACTATATTGTTCTTTATCTCTGAATATTCATTTTTTATTTTCCATATATGAGTAAGGTTATGTGATATTTCTCATTTGACTCTTATTTCATATAATGTAATATTACTATTATTGAGACTACTCTATATTATGAAAAAGGACAAGGTCTTATATTTTACAAATAGGTAATATTCTTTTTTGTATGTATACCACAGTTTCTTTATTCATTTGTGCTTCAAAGAACATGTAGACTATTTTCTTATTTTAAATATGTGAACAAAGCTGCAATGAGCATGTCTATGCAAGTATCATAAGAGAATAATCATTTTGTTTCCTTTGGATACATCTAAGAAATATTCATAGGTTATGCAGAAATACTATTTCTAATAACTTCAGGTATTATCATACTGTTTTCATCAAGGCCAGTTGAAATCTCTATTTTTATTGACAATGTTTAATAATCCATCTTTCAGCCACTTGCTGGGATTTCCATAGAGTGGTCCTGACCAAAGTCCACTCTGGTCAGTACTTAATTAAAACTTGCTATAAATTTAGCTCAAAAAAAAAAAAGAATTTGCCATTCTTTATACTTTAACTGTATGTTTACCTTTATCTGTAAATGTTATATTTTAAGTTATTTCCATGACAATTATTATCATTCATTTCTGATGGAAAAAAAATATTTCTTAAGTCATTTTATCAAGGCAGGGCTATTGATAATGAACTCCCTTGCTTTTTACATGTTTGTGACTTCATTCTTTTTCTTTTCTGAAAGATAGTTTTGCTGGACATTACAAAGGCAGTCTTGCTCTAAGTTTTTTTTTTAATATTAGAGTATAGCACTCCATTCTATTATTACTGAATAGTTTCTGCTGTGAGATCCACTCATAGAATGATAGAGATTCTTTGATGTCGTTCAATGGTCCTGTTGACTTAAAATATCTTCTTGGCCTTTAGATAATTTGGTTGCAGTGTGGCTTGGAAAAAGACCTATTTCAGCTAAATTTATATAGAGACCTTCCAGCCACCTGGATCTAAATGGTTACATGCCTTCCAATACAAGAAGCTCTCGGTTATTTCATTACATGTTATTTGTCCCTTCTCTTGCTTTTTTTTTTTTTTTTGTTAACTCCCCTTGCTGAGTTTTCTTTTTCTGTGTGGAAAATAGACAGAGTTCATTATGAGGTAAAGTAGGGCACTCTCAAGGTCCAGTGTGGGCAATCACTAAAAGAAAAATGCAGAGGAAAACATTCTCAAATGTCATAGTGGCCGATGTCTCAGGAAGGTTTTTGTTTTTCTTTTTCTTTTGATTATTTTAAATTCTCTTTCATGTAATCTGTACATTTCCATTTGTTTGCTGATAGTTCTTGGGTGGCTGTGTTCTTCTGGTTGGGCCATACAAATATCTTCAATTATTTTTTTCTTTACCTATCCCGAGCTTTTGTCCCCGCCGGCAGAAACACACTCAGGACAACCGGAATCTTCTGCAGCAAAGCTTTATTGCTTACTTCTCAGGAAGACCCCGACCCCAGAAAATGGAGTCGCTTATATAGCCCGCAGCAGTGTGACCTTTCAGCACCTGATGTGGTGTGACAGCTCCTGATTCGTTGCTCGCCCATCACCCCATTACTAAGCCCTAAGAATGGGCAGTGACTAGGAGTGAGTTCACTCTCGCACCTGCTTACAAGGCTTGTTTACTAGTTAGGCACAGCGGAGGCCAGCGCCATCTTATAATGGTGATTGCTCGCGGCACGCACGGCTCTCCACATTTACCATCTTTATGTCCCTGCATTATTGACTGCGCAATGGGATACTACATCCTCTTTTCATTTTGCAAAGTGGTTTCACAAGGCAAGATTTGTACCTGCAGACACAATATATGGTGCCAGTCACTCAGTGTTCTATTTTTCTTTATGATAAGTACTCTTGATGACAAAAACACTCTGACCAAAACAACATTGGAAAGAAAGAGCTTATTTTGAGTTAAAAGTTTCAGTTCATTACGGAGAGAAATCAATGCAGGATTTCAAACAGGACATGGAAGGTGGACTTACTGGCTCTTCTATCCAGCATTAGCTTTGACTAATGCTGAGAAAGTACAGCAGGAGCCATGGAAGATGCTGCTTGCTCCCTAGCTTTCTAATATTCCAGGACCACTTTCAGGGGGGAATGATACTATTCACAGTGTAATCAGACACTCCTACTTCAATTAGCAATCAAGATAATCCCCCATAGACATACCCAAAAGACAATCTGAAATTGGCAATTTCTTACTCAATGTTTTTTCGCTCAGATGACTTTAGGCTGTGTCAAGTTAATAAATAAAGTCAATAGTATTTGTAAAGTGTAAGTGCTCAGGGGGTGTGGTGGGGAATTTTTCTGAGGCTTGTTCAGTTGTAAAAAAAAATGTTACAATGACTACATATACACTTGTGCTTGGTGATCTAAGCTACAGAACTAGTAATTGTAGCTTCATAATTATAGTGGCAAGGGCTTCAGCTCTTGCTTTCATCTCAATGAAAAGGCTTATTGGAGGGAATGCTCCCTTATTGGATTTAAAGGTTCACCAGAAGCCACAGTAATTCTTCTATCCAGGGAAGGGTGTTCAGAAGGGATATTATTGCATTAACATTTTCTGGGGAAGTATGAATAAATGTCCACCCCATCCTCACTTAAGATTGGAAGTGAAGCATGGATCACAGTTCAATCGTACCATTTTTTTTTAATTTATTGGTCTTGCTTATGCTGCATGATCATATAGGATCCCAGAGTAGCCATACTCTCAACTTTTTTAACCAAACCTGTATAAGAATTTCTCATAGCTCCATAGATGGAGTCTCCAAAAAGTTGCCCTTCCATAGTCTGAATATTCTGACTTCAAGAGAATGAGACCATATGAAGTTTCACGGAATTACATTTGGCTTAGAAACAGGTGTAGGAAAAAGAGTCTGGAGACTCAGGAAAGGGCTCATTGATCATCTCTAATTCCTTTTTTCATGAGGGAACATAATCAGTCAACATCATATCAGTAGGTCTGATATTGAGGATTTCTTGTGATAGTCACATTTACTGTGACAAAGATGCTGTTGCATCTGATGATGATCTGTTCCATCATGATTTTGAGCTTGGAGGACAGAGTTCTGCAAAAGCTTCAGAGACAAATTCCTGAGCTTAGCATCTCACAAAATATGATAGCACCTTTGAAATTAGTGCAATTTCACATTGAATGACACTAGTGTGTGTGTGTGTGTGTATGTATATGTATATACATATATATATATCAACAGCTAGACCACCAAGATTGAGTGCTCAGACATGCATGCTAAGCTAGACCACCAAGATTGAGTGCTCAGACATGCATGCTAAGCTAGACCACCAAGATTGAGTGCTCAGACATGCATGCTAAGCTAGACCACCAAGATTGAGTGCTCAGACATGCATGCTAGCACTCAGGACTAAAAGATAATCCAAAGCTTTGGACCTTGGGAGCCAAGTCACAGATTTAACTCAAAGTTGTGAACAGGATAAACAGCATTTCAAGTTCTAGTGAATACACTACACTGGGCAGAACTGGGCCCTGGAATGATAAAACATGGATGTAATCCAGGTTTTAAGGCTGGGAGTAAAAGTGGCAAGGACTTAGTAAAGTAAACTTAGGGAAGTTTCTACCAGATACACTGGACTATCCATAATAGAACAAAACAGTAGTGTCTCCACTTCACAAAAGCCAATGACCCTATTAGCTCCAAGAGGACAGACAGTACAACTGCCTTGCAGGTACTTATATATCACTGTGATCTTTTGACCTGAAAGGTGGAATAACTCAGACCAACCAAGGCATTGATGTCCTAGACTGCAAGTCACTACATCTTTTCATCCTGTTAAAGTGTGTGCAAAGCATTTAGCAGTTTGAGCATACCTGAAAGTGGGATGCTATATCACATGTGGATCCAGAGGATTGTTCTAGTTTTCTGGTGTGCCAAAGGCTAGACTCCCCAGTGACTTTGTCCTTGTGCATAATACTTGGCAACAGGGTCCTATTAGATGTGTGACTGTTCTAGTAGTTCAAGGCTCAGGGTCCCAAGCAATCAGGAGTCAGCAGTGCTTCTTTTCATAAGCAAGTACAACATAACATAAGATGAGGGTGTGGATTGCTTGGCACTAGTGGTAAAGGATTAGTGGAAGCTCTGCTCAGGGATGGTCCATAACAGGTGCAGGGGAAGTAGAGCCCCAAGAAAGCAGGAATTCAATGGTTTCTCATACTCAGAACAGGACACATATTAGCATGGCTGCTGGGGACATAGGTTATTACCCATTGGGACAGCTCAGCTTGTGAACACCAGAAAGCACCCTTGGCTGGGCTCTTGACCTGAGATAGATCCATGAGTCCTCAACAATGAGAATTGTAGATGTTCATGGTAGTGGTAGGAGATGAGGTAGCCTCTTGCTCACCTTTCTTCACAGAGAATAATTCCTCTAATCCCATCTGGAGAGGTGGGGTATTAAAGTCTATGTGTGTCTTCTTTGTCTGTACAGCCATCTTGGGTTTCTATGCTCTAGCAGAGGTAGCCTAACTTTTGACATTGCAACACAATATGGTCATCTACAAGTGTCTTAGGCCATATTACTAGCTATTCTGTGATGCATATGACCTATATTTACTAGATTTGCTCTATGATGCATTGTGGGTGTTTTTCTCTAATGATTTTTGGGGAAAATGTGTGTGTGTTTGTGTGTGTGTGTGTGTGTGTGTGTGTGTGTGTATTTGTGTGTGTGTGTGTTTCTTCTTTACTTTTTTTTTAAGGAGAAAGAATGCTAGGCGTTTCCAGTGGACCACTTTATTCATGCTTTGCTACTTAATTCTTAAAGGGGGAAATGAAAGAATTTCCCCTCATGGGTGCCCTAAGTATGAATTTGAACTCTCTGTTGGGTAGGCCTGTATTGTTTTAACCTGAGTTGAGAATGGCATGAAGACACTTGGTCACAGAATAGTGATTGTACCTGCACCATGCCTAAGTCAAGAAAGGTATTTATCTCAATAATGTCCCAATGAAGGATGAAGGGCAAGTAGAGGCATGAAAGGGAAGGACAAGAATTGGGAAGAAAAGATAATTGATGATAAAGAGAGCAAAAAAAAAAAAGAGAGAGAGAGAGAGAAACGGGGAAGAGAAGAAAGGAAGACAAAAAAGCAAACAAACAAACAAAACAAAAAAATGCTGGAAGACAGACAGAAGATAGTAGCCCTGTTGGCTTTTGTCTTAGAAGCTTAGAAATTTTGGCATTTCTAAAAGCTTTTTGCTATTAGAAATAAATGCTCTGGTACTGAACCTTCAGTCCATAGTCCATGGTGAGATCTCAAAGCATCATCTGTTTCATTATTGTTTAATTCTAGAGTAAATGCTGCCATCATCCTTTAACAGAATTATGAACTGTGTCTTTATTTACTTCCATGGTACAATTTTAGATACTTGACAGCCCATTGCTCACATTGTCTTTTTCATGGAATTAGAAATGTAGCATAAGCTTCCAGCTCACAGCCAAAGTCTAATGGATGAAAGACTTGTGGTAGTACTGTGATATGTGACATCCTCTATTTAACAGCTACATAGTCCTGGGGACTTCATAATTTTGTCACCTTAGAAAACAAACACTGTTATCACTGGCAGCTTATTTTTCACTACTCACCCCTTTGCAATTAGCTACTGTAAATAAAGGTGTACATCTACTAAATAGATTTAATTCACTGTATCAAAACAGCAATATTAACAGAACTTGCCTCCACACTGAATAAAAGTTACAGGGAATGTACGCATTTAACACACTTAGGAATATTGGAATTTTTTAAGATGACAACAGTTTTGTGAGGTGTCAACACATAATCAAGACATGCAGACTTTATTTTCAGCATTTTCTTGATAATAAACAATAGTGAGTGTTGGTATAGCATTCAGATTCATCAAATAAGCCCTTGAGAACATATCTATTGATCAAGCAAAAGTTGGAAAAGGATATTAATACACTATTAAAAAAAAACATATCTTTAGGTTCTCAGATTCTAATGTGGCAGGATATTATTATCCACTGGAGCCATAAAGCCTTTTATAGAGATATTTCCCCCTTTAGCCCTGTTATTTTAATTTGTGCACAGATTTTAACACAGGCAATTTCCCCCTGCAAGGGCTTTTCACTAATAGAATTATACTGTCTTAACTCAAAATGGTCTTTGATTCTTAGTCCACTGGGCTCAAAAGATTATATTCTTGTGGTAGAGAGCTCTTCACACAGCCCAGGAGCATACCATTATCTACAATGAGCACCCCAATCCTCTCCATCCTTCAAGAGGCTCCACAGCTGGGCCCAGCATGAAAATGACAAGCATTAGAAAGCTCCAAGAGTTTATTTTCCTCTGGCCAGGCTATTTGGTTGCTGGATTCCCGTCAATGCCATCACAACGCATGCCTTTCAATAAAAAGTGATCCTAACAGGATTAAATGTAATTTAGAGTCAATAAGGAGAAGTTTGCCATCGGGCGGAATTATAATAGACAGTGTGATCAGAACGTAGTGAATCTGGAAGGTTTTCAGGGATGTGTTCTACTGTACAAAAAATGAAACACAGAGGGCAAAGAAAATGTTTAGTTGCTGCCAAACCTTTCACTGGTTCTGTTTTCCATGCAAATCAATTCACAGTTTAATAAGAAGTGTATATTATAATTTACAGGGAGGCAAAAAGAAGAAGAAGAAGGAGAAGAAGAAGAGGAAGAAGGAGAAGGAGAAGGAGAAGGAGAAGGAGAAGGAGAAGGAGAAGGAGAAGGAGAAGGAGAAGGAGAAGAAGAAGAAGAAGAAGAAGAAGAAGAAGAAGAAGAAGAAGAAGAAGAAGAAGAAGAAGAAGAAGAAGAAGAAGAAGAAGAAGAAGAAGACATTTGCAGAGTAGAATGCATAAAAATGTCATTACTGTTCTTCTTTATATGCATGGTTAATAAAATGTCACAGTTCAGCCGAACATGGAAACTGAACCCACAAGAGTCACAGAGAGCTTACCACAGAATCATGTTTGATGAAGAACAGTTCTTAACCCAACTCTTGGCAAACAGTTGCTTTGAAAAGTGGTCACTTTCCTAGAAAACAGCCCTGAATATCCTGGGCAGGATAGATCTGGAAAAGTAATAGAGGAATTAACAATCAGTTGGAACTGCAGTCCAGGTGAACATGTGCCAGCACAGTGAGAGGGTGCGGCTGCTTTGTTGGATGAGCCAATATATACCATTCATGTAAAGCAATTGATTTTGTTCAGAGGAGAAGGATGGGAAAGTAAGAGAGGTATGGAGCACGGACTAGTTATTTAAGGTTGCTTCCCTTATGTTTGAGTCTTGAACCAATACTAGTGGAAAAATAATAATAGTGACTACAACTACTATCATTTAGTGGACTGTAGGCTTAGTTCCTTTTCATATATCATCTCATTTTATTTTAAAATAGCCATATCAATAATTTTATTTTAATACTCATGAAAAAGATAGTAAAATGTTAAAGTAAAAACCAGAAGTGACTGAGGTCACATGTTCTATAAAATACAGAACTGAAAAAATCTCTGGGTTAGATGAACTTTCTTAACCATCATATCTGTCAACTGGAAGCTGAAATACAAAACTTGAATGATGGGGAAAGTTTTGGTTTGGTGATTTATTTCTGGGAAGAGTACCAAGTTTGTAGAAGACAAGATCCCAAAACAAAATGACCTGTGTAAATATGTGAGCAAAGACAGTGTTTGGTATAGATAGTGGCTGCCTTTAAAAAGAAAGAAGCTACACATCTAACACTATGAAATGGCCAGCTGGAAGGTATGGAAAATTGGCTGAAGTTTCAGAGACATGGAGGAATTTATGTGAAAGGGCCTGTGGTTAAACTATATGTCAGGGCAGCTGTCTGAATGTTTCTAGGAATTATCAGCCCTGGGCACTAGGCTTGATTCTCCCAGATCTTTGCCAGGGAAAAAAATGTGTGTGCTTGATACCGCAAAAAATGGAAAAAGAAAAAGTTGGATGGGTTTCCATATGGGCTGTACCACTACATGTCTCTGTGGTTGGTATAAGTTATTTATCTTCTTATTTTCATAATTTATTTATCTGGATAAAGATCACTATAGATTGTCTTATGGAAACTATGCCAGGATTACAGCAATCTACCCATACCTGAAGTTTCAACTATAAATTAAAATCTGACTACATCATATAGATTGCATCAGTGACTTTATACATTGATAAATTACTTGGAGAAATGAATATCACCCTAGGTAGAGAAAACACAAAGTAAATTAAAGCTGAAATTACTCACCACTGGACAAGTAAACACAAGATTAAAAACATTACATGTTTATCATGTGCTCCTGTTTGAATGGCTATCACCTAAAAGGGAAAAAAATAGCAACCATTGGCATGGAAGTGGATGAAAAGGAACCCTTGAACACGGTATGAATGTAGATTAGTACAAGCATTTGCATTACATTATGGAGACTCCTTGACATTAAGAAAATAGAGAGCAATTCCAATACCAGATATTTATCTAAAGAAAAAAAAAACAGTTTGTTCTTTCAACTTGAGTACCCATCAATAGTTGAATGAGTAAAAGTAATGCATTATTGTAGGAAAGATTATAAAGGATAAGATGTGTCTTTTGGAATGCATGGTAAAAAATGAATTTCTGATAAATTTCTACCAGTTACAGCAACATATAAATGGACCTGAAGGACATTATGTAAAAAGAAATAACCCAACCACAAAAATTAAGGTTTTACATGATCTCACTCAGGAGTGGAAGCTAAGCAAACACAACTCATGATAGAGCAAGGTAATATGGTGGTTAATGAAGACTATCATTGGTGAGAAAAAAAGACTTTGGATGTATTAGAAAATGAAATAGGGAATTGGGGGAGTAACCCTATGGTAAAGCACCAGCATAGCATCTATGTGAGGACCTGTGTTCAATTCTCCACACTATGGGGAAGAAAAACTAGGAAGTATAAATCATGTATAACAAAAAACTAATTAGTGACTGTAAACAAGAGAAAGTAATTAATCTCAGAAACTATGCTCAGTGTTCTAAAATCCTTGCTGCAGGTTATGTTCCTGATTAAAGCAAAGTAAACGTTGGTCACTTTCTCTCCAGTGCACCATTGTTCCTTCAAAGTCATTGCTGACTTATCAAACCTCCATTATCCAAATGCCCAAGAGATTTACTAACCATTGAAGTTTGTTTTTTTTTTTTTAAAGATTGAAAACACCTGAGTTTTGTATGAAGATGTATGCTATAAATGCTCAGGTTCAGGCTTAACACACCATGGCCTCTTATTCTCTTCACATCAGCTTCTTGCTAGGCATGTCTCTGTATCAAGCACCATCTGATGAAAAAAGAATCTTTTCTGATGATGGGTGAGAGATGTTTTGCTCTTCTGATACAATAATAAGCCATTGGGGGTGTCAGTGAATATTATACTTGTTTGACAGAATAACAGAAGTAGGTTCTTCCCACAGATCTTTGGACAAAGGTACCAAGCCTGAAGTTAACTTTATGGTGCAGGCCTTAAATCCAATCAGAAAGTAGTTGGTTACTCTTATAACATTTCTATCATTATTGTATGAATGGGCATATCTTCTCAGGCTGGTCATTATTGTAACTCAGAGGGCTCAAGGCTAGGCAATATTAAAAATTATATTTCTCCTCCTCTAGCATGCATAGAACTTTCTAGCACCATAAAACTAGCAGGAAGGGATGAAAGACTCGAGTTAGGAACACAATGATTTCTCCATGTTCAATAATTCAGATATATTGGTTCATTGTAGGATCCAGAGGCGATGGGTATCGAAAAGGAAATGACATTTCTGGACCAATCAGGGTAATTGCACATAGGAGACCACAGCAATTGGGACAGTATGCACAATACCTGAACAAGCTCAAGCAAGACAAGCTCAAGTTAAGATAGTTGCTGAGAGATGGGGTTAGCTTTATTTAAGTGTTTGACCTTTGGTAGGTTATCTAATTGTCATTGGAAATCTATACATCCAAGAGCATTTGAGCAGCACAAATTGTACATGACAGGCTCTTAAGTGCCCCAGGCTGCCTTTAAAGTCATTTTGCATTCTTGTATTCCTGGACTTCTGCCTCTCCATCCTGTGTTCTAGTATTGAAAGCTTTCATTACCGCACCCAGCCTAGATGATGTTCATTTGCCCATCAAACCACCTGTGACCATCCCAGCTGTTCAAAATTACTCCCTCCTCTGTATATGATCAATTAGCCTTTCAAAAATTCACTTGACATTTTCCATTTTCTCAAGTCTCAATCAAGCTGCACAAGTCCAGGTGATTCTTCAGAGCCACCGCACTGTGCCTCTTCAAAATGCTGTATAGGTGAGTTTAATAAACATATACTGATTGAGTCACAGAACACCTCCAACCACAATGATGATTCAAGAAATGGAATCTTCTCAGCTCAGTTCAATACTGAAAGAGTTCACACATGTCATAATCTACCTACTAGAAAACAAGCCAACAGAACAAATAAAAATCAGCATCTCTTCTTAGGTCCAGCAAAGAATTGAGGTCTGATGAAAAATGGCTGTCAGTGAAATTATAGTAATAGATAGTCAGGGTGATAAGTCCCACATTAGCAGAAAGCCATGCAGAGGAATTTTTGTGTGAAACAGAACTGCTCCCATGAAAGGAACCTAAACAGACTTGATTAATCACTAGTGCCTTGATGTGGGGAAATTCAGGAGTGAAAATCTGATAGCCTTATGCTAACACACTCTTGCTGTGATCTAGGAACCACTCTATGCATGCTGTGTATGTACTTGCTGATTTGACTGTCATGATAGTCATCTTCAATTTGCACATGGGAAAACTGAGGCATGTAAAATGTTAGGAAGTAGATACATGTTGCTTAGTTTGAACATTTTTAAATTTTAATTTTGGAATAATGTTAGATTTAGAGAAATGTGACACAAGACCCCACATTCTTGGTTTTGGCAATACTGTGTTTCCTTGATACCAGTTACCAATAGCCATGCAGGCAAAATGACAAGGACAAAGTACTGATGAATGTTCAACTATGTGAACAGCCAGTCTACTCACTTTAAGAAATACCCCTCACTAACCCAATCCCAAAAGAGCACACATGACATGTACTCACTGATAAGTGGATATTAGCCGAGAGACTCAGAATACCCAAGATATAATTCACAAAACACAAGAAACTCAAGAAGAAGGAAGACCAAAGTGTGGATGCTTTGGTCCTTCTTAGAATGGGGAACAAAATACACATGGAAGGAGTTACAGAGACAAAGTGTGGAGCAGAGACTGAAGGAATGACTATCCAGAGACTGCCCGGCCTGGGGATCCATCCCATAAACAACCACCAAAACCAGACACTATTGTGGATGCCAACAAGGGCTTGCTGACAGGAGCCTGATATAGATGTCTCCTGAGATGTTCTGCCAGTGCCTGACAAATACAGAAGTGGGTGTTCACAGCCATCCATTGGACGGAACACAGGTCCTCAATGAAGGCGCTAGAGAAAGTACCCAAGGAGCTGAAGGGATTTGCAGCCCCATGGGAGGAACAAAAATATGACCTAACCAGTATCTCCAGAGCTCCCTGGTACTAAACCACCAGCCAAAGAAAACACATGGTGGGACTCATGGCTTTAGCTGCATATGTAGCAGAGGATGGCCTAGTCGGTCATTAAGGGGAGGAGAGGCCCTTGGTCCTCTGAAGGTTCCAAGCCCTAGTAGAGTAGAATGTCAGGGCCAGGAAGTGGGAGTGGGTGGGTTGGTGAGCAGGAGGAGAGGGTAAAGGATAGGGGATTTTCAGAGGGGAAACTAGGAAAAGGGGATAGATAATATTTGAAATGTAACTAAAGAAAATATCTAATAAAAATGAAATAAAATAAAATAAAATAATATAAAATGAAATGAAAAAGAAATACCCCTCACAAGGGAACCAGGGGGAGGAGGGGAGATGAGAGTGTAATTAAGAGACGGTTCCAAAGTGAGCTGCTTTTTATGCATGATTCAAAATATTGCAATGCAACTCGCTATCTTATATGATTAATATATGCTGATAAGATGTTATTTTAAAACCTCACTTCCTTCTCTCACAGTTGGGAGGTGTCCTTCCCCTGCCACCTTAAATGGGCACCTTGACCTCACCTCTCCACCCCACCCACTGCCTCTCTGCACTCAGCTGCCCCGCCCCCATAAGTAAAGACCAACATAAGATATGGCAGTTCCCTATAACACCATTCTTGAAGGCTCATCATGCTTCTGTCTCTGCACCACATCCCTCCCAAGACAACTCCAGCCTAAACTGTTATGCTGAGCGATGAATACGTGTTCTCCAGGTGAGGTGCACTGCTAGTAATTAAACAGTATTAATTCCATCAGCTTTGATTTACATTCTGAGCTCTCAGTAATAAAGGCTCAGCCTTCTATTTTCTTTTTGACCAGCGCAGAGTAATAGAATTGGTGTTTAAGGATTATCATATAAATCTGTTTGGTTTTTTTATTTTTTTAATTTTTGGTCAGTCAGCATTGCAGAATTTTTTCCAATATATTACAAATGTATTCATTATTCTCAAGTTCATAAAAATAATTAAAAGCTACAGGCCAAACACAAATTCCCCAGACATAAAAACATGGCTAGCTGTCTACTGCCAAACACTGAGGCTGCCAACTTGATGGTTTGAGGCTTTAATGAGAAATTACTTCCATCTTTTCATAGAGTAAAGGACTCAGCTGGAAACCCCTCCCTTCTCAGGAGTTAGGGGACCACAACACTCTGCCTATCAGAATGAAGCCGCCTCTCATTTTCTGTATATTTTTAGCAACCTGCCAGTTGTACATTTTAAAACACAATGTGCCTTTTAAGAAAAAAAAAAGTCTCAAATGTGACTACCAGGATGTAGCTATCATGTGCTCACATAACAAAGAAACGAAAACTGGAAATGTAAAACAATCAAGGGAAAATAAAGACATTCAAGTACATCTGTCTACTCTATCATTGAGATCTGTAGGTCTCCCTAAGTGTAAAATAGACATAAAACATGACCATTTCCACCCTCAGGTGGCCGTATATGTTTTGAAAACAGTGTCTATCAGGGCTAAGCATAATTAACAACTCTTGCTTTTCCATTTAAAGAATTCAAGTCTGATTCCCTGACAGGCAAAACACAGCCCATCTTATTCTTAAATGCTAAGACAAGCCATTAAGTACAATATTAATTGAAATACTATAGGGGCTGGAAGAATTTGGCAAAGGGAGGGGAAACTCCATGAGGATTTTTGTGTTTACTTGTTACTGTTGTTTGTTTGTTTGTTTGTCTTTTCATCTTAACCCCAGGGTTACTTATGCTAAATTATATGACTAATTCGGGAGCCCCACTTTCTGTGGTCCACCTTTGAAATGAAGAGTTGTCTTGTAAAAGTCAGAAGAGGACTGCAAAGGGCCACAGCTCAGGGAAGAAGCTTGGGCATGAACAACACGAATGTTGATTTCACCTGGTAGACCAAATGTGACAAGCTGTTACATCTACAATGGAATATTAATTTTCTGGTTTGGTTAAGGAAAACACATTGCTCATTTGTATGGTTGTAAAACTTGTGAATTTGCCCCATAGGGTAAGTAATACTCAAAGCAGCATCCTAATTAAAAGAAAAACTCAGTTGCCGTGCAAGAAAATATAGGAGAGCATATAAATTGTAAACAAGATGCATGGTAAAAATGAAAAAGACAGGCTGGATTGGAAAGGAATGAAATAAGCTTTGGAAATGTGCTTCTTAAATGAACACAAATTGTGAGATAATGTCTCATTGAACAATAAAAATAACAAAGCAGTGGCAAAGATGTAATAGAATTTCCCATGTATACCATTTTAATCTTAATATAATTTTCCCCAGTGCATCCATGTTTATTGAGCTACTATGACCGATTCTTTCTCACTCTGTCCAAAGTTACTCAGATTGTGTTCTCTGCTGTAAATAATTCCCTTATAATGAACATGAAAACGATCCAGAAATTGACCACAGTTTATAAGAGGAAAAATGACATCGCATCTACTCACAGAAATGGCCCTCCTCGGATGCCAAGTCTATACACAGTTTCTTCGGGGAAGAAGCAGCATGAGAGAACAGGAAACCCTCCGTTTCCTGATAGGTCATCAACTTAACACCTGTATTGCTTTTTCTTTTACTTTTTTCAATTTTTAATGTTTTTATCTGTTATTTTGTTTATTTACATTTCAAACATTACCCCCCTTACCGGTTTTTCTTTTTCCAAGAACCCCTCATCCCACCCCTCTCTCCCCAGCCTCCACTAGGGTGCTCCTCAACCCACATGCCCACTCCTGCCCCACTACCCTAGCAGTCCCCTATGTTGCGGAGCAGGGAACATCAAGCCTTCCCAGGACCAAGGGTCCCCCCCTCCCTTTGATGCCAGACAAAGCCATTCTCTGCTACAAATGCAGCTGGCGTCATGGGTCTCTCCATATGTATTCTTGTTGCTTTTCCTATCCAGACAATTCAGAGAGGATTCCCCAGAGAATCTTAATTTGTAGTGTGTTGGATAAAGAGCTGATGTGAGACATCCTAGGACCAGTTAATAAGTACAATGAAACTTGAGGATACAGGGTAGACTGCCTCAGTTTCTCAGTCTTCAAAGAGGAGATAATACTGCCTAAATGACAGAGATGCACATGAGAAAGGTGTTCTGGAGGGAGAAATGGAACCCCTAAAGGAGTCCTGCACCTACCAGTGGTTCCCACTATACAATCTCAGCAAACCTCCAACTACAATCAATCCCATGGGCATCTTAAACACTGTTAGCTTCCAATGTAGTAAATTTCCCCTGCCTTTCTTTTGCTTACATTCATTTTGACTATTCAAAGTGTGTGTTTATTTCATGAAAATTTAAAATAGAAATCATAGAAATACAAACAGCCCAAGGTTCAGGGAACATCACAGAAGAGGAAGGGGGGAAAATGTAAGAGCCACATGAAGGGGTGCAGTTAACACTGCTGTCTTCTGGGCATTACAGGGGAACCACTCTCAGGAGCTCACTACAGCTATGTTTACCAGCGGATGATCAAGCCACCACCATCAGGTTATATTCCAGCAGAAATTCAAATTAGACTAGGTGGTTTTGATGTAGTTGTTTTGTTTTGTTAAAGACGAAGAAAGGTCACAATAGTGGGAAGAAAAGGGACTCTGTTGGAAGAGTATGTGGGAAGGAAATCAGACTGTCAATAGACTCATGGGGCATTGTATATGTGCATAAAATCTGTAATAAAATGTTTTAAAATAAATACATCATTTTTATAAACATAGAAGGATGAGGATCATGCCCTGTTTCTCACTTTGTTTTGAATTTTGTGTTACTGTGTAGCAAGAATCTGGGATTTTGTTAAATATTAACACTAATACTTTTTCTGGAGTTGTGGGTACCGCCCAGTGGTAGAGTCCTTGCCTAACGGGCACAAGGCATTGTGTTCCATCTCTGATGCTGGTAAACTAAACAAAGCAAAGAAAGATATATACCTTCCATTCAGAGCTTAATTCGCTTTATTTTTTATTATTTTCAAAATTCATTAGACAAAAGAAAAATATATATATTTAACCCATCAATGACAAAATATTTCATGAACATATTAATATATTTCATTAAATATATTATCAGTTCCTCTGTTTTACAGGATGCATTCCGTGGCCTTTAGCTTTGCTGTTTTGTGCTAAATTAAGTACTGGAAATTTTATGGATCAAACGCTAACAGAGATCTTCTCCTGAGCAAAAACAAAAACCATGTACCCAAAATAAGCAGGTCCACAGATGTACCCTTGTAGCAGTAATCTACACTTCTAAGGTTTCTGCTATGAGAGTTGCAAATAAACAGTGTATTATCTTTATAAACTCACCATTACTTATCCAGGAAATTGTTCTAAGAATTTAAATTGAAGTTTTCAAATCAATCTAAATTTTTTTAATGAAAATCGATTTCTGTGATTCTCTATTTCACTAAGATGCTTTCTGATGAAATGCAGTTAGCATGTAGAAGCTCTGACCAGATACAGCTTTAGCTTTCAGGCTTTATAACCACAGATCATTGAGAACAGAGGCAACTTGAGTCTGTCTAAGGAAACATGACCAAAGCATCCCTCAGTCCTTCCAGCGCAGAGGGGGCATTTCCCAACTGCCTTCTCTACACAGTGTCTTCCAGGCCATTGTTTCTGATGACCTTGGCATATTCCTTGGCTGCCCTGTATGGAGCTTGGGTTCTAGCAGGATCTTCAAAATCAACACGGGAGGGACCAAATAGTCTGTGGTATCTATTGTTCCACTCAAAATTATCCAGTATACTTGAAGATTGAATCCATCAATATGGATATCTGAAACATTGTTTTAAAAAAGAACCATGATAAAAACTGCATGGTACTGGTATAGTGACAGACAAGTAGACCAATGGAATAGAATTGAAGACCCAGAAATGAACCCACACACCTATGGTCACTTGGTATTTGACAAGGGAGCTAAAACCATCCAGTGGAAGAAAGACAGCATTTTCAACAAATGGTGCTGGCACAACTGGTTGTTATCATGTAGAAGAATGAGAATCGATCCATTCCTATCTCCTTGTACTAAGGTCAAGCCTAAGTGGATCAAGGAACTTCACATAAAACCACAGACACTGAAACTTATAGAGGATAAAGTGGGGAAAAGCTTTGAAGATATGGGCACAGGAGAAAAATTCTTGAATAGAACAGCAATGGCTTGTGCTGTAAGATCGAGAATTGACAACTGGGACCTCATGAAACTGCAAAGCTTCTGCAAGGCAAAAGACACCATCAATAAGACAAAAAAAACACCAACAGAGTGGGAAAGGATCTTTACCTATCCTAAATCAGATAAGGGACTAATATCCAATATATATAAAGAACTCAAGAAGGTGGACTCCAGAAAATCAAATAACCCCATTAAAAATTGGGGCTCAGAACTGAACAAAGAATTCTCATCTGAGGAATACCAAATGGCAGAGAAGCACCTGAAAAAATGTTCAACATCCTTAATCATCAGGGAAATTCAAATCAAAACAACCCTGAGATTCCACCTCACACCAGTCAGAATAGCTAAGATCAAAAATTCAGGTGACAGCAGATGCTGGCAAGGATGTGGAGAAAGAGGAACACTCCTCCAATGTTGGTGGGATTGCAAGCTTGTACAATCACTCTGGAAATCAGTCTGGTGGTTCCTCAGAAAATTGGACATAGTACTACCGGAGGATCCAGCAATACCTCTCCTGGGCATATATCCAGAAGATGTCCCAACCGGTAAGAAGGACACATGCTCCACTATGTTCATAGCAGCCTTATTTATAATAGCCAGAAGCTGGAAAAAACCCAGATACCCCTCAACAGAGGAATGGATACAGAAATTATGGTACATTTACACAATGGAGTACTACTCAGCTATTAAAAAGAATGAATTTATGAAATTCCTAGCCAAATGGATGGACCTGGAGGGCATCATCTTGAGTGAGGTAACACAATCACAAAGGAACTCACACAATATGTATTCACTGATAAGTGGATATTAGCCCAAAACTTAGGATACCCAAGATATAAGATACAATTTGCTAAACGCATGAAACTCAAGAAGAATGAAGACCAAAGTGTGGACACTCTGCCTCTTCTTAGAATTGGGAACAAAACACCCATGGAAGGAGTTACAGAGACAAACTTTGGAGCTGTGATGAAAGGATGGACCATCTAGAGACTGCCATATCCAGGGATCCATCCCATAATCAGCTTCCAAACGCTGACACCTTTGCATACAATAGCAAGATTTTGCTGAAAGGACCCAGATATAGCTGTCTCTTGTGAGATTATGCCGGGGCCTAGCAAACACAGAAGTGGATGCTCACAGTCAGCTATTGGATGGATCACAGGGCTCCCAAAGGAGAAGCTGGAGAGGGTACCCAAGGAGCTAAAGGGATCTGCAACCCTATAGGGGGAACAACATGATGAACTAACCAGTACCTCGGAGCTCTTGACTCTAGCTGCATATGTATCGAAAGATGGCCTAGTCGGCCATCACTGGAAAGAGAGGCCCATTCGACTTGCAAACTTTATATGCCCCAATACAGGGGAATGCCAGGGCCAAAAGAATGGGAATGGGTGGGTAGGGAAGTGTGGGGGGGGTATGGGGGACTTTTGGGATAGCATTGGAAATGTAATTGAGGAAAATATGTAATAAAAAATATTAAAAATTAAAAAAAAAGAACCATTAGCATTTCTGGGAAAGTTCTGAGAACAAAATGAACAATAAGTGCTGGATGCCTCTTTTTCCTGCTCTGCTAGGTATCTCTGTGGGAACAGACAAAATTCTTCTTTATCATTTTTAACCATAGAGACTCTGTCTTGAAATAAAATAAAGATAACATGGGTCCTAATGCATGTGTTAACTAGCTTGATTTAGTTATGCTACAGAATATACCTTGATCACATCCCATGCCAGAGCAAAGAGGAAATTTTGTCACTTAAAATAATCCCTCTTTCTAGTTTTCTGCTTGACCTGAGCAGGAGTTTCAGTTCAGAAGTTAAGTCATGGGCAGGCATGGGTGATAGAATGCCCAGAACCCCAGGACTCAGACGTCTCACACAGGAGGATGGGTGCAGGTTCAAGGCAAGTTTGTTTTACTTAATGAGCTGCACATGATCTTGGATCTTATCCAAAAATTAAAAGAAGTTACTTATTATTCTAATAATATAATCAGTCATTTTGACATCTGTCCCTTCTCTTAATGTACATTTTTCCAGTGCCCTTTCCAACACACACACACACACACACACACACACACACACACACACACACACACACACCGTTCCTAGTACCCAGAAGTGTATTCAGTTACAAACACCATCCACCATCAAGGTATAGCTTCTAAAAGCAAGGTAAACCCATTGGTCACTTGGACAAGATGATAGTCGCATGCCCAGGGAAGTGTGAAAATGTCCCTGTCCCTTATATTCCCATGAGCAAACTGGTACATGTCTTATAACTCTAAAATCACAAATGCCAAACTGCAAAGAGAGAGTACACAGCTCTGGCATGTCTACAGCCAAATACGGGAAGTCTAGAAACGCCATAGCAACCTCTGTTAATTGGTCACTGTAGCCCAATACCAAAGACAGGCTAGATTATAAACAATGGCCAATCATTTGTCATAATTCAAAAATGTAAGACATCCTAGATCAAGGCAATGGCAATCTCAGCATGCTGTAGAGTGCTATATCAAGGTATATTAATGACACCTTTTTGCTCTATCCTCATGCAGCAGGAAAGGCAAGTGAGCTCCATCCTGTCTTTTCATATATGGTCACTAATTCTACTGATGATGACTCCTTCTTTGCCTAATCATATCCCAAGGTCCTCATCTCATCATGTTGAGAGTTCTGACATCCACAGTAATTTTAGAGACACTCAACATGTATTCTATGTCTCACTGTTTATACCCTCCAGCTAGACTCAGAGTGCCTGAGAACTTTGAGAACCAAATAAATGACTATATACTCAACACTTGCACAACATCAACTAAACAAAAAATCTCAGCATGGAATGGGGACGGAGGCTCATGATGTCCCACACCTAGCTGAAGAGCTATTTGCAATTCATGGTGTCAAGGGGAGAGTTTTAGTTTTCTTCTGGTATGTGGATTCTGAGTGTCTATCCATGTTCCAGTAGGAGGCCTACAACTGTTCACATACACGCAGCACTAAATGAACTCAGAGTCTTAAAATATAGCATATTGATGGGGCTGGACAGATGGCTAAGTAATTAATAGCACTGAATATTCTTCCAGAGGACTCGAGTACAATTCCTAAAATCCACAGGACAGCTCAAACCTGTCTGTAACTCCAGGATCTGACATCCTCACACAGATATACATGCAGGCAAAACACCTATGAACAGTAAGTAAATAAATAAATAAATAAATAAATAAATAAATAAATAAAATATTGTCTTAGGAGGGGAAAGTTGTAGAGTGACATGGTAGAAAGCATAGATGAGAGAATGGGGTAGATTTGGTGAAAAGAGATTGTAAATATATGTCCTAAGTTTTCAAATAATAAAAAAGAAAAGAAAAATGAAAACATTGGTCCTTTGGTCCTAAACTGTACATATTAATAAATACAATATTCTCTATATAATTTTATGTGATTTTTCTAAGCTTATCATTTCTTTTCAAGCTAGAAGACCAAAGTGTAAAGAAATCTCTAAAACATTTCAGAGTGATTTTCATTGTTTGATATGGGGAATTGAGTTTATATTTCTAATTACTATTTTATGTTTCTCAGAATTCTGAAATTGTGTGACTCTTCCCTTGAGCACTTTCTGTTTGATAATCACAGTAAGCAAATTCGGTCTGTGATCCACTAAGATCTATTTCTCCATGTGGAAATCACAAGAAAAGGCTGGTTTGCTTAACAAGATGGCCACATCCCTCAATAAACAAGGAGAAAATGAACATTCATATAATGAATCAGATTTTAATTGAACTGGGAATGAGTCCTGTAGCTAGATATTTATCAAATGAAGCTCTACTTTCATTTTTTTTTCCTTTGGAATCAGTCTGTATTTTTTCAAGTTTACTATATATTGGTAGGTCTCTAAAGTGTTAAGAATTTTGTTTATAGAGTCAGATATTATGCAGACAAAATGTCCCTGACAGGCTAGTGGATATGTAACTCTAGGTACAGTTGTACAAAAAGACTAGCAAAGTGATTTGACTCAAGGGTTTTTATAAACAGTGAAGGGCAAGAATTCAACCAAGCTCTCTTATCTGTTGTAATTTGCCAACTATAATCTGGAAAATACCCTATTGTTTTGGTTTTGGTTTTGGTTTTGGTTTTGGTTTTGGTTTTGGTTTTGGTTTTGGTTTTGGTTTTGGTTTTGGTTTTGGTTTGTTTTAAGAATCCAATTTAAGTACAAAATGAGACATCTCTGTCTCAAGACTATGAAAGTCCACTACTCATATAGAAAACACTAATCTCAGTCTCCTCTTGGTAATTCAGGCTGGGGCTACGTGAGAACATGCATGCTTTCTTTCCCACTTGTAGAAATACTACTGCCCAACAAGAAAGCCTGCCAGGTACATAGCCTGACTATGTCTGCAAACACACACAGTTCCACGGATCATATATATACAGAAGGGCTGATTCATATGCTAACTCAGGGGATAAAAACGAGGCCTGCCTGCTTGGAAGGGAAAAAAGGAAATCTTGACAATTTCATTGTTAATGGCCAGGAGTGCAGCAGCAAGCACTAAACTGCCCGAGTGACACTGGTGGATGTATCTACATTGTCACTGCAGGAACACTCAAGTGGAGAATTACCTAGTTAGGTTCAAGAGCTAGCCTGCTGGAATCCTTCTCGCCAGGCCATCACTGGGAAAAATTACAAAACCACACCGGAACCTGCACGCCTCTCCTCTTCCAATCTCCTTGGGAACGGAAAGAGACCATCATCACATTTCTTGTCACCATGATTTATGAGGTCCCAGATCTTGGCAGGGAAAAAAGCACTTCTGAGAATTTGCTTTCTTTCTTTAACCAGAGTTGGAGGAAAAGTCAACACAGACCAATAGGAGTTTGGACAGCTACACAGTATGCAAGGATAAAAATGGTACCCATTGTAAAGTCAGAGTGGAATGTGGGATTACAAGACTATGGAAAGATGCGGGGATAAAAGTTTTACAGCTTGCTTCCAGTTATGCTCTTGTAGCTATAAGGAACCAACCCTCCCACCCCATGTGTGGTGTGTGTGTGTGTGTGCATGTCGTTCTCTTTGCATATATATATATATATATATATATATATGATCTGAAGGGGAAAATGGGGTAATTGAATCACAGTGGATGAGAGACAAAAGGAAGAATATCGGAAGTGGGTAAAGATGTCTGAAAAACTTACAAAGAATCATTATTACCTAAAATTATTGATAATACATAAAATTCTGTATGTACAAACAGATATATTTTATAAGAAATTTTCCCATTTGGTCTGACAATTCTCCCTCCAAACATCCACAGACAATATAAGGAAAGCATCAGCACCAGGCACGAGAAGGTGTCTTTTGAGTTGCTCATCAGGATTTATCAAGAGACTCCCCATACTTTATAGGCTATTGAGCACCACCACAGCAGGTAGAACGTAAGTTCCCATTGATGCAGACAGCGTAGAGTTCAAACACAGAGACTAGAGAAGCTGATCTAGACCTAACCTGAAAGCTTCCTCGCAGACAACTAGCTTTCATGGTACCAGAAGGTGCCAGGAAAGCTTCCAAGAGAGGGAAGAAAATAATAACCCTACCTATAAACTGTCACAACAACAACCAGCATGACACAGTAACCCTGAGGATGCAATAGTATATATTCTTTGGGCATAAAAATAGTTCTCTAAATGGTCTTAAGGCCTGATCAATAAGAAAAAAGGAAAGTCTGCTATTGCAAACCTAGCCATGTTTTCTGTAATCATAGATCTGGATAGAAAACCTACAACTGCAACTTCACTAAGCCACCATAATTCCTAACCACATTCTAAATATTGGTAATTATTCCTGCACTTAACTGTAGTTCTTTCTCCTCCCTAGTTGGAGTCTCTATTGTTGTGATGAAATACTTTCACCAGAATCAACTTGGGGAGTTGATTTCGATTGCATATCCAAAGTCACAGTCGACTGAAGGAAGTCAAGGTAGGAATACAAGCCAGGAGGAAAATTGGAGGTAGAAGCTGATGCAGAGTCTATGAAGGAGGGCTGCTTAGTGGCTTACTTCTCATGGCCTGCTCAGCCTGCATTTTTATAGAATGCAGGAACACCAGCCCAAGGGTGAAACCACCCACAATAGGCTGGGCTCTCCTCACAACAATCACTAATTTAGAAGATACACTATAGGCTGGTCTGCAGCCCGATCATATAGAGGCATTTTCTCAATAGGGTCCCTCCTCTCAGTGACTCTGGTTGTATCAAGTTATATAAAACCAGCCTGCACAAAGATCCCTTGTAAATTTTGTATTTACTGCTTCATAAAACCTATATCCTGTTATTCCTACTTTAATCCTTCATCCTCACCAATGGCCCTTTTATGCTTTGTTTTCTGTGGTAACTCACATCTGAGGATTTGGGGATGGGAACCACAGATTAGATAGAACATACAGTGTGTGTGTGTGTGTGTGTGTGTGTGTGTGTGTGTGTGTGTGTGTGTATAATATATATATATATATATATATATATATATATATATATATATATATTGGTTCTGGGTTACTTCACTCAGCATAATCTTTTTATATGCCCATCCATTTACTGCAAATTTCATTTTTTTCTTTAAAGCTGAATAGTATTTCATTGTCTATACATACCACATTTCCATTATACATTCATCTGTTGAAGGACATTTGAGTTGTTTTGATTTCCTGGTTATTGTGAAAAGGGCAGCAATGAACATTGCTGAACAGGTATCTAAAAAGTAGGAGGTTCAATTCTTTGGGAATATGCCAAGGAATGGTATAGCTGGGTTGTATGGAAGATTTAAGAAAAAATTTGAGAAAGACATTAGTAGACACTTTGCTGAACTCCAAGAACATAACAGAAATTGCTTCATTGGTGTCTAAAAAAATACATATACACAGCTGAATGAAATGTCAAAAGATAATGGAAAGTATTTAAAAACTGAATTAATAAAGAAATAGAACTGCACACTTTAATGAAGATGGAATCCAAAAAATCCCATATTCCCATTAGAAAACTCAGGGGAAAGCCTTACAAGTAGAAAGAATCCAGAAGAAGATAGAATATCAAAATTCAATGATAAAGTAGAGGAAGCCTGCAATGCTAAAGTAAACAAGGAAAGCAAATAAAAATGAAAAATTAAAAGCACAGAAAAGCAACATACATTAAATGTGGAAAATCATCAAAAGACCAAACATTTGAATTACAAGAATAGATGAGAGAAAATAATCCAAGATAAATGCCACAGACTAGGTTTTCATCTAGATCATAGAAGAAAACTTCCCTAACTAAAGTAAGACATATTCATACCAATACTATGGGGGGGGGGAAGATTGCACATGAACAGAAGGTAAGGTAAGACCACAATAACATTATGGCCATCTGCAATCCAAAGAGAGAAGCCCAGGAGAAGTTCACAACAACTGGAATCCTTAGAACCACTGGGAAACAAATTTCTGCAGATTCTAAGGCCAGTCACACTGACAATGAAGATTAATGATCACAATACTAGGTGAATGTTATATCTAACCAGACTCACCAATTGATGCCATATAGCAGTGTTTACTACAGTGTGTTTAGTGTAGTTTCAATGTCAGAGTTAGAGTGCTTGGAGCCTGGATATGTGAGAGACTCCACCAAAGGAAATTTATGCTAAAAGAAGAGGAATTTCTACAAGGCAACTCCTTCAAACCATGAATCACCACTGAAACTCCGTGGAGATGCGAAATTCTCAGTTGTACCTGAATGCACTTGACATCAACCTTCATTCTCATTCAATCCAAAGAAAGATTCCCAGTTACCATGCAGGATAGGTTAAATGGAAATCTACAAGGGGGGGGGGGCAAAGCTGTGCATGTGACATAACCTGGAAAAATGAGTATTAACAAATATAATTACAAAATCCAAGATAATGGTCCTGGATAATAGTGAGCCCTGAATGTAAAGCATCCATGTAGCAGAAGATAAAGGGAGAAGCAAAATCAGGAAGAAGATGCAAAGAAAGGTGGAGGTGCTAGCAGCTACCAGAAGACATTGAGAATCATGGAGCAAATTCTCTTCCTTAACCTCCGAAAGGGAATTCTGACCCTGCTGAAACCTTAGTTTTGGAATTCTGGTTTTTAGAACTGTAAGAGAATATATTTCTGTCGTCTTTAAGTCACTAGGTTTATGGTAATTTGCTAGCATACTCATAGAAAACTCTTTCAGAGTGGTTGCCAAATGGACTCAGAGTCCTAAACCACCCACCTGGTCTTACTGGGGGCTTACAACTCACTCTCTCTCTCTCTCTCTCTCTCTCTCTCTCTCTGTCAAAGCCAGAGAGAAATCCTTCTGGGGACACAGTTTGAGGCTGATTTTCTGGCAAATGCCCACACACTAAGTTTGAAAATGTGATTCTATGAGTTTCGTTGAACAGTACAAGTTCACTACAATCGAAGAAGAGCGTTGGCTGGGTAGCATCCTGCAGGAGACCTGGCACACTGTCTGCTTTCTCTTTCTTTGGAAAGAAATAAAGGCATTGGGATGACCTAAACAAAGAAAGATGCACAATAAGACTCTCTTTCCACTCCCCAGTTTAACATGTGTACCTGGACAGCATCTGTGAAAACACGCAAATCACCTCAACATAGGAGACCCCACCTGCAGATGGAGACTCATGGTGAAAAGAGCCACATGACCATAACTCTCTGAAAAGAGAGTCTTTGAATATCAGAGTTAATTTTTAAATATTTTATAGGAAAATGCCAATTAGCCAGAAATGAGCTCCACAGACTTCTTAATTAACTAGTATTCCTACTCTTTCTATTACACTTGGGGAGGGGGTATGCTGCAAATAGCAAGCAATTGAAGGGAATCATGGGATCATATAAAAATTCATAATTGTAAAGCTAATCTGAGACTAGGTATATGTCTGTATCAACTTCCACAGTTTCTTTTGCTGTATTAATTATGCAGTTACTTCTGTTCTGGCCAAGAAGTTGCTATTACAGGAACCAATGTTCTTCCCAGCCAGAGGTTCATCATAAAGGCTCATTCTTTCCCCCCTATCCCTTTCTCTACCCTTTTCCCTGACTTCTTTTTCTCTGGAATATGGTTTCCTTTCCTGTAAAATGGAGGTATTAGCATATCTTCATAGGCTAATGGTGAGCATTAAATAAATTAATACATATAGCTCTGGGAAAAATTCTCACTCCCTAGTAAAGCCTAACACACAGTACTTAGTGGTTGCAATTGTGGCTTTTATTGCTCTCCAAGTCTGGGAGGGTGAGAAGTGAAAATCTGTTCCATCTCTTCTTCCATCTGGTTTCCAAACACTTTCAGAGGACGTAGAGTCAGCACAAAGTGCTCAGTGCTGAGAAGCAGTGAAATCGGGTGCCAAGGGAAAGCACAGCATCTGGGACAGGGTTATGCTCTGTGGGAATGGGTCAGCTGTGGGTCAGGAGAAGAAGTCAGTACTGACATGGAACTTTGGACGATGCTTCCAGAATACAGGGTGGTCCTGCAGCTCCCCTAGTTAAGAGAAAAATGAAAGAATTAGGAGTATCCTACTTGACATTTCTAGGACAAATGGGTAGCACCTATCCTATGTTTATGAAATAAATGTGTTTCAAGCAAAAATCAAGGAATAGTGTATATAGTGATACTTTATACTCGTTTTTTTCAAAAGTCACAATTTCAGCCTATAAGTAAGGCAAGTATTCATCAAATTATTACAACATGGGCATTTAATCATAGTCTCTGAAAGGTAGAGGGGATATAAGAAACAACTATATCATTTACTGATTGCTTGAGTTGCATTTCAAATGTCCATTATGTGTTAAATCCTTTCTTTGTTACAATGAACCTGGCAGATAATATCATCATGTATAGTTTACAGAGAAGAGTCCTGGTGTCTAGGAAGGTTAAGTAACCTTTGTAAGGTTCATGCAGCAAGGAAGTGGGCTGAGACAGGAACTCAAGAGGGCAGTAGCAGCAAAGACTACATATAAAGCCTGCACAGTTAGAAGATTTATTTTAATCGGACCATATGGGA
Source organism: Mus caroli (assembly GCF_978045245.1). Classification (NCBI taxonomy): domain Eukaryota; kingdom Metazoa; phylum Chordata; class Mammalia; order Rodentia; family Muridae; genus Mus; species Mus caroli. Next base: position 52,911,557 of record NW_028227259.1, on the reverse strand, counting down.
TATGGCAAATGACCACTTTGCTTAATGAAATAGAGCCCATGGATCCAACAATGAGTTGGAATGACATAGTTCCCTCAGCCAAGGTAATTCTTTTCTTAGCAGAATCTGACTTTGACTGATTGTCACCAGTTGTTATTGTGTGAATGTGAAATGTTCCCCACATAGGCTGGTGTCCCTGGTGATTTAGAAGATGGGGCTACCTGGAGGAAGTAGGAGTAGGCCTTCAAGTTTATCGTCCCACCCACTTCCTGTACTTATGGCTCCCTGATATATTGAGATTCAATTAATCTCTAGTCACCATGGGCTTCCTGTCACCATGATGGATTTATATCCTCTCCAACTGTGAGCCAAAATAAATCCTTCTTCCCTTAAGTTGATTTTTGTCAGGTACTAGGTAACAGCAACAGAAGGTTTAAAAACGGATGAAGGTTTATATACTGATGGAGAATAAATGGGAATAGATGAGGGAAATATGCTGCATTGCTCAAATATATACTGTGAAGCCAGTTGATTAAACAAAACCTACCTCAACTGCTAATAGCCTAATAGAAATTGAGTGCCACAGATCCTTTTGCTTCCAAAATATTAACTTTCTTCCTGCCTCAGCAGCCACCTTATGCGGTACTAGACGCTAGACCTTACAGCTATTATCATTCTCAAGATCTGGGACTCTCTGCTTCCATCTTCACCAACATAAAGGGCTCTACCTTTATCCAGTTGTCCACCTTTTGATTAAATTCTTACATTGATGAATCCAACTGGTAGATCACATAACACTTTGGCCCACCGAAACCAGAGAAAATCTTGGAGAGAGAAAGCACAGATGTCTGGATGTCTCTTGAGTGGAACAAGTGCATTCAACCAATGTTGGGCAGTCAGATGATGTGACAGGTATTTACCACTCTAGATGAGCAAAGACCAGAGCAATCTGAGAGAAGGAATAGTGCATGTGAAAACTCAGATATAGGAGAGCCCCTGTAAGAGAGATTAAAAGAGTGATTGATTTGATGCCATCAAAAAGAATAGCAGGGAAATACCACAAGGAAGACCTAAGATTAGTTCCTCATCAAGGATGTCTCTTAGCTTTACTCCACCAGGGATAGAAAATCATTGAAGAATTTTAAGAAGGAAAGTTATTTTAGCTAATTTGCACATATAAAAGTTTACTGTGACCTCTGTAAAGAACAGATCTGAGCATGGATGGAGTGAAGTGGCAAGAACAGAGAAGGAGTAAAGCAGGCAGAGGTGATGGTAAGCAATAGGCTGAGGACAACGGGAGGGATGTAAGTGAAAACAGAAGTGAACTGGTTTGATATGTCCTCAAATTAAAGCAACAAGATTTACCAGTATGCTGACAATTTGTGAAGAAGGAGATAAAAAAGCAAAGAACAACTCCATTGAAAATTGTGTCAATCTCTGGATTAGGAAATACTGGACACAGACAGTTTTTGGCAGAGAAGCCGGGAAGACAGTGAAGCTTGGTTATAATGACCTAACACTGCTTTTCTTGACATCCAAATAGAAGATCAAGGCGCAGTCTGAGATGTTGATTTTAATTTTAGAATTTTCACACAGAGATGATAATTGAAATCACGACTGTTAAGAGGCATAAGAGAATAAGACCAAAGAAAACAACAACAACAATAAAGACAAAAAGAAAAATAAACAACAACAACAAAAAAAGAAATGTGAGCATGAGGTTGACAGAATTCTAACAACTGAAGCTGAGGCTCCAACTCTCCAGCCTATGTTCGCCACCAGAAAGGATATGGAAAGTTCCAAGTCTGAAGCATGAAGACTCAGAGATATGAAGAATCCAAGCTACTCTGGGAACTACAGTACCAGATGGTATAGAGAGCACAATATATATGGAAGTAGAAGAGTACCTTGAACCATCAGTCCCCTAAGAGCAAAACACCTTCTCTGATCTTTCAGACCTTAATTATGGATTCTGCCATTCTGCACAAGACAGCATGGTTTTCTTGGTCTTCCTAGAATGTACTGAGCACATGTAAACCTTGTGGCCTTTACGTTGACATTGACCTGCACCTACTATTATTCTTTGGTCTCATTGCTGCCATTCTACTCTTCACCCAAAGTCATCCCCATAACAGATCTTTTCTGATGCTCGAATTTAAATGATTCATAATGACCCACTCTCTTTCACATCATCCCATACTACCATTTTGAGGAATTTATTAAATAAAGGTCTTGCTTGTGCATTCGATTTTTGTTGTTCACCTTAATGAGTAGATGGATGTTTCTTGTGATTAAAAGAGACTTTATCTTTTTTTATCTTTAAAATTTAATACCATATGACCTTCTTCACTCTCCAAGGCAGATGATGGAGTATTTGTTAAAAGAAAAGTGAGGAGAGGAAGAAAGAGAAATGGAAAGGGGAGAAGAACAAGGATAAATGGGAAGATAGGAAAGATATATGGGAAAAATTGGGAAAGAATGAAGGAAGGATTGTCTTGAGATGATCTCAAAAAACCCTGGTTTCATCATCCCCATCATAGTCTTAAAATCTTAGCATGTCCAGGCTAATCAGCCCAGTGGGTTCACCCAGTAAACAATGATTTCAAGTCTCTACCTCATAAATGAATCTACTTTATCTCAATGATACTTTCTTCCATGGCAATGAATCTCTGATTCCAGGCTCAATGTGTCTATTCTACCTGTCTACCTATTAATTCCAGAGTGTACAGGTACTACCTTGGAGTTTCCCACTTTGTGATATTTCAACAAATCTTTCTTACTATCTCCACATCTGCTACTGTATATCCACTTCTAGTTCTCAATATATTTCAAAGGACCTCTGTATGTCCCTTGCAAGTGGTTCTTAGAATTCCTCATGAATGTTTTCCTATGATAATTCTAATATCTCTTGATGCTGTGGAATAGGGTCACTACTCTCTCCTAGGCCAAGTGTTGAACTTGACTGTCAATACTCTGTTATTTAGAGTCCAAAGTAGAGGTCCTGGAGAAAGAACTTTTATAATATGCTCTTATCCCTTACCTAAAGTAGAAACCTTAGAATCGCTATAATTATATAGTCCATACAAATATTGATCTACCTGCAGATTAAAAAAAAAAGGTTCCTCAACCAACTACACCACCTAAAGTAGACTTTAAATTTAGTAACCTTTAAAGAAAGCATTTGGTACATAGAAATATCAGCCAGATATTTCTACATTCATGTGAAAGGCTAAGTTCTAGGTTCCATGGTTGTATAAAAGTAATGTTGATATCATAGTATATGTAAAAAATCATGAGAAACCTTAACATGAGTGCAAACAAAAATAAGTAGCTTACTCTAAGTGTCTCATGTCTTTCAAATTATGTCTTCCCAAATCACATGCAGAATGGATGGATGAATCTTAACATTTCTTAACTTTTTCTTCCACTTCTTCCTTGATAGAATTAGCTTCTATTTCATTATATAAGTAAGATTACTTGTTTAAAGTCCAACTTGTACTCCAGACTCTGTGCCCCAGAAAGTCAGGAAGGACCTGGATTCTATATCCCTGTGCTTAATTTACACTGCTTAAAATGAATGGCTGTAAGTAGATATTATATTGGACATTTCGTCAGTAATATAAGAGCATAAGAAAGCAGTTATTAAAAAGTATAATGACTTTTTGACCAAAGTGACAGAATTCATTTCCAAATTCAACTTTTCAGAGTAATCAGGAGAAGATGTAGAACGTTCTATTCTTCCACTCAAATATTTTTATATTTGTATTTTGCATATTGGGAACCAGACTGCATTGTTGTTCCTTAATTCCTAGACCAAGTCTCTCTTCAACATTCCTATATGTATACAACCAATGCCAAATAAATCATAGCTGATGCTCCATAAGAAGCCATTGTCAGAGATGTCTATGCCACCTTCTGTCACTAACAAAGGAAGAATAAGCTCACCATACGGCTACTATAATACTCAGAGTGCCTGGGTGCAGCAGCCACCGTAATTGCTTAGAGCTACAAAGCACAAGAAGACAAGCAATAAAGAGCTGAGAAGAAAGAACACTGACACTTCTTTAAAATGCACCTGTGTATTTTTCAGTTTTCACATGCTGGCACCAAGTTCAAGCCCAGGTGGGCAATGCCTCCACCCAGACTGCCCATCCTGGCCTAATGCACAAGTCTGGCCAGTCTGCTTTTTAAGGACAAGGAAGGACATTGTTTGGTGATGTGGGCACAAGCTGTTCAGGGAAGAGACTTCGCTCAGCACATTTCAGCTCTGGAGGAAGGCTGGGCTTATTTCTGAGAGCCACATAAAATAAATAATCATGCAACTGCAGATTCATTCTGATAGGGCTTCTGACAGCTGCTCCGAGAGGTGGGTCCTTGCAAGCCCATCTTTCAACAGTGAACTGACCCAAAGATCCAGGAAAGCTCCAGACAGGACCATATGGCCGAGAATAAAAACATATTTCAAACTCTGTTTATTATGCATATCTTTCAAGGGTTCACTACTCTGTGATGAAACATTGCACCTGCAAGGCTTTAATAAGCTTCCCATGCAAGTACAATTATAAAATCACAGACACCTGAAGACTTTGGCTTCTCTGCTACTCAGACAAGCACTGCCCACTGATGACTGGTCTCATTTTTTTTAAATTATATGGGCTCGCAGCGTTTTCTAAGCTGTGATCAATACTTATTCAGAAAATAAAACTCCTTGTAGACTACAGAGTGAGAGCCATAAAATCCTGTTCTGCCTAAACTTTGGGAACACCAACATTATTACATACAAAGCTCACCAGTCTACCCAAAATCCAATGAAACAGTTCTCATGAAGTCCTGCAAAGCCAGGAGAGCATTTCATATGAACTAAGAGTGGACCTCAGTTATCATTAATACCCCTAGTGAGGCATGGTTTTTCTTAACAATTGGGTCCTAGAATTCCACATCCCTTCCAAATCTTTGAGAAGCACAGGGTTCATGATTTTCTCAATGAATATCCACTGAGAGACTATTGTGTGCTAAACTGCAGGCTATGTGTGCAGTATCCGGAGGTGATGTTCTCATTGGGAAGATGGTGTCAACAAAAACTGGTTTGAGAATACACAAAAACATGGGGTATGAAAGACACTAGGCATATGCAGACTTAACCATCCTGTAAAGGCTAGGCCAGAATCTTGAAGGAAACAGGCAGTCTGAATGGGAACTGGAAAATTACTTGGGTTCTCCAGCTAGTCATAAAAGTGATGGTATGTAGCATATCAAGGTTAGAAGAATGTACTTGCATTATCATCATTGGTCTAAGCAGTATGACACCTCTCAGGGCTCTAATTTCTATTTCTTCTCTAGCCTGAGAGTGAACAAAGCATTCATATCCAAGATTGTTCTCACAGCTTAGTGGCTGGCTACCATGTATGATCACTATATCACACTGCATTGCAATCTCTCTCTCTCTCTCTCTCTCTCTCTCTCTCTCTCTCTCTCTCTCTCTCCCCGTCCCCTCATGTGTATTATGTCTCAACCTCGCTACCCACCCTCACTCCTTCTCTCCAACTATCTCCCTCCCTCTCACCCTCTCTTCCCCCTCCTTCACTCTCTCCTTTTCTCCGTCACTCTCCTTCCCTCACTCCCTTCTTTCTCCAAACCGATAATCTAGGTGAAATTTGTAAGCTGTGTATCTTTTTGCCCAAACAATGCCCATAAGTCCCAATCTTTATTTTAGGAATGGTTTAGCCAATTTAAGTTGATTGAACCTAAAGGATCTTTGAGAGTCACAGAATGACTGTATCCTTCTGAGGGGTAAAAGAGAAACTAGTCTGTTTCTTGTAGGCTTTGAAAGACTTCTGACAACTCCATTGCAGGAGGACACAGGACACAGAATGACGCTCAAACGCTGTACCAATGCCTCATATGGAACATGTGACTGACAGCACTATGCCCAAGCAGAGTCTATTTCTATTCAACTCACTGACTTTCATATATCCACGATGGCGTTTTGGTTGGTGCATTTAAAAAGACACAAATGTTTCCATGAGGCATGAGCAAAGAGAGAGAGAGATTAGAGAATATGTAACAGGCTGGATTTCTCTTTGAAGTACAGAGAACACCATCCAGCAAATGGAGAGGGGTGTCTGCAGAACTTTAGTTTCCTCTGGCTCATAGTAGGAGAGCTCAGATCTTTACATTCCACCCTTTCACAAAATAATCACTGCCCTGGTTTCAATTGCAATACATATATTCAATGGTAAGGCACTTAACTGCAGTAGTGGAAACCCACAGACCACCTCTCCCTGCTACTGATTACATTGGAGAGCAGCTTTTGCAAATGAGCAATGGGATGAATTTGTTAGCTCCCCTTTGGAGCTAATAAAATAGCAAAATTCACATTTGCAAGGCGTTTACAGGATGCCAAGCTCAGTTTGAAGTTTCCCATGCACGAAGCACTTGCTCTTTCCTACAGCCCTATAATATAGCTCCTATTACTGTTCCCATTTTACCCAATGAGATACCTGAGGCACTGTGAAGCCATTCCATTTGCCCAAGGCCTTGCATTTGGAGTGAAACTCTAGCATAGTCTCCTCTTGCAGAATGGAGTGGATTAGCAATTTGAAGAGAATGCTTGAAGGACAGCTATCTCACCCTATTTTCATTAAGTATAAAAGTTAGTCTTGCATTCAATCAATATCTATTGCTTTTCTCCCAAGCTACAGGGAATATAGGAACAAATAGGGTGATAACCCTTCCTGTCTTCAAGGGCTCCTCTATGAAAGAAGAGACATGTCAAGGAGCAGCTGTAGTGCAGTGATCTGATGAAAACGCTGTGTCCTGCAAGGGCAAAACAAGAAACTCCTAGTTTAGAAAAAGTTTTGGAGAAAAGGAACAACCACAGAATGCTTCTTAATCCATTTAATTTTATTTTTGAGAATTTCATATATGAATTTGCATCATTTTCCCTCTCTCCCCTTTCAACTTCTCTCATGCCTTGTCTACTCCTCCTAAAATTAGTGAGTTCTTCTATAATTGTTATTAATACATACATATTTACATATCTTTATACCACATGTAAATATATATAAAAATCCAATGTGCTGAGTCCATTTAGTTTTGCTTATATGTATATGCATTTAGAGTTGACCATTTGGTAATTGATAGGGGTATCATCCATGAAAACTACTGATTAATCCTTTCTCAGAACTTATTATTTGCCTGTAGTTCTTCATCTGTGGATAGGCCCAGCCCTGTTAGAGTTCTCCCATCCATGCTGGTATGTCAACTGGTGCCTGTCATTGTACAGGTCTTGATTTGTTTGTTTGTTTTATTTTTATTATTGAATATTTTATTTATTTACATTTCAAATGTTATCCCCTTTCCCGGTTTCCCCACAGCAAATGCCCTATTCCCTTACCCCTCCCCCTGCCTCTATGAAGGTGACCCCCCCCCCACCGGAACTACCCACTCTCACCTCACTGCCCTGGCTTTCTCCTACACTGGAGCATTGAGCCTTCAGTCTTGTTTAGACAGCATATTAAGATTTCATGGTTTTGTCCATCAATTGCATACACTAGCAAGAGTTTGCTGAAAGGACCCTGATATAGCTGTCTCTTGTGAGACTATGCAGGGGCCTAGCAAACACATAAGTGGATGCTCACAGTCAGCTATTGGATGGATCACAGGGCCCCCAATGAAGGAGCTAGAGAAAGTACCCAAAGAGCTAAAGAGATCTGCAACCCTATAGGTCGAACTACATTATGAACTAACCAGTACCCCTGAGCTCTTGACTCTAGCTGCATATGTATAAAAGATGGCCTAGTCGGCCATCACTGGAAAGAGAGGCCCATTGGACATGCAAACTTTATATGCCCCAGTACAGGGGAGCGCCAGGGCCAAAAAATGGGAATGGGTGGGTAGGGAAGTGGGGGGGGGCATATGGGGGACTTTTGGGATAGCATTGGAAATGTAATTGAGGAAAATACCTAATAAAAAATACTTTAAAAATGAAAACAAAAAGATTTCATCGGTGCAGCTTCCCTATCTTATTCATAAGAAACTATTTCACAGCAGACATACTGATTCTCTAACTCTTACATTCTTTCTTCCACCTATTCCTGGAAATTTACTGAGCCATAACCACTGGAGTTGTGCTGTAGGTATATCAGCTAGAGTTGAGCATGCCACCAGCAGCTGTTCTCTCCATTTTGGTAGTACATGATATTGGAGTAGCCCTGAAGAGAAGGCCAAGGTGGAGATGCTGGTTTTAAGCTATTCGCCCGAGTGTTTAGAGAGAGTGAACATTTCTGAAGTATGCAGCATATAAACTTAAACCTCGGGGAAGTAAGTGGACAAGTACCAAGTCTAAATCTGAATCTAGGAAAAGGCAATGCTCCTGATCAAAGATAGCTACTTCATCTATTCCTTTTGAAATGCACTTCTGTCCTTAATAAATTAGATGAATGCTTTTCTGCACCATCATGGAAAAAGGAATCCACTTCACTCAGTCTGTTATCCCCATAGTAATTTTACCCAGAAACATCCTCACCCACACACCCCATGTATCTAACCACATATCTAAGTACCTCATTGTCTAGTCAAATTGATACAAAATTAATGGTCTTAAAAATATCTAATATGAACTTAGCTGGGGACAGAGCTGGTGCTCCAAACCCCCTCCCACACCCAGAGACACCTTGACTTCCAGGAGGTCTTTCACAACCAGGCTCACAGGTGAGACACACTCCCCCCAAACAACCCCCACCCCATCCCCCACCCTCACATGCCCATCCCCACCCCAATACCTGGTCTAACTGTAATCCCCACTGCCCTGCCAGATACACATTTTCAGCCCATAACTCAGGACTGAGCCAGCATTCCAGAACCCTCCCACACCCAGAGACACCTTGACCCCCAGGAGGCCCTTGATAACCACACTTCCAGAGACAGCCTGACTCAAGGACGTCCATCATAACCAGACTCACAGGAGGGACAGAATCCAGTCAGAGACAGCAGGCCAGTTAGGACCTGAGATACCCAAACAAGAGGCAAGCACAAGAACATAAGAAACAGAAACCAATTCCACTTAGCAACTTCAGAACCCAGTTTTCCCACCACAGCAAGCAATGGATTCCCTAACACGCCTGAGAAGCAAGATTCTGACCTAAATTCCCATCTCATGAAGATGATAGAGGACCGTAAGGAAGACATAAATAACTCCCTTAAAGAAATACAGAATAAGTAAATAAATAAATAAATAAATCACCAGGTAGAAGCCCTTAAAGAGGAAACACATAAATCCCTTAAAGAAATACAGGAAAACACAATCAAACAGGTGACAGAATTGAACAAAACTGTCCAGGATCTAAAACTGGAAATAGAAAAAATAAATAAACCACAAAGGCAGGCAACCCTGGAAATGGAAAACCTAGGGAAGAATCAGGAGTTACAGATGTAATCATCATCAACAGAATACAAGAGATAGAAAAGAGAATCTCAGCCATAGATGATACCATAAAAGATATTGACACAACAGTCAAAGAAAATAGAAAGTACAAAAGCTCCTAACCCAAAACATCCAGGAAAATGAGGATAAAATGGAAAGACCAAACCTAAGAATGATAGGTATAGAAGAGAGTGAAGATTCCCAGTTCAAAGGGACAGGAAACATCTTCAACAAAATCATAGAAGAAAATTTCCCTAGCCTAAAGGAAGAGATGGTCATAAATGTTGAAGAAGCCTACAGGACACCAAATAGATTGGACCAGAAAAGAAACTTCTCAATTCACATAATAATCAGAACACTAAATGCACAGAACAAAGAAAGAATATTAAAAAGTGGTAAGAAAAAGAGGCCAGCCGGGCGTGGTGGCGCACGCCTTTAATCCCAGCACTCAGGAGGCAGAGGCAGGCGGATTTCTGAGTTCGAGGCCAGCCTGGTCTACAAAGTGAGTTCCAGGACAGCCAAGGCTACACAGAGAAACCCTGTCTCGAAAAACCAAAAAAAAAAAAAAAAAAAAAAAGAGGCCAAGTAACATATAAAGGCAGACCTATCAGAATTACACCAGACTTCTCAATAAAACTCTAAAGGCCAGAAGATCTTGGACAGATGTCATGCAGACCCTAAGAGAACACAATTGCCATTCCAGACATAACAGAAACTGAAGAAATTCAGAAAATCATCAGATCCTACTACAAAAGCCTATATTCAACCCTATCCAAACACAACTACATGACCTAATACAGCAATTTAAGATGTTGATCACGAAATGGAGAGATGGCTCAGAGGTTAAGAGTGCTGACTGTTCTTGAGTTCAATTCCCAGCAACTACATAATGGCTCACAACCACCTGTAAGGAGATCTGCTGCCCTCCTCTGGCTTGCAGGCATACATGCAGGCAGACATTGTACACGTAATAAATAAATCTTTTTTTTTTAGATACTGATCTCTGAACGATAGGACACAGAAAATACAAAATATATAGTAATGTCCAAGGGAAAAATGAAAAACTTATACAGCAGTTTCCTTTGTGGGAAACGGCACAGACACAAACTGAACCACTTAGCTGTTAGCCAGCGTGATCGGCATGATTGGATAGAACATGAGGTTCCTTATTGGAAGGCCCTTCCTTCAAAGGCTGTGAAGTGAAGAAAAACTACCAGAGAGAGGCCCCGATTGTTTAACTCTGGTGTGAATCGTGAGGACCATTTACTCTCCCTCACCCCCTACTTGAATGCTCCCATGGGAGACCAAGCTGGACAGCCTCTCTGGGCTCCTCGTGCTATGTTCAAAAGACGGAACAGTTAGGGGCTATTTTCCAACAGCGTTAGTGTGCTGGTCTGTGTAGTCCCTGAGAGGAATGACCAGGGAAGCCTGAATGCCCGGTGTATCAAGCTGTGAAACTACTCTCCTGGGGACACTCTTCACCCCAACCCCAACAGCCAATTACTCAGAAGCCATTTAGTAAATGAGATCATTCAGTATGCTAATTGGAGCCTCAGAAAGTAAAGTTGCAGGGAGAGAGAGGCTAACACCCTATGGCTAGCTCTCCCTTTCTGGTATATCTTAGAATGGACAGTGATGCTGGGCTGCCTCACTCAAATACCAAGAGTTGTACTTACAATCGATAACGACTTACAAGCTTATTCTGGTCCAAGTTTCCTCACCTGAGAAATGGGGATAACAGTACTTATTCATGAGGTTGAGAGTCCTATACCACACATGGAAATTACTTACTGTCTGCTGTGTGTGCCACAATCTTAAATGAGAGAAATATGGATGAGGTTGCATGGAAAATGTTCCCAAGGGCATGATTGAAGACTTGTGCACAGCTAGTGGTACTATTGCTGAAGGTGTGGGACGTTTGAAGCCAAACGTTAAGGGAGTAGCTCCCTGAGAGTAGGCCCTGAGGATTTATAGTTCAGTCATACTTTCTGCTGGTTTTCAGGTTCATGACTTAAGGAGCAATGTTTCCACCCATGCCCTCTCCCTGCTGTTGTACCTTCTGGCATGATGGAGTGTGTTCTCTAGAAATGTAAGCCCTCCCTTTTTTAGGTTGCTACTTGACTGGCATTGAGTTATTGCAATGAGAAAATTACTAATACAGCGTATGTTTTTAATGTTTGCAAATGAATAAATTTAATCTGATTGATTATGTAGGTCTAAATAGATATGTTGTTTTTTCATATTAACTTTTAAGTTTAAATTTTTTATTGGATATTTTCTTTATATACATTTTGAATGTTTTCCCCTTTCCAGTTCTTCCCTGCAGAAACCCCCCTATCCCATCCCCCACCCACCCACTCCCATCCTCCCACACTGGCATTCCCCTACACTGGGGCACCAAACACCCTCAGGTACAAGGGCCTCTCCTCCCACTGATGACCTTCCAATAAGGCCATCCTCTGCCACATATGCAGATAGCACCATGGGTTCCTCCATGTGCTTTCTTTGGTTGGTGGTCCAGTCCCTGGGAGCTCCAGGAGGTCTGACCGGGTGGCACTTTTTCTCCCTCTATGGGGATGCAAACTCCCTCAACTCCCTCAGTCCCTTCTCCAACTCCTTTTCCTGGGACCCCTGAATTCACTTCAGTGGTTGACTTCAAACTTCAACCTCTGTATTTGTCAGGCTCTAGCAGAGCCTCTCAGGAGGTAGCCATGCCAGGCTTCTATCAGCAAGCAGTTCCTGGCATCCACAATATGGTCCAGGTTTAGTGGCTGTATATGGGATAGATACCCAGGTGGGGCAGTCTCTGGATGGCCTTTCCTTAAGTCTCTGCTCCACATTTTGTTTCCATATTTCCTCCTGTGAGTATTTTGTTCACCCTTCTAAAAAGCACTGAAACTTCCACATTTTGGTCTTCCTTCTTCTGAGGTTTCATATGGTCTGTGAATGGAATCTTGAGTATTCTGAACTTTTGGGCTAATATCCACTTATCATTGAGTGCATCCAATGTTTATTCTTTTGTGACTGAGTTACCTTATTCTGGATGATATTTTCTAGTTCCATCCATTTGCCTGCAAATTTCATGAAGTCATTGTTTTTGAAAGCTGAGTAGTATTCCATTGTGTAAATGTACCACATTTTCTGTATCCATTCCTCTGTTGAGAAACATGTGGTTGGTTTCCCTATTATACATAGGGCTGCTATGAACAAAGTGGAGCATGTGTCCTTATTACATGTTGGAGTATTTGCTGGGTATATGCACAGGAGTGATATAGCTGGGTCCTCAGGTAGTACTATGTCCAATTTTCTGAGGAACAGCCATACTGATTTCCAGAGTGGTTGTACCAACTTGCAATCCCATCAGCAATGGAGGAGTGTTCCTCTTACTCCACATCCTTGCCAGCATCTGTTGTCATTGGAGTTTTTGATATTAGCCATTCTGACTGGTGTGACGTGGAATCTCAGGGCTGTTTTGATTTGCATTTCCCTGATGACTAAGGATGTTGAACATTTCCTTAGGTGCTTCTCAGCCCTTCAAGGTTTCTCAGTTGAGAATTTTCTGTTTAGCTCTGTACCCCATTTTTTGGAGATTTTTTTTCTACTTCTAGCATGCTTAGCATTCCAAATACATTTTTTCTTTTTCTTTTTTATTATATATTTTCTTTATTTACATTTCAAATGTTGTCCCCTTTCCTAGTTTCCCCTCCGAAAACTCCCAATGTCTTCCCCACTCCCCTCTCACCAACCCACCCACTCCCACTTCCTCGCTCTGGCATTCCCCTATTCTTGGGCACATAACCTTCATAGGACCAAGGGCCTCTCCTTTCATTGATAAACTTCTAGGCCATCCTCTGCTACATATGCAGCTAGAGACATGAGTCTCACCATGTGTTTTCTTTGGTTGGTGGTTTAGTCCCAGGGATCTCTGGAGATACTGGTTAGTTCATATTTTTGTTTCTCCTATGAGGCTGAAAACCCCTTTAGCTCCTTGTCTGTACCCCATTTTTAGTAGGATTATTTGGTTCTCTGAATTTTAATTTCTTGAGTTCTTTGTATATATTGGATATTAGCCCTCTATTGGATGTCAGATTGGTAAAGTTATTTTCCAAATCTGTTGGTTGACATTTTGTCCTATTGACAGTGCCCTTTGAGTTATTGAAGTTTTGCAATTTTATGAGGTCCCATTTGTCAATGCTTGATCTTAGAGCATAACCCATTGGTGTTCTGTTTAGGAACTTTTTCCCTGTGCCCATGTGTTTGAGACTTTCCCTCGCTTTCTCTATTAGGTTCATTGTATCTGGTATTATGTGGTGGTGTTGATCCACTTGAACTTGAGCTTTGTATAGGGATAGAAGAATGGATCAACATGCATTCTTCTACATGCTGACTGCTAATTGAACTAGCACCATTTGTTGAAAATGCTGTCCTTTTTTCCATTGAATAGTTTTAGCTCCTTTGTCAAAGATCAAGTGACCGTAGAGTATAGGTTCATTTCTGGGTCTTCAATTCTATTCTGTTGATCTACCTGTCTGTCACTGTACAAATATCATGCAGGTTTTTGGGTTTTCTTTTTTACTTTATTGGATATTTTCTCTATTTACATTTCAAATGTTATCCCCTTTCCTAGTTTCCCCTCTGAAATACCCATTCTCCCTATCCCTTCCCCCTTCCCCCTACTCACCAATCCACCCACTCCAGGTTCCTGGCTCTGGAATTCCCCTACACTGGAGCACAGAGACCTCACAGGAACAAGGGCCTCTTCTCCCATTGATGTTCTATTAGTCCATCCTCTGCTACATATACAGTTGGAGTCCCACAACGTATACAATTTGGTTGGTGGTTTAGTCCCTGAGAGCTCTGGGGACACTAGTATGTTCATACTGTTTTTCCTCCTATGGGGCTGGTAAGCCCCTCAAGTCCTTGAGTCCTTTCTCTAAATCCTTCATTGGGAACCCTGTGCTCAGTCCAATGGATGGCGGTGAGCATCCACCTCTGTATTTGTCAGGCACTGGTAGCACATCTCAGGAGAGAGCTATATCAGGCTCCTGTCAGCAAGCTCTTGTTGGCATCCACAATAGTGTTTGGGCTTGGTGACAGTATATGGGATGGATCCCCAGATTGAACAGTCTCCGGATTGTCATTCCTCCAGTCTCTGCTTCACACTTAGTATCTGTATCTCCTTCCATGGGTGTTTTGTCCCCCCTTCTAAGAAGGATGAAAGTATGCACACTTTGGTCTTCCTTCTCCTTGAGTTTCATGTGGTCTGTGAATTGTATCTTGGGTATTCCGAGCTTCTGGGCTAATATCCACTTATCAGTGTGTGCATATCATGTGTGTACTTTTGTGATTGGGTTACCTCACTCAGGGTTATATCCTCCAGATCCATCCATTTGCCTAAGAATTTTAAATTCATTGTTTTTAATAGCTGAATATTACCCCATTGTGTAAATATACCACATTTTCTGTATCCATTCCTCTGTTGAGGGACATCTAGGTTCTTTCCACCTTCTGGCTATTATAAATAAGGCTGTTATGAACATAGTGGGGCATGTGTCCTTATTACATGTTGAAACATTTCCTGGGTATATGCCCAGGAGTGGTATTGCTGGGTCCTTGTGTACTACTATGTCCAATTCTCTGAGGAGCCACCAGACTGACTTCCAGAGTGGTTGTACCAGCTTGCAATCCCACCAGCAATGGAGGAGTGTTCCTCTTTCTCCATATCCTTTCCAGCATCTGCTGTCACCTGAGGTTTTGATCTTAGCTATTCTGACTGGTGTGAGGTGCAATCTTAGGGTTGTTTTGATTTGCATTTCCCTGATGACTAAGGATATTGAACATATTTTTAGGTTTTTCTCAGCCATTCAGTATTCCTCAGTTGAGAATTCTTTGTTTAGCTCTGTACCCCATTTTTTGGAGAGTCAAATGGCTTCAGTTTTATTACCTCTTCTTAATATTTGTCAGATGTATATTCTCAGTTGTATAGAAATACATTTGTTTAGTGTGTTTAATATACACAACATCTATAAAGAAACATCTTTTAAGATAATAACTAAAGAATACACAAAGGCAGTATTTGAGCTCAGTCTTGATCAGTATTTTTAATAGGGTTATTTGGTTCTCTGGAGTGTATCTTCTTGAGTTCTGTGTGTATATTGGATATTAGCCCTCTATCAGATGGAGAATTGGTAAAGATATTTTCCCATCCTGTTGGTTGCCTTTTTGTCTTATAGATGGTGTCCTTTGCCTTATAGAAGTTTTACAATTTTATGAGGTCCCATTTGTCAATTCTTGATATTACAGTACAAGACATTGGTGTTCTGTTCAGAAATTTTCCCCCTGTGCCCATATGTTCAATGTTCTTCTCCACTTTCTCCTCTATAAGTTTCAGTGTCTCTGGTTTTATGTGGAGGTCCTTGATCCACTTGGACTTGAGCTCTGTACAAGGAGATAAGAATGAATCGATTAGCATTCCTCCATATGCTAACTGTCAGTGAGCCATCATCATTTGTTGAAAATACTGTCTTTTTTCGACTGGATGGTTTTAGCTCTTTTGTCAAAGGTCAAGTGACCATACTTCTGTGGGTTCATTTCTGGGTCTTCAGTGCTTTTCCATTTATCTACCTGACTGTCACTGTACCAAGCAATACTATGTAGGTTTTATCACAATTGCTCTGTAGTACAGTTTGAGGTCAGGTATGGTGATTCCACCAGAAATTCTTTTATTGTTAATTATACTTGAGGTTATCCTGGGCTTTTTGTTATTCCAGATGAATTTGGAAATTGCTCTTTCTAACTTTATAAAGAATTGAATTGGAATTTTCATGGGGATTGCACTGAACCTGTAGATTGCTTTCAGCAAGATGGCCATTTTTATAATATTAATCATGTCAATTCATGAGTATGGCAGTTCTTTCTATCTTCTGATATTTTCTTTGATTTCTTTCTTCAGAGACTTGAAGTTCTTATCATACAGATCTCTTACTTGCTTAGTCAGAGTCACACCAAGGTATTTTATATTATTTATGAATCTAATGAAGGGTGTTATTTCCATAATTTCTTTCTCAGCTTTTTTATCCTTTGTGGAGAGAAGGCCACTGATTTTTTAGAGTTAATTTTATATCTAGTTACTTGGCTGAAGTTGTTTATCAGGATTAGGAGTTCTCTGGTGGAATTTTTGGTGTCACTTAAGTATACTATCATATCATCTGCAAATAGTGATATTTTGACTTCGTCCTTTCCAATTTCTATCCCTTTGACCTCTTTTTGTTATCTAATTGCTCTGGTTAGGACTTCAAGTACTATATTGAATAGGAAGGGAGAGAGTGGGCAGCTTTGTCTAATCCCTAATTATAGTGGGTATGCTTCAAGTTTTTCTCCATTTACTTTGATGTTGGCTACAGTTTTGCTATATATTGTTTTACTATGTTTATGCATGGGCCTGGAATTCTTGATCTTCCCAAGACTTCTATCATGAACTTGGTTTTTGTCAAATGCTTGTTCATCATCTAATGAGATGATCATATGTTTTTTAGGGGGAGGGGTTATATAGTGGATTACATTGATGGATTTCCATAAATTGTACCATCCCCACATCCCTGGGATGAACCCTACTTGATTATGATGGATGATCGTTTTAATGTGTTCTTGGATTCTATTTTTGAGAATTTTATGCAGTATTTTTTCATCAAAATTCATAAGGGAAATTAGACTGAAGTACTCTTTCTTTGTTGCATCTTTGTGTAGCTTAGGTATCAGAGTAATTGTTGCTTCATAGAACAAATTGGGTAGCGTATCTTCTGTTTGTATTTTGTGGAATAGTTTGAGAAGTATTTTTACTAGGTCTTCTTTGAAGGTCTGATAGAATTCTGCACTAAACCTATAAGGTTTAGGCTTTATTTGGTTGGGAAACTATTAATGACTGTTTATATTTCTTTAGGGAATATAGGGCTACATAGATTGTTAATCTGATCCTGATTTAACTTTGGTACCTGATATCTGTTGAGAAAATTGTCCATTTCATCCAAGTTTTCCAGCTTTGTTGAATATAGCCTTTTGTAGTAGGATCTGATGGTGTTTTGGATTTCTGCAGTTTCTGTTGTTATGTCTCCCTCTTCATTTCTGATTTTGTTAATTAGGATGCTGTCCCTGTGCCTTCTAGTTAGTCTGGCTAAGGGTTTATCTATTTTGTTGATTTTTTCTCAAAGAATCAGCTCTTGGTTTCGTTGATTCCTTGTATTGTTCTTTTTGTTTCCACTTGGCTAATTTCAGTCCTGAGTTTCATTATTTCCTGCCATCTAATCCTCTTTGGTGAACTTGCTTCCTTTTGTTCAAGAGCTTTCAGGTATGTTAACAAACTGCTAGTGGGTGCTCTCTCCAGTTTCTTTTTGGAGGCACTCAGAGCTATGAGTTTTCCTCATAGGACTGCTTTCATTGTGTCCCATAAGTTTGAGTATGTCGCAGCTTCATTTTCATTATACCCTAAAAAGTCTTCAATGTCTTTCTGTATTTCTTCCTTGATGGTGTATCCAGGACTTGCTATGGTGGAAGAATTGGTTTCTGATGATGCAAAGTAACCTTGGTTTTTTGTTGCTTCTGTTTTTATGCTTGCCTCCTGCCATCTGATTATCTCATGTACTCCCTGTCCTAGCTATATCTGATTGGAGCCTGCCCTTCCTGGTTATCCCAGTTGAGTCACAGCTCCTCAGAGTCCAGTTTTCTCTGTGATCCTGAGATTCTGGATGTCTCAGAGTTCATGAGAGTCAAGCTTCCTCTGAGACCCTCAGATGCTGGTGTGACCAAGCTCCTAGGATCCTGGGATCCCAGGATCCCGGGATCCTGGTATCCTAAGATCCTAGGTGCGTTATTGTGCCTGGAAGTGATACCTTCTCTGGAGTCTGTGGGACTGTCCACTGAGATTGTAACCAAGGTAGACCAGTGCAGACTAGAAGAAACCTGAGCCACTGGTTGGGTGGGGTTCCTATGTCCCTGGCTCCTGCTATTCCCAGTCACTCTTGGTGGTGTTGGAATAAATGTTGTGCTCTACTCACAGGTGGTCCTAAAATCCTCTGTGTGCTAGAATGCCTGGGTAGTGGAGAGTCCTCTGGAGAACATGTGACTATCTGCCAAGTTTGTGCCCAAGGTGGCCTGGTGCTGGCACCAGCAAGAAGGAGCCGGAGCAAGAAGGATCAGGTGGAGTCCCTGCGTCCCTGGCTCCTGCTGGTCCCTATCACTCGCAGGGGTGTTGGAATAAATGTTGTGTTATACTCACTGGTGATCTAATATCCTGGGCATGCTAGAGTGCCTGGGGAGTGGAGACTCCTCTGGGGACCAAGTGACTGTCCAGAAAGTTTGTGCACAAGGTGGCCTGGCAACTGGAAGGCTACCATGCAGTTTTTAATCACAATTGCTCAGAAATATAGCTTGAGGTCAGGGATGGTGATTCCACCAGAAGTTCTTTTATTGTTGAGAATAGTTCTTGCAATCCTGGGCTTTTTATTATACAAAATGAATTTGAGAATTGCTCTTTCTAACTCTATGAAGAATTGAATGGGAATTTTCATGGGAATTGCGTTGAATCTGTAGGTTGCTTTCAGCAAGATGGCCATTTTTTACTATATTAATCCTGCAAATCCATGACCATGGGAGATCTTTCCATCTTCTGAGGTCGTCTTTGATTTCTTTCTTCAGAGACTTGAAATTCTTGTCAGACAGATCTTTTACTTGCTTGGTTAGAGTCACACCAAGATACTTTATATTGTATGTGACTATTGTGAAGGGTGTCATTTTCCATAATTTCTTTCTCAGCCTGTTTATACTTTGAGTGTAGGAAGGCAACTGTTTTGTTTGAGTTAAATATATATTCAGCCACTTTGTTGAAGTTATTTATCAGGTTTAGGAGTTCTCTGGTGGAATTTTTGGTGTCACTTAAGTATACTATCATATCATCTGCAAATAGTGATATTTTGACTTCTTCCTTTCCATTTTGTATCCCTTTGACCTCCTTTTGTTGTCTAATTGCTCTAGCTAAAATTTCAAGTACTATATTGACTAGATAGGGAAAGAGAGGGCAGCCTTGTCTAGTCCCTGATTTTAGTGGAATTGCTTCAAGTTTCTTTTCATTTAGTTCACTCAAGGTTAGAGTACATAATGTCCCCAAGAGGGCTATTTTGATGTTAAGAGGCAGAGGCAGGCAGATTTCTGAGTTTAAGCTTATATAATGGATTCCAGGCCAGTGAGAGTTACATAATCAGACCCTGATTTTTAAGAAAAAAGAAAAAAAAAAGAAAGAAAGAAAAGAAAAAATCTAACCTAACAACTTTGTTGTTTAATATCATTCTTATTGATACTTCTATTGTTTTCTTAATTTATTTGTTTATATTTTTACATTCCATATTTTATTCCTATCCCCTGTCCACTCTCCAACTGTTCCACATCCCATACCTCCTCCCCACCCCCTTGTCTATAGGTGAATGTCCCCACCCGCCACCCCACCTGACCTCTAAACTCCCTGGGGCCTCCAGTCTCTTGCTATAATAATATTATTTTCCTTTTCCCTTTTCTTCCTGTAATCTTTCCCATATACCCCTTGTTGCTTTCTTTCCAATTTATGGCCTATTCTTTTATTAGTTGTTATTACATGCATCTCTGTATGTGTATAAACATATATGAAAGAATAAAAAACTTTGTCTAAAAGAAAACAAAGACAGTATAGCCTTCTCTGTCTGGTATATGCAGTAGTTGAATGGAAAGTCAGAAGTGTATATTTCCAAGCTGTCATTCCAACAGACTATGAGAAGGAATGAACTGAGTCCTCGTTGCCAGGTCACTGTGGAATTAATTTTGTATTTGAAAAGCAGAAGAAAACCTTGAAATAGCTTTCCTGCTTTAGCTTGGCCATTTTCATGCTTCTGAAAACAGAAGCAAATGTAACATGAATGGCGAATTCACAGCTGCAGGAAGATTTAAATCCATGTCTGAAAACTGGACAATCAAATGAGGTAGAAGCACAGCAGCCAGAAATAACCCCGGACCTAAATGCAGTTTATTCAACATTATTAACACAAATAAAATTTATGCCTATAGTTCTGTGCAATAAGAACAACTTCCCACATCAAAGAGCAATATTTTATGGTGCCAATCAAATTAAACCACCAGAAGCATATGGAAAGAAATCAATTTTGCAACAAAACTTAGAAAAGTACGGTATTCATCATGTTCGAGACAGGTTCATTCCAGGTCCAAATAAACTTTCTTCTTCCAAGGAAGGACTGTTTTGTTTTGTTTTGTTTTGTTTTGCTTTGCTTTGCTTTGCTTTGTTATCCTTTTACTGGAAAAGTACTTAACACAATATTCCTTCAACCTTTCTTTCTTCAAGCCTACATTAATAAACAGAACAAAACCCAATCCCCACACACATACACACACACAAGCACACACATACACACACACACACACACACACACACACACAGACATGCATACACACACAAAATCAGATTCAGACAAGTTTAACTATATTGATTTAGACAAAAAGAAAGCTAAACTCTTATGCCAAGGGCACTGAGAATTATATAGAGAAGCATTTTTAGACAAACCCCAGTGCCCTTCTTCTCTCTCAAGAGCTTCAGGAACTAATTACACAATGACTTTAGCAACTCTCCTGGACTAACAGCAGCAAAGCCATATTCACAGCTCTAAAGTCCACATATCTCTAGAGACAAAAGACAGTAGTCTCTAATACACTCTTACTCTGAACAGTACACATATCAATAGCACTACCTAGATTAGACTCCTGAATTAGGAGCCTCTACAGCTGCCAATAAGTCACATTTGAAATACATAATCAAAATAGGTCCTGCAAATCATAGCTTCATCTGTGAGTTACAAGCCAGTGAGCAATGCAGATACGGCAATGAGAGAAAATACAAAAGTGCGTACAGAGTAAGAAGGGGAAATGTATGGTGTATACAGTTTAGAATCAAAAGAGATTTTCAGTTACCTAGTCTGGTCTTGTAGGTTCCAGGCCTGAGCATGTGATAGTAAAAAATGTAGAATGCAAAAACAACACCACTGGGGGGGGGGGGGAACAACTGACTGTACAGTGCCAAATGCCCAAAGGGTGTCTCTTCATTTGTATACCTCCATGGTTATTCTTAACAAAAATGGAAACAGTCGCCCAGTCGGAGGACAGTGACCTGCCCTGCAGGGAGCGCCATCTTGGCTCCGGGACTCCGCCGAGCTTAGTCTCTACAGGTCAGAGTGGGGACCACGGGGGCAGACGGCTTCTGGGACAGGCAGGAGCCACAGAGCCGCTGAGGCAGCACCCTTTTGGGGCCGCAGACATCCGGCACCCTCCCAGCCGGAGGACAGAGACCTGCCCTGCAGAGAGCGCCATCTTGGCTCCGGGACTCCGCCGAACTTAGTCTACAGGTTAGAGTGAGGACCACAGAGGCAGACAGCTTCTGGGACAGGCGGGAGCCACAGAACCGCTGAGGCAGCACCCTTTTGGGGCCGCAGACATCCGGCACCCTCCCAGTCAGAGGACAGTGACCTGCCCTGCAGGGAGCGCCATCTTGGCTCCGGGACTCCGCCAAGCTTAGTCTCTATAGGTCAGAGTGGGGACCACGGGGGCAGACGGCTTCTGGGACAGGCAGGAGCCACAGAGCCGCTGAGGCAGCACCCTTTTGGGGCCGCAGACTTCCAGCACCCTCCCAGCCGGAGGACAGAGACCTGCCCTGCAGAGAGTGCCATCTTGGCTCCGGGACTCCGCCGAACTTAGTCTACAGGTTAGAGTGAGGACCACAGAGGCAGACAGCTTCTGGGACAGGCGGGAGCCACAGAGCCGCTGAGGCAGCACCCTTTTGGGGCCGCAGACATCCGGCACCCTCCCAGTCGGAGGACAGTGACCTGCCCTGCAGGGAACGCCATCTTGGCTCCGGGACTCCGCCGAGCTTAGTCTCTACAGGTCAGAGTGGGGACCACGGGGGCAGACGGCTTCTGGGACAGGCGGGAGCCACAGAGCTGCTGAGGCAGCACCCTTTAGGGGCCGCAGACATCCGGCACCCTCCCAGTCGGAGGACAGTGACCTGCCCTGCAGGGAGCGCCATCTTGGCTCCGGGACTCCGCCGAACTTAGTCTGTACAGGTCAGAGTGAGGACCACAGAGGCAGACAGCTTCTGGGACAGGCGGGAGCCACAGAACCGCTGAGGCAGCACCCTTTTGGGGCCGCAGACATCCGACACCCTCCCAGCCGGAGAACAGTGACCTGCCCTGCAGGGAGCGCCATCTTGGCTCCGGGACTCCGCCGAACTTAGTCTGTACAGGTCTGCTGACAGAGGATACTCAGAATCCCCAGAAGAACAACCTCTGAACAGAGACAACTATAACAACTCCAGAGATTACCAGATGGCGAGAGGTAAAGGTAAGAATCTTACTAACAGAAACCAAGACCACTCACCATCATCAGGACCCAGCACTCCCACTTCGCCCAGTCCAGGGCACCCCAACACACCTGAAAAACTAGACCTGGATTTAAAAGCATATCTCATGATGATGGTAGAGGACATCAAGAAGGACTTTAAAGAACTACAGGAGAACATGGCTAAAGAGTTACAAGTCCTTAAAGAAAAACAGGAAAACACAACCAAACTGGTAGAAGTCCTTAAAGAGAAACAGGAAAACACATCCAATCAGATGATGGAAATGAACAAAACCATACTAGACCTAAAAAGGGAAGTAGACACAATAAAGAAAACCCAAAATGAGGCAACACTGGAGATAGAAACCCTAGGAAAGAAATCTGGAACCATAGATGCAAGCATCAGCAACAGAATACAAGAGATGGAAGAGAGAATCTCAGGTGCAGAAGATTCCATAGAGAACATGGGCACAACAATCAAGGAAAATGGAAAATGCAAAAAGATCCTAACTCAAAACATTCAGGAAATACAGGACACAATGAGAAGACCAAACCTACGGATAATAGGAGTGGATGAGAATGAAGATTTTCAACTCAAAGGACCAGCAAACATCTTCAACAAAATTATAGAAGAAAACTTCCCAAATCTAAAGAAAGAGATGCCCATGAACATACAAGAAGCCTACAGAACTCCAAATAGGCTGGACCAGAAAAGAAATACCTCCCGACACATAATAATTAGAACAACAAATGCTCTAAATAAAGATAGAATACTAAAAGCAGTAAGAGAAAAAGGCCAAGTAACATATAAAGGCAAGCCTATCAGAATTACACCAGATTTTTCACCAGAGACTATGAAAGCTAGAAGATCCTGGACAGATGTTATACAGACACTAAAAGAACACAAATTCCAGCCCAAGCTACTATACCCAGCCAAACTCTCAATTAACATAGATGGAGAAACCAAAGTATTCCACGACAAAGCCAAATTCACACATTATCTCTCCACGAATCCAGCCCTTCAAAGGATAATAACAGAAAAAAACCAATACAAGGACAGGAACCACGCCCTAGAAACAACAAGAAGGTAATCCCTCAACAAACCTAAAAGAAGACAGCCACAAGAACAGAATGCCAACTTTAACAACAAAAATAACAGGAAACAACAATTACTTTTCCTTAATATCTCTTAATATCAATGGACTCAACTCCCCGATAAAAAGACATAGACTAACAAACTGGCTACACAAACAAGACCCAACATTTTGCTGCTTACAAGAAACTCATCTCAGAGAAAAAGATAGACACTACCTCAGAATGAAAGGCTGGAAAACAATTTTCCAAGCAAATGGTCTGAAGAAACAAGCTGGAGTAGCCATTCTAATATCAGATAAGATTGACTTCCAACCCAAAGTCATCAAAAAAGACAGGGAGGGGCACTTCATACTCATCAAAGGTAAAATCCTCCAAGAGGAACTATCAATCCTGAATATCTATGCTCCAAATACAAAGGCAGCCTCATTCATTAAAGAAACTTTAGTAAATCTCAAAGCACACATTGCACCTCATACAATAATAGTGGGAGACTTCAACACACCACTTTCACCAATGGACAGATCATGGAAACAGAAACTAAACAGGGACACAGTGAAACTAACAGAAGTTATGGATCAAATGGATCTGGCAGATATCTACAGAACATTTTACCCTAAAACAAAAGGATACACCTTCTTCTCAGCACCTCATGGTACCTTCTCCAAAATTGACCACGTAATTGGGCACAAAACAGGACTCAACAGATACAAAAACATTGAAATTGTCCCATGCATCCTATCAGATCACCATGGACTAAGGCTGATCTTCAATAACAAAATAAATAATAGAAAGCCAACCTTCACGTGGAAACTGAACAACACTCTTCTCAATGATACCTTGGTCAAGGAAGGAATAAAGAAAGAAATTAAGGACTTTTTAGAGTTCAATGAAAATGAAGCCACAACATACCCAAACTTATGGGACACAATGAAAGCATTTCTAAGAGGAAAACTCATAGCTCTGAGTGCCTCCAAAAGGAAACTAGAAAGAGCACACATTAGCAGCTTGACAACACACCTAAAAGCACTAGAACAAAAGGAAGCAAATCCACCCAAGAGGAGTAGACGGCAGGAAATAATCAAACTCAGGGGTGAAATCAACCAAGTGGAAACAAGAAAAACTATTCAAAGAATCAACCAATCAAGGAGCTGGTTCTTTGAGAAAATCAACAAGATAGATAAACCCTTAGCCAGACTCACTAGAGGGCACAGGGAAAGCATCCTAATTAACAAAATCAGAAATGAAAAAGGAGACATAACAACAGATCCTGAAGACATCCAAAACACCATCAGATCCTTCTACCAAAGGCTATACTCAACAAAACTGGAGAACCTGGATGAAATGGAGAAGTTCCTAGACAGATACCAGTTACCAAAGTTGAATCAAGATCAGGTTAATGATCTAAACAGCCCTATATCCCCCAAAGAAATAGAAGCAGTCATTAATAGTCTCCCAACCAAAAAAAGCCCAGGACCAGATGGGTTTAGTGCAGAGTTCTATCAGACCTTCAAAGAAGATCTAATCCCAGTTCTTCACAAACTATTCCACAAAATAGAAACGGAAGGTACTCTACCCAACTCATTCTATGAAGCCACAATTACTCTGATACCTAAACCACAAAGAGACCCAACAAAGATAGAAAACTTCAGACCAATATCCCTTATGAATATTGATGCAAAAATCCTCAATAAAATTCTTGCTAACCGAATCCAAGAACACATCAAAACAATCATCCATCCTGACCAAGTAGGTTTCATCCCAGGGATGCAGGGATGGTTCAATATACGGAAATCCATCAACGTAATCCAGTATATAAACAAACTCAAAGACAAAAACCACATGGTCATCTCGTTAGATGCGGAAAAAGCATTTGACAAGATCCAACACCCATTCATGATAAAAGTCTTGGAAAGATCAGGAATTCAAGGCCCATACCTAAACATGATAAAAGCAATCTACAGCAAACCAGTAGCCAACATCAAAGTAAATGGTGAGAAGCTTGAAGCAATCCCTCTAAAATCAGGGACTAGACAAGGCTGTCCACTTTCTCCATACCTATTCAACATTGTACTTGAAGTCCTAGCCAGAGCAATTCGACAACAAAAGGAGATCAAAGGGATACAAATTGGAAAAGATGAAGTCAAAATATCACTTTTTGCAGATGATATGATAGTATATATAAGTGACCCTAAAAATTCCACCAGAGAACTCCTAAGCCTGATAAACAGCTTCGGTGAAGTAGCTGGATATAAAATTAACTCAAACAAATCAATGGCCTTTCTCTACACAAAGAATAAACAGGCTGAGAAAGAAATTAGGGAAACAACACCCTTCTCAATAGTCACAAATAATATAAAATATCTTGGCGTGACTCTAACTAAGGAAGTGAAAGATCTGTATAATAAAAACTTCAAGTCTCTGAAGAAAGAAATTCTAGAAGATCTCAGAAGATGGAAAGAACTCCCATGCTCATGGATTGGCAGGATCAACATTGTAAAAATGGCTATCTTGCCAAAAGCAATCTACAGATTCAATGCAATCCCCATCAAAATTCCAAATCAATTCTTCAACGAATTAGAAAGTGCAATCTGCAAATTCATCTGGAATAACAAAAAACCTAGGATAGCAAAAACTCTTCTCAAGGATAAAAGAACCTCTGGTGGAATCACCATGCCGGACCTAAAGCTCTACTACAGAGCAATTGTGATAAAAACTGCATGGTACTGGTATAGTGACAGACAAATAGACCAATGGAATAGAATTGAAGACCCAGAAATGAACCCACACACCTATGGTCACTTGATCTTCGACAAGGGAGCTAAAAACATCCAGTGGAAGAAAGACAGCATTTTCAACAAATGGTGCTGGCACAACTGGTTGTTAACATGTAGAAGAATGCGAATCGATCCATTCCTATCTCCTTGTACTAAGGTCAAGTCTAAGTGGATCAAGGAACTTCACATAAAACCAGAGACACTGAAACTTATAGAGGAGAAAGTGGGGAAAAGCCTTGAAGATATGGGCACAGGGGAAAAATTCCTGAATAGAACAGTAATGGCTTGTGCTGTAAGATCGAGAATTGACAAGTGGGACCTCATGAAACTACAAAGCTTCTGCAAGGCTAAAGACACCATCAATAAGACAAAAAAACCACCAACAGATTGGGAAAGGATCTTCACCTATCCTAAATCAGATAAGGGACTAATATCCAATATATATAAAGAACTCAAGAAGGTGGACTCCAGAAAGTCAAATAACCCCATTAAAAAATGGGGCTCAGAACTGAACAAAGAATTCTCGCCTGAGGAATACCGAATGGCAGAGAAACACCTGAAAAAATGTTCAATATCCTTAATCATCAGGGAAATGCAAATCAAAACAACCCTGAGATTCCACCTCACACCAGTCAGAATGGCTAAGATCAAAAATTCAGGTGACAGCAGTTGCTGGCGAGGATGTGGAGAAAGAGGAACACTCCTCCATTGTTGGTGGGATTGCAAGCTTGTACAACCACTCTGGAAATCAGTCTGGCGGTTCCTCAGAAAATTGGACATAGTACTACCGGAGGATCCAGCAATACCTCTCCTGGGCATATATCCAGAAGATGTCCCAACCGGTAAAAAGGACACATGTTCCACTATGTTCATAGCAGCCCTATTTATAATAGCCAGAAGCTGGAAAGAACCCAGATGTCCCTCAACAGAGGAATGGATACAGAAATTATGGTACATTTACACAATGGAGTACTACTCAGCTATTAAAAAGAATGAATTTATGAAATTCCTAGCCAAATGGATGGACCTGGAGGGCATCATCTTGAGTGAAGTAACACAATCACAAAAGAACTCACACAATATGTATTCACTGATAAGTGGATATTAGCCCAAAACTTAGGATACCCAAGATTTAAGATACAATTTGCTAAACGCATGAAACTCAAGAAGAATGAAGACCAAAGTGTGGACACTGTGCACCTTCTCAGAATTGGGAACAAAACACCCAGGGAAGGAGTTACAGAGACAAAGTTCGTAGCGGTGATGAAAGGATGGACCATTTAGAGACTGCCGTATCCAGGGATCCATCCCATAATCAACTTCTAAACGCTGACACCATTGCATACACTAGCAAGATTTTGCTGAAAGGACCCAAATATAGCTGTCTCTTGTGAGAAGATGCTGGGGCCTAGCAAACACAGGAGTGGATGTTCACAGTCAGCTATTGGATGTATCACAGGGCTCCCAATGGAGAAGCTAGAGTAAGTACCCAAGGAGCTAAAGGGATCTGCAACCCTATTGTTGGAACAACATGATGTACTAACTAGAACCCCGGAGCTCTTGTCTCTAGCTGCATATGTATCGAAAGATGGCCTAGTCAGCCATCAATGGAAAGAGAGGCCCATTGGACTTGCAAACTTTATATGCCCCAATATAGGGGAATGCCAGGGCCAAAAGAATGGGAATGGGTGGATAGGGAAGTGGGGGGGCGCTATGGGGGACTTTTGGGATAGCATTGGAAACGTAATTGAGGAAAATATGTAATAAAAATATTAAAAAAAAAGTTAAATAAAATATTCTCATCAATATTGAAAAAAAATGGAAACAGTCAAAACTATTGTGTCAAAGTTGAGGGAAATCTTGGCTTTTCTGATAGAGATTTAAAATTTGCATTCAGTTAAACCCAGTCAACTGAAACTCGGAAGTAAGTTTCTTTGTTTTGTCTCAATTATACCATATTATTCTTCATTCTTTCATTCACTCATTTATTCATTATTCATTCACCGACTCAACAGATATTGTCCAAGATCCTCCAAATCCAAAGCAATGACTTGGCAACAGGGATCTGTCAATGAACCACAGAGAGCCCTTGGAGAGAATTGGCAATAAAACAGTATAGGTATGTTTACAGCAGGAGTGAACAAAGTGATAATGGAAAATAAGTCAAGGGTATAATATACTGTTAGATGATAGTTGATAATAATGATCATGGAAGGCTTAGCCAACAAATTCTCCTGAGTTAAAGGTTTAAAAGGAACAAAATATATGAATATATAGTTTGGAATAAAAGAAACAGAAAACATCCCCAGAAGACTGAATCACAAGCACAAAGGCTCTTGGATGGAAGCATTTATATGTGGACAAAAGGATGGCCAGACTATATTGAATTAGCAGATGTCAGAGATGGATAGATAGAAGTAGAAATGAAGAATGGAGACTAGATCAAGCAAAGGTCTTTTAGGCTGCAAGGATGTGGATTCTTACAAATGCTATTCTGAGTAAGATGCAAAAACTTTAGTAGTTTTTTATTTTTGAGAAGAGAAATGACAGAGCCTGACTTTGCTGGTGTGAAATATACATAGCTAGGAAGCAAGCAAAAAGCAGACATATTATTTAGAAGGCCGTTTTTGTAATGAGATAGACCACTGTAATAGAATGGGGACAATTGGGATCTTTAGCATATCTGTCACTTAATGGAATGGAGAAGATGACTGTAACTCTTCAAGTTCCTAAGTGTACACTTACATTTAAAATATCTATATAGCCCAATAACAGATATTTAACACTTGAGTGGCCAAGAACCCAGTAGCTACTTAATCCAAGAGATTAAGTGCCTCAGCAGAGTTATCCAGCAATGGCTACCCAACAACATTGATTGCCCAGTCCACAAAGTTGGGTAACTCAACAATCCTAATCTTTCAACAAAGACGTGGAGGATTCCTGGAAAGGAACTAGTCCCCAACGCACTTTGGAAGCCTGGAAACTCTGGTTCTGATATCACCAAAGGAATCAGAATCAGCAATAAGGTATCTTAACTCAGTGAGGAGTGGGAAGGTCAAGCTAGGAAAGTGTAATGATCTTTCTTTCCATGTGCCCTTTTTTATCTAGACTACGACCAAAAGGTGTCACCCCATGTTTGAAGTAGGCCTTCCCACATCAACTTAGGCAGTCACACACACACACCATGAAAAGAGCTGAACTTAGTAATATCATTGATAGTTGTGGGAACACTATGGTTGTGATGGGAGATATCAGTACATGTATTTCATGGTGGAATTTTGACTGTCTTGATCTTGTGCAGACAACCCCTGCTGCTATGAGTTGATGCATATAATCTTCATACTACATCAATAAGTCATGATTTCTGAACTCTCCTGTTCATTCACCAGCTCCTATATTCTTTCTCATATCCTCTTTCATGATAGCCTTTGATCCCTCGAAGGGATAAAATTGACGAAGATGTTTCATCTACAGCTAAGTATTCACAGTTACTCCTGCTCAGCATGTTGATCAAATGAAAATAAGAATTGCTGGCAAAACTTAGAGTAACACAAACCTATGGGCATAAATACTTAAAAGGTCATTTAACAGCATGCCTATGTAGCAGAATAACAAAAGTAGGTTCCCCCAACAGCTCATGATATCCAATCAGAAATCAATTAGCCCCAAAACCATCATACCACTACTCTACCAGTAAACATATGTGCCAAACAAGCCAGTATCACAGCACGCAGAGTCTAGCATCAGGTAAGAGCATTGATTTCTTTTCTCTCCTACCAGCCTACATAGCACCATTTAGCACTATTTAAGCTAGCCAGCAGGGAGAGACTTTCCTGGTCAATTGCAATTGATTTCTCAATGACACATATTCAAAATGAGTGTTGTCTTCAGAACACCATCTAGTTATGGGAACAAACAAGAGCAGTGGCAATATTCTGTGTTGTTTGGGGTGCTTCCGGGGCTTCTCTGACCAACAATTGATAAGGTTGTATTCCATTTCTGGAACTGAGATTTTTGTAATAGCCCATGTCTTATGGGAGTAGCATTGACAAATCATGTAGAATATTTCTGTTCAATCTCCTCTTTAAAATTAATATGTTTTAGCTATCTTACAAAGTAGTACACATCTTCATATAAGTAACCCAACACCCACCTTCTCCTCTCCTGATTCTCCTATACCAACCTAACCGTTAAACCCAGAGCATCTCCTTCCTTTTGTGGCATCTATATTGGTCATTGAAATAGTAACAGGAAAGAAATGTTGACTGTGAGGCTACTTCTTGAGACATAAACCTTTGAGGAGGAAGTTGAAGCCTATGAAAAACAGTAAAAGCTAAGCTTTTTCCTTTCCAGGTGCATGAAAAGTGAGTCAAGAACTGGATCACTTTTCATCAGCCTATCTGTATCTTTCTTCTAGCTACTTCTATTTCTATCAAAGTAAAAATATCACCCAAAACTCTTCCATTTGGAAGGACTGCCCCATCTCCCCACAGTATCTTTCAGCACCAGTCTCAGTTTTTCAGCTTGGACACCCAGCCAGTTTACTCACCCTGTGCTCTAAGTCCTTTGTTCAGGCTCTGCATCTAGGAAGTCGAAGATAGGAAACACAACTCAGGTTTCAGAGACTTCCTCTGGGAAACTATCTTTAGTAAGTGAATAGGATTTCATAACCTTTCAATAACTCTTTTAAACATTCTGGGATTACACTATAGCAAAAAAGCCTGTGGTCTCGTTTGACCACTTACTAACCAATTCATGAGGTTGTTGGCTTCTTAAAGGTAAGACTTGTATTTTTTATTCATAGATTTCAAGAAACGTGATAATAATTTAAGAGTTCGATGTGGGGAAGGAGTGCTGTGGCACTCTGTCTTCTGGCCATTGCATGAGCTAAGTCCTTATGAACTCATAGCAGCTGTAGTTCCTGCACATAACTTCCACCAGATGGGGCCTTTCGACAACCCATCATGAGATGGAGAGGGTTCGTTAGGCTCCACTCTTCTTTGAGGAGCTATTGGCAGTCACAGGTTGGGTTAGTAAAATCAAAATAGATTATATAAATAGACAGAGAGAGAAAGGGGTGGTGGGAAACAAAGGGCAGCAGAGGGAAGGAAGGAAAAGAAAGAATGTGAGTAGTAGCAGCGACACTGCCATGGGTTTGACTCCCAAAGTTGATGGCTACAAAGCCTTCAGGAAATTATTTAATATCTTTTTCCTTACAATTTGAATTAGAAAATGTGATACTCATCTTTCGGTGACACCCTTAAAGCTCATACTCATACTATGATACTCAATAGAAGGCATGTTGGAAAAACAAATTCATCCTCACTATTATTTGAATCTGAAGACATTAGTGGAGCACTTGGGACTCAGGCTATAAACAAAAATTAATGTTTACAAATGTAGTTCTGAAGTTATGGTTCATAGCCCCTTGCCAAGGGGTCACATATCAGATATCCTGCATTTTAGATATTTACATTATCATTTATAACAGTAGCAATTCATAATTATGTAGTAGCAATATAAATAATTATATGGTTGGGGTCACCACATCATGAGGAAGTGTATTAAAAGGTCACAGTATTAAGAAGTTTGAGAGCCACTGGTTAACAAAATTAAATTAAGAGAAAGAGGGACTGGCTAAAGTTTAATTGACAAAACAGTTATCACCATAACAGTTTTTAGACCTTTTACGTTTGTCTCAATTGGTGCTTATGTGATGGGAAGAGAGAAAAAGATCCTAAGATTTCAACAACCATTGTTAATGCTAAAAGTTTTTAGCAACTATTGTTAGAGTCAAGAAGATGCTCTAGTGGTCAAAGGCAGCTACTTCTGTACACAAGCTGCTTTCTTCAAGACCATACAGTTTGTAACTCATATAATGAATATGACTACTTCTATTCATCCCAGTAGACGTCCCCATAGTTAAGAGAAGAGGTCATCTTATAAGTTGGATACCAGCATGTATTGTTTTCTCCTCAACAACTGCACCATCGTCTTCTATAATATTGGTGAGACTCAAATGGCTCCTTCAATAACCCCATATTAGGCAGCTTGGTGACCATTTCTAGTCTGATATACAGAGTAATAGTATTGTAGGATTTTCAACACTGAGACAAATAGAACAAAAGACAGAAGTGGATGGTAGAGGGAAGAGACACCAGCAATGGTGTGCAACTAGCTCACACTGCCATGGTGGACTATCACGAAGATTGAACACATGTCAGTAGATGGATCGATTTAGAACTTCCCAAGAGTTATATCATAACTGAGTATCTCTCCAGGCAAAGTAATGGTGAAAACCACTGTGTGAAATCAAGCTAGTTAAAAAGACATCAAGAGACCACATGGAACAAGTGCGAAGAAGTTGCTGCATGAGCACTCATAGGAAACAGTCACGCAAAAGAATGACAGCCAGTCAGGACTGGCTACAAGGGTCTAAGAAATCCTGCAGAAAACTTGTATTCTGTAATTATTGGGGTTATGTTGTAATAGTACAATCCTAGTGATAGTTTATTGAGGAAGTTAAAAATATGGCTTTCTAGGTACAGAGATTAAATTATGAATGAATCCCAGTGAAAATTTTCTTCATTAACAGATGCCTTTGTGAAAGATTTTGATTAACTAACCTGATTTATACTTTCATGTTTAAGAATTAAATTCACAATAATTCAACAGAGAATCTTTGTAGACAAATTCTATACAGAGAAAAAAGACAATTATTCACTTGCTTGGGGATTTTGTAAATTTTTAAATCATTTTTAGGACCTGGTGGTATTGGTCTAGAAATCAAGGCAGAAGATCAGAAGGGCAGGTCCTACATGCACTACAGAGTGAATTCAAGGATAGACACAGCAATTGAATGAGAATCTGACCCAAGATAATACGTAAATAGAGGCCTGGGGCATAGGAATCTCAATGGTAAAGGACTTACAAAGCATGTAAGAGGATTTTCATTCAGAGCCCAGTTCTGCCAAAATCTTTATTTCAGATGTTGACATTTTACATTTTTATCCGATGTATAATTAGGAAATATCCTTGTCGGGATTCCCGGATTCCGCCAAGACTGGTCTGCGTAGGTTGAGTGTGGACTGCAGAGGCTAACAGCTTCTGGGAAAGGCAGAAGCCACAGAGCTTCTGGGGCAGACCGTGTTTGGGGTTCCAGACATCCGGGCACCTTCCCTGCCAGAGGAGAGGTATCTGGCTTGCCCAGGAGGGCTTTGCCACAGCATCTGGGGGAGACATCTTGGTTCACAGATCCCACCAAGACTACTCTGGGCAGGTGAGAGTGTGGACTACAGAAGCTACACAGATTCTGGGACAAGCCCTGTTTCAGGCTGTCTTCTTCTGCCAAGAGTCAAGACCGAACACAAGATATCTGTCCACCTTCCCTGCAAGAGGAGAGTTGGGTTGCAGAGAGTGCTCTAAGCACTGAAACTCAGGAGAAATCTAGTCTTCTAGGTCTGCTGATAAAGGCTAACAAAATCACGAGAGGAACAAGCTCTAACCAGATACAACTATAACAACTAACTCCAGAGATTAGCAGATGGTGAAAGGTAAATGTAAGAATCTTACTAACAAAAACCAAGACCACTCAACATCATCAGAACCCAGCACTCCCACCTCAGTCAGACCTGGGTATCCCAAAGCACTGGAAAACCTAGACCTGGATTTAAAAGCAAATCTCATGATGATGGTTGAGGACATCAAGAAGGACTTTAATAACTCATTTAAAGAAATACAGGAGAACACTGCTAAAAAGTTACAAGTCCTTAAAGAAAAAACAGGAAAACACAACCAAAGAGGTGGAAGTCCTTAAAGAAAAACAGGAAAACACATCCAAACAGGTGATGGAAATGAACAAAATCATACTAGATATAAAAAGGGAAGTAGACACAATAAAGAAAAACCAAAGTGAGGCAACGCTGGAGATAGAAACCCTAGGAAAGAAATCTGGAACCATGGATATGAGCATCAGCAACAGCATACAAGAGAAGGAAGAGAGAATCTCAGGTGCAGAAGATTCCATAGAGAACATAGGCACAACAATCAAAGAAAATGCAAAATGCAAAAAGATCCTAACTCAAAACAACCAGGAAATCCAGGATGCAATGAGAAGACCAAACCTACGGATAATAGGAGTAGATGAGAATGAAGATTTTCAACTCAAATGCCAGCAAGTATTTTCAACAAAATAATAGAAGAAAACTTCCCAAACCTAAAGAAAGAGATGCCCATGAACATACAAGAAGCCTACAGAACTCCAAATAGACTGGACCAGAAAAGAAATTCCTCGCAACAAATAATAATCAGAACAACAAATGCACTAAATAAAGATAGAATATTAAAAGCAGTAAGGGAAAAAGGTCAAATAACATATAAAGGCAGGCCTATCATAATTACACCAGACTTTTCCCCAGAGACTATGAAAGCCAGAAGATCCTGGAATATACAGACACTAAGAGAACACAAATGCCAGCCTAGGTTACTATACCTGAGACTATGAAAGCCAGAAGATCCTGGACAGATGTTATACAGACACTAAGAGAACACAAATGCCAGCCCAGGTTACTATACCCAGCCATACTCTCGATTACCATAGATGGAGAAACCAAAGTAATTCACGACAAAACCAAATTCACACATTATCTTTCCACAAATCCAGCACTCCAAAGGATAATAACAGAAAAAAAAAATACAAGGATGGAAACCACGCCCTAGGAAAAGCAAGAAAGTAATCCTTCAAGAAACCAAAAAGAAGACAGCCACAAGAACAGAATGCCAACTCTAACAAAAAAAATAATAGGAAGCAACAATTACTTTTCCTTAATATCTCTTAATATCAATGGACTCAATTCCCCAATAAAAAGACATAGACTAACAAACTGGCTACACAAACAGGACCCAACATTCTGCTGCTTACAGGAAACCCATCTCAGGGAAAAAGACAGACACTACCTCAGAGTAAAAGGCTGGAAAACAAATTTCCAAGCAAATGGTCTGAAGAAACACGCTGGAGTAGCCATTCTAATATCGAATAAAATCGACTTCCAACCGAAAGTCATCAAAAAAGACAAGGAGGAACACTTCATACTCATCAAAGGTAAAATCCTCCAAGAGGAACTCTCAATTCTGAATATCTATGCTCCAAATGCAAGGGCAGCCACATTCATTAAAGAAACTTTAGTAAAGCTCAAAGAACACGTTGCACCTCACACAATAATAGTGGGAGACTTCAACACCCCACTTTCATCAATGCACAGATTGAGGAAACAGAAACTAAACAGGGACACAGTAAAACTAACAGAAGTTATGAAACAAATGGACTTTTCACATATCTACAGAGTATTTTATCCCAAAACAAAAGGATATACCTTCTTTTCAGCACCTCGCGGTACCTTCGACAAAATTGACCATATAATTTGTCGCAAAACAGGCCTCAACAGATACAAAAATATTGAAATTTTCCCATGCATCCTATCAGATCACCATGGATTAAGGCTGATCTTCAATAACAACATAAATAATGGAAAGCCAACATTCACATGGAAACTGAACAACACTCTTCTCAATGATACCGTGGTCAAGGAAAGAATACAAAAAGAAATTAAAGACTTCTTAGAGTTTAATGAAAATGAAGCCACAACATACCCAAACTTATGGGACACAATGAAACCATTTCTAGGAGAGAAACTCATAGCTCTAAGTGCCTCCAAAAAGAAACTAGAGAGAAAACACACTAGCAGCTTGATAACACACCTAAAAGCTCTAGACAAAAAAGAAGCAAATTCACCCAAGAGGAGTAGAGGGCAGGAAATAATCAAACTCAGGGGCAAAATCAACCAAGTGGAAACAAGAAGAACTATTCAAAGTATCAACTAAAGGAGGAGCTGATTCTTTGAGAAAATCAACAAGATAGATAAACCCTTAGCCAGACTCACTAGAGGGCACAGGGACAGCATCCTAATTAACAAAATCAGAAATGAAAAGGGAGACATAACAACAGATCCTGAAGATATCCAAAACACCATCAGATCCTTCTACAAAAGGCTATACTCAACAAAACTGTAAAGCCTGGATGAAATGGACAAATTTCTAGACAGATAACCTGTACCAAAGTTAAATCAGGATCAAGTTAACTATCTAAACAGTCCCATATCCCCTAAAGAAATAGAAGCAGTAATTAATTGTCTCCCAACCAAAAAAAAAAAAAAAAAAAACAGAACCAGATGGGTTTAGTATCAGACCTTCAAAGAAGATCTAATTCCAGTTCTGCAGAAACTATTCCACAAAATAGAAGTAGAAGGTACTCTACCCAACTCATTCTATGAAGCCACAATTACTCTGATACCTAAACCACAGAAAGATCCAAAAAAGATATAGAACTTCGGACCAATTTCCTTATAAATATCAATGCAAAAATACTCAATAAAATTCTTGGTAACCGAATCCAAGAACAACCAAAACAATCATCCATCCTGACCAAGTAGGTTTCATTCCAGGGATGCAGGGATGGTTTAATATAAGGAAATCCATCAATGTAATCCATTATATAAACAAAC
The DNA here is from genome assembly GCF_978045245.1 of Mus caroli. Lineage (NCBI taxonomy): Eukaryota > Metazoa > Chordata > Mammalia > Rodentia > Muridae > Mus > Mus caroli. The sequence continues at coordinate 52,874,307 of NW_028227259.1, read as the reverse complement.
TCAAAGACAAAAACAACATGATCATCTTCTTAGACACAGAGAAAGCATTTGACAAAATCCAACACCCATTCATGATAAAAGTCTTGGAAAGATCAGGAATTCAAGGCCCATACCTAAACATGATAAAAGCAATCTACAGCAAACCAGTAGCCAACATCAAAGTAAATGGTGTGAACCTGGAAGCAATCCCACTAAAATCAAGGACTAGACAAGGCTGCCCACTTTCTCCCTACCTATTCAACATTGTACTTGAAGTCCTAGCCAGAGGACTACAACAAAAGGAGATCAAGGGGATACAAATTGGAAAGGAAGAAGTCAAAATATTAATATTTGCAGATGAGATGATAGTACATATAAGTGATCCAAAAAATTCCACCAGAGAAATCCTAAACCTCATAAACAGCTTCGGTGAAGTAGCTGGATATAAAATTAACTCAAAAAAGTCAATGGTCTTTCTCTACACAAAGAATAAACAGGCTGAGAAAGAAATTAGGGAAAAAACACCCTTTTCAATAGTCACCAATAATATGAAATACCTTGGCATGACTCTAACTAAGGAAGTGAAAGATCTGTATGATAAGAACTTCAAGTCTCTGAAGAAAGAAATTAAAGAAGATCTCAGAAGATGGAAAGATCTCCCATGCTCATGGATTGGCTGGATCAATATAGTAAAATTACTATCTTGCCAAAAGCAATCTACAGATTCAATGCAATCCCCATCAAAATTCCAACTCAATTCTTCAACGAATTGGAAAGGGCAATCTGCAAATTCATCTGGAATAACAAAAAACCTAGGATAGCAAAAACTCTTCTCAAGGATAAAAGAACCTCTGGTGGAATCACCATGCCTGACCTAAAGCTGTACTACAGAGCAATTGTGATAAAAACTGCATGGTACTGGTATAGTGACAGACAAGTAGACCAATGGAATAGAATTGAAGATCCAGAGATGAACCCACACACCTATGGTCACTTGATCTTTGACAAGGGAGTTAAAACCATCCAGTGGAAAAAAGACAGCATTTTGAACAAATGGTGCTGGCACAACTGGTGGTTATCATGTAGAAGAATTTGAATTCATCCATTCCTATCTGCTTGTGCTAAGGTCAAATCTAAGTGTATCAAGGAACTCCACATAAAACCAGAGACACTGAAACTTATAGAGGAGAAAGTCGGGAAAAGCCTCGAAGTTATGGGCACAGGGGAAAAATTCCTGAATAGAACAGCAATGGCTTGTGCTATAAGATTGAGAATTGACAAATGGGACCCCAAGAAACTGCAAAGCTTCTGTAAGGCAAAAGACACCATCAATAAGACAAAAGAGACCACCAACAGATTGGGAAAGGATCTTTACCTATCCTAAATCAGATAGGGGACTAATATACAATATATATAAAAACTCAAGAAGGTGGACTCCAGAAAATCAAATAACTCCATTAAAAAATGGGGCTCAGAGCTAAACAAAGAATTTTCACCTGAGGAATACCGAATGGCTGAGAAACACCTGAAAAAAATGTTCTGCATCCTTAATTATCAGGGAAATGCAAATCAAACAACCCTGAGATTCCATCTCACCCCAGTCAGAATGGCTAAGATCAAAAATTCAGGTGACAGCAGATGCTGGTGAGGATGTGGAGAAAGAGGAACACTCCTCCATTGCTGGTGGGATTGCAAGCTTGTACAACCACTCTGGAAATCAGTCTGGCAGTTCCTCAGAAAACTGGACATAGTACCACTGGAAGATCCTGCATACCTCTCCTGGGCATATATGCAGATGTTCCAACCGGTAAGAATGACACATGCTCCACTATGTTCATAGCAGCCTTATTTATAATAGCCAGAAGCTGGAAAGAACCCAGATGCCCCTCAACAGAGGAATGGATACAGAAAATGTGGTACATTTACACAATGGAGTACTACTCAGCTATTAAAAAGAATGAATTTATGGAATTCCTAGGCAAATGGATGGACCTGGAGGGCATCATGCTGAGTTAGGTAACCCAATCACAAAAGAACTCACATGATATATGTACTCACTGATAAGTGGATATTATCCCAGATATTTAGGATACCCAAGATACAAGATACAATTTGCAAAACACATGAAACTCAAGAAAATGAAGACCAAAGTGTGAACACTTTGCTCCTTCTTAGAATTGGAACAAAACACCCATGTAAGGAGTTACAGAGACAAAGATTGGAGCTGAGATGAAAGGATGGACCATCTAGAGACGAGACTGCCATATCCAGGGATCCATCCCATAATCAGCTTCCAAACGCTGACACCATTACATACACTAGCAATATTTTACTTAAAGGACCCTGATATAGCTGTCTCTTGTGAGGCTAAACCGGGGCCTAGCAAACACAGAAGTGGTTGCTCACAGTCAGCTATTGGATGGATCACAGGGCCCCCAATGGAAGAGCTATAGAAAGTACCCAAGGAGTTAAAGGGGTCTGCAGCCCTATAGGTGGAACAACAATATGAACTAACCAGTACCCCCCGGTACTCTTATCTCTAGCTGCATATGGAACAGAAGATGGCTTACTCGGCCATCATTGGAATGAGAGGCCCATTGGTCTTGCAAACTTTATATGCCTCAGTACAGGGGAACGCCAGGCCAAGAAGTGGGAGTGGTGAAGGGGAGTGCGTGGAGGGGAGTTGGGGGGCATTGTGGGACTTTTGCGGTATCATTGGAAATGTAAATGAAGAAAATACCTAATTAAAAAAATAATTTCACAAAATCTCCTTGTCTGGCAGAAGAGCTTTAGAATTATCTTGAACTGTACTTACCATTTCAACTGGATTCCAAAGACATAACAGTGCTTTTCTAAGACATACCAACCTTACAAAGTTGTAATTCACAGTGTTCTGTGGACTACTGCAGGGCCAGTAATACCTCCTCTCCATTCTGTTACTGCTACAATGTTACCTGGAATCATCTTGTAAATTTCTCTTGGGGGTTTGCCTATTTTCCATGCATCTAGCACCTAAACTAAACTACTAACTAAAGTTACACGTACTGGTACAAATATGTGCTCCTGATTTAATTTAGCTCTTCAGAGCTAAGCCAAGCATTAGCTGGAAAAGTCGTCTTGAACTTAGTGTGTACAAGCCTGGGATCTGCTACTGAACACAAGGACACAGGCTGTATATGGATGGCGGCCCACAGATGTGCAAAAGCAAGAACAGAGAAGAAATCAAACCCTGTGAGTGTTTCATTTCCACTAATGTAGAGTCAACTTTCTGCCACTTGATCAAATAAAAAATTTGTTGTGACTTAAACCCTTTTCTCTTCATTTCTTTGTAACTGAACAAGATGAATCTGATACTCACAGAGGATCCCAGAGTGTCCTGTCGGTTGAATAATTATTCAATGTAAGACATAGTTTAACAAATATTCTGTGTTTAGATACATAACATATATAAATAGACAGATGGATAGACAGACAGACAGATAGGTAGATTATAATGTATTAGATATAATACAAGTCATTGTGAACGTTTTCTAAGTGGATTTCATTGTTTGTTTAGTTAGGTAGGTAGGTAGGTAGGTAGGTAGTTTGGTTTGTGGGACAATATCTCATGTAACCCAGGTTCACCTTGAACACCCTGTATTGACAAAAGTGAGTGGGAACTTCTAATCCCTCTGCCTTTTCCTCACAAGTACTGAGATAACAGGCAAGCACAACCATCACACTTGGTTTTTGGCCGTGTTCTGATTCAAACCCAGGCCATTATAAAGCCATCTAACAACAGCTATATTCTAGTCCTCTCTATCTGTTTGGTTTTAATTGGAATCTTTTCAACAAACATAGAGTGAAGGTACTAGCACTGTCTAAGGGCATCTACACTATACAAACCAAGTGTGAACCACTATACATAGTTAAGCAGAGGATATTTGCTCTGGGAGATGAATCAATGAATTGCTGAGTTCCCTGACCTGGTCCTGTGGAATGTGGTAAATCTGAGACAGTGATGGTATCTGGTGGGGATTTTAGACTACAGACATAGAAATAGGGTTGTGAATTTAGAGTAAGAAAGAAGAAGAAGAAGAAGAAGAAGAAGAAGAAGAAGAAGAAGAAGAAGAAGAAGAAGAAGAAGAAGAAGAAGAAGAAGAAGCAAAAATCTCCAAAGCTGCCTTTTCTTTGGATCCTTCCTCTAATCCCAGTGGCTATTTCACACTGGGTAATACAAATCATCAACGTGCTAATTAAGCTGTGTTTCTCTTTGTACAGTCTTTTTGGCTTACTTGGAAGTGATAACAAATGGATCATCATTTTCCTTAGATCTGAGATCACAAAATGTCCACAGGCAATATACAGTCATGGTGATATAATAGATGGCCCAAAATATAAATACATAACGCTTTAAATATCACCCACCACAGAACCTGGAATATAGAATGTGAAATTTTCAGAGGCATGACTAATGGGGTGATTTCTATTTTTCCAGCAACTGAACGCCCAGTCCATGAACTGAGTGCATATAACACTTAGACAACAGTCTCAGAGAAAACTGACAGGTATATAGGGCATTTTATCTCACATTATGTGATTTGTGGAAGCAATCTCAACTGGAGGCACTTCAAAGGAAGGCATTAAACAAGTGTAAAATAACTAATCTACAAGTATTTATTAAGTGTTTGCTGTGTAGCTAGCCAAGCACAGGGTGCTTTGGAAGAAAGGAAGAATGTGAAACCTGCCAACCTAACAGAACACCCCACTAACCACGCCTCCTCTTTTTCATGCCTCTAAGCCATACAGGAGGCTCCTAGGTTAACTAGTTCAAAGCATGGTTGGATTCCCTTTGCTCTCAAGGCACTTTGACTGCCTATAACAGGCATGCTGAATCTCTCTAGGTACTGACTCCTAGTCCCAACACAGTTTCAGTGACAATAGGTGCTGCTTGCAATGACAACAAGATTGATAGGAGAGAATGAGATGAGGAGGAGAAGGGGATGCAGTAGAAGAAAGGGAATGGGGAGGTGAAGGGGAATGCAAAAGAGAGAGGTGGATGAGGAAGAAAGTAGCATTCTACAAGAGGTAAGGCTTAGTGGAGGATCTGAGGTCATCAGAGGTCATGGTTGGGAAAGGAGTTACTATCTTCCTCACATATAGAGGACTCATACAGTCCTCTATATATCTTTGGCTTCCTATCTGATGATATAAGTTCTTTCTTAAGCCAACACTCCTACAGCTATAGTACCATCCTCCATAAGATCTTCACAAGACCTAAACTGATACCAACGAAGCTCTCTGTAGCCTCAATAATGGGAAATAAATGACCTTCTTTTTTCTACAATGTTGCCTAACTATAATGGGCACAAATAATACAACATTGTATCCATCTTCTAAAAATCTAGCTATATTTACTATTAACTGTATATAACATATCCCCACAAAAGATTCCTTTCCAAAAGTTTGGTCAATATCTTGTGATACTGGGATCATATAAACATTGACATCATCATAATACATTGATATTCAGAGCTAGATTATCAGTGACTGGGTAGTACCTGTTTGGGAAAAAAATGGTCATAATTCAAAAGGCAATGACTTTGAAGGGTATATATTGTTCCATGCTTCCCTCCTCTCTATCTCTCTGTTTCTCTGTGTATCTCTCTCTCTCTCTCTCTCTCTCTCTCTCTCTCTCTCTCTCTCTCTCTCTCTCTCTCTCTCTTTCTCTCTCTCTCTCTCTCCCCTTCTGCTATGAAACATCTCTTTTCACTTCCACAAAAAGACCTATGACATTCTCTAGTATCTCTCATAGAGAAATGTCTCTTTATAGAAACACATCTCTTTGTCTCTTAGTGAGATACCCTCTATGCTCCAGGGTGTCACAAGAATGAGATATTTTATTTGATTGGAATCAATAACAGCTTGTCTCTGAGGCAAAAGGTATTGTCATTCTTGCAGAAATAAAGTAAATGAAGTGGGGACAAGTTGAATTATTCAAAAGAAAATGTATGATGATATCAGAAGAGGTGAGAGGTCACTAGAAAAGAAAAAAGTCAAAAGCCAAGTGATGATATCAACATTTCATCTGGCTACACATATACACCCTGGTCACAAACCGTGTGGTGGATAGTACAAAGGAGAGATCATTCTAACACAGGGTTGCTGAGTGGCACACTAACCTGAATTGGGCAACTGGTTGAGTTGGAAGATGTAAGGTGGAAATTGAATGTGAGGAGTAACCGCAAGGAAGGAAAGAGAAAGATTTTTTTTTAAGTTGAAAGAGGTTTTTGCCTACTTGACAGTTCTACCTTCCTTGTGAGGCATGTGCTGTAGGCTAAGCAGGATAGAAAATGAGCAAAGATAGACTCTGCAAAAATAAGGATGCATTAGAGCATCCTCAGAGGGGATGATCCTCTTGGGAATATTTTTATGTCCTAGCTAATTAGCCAAATAGATAATTCATTTTACTCTGGAGAATCGCATGTTCCCTGGGGGGAGAAAATAGTCAAAGTGTGCAAAAAGAGAGTCCCAGACTACTGTGAGCTTTCCTAAATACTGAACACCCATCATCCAGGGCTGAATCCAACAAAGACAAAGCAAGACATACATCATCCCATTTGAAGAGAAGCCCCCATGACCCTAGTCTTAAACCACTTCAGCTAATTTCTCTATGCCTTCACCCCAACATTTAGGCCTAGAGACAACTATTGCCATGGGAATATAGGTCCTCAGAAGAAACCTCTGTTACTATCAGAATACCCAGAGTCACACAATCTCATGGTGACAGAACTGAGGAAGGTGGGAGAGGGATGAATAATGATATCAGAACAGGTGAGTGAAGAGAATTGCCCCTATGTATAAGAGGGTGAGGGCAAACAAGGGAAGGAAATCTTCTATCAGCTCACCCTCTCCCAAGACACAATGTGATTTAGGAAACAAGATTGCACTGCAAGTTTTTAGCTACATGTCCAGATTATCCCAGGGATTGGGACAGCTATCCAGTTCTTCTGCAAGCAAGAGCAACCATTGTAACAGAGCTGGGTTCAGCAGACTGCAACATCACAAAGCTGTTTAGGCCTCACCATGCCAGAGCCATCTGGATGCATTTTAAGCTTTACTTGTGCTTTCTGCCTCTTGGTTTCTTCAAAAAAGACAAATATGCCACCTAAAGGACATCAATATTCTGAGCCCTTGGCAATAGTATTTCAAACCATATTTTAGTTAACTGACATTTATTTCTTGTATCAGTTTCTTGCACGTTGCTGGATTTAACCATTCCACAAGAAATTATATATTTAAGAAAGCTAGTGATTCTTTATTTTCCAAATAGGCAAGCCTACCAATCATGGCCATGGCTGGCCACAGCCTGCAAGGGGAAGTTGCAATGGACAGTCTGGAATCCTGAACTCATTGCTTTCATTTACAATCGTCTAACTTGCAGCAGCAGCTCTGGGTATCTAGGACAATTTCAAGGCAAACCATCAGCCTCCACTCTAATTATGAGCACAGAAGAAATCTTTGTGCATTGAAAAAGAACAGCTTCTTCATTCCTAGTAGCTGTAAGTCAAAATATCTTACAGCATAGAGAAACTGATGTGACCCACATTTGCCAGGTAATAACAGAGGCTTGGATGATTTGTCACATAGTCTGCTTGAAAACAGGGCCCAGGGTTCTTGTTAAGATTAAAGTTATTTCCACCTTACCATAACAACTGTCACTACATGTTAAAATGCCCCCACTTTATTCTACACTTCGTTGTTTTGGGTCCTAGCCCATAATTCTTCTAATACCAAAGAGCATACAAATTTCTATGGCTTTTCAAGAACAGAACGATTGGATATACTTCTAACTTAACTGCATTTGCTTGTATGGATTCTGTTTTCATACTATGGAACTTTAGGATTCCATAGTGGCATGGAGCATAGGCTAAGTGTGATCATAATAATAGTTCATATGAGTTTTCATTTTTACATGGTACACAGTAAGCTTGTAAGTAATAAATCCATGAAACATTATATATACATATCAAGAGATTTTATCATATATATGTGTGTGTATATATGATAATATATATATAATTATATGTGTGTATGTATACATACATATCATTATTATTATTTCCTCCTGGAGAACTGGTCAATTTCAAGGCAAAACCTTCCTTTCAGGGAATAGAGATAATGATAAACACCATAGAATTTTTCTTTTCACCCTAGCCCAAGGGTAACTCTGAAGTAAATATTTCACCCAATCACAAGAATTACATTAGGCTAGTATTTGGGGATTGTACACACACTTGTCTCTCAGTTGGCTATGTTTGCCTTAAACCGCATTCAGTCAGAGTTGTCCCCTATGAAAATCCAGGTAGGGTTCATATGGAGCACACTGTCTAGAAAATACTAGCATGTGACACCAAAGCCATCTCTAGGATAAGGTAATTGAAATTTTGGAAGATGTAAAGCCAGGAAATTAAAGCCAGTAGTGCCCCATAGGAAAGAGAGAAAGTCACTTCAATAAAGTGAGATTCGAGGACACATTAGCTTAGATATAGTAAAATCCAGGAAGAAAATATTCTAGTCAGATTAGTAACCCAGAGAACTCAGCACTATCCTATTCCATTTTTGTTGTGAATAATTTGACTGATTTTCTAGTCTAGGTTAAATTCTTTAAAAATCCCTTGAAATTGGCACTCTTGTAAATCACCAGTCTAGATATATAATATATAATAAAATACATAATGTACATTATAATATATCACACATAACATAATACACATTATAACTTCTTTTGTAAAATTTGATTATGTTCCTTTTATTTTCAGCATGTTTTATATTTCTTTTAGACAGTACCTAAAGTACTCACTAGAAAAAAAATTAATGGTTTTCCAAGATCTAATTTGCAACACACATACCACAAGGAATGGATGGGCTAACAATCCCTTACTCTACCCTCCCTCTAGGCATTTATATGCATGGAGTATTTGGGAAACACTGGGTGGGCTGTTACGGAAATGCAAGGAGGGAGGAGCACCAACAGGAGATGTTCTATTTATAAGATTTACTTTTTAAAATGATGTTTGTGAATATGTGTCTGTCTGTGGTAAGTGAATGTGACTGCAGGTGCCTTAAAGGCCAGAAAAGTAAGTTTGATCCCTTGAATCTGGAGTTATAGATAACTGTGAGCCATCCAAGTAGTTGCCCAGAACAGAAGCCAGGTTCTCTATGAGAGCAGAGCATACTCTTCACTGATGACAATAGACTCTTAATTCATATAGAATATATATCCGTAACTTCCAAGCACAAAACTTACATCTTATGCTATGACATCATATGTAAGAGGATAATCTTGGCTGCTTTAAGAAGGTGAAATAGGGGGGATAAGTGGGACCCAGGCACTCAGGAACTCTGCCTGGCACGAGTTCCTGCTGGTCTGGGCCAGTGCACTGAACAGACCTCAGGCACTAACTCCACAGCCAGTCTGACAACACCCATAAAATATGAACTAAACAGCACCCCCCAGAGCTTGTGTCTCAAGTTGCATATGTAGCAGAGGATGGCCTAGTCAGCCATCACTATGGAGAGAGGCCCTTGGTCTTGCAAAGATTATATGTCCCAGTACAGGGGAATGTCAGGGCCAGGAAGCAGGAGTAGGTAGGTTGAGGAGCAGGGTGGGCAGAGGGTATAGGTGACTTTCAGAGAAATGTAAATGAAGAAAATTAAAAACAAACAAACAAAAAAAAACCAAAAAATCAAACAAACAAAAAACAAACAAACAAACAAATAAACAAAAAAACACCTCAACACCCAGGCTCTCTAACAAGCCCAGGTACACAGGATCACAGGATCACAGAATCCCAGAAGCATGATCACATCAGGATCTCAGTTTCCAGGGGCAGCTTGACTCCCAGGAGCTCTGACACAACAAGGATCTCAGGATCAGAGGATCCCAGAATCACATGATCACAGAGACCGCTGAACTCTGAGGAATTTTGACCGAACTATGATCACAAGAAGGAGAGTCTTCAGTCAGATATAGCAAGGGCAGGTAGCACTAGAGAAAATCAGATGGCATGAAGCAAGCATAAGAACATAAGCAACACAAAGCCAAGGTTACTTGGCATCAAGTTTCCCACCATAGTAATTTCTGGATACACCGTTACACCAGGAAAGCAAGATTCTGATATAAAATCACTTATCTTGATGGTGATAGAGGACTTTAAGAAGGACATATATACTCCGTTAAAGAAATTCAGAAGAACATAGTCAAACAGGTGAAGGAAATGAACAATACCATCCAAGATTTAAAAATGGAAGTAAAAAACAATGAAGAAAACCCAAAGGGAGACAACTCTGGACATAGAAAACCTAAGAAAGAAGTCAGGAGACATAGATGCATCACCAACAGAATACAAGAGATAGAGGAGAGAATCTCAGGTGCAGAAGACACCATAGAAAACATTGACACAAAAGTCAAAGAAAATGCAAAATGCAAAAAGCTCCTAAACTAAAACATCTAGGAAGTCCAGGACATAATGAGAATCAGACTGGTTATGTAAACAGGACCCAGCATTTTGCTGTATACAGGAAAGGCAACTCAGTGACAAAGGCAGATACTACCTCAGAGTAAAAGGTTGTAAAACAATTTTCCAAGCAAATGGTCCCAAGAAACAAGCTGGAGTAGACATTCTAATATTTAATAAAAGCAACTTTCAACCAAAAGTTATCAAAAAGGAAAAGGAAGGACACTTCATACTCATCAAAGGTAAAATCTACCAAGATGAACTCTCAATTCTGAACATCTATGCTCCAAATGCAAGGGCACCCACATTCATAAAAGAAACTTTACTAAAGCTCAAAACACACATTGCAACACACACAATAGTAATTGGAGCCTTCAACACTCCACTCTCATCAATGGTCAGATCATGGAAACAGAAATTAACAGAGACACAGTGAAACTAACAGAAGTTATGAACCAAATGGATCTAACAGATATTTATAGAACATTTCATCCTATAGCAAAAGAATATAACTTCTTCTCAGCACCTCATGGTACCTTCTCCAAAATGGACCATATAATCTGTCACAAAACAGGTCTCAACAGATACAAGAAGATTGAAATAATCCCATGCACCATATCAGATCACCACAGACTAAGGCTTGTCTTAAATACCAACAAAAACAAAGAAAGCTATGGACACTGAACAGCGCTCTACTCAATGATAACTTGTCCAAAGAAGAAATAAAGAAATTAAAGGCATATTAGAATTTAATGAAAATGAAAACACATCATACCAAAACTTATGGGACACAATGAAAGCAGTGGTAGGAGGAAAACTCTTAGCTCTAAGTGCCTCCAAAAAGAAACTGATGAGAGCTTACACTAGCAGCTTTACAGAACACCTGAAAGCTCTAGAACAAAAAGAAGCAAATACACCCAAGAGGGGTAGATGGCAGGAAAGAATTAAACCAAATAGAAACAAAAAGAACTATGCAAAGAATCAACAAAACTAGGAGCTGGTTCCTTGAGAAAATCAACAAGAAAGATAAACTCTTAGTCAGACTAACCAGAGGGTATAGAGACAGTATCCAAATTAATAAAATCAGAATTGAAAAGGAAAACATAACAATGAAGTATATCTTAAAATAACTATTCTGTTTGTTGAATATCAACAGTTGAAAATATCAAAATTATGTTCTTAAAAAAGAAAAACAACCTATCAGGACTGCCCTCCAAAAGACCCAACAAGCAGCTAAAAGAGTCAGATGCATATATTTGTATCTAACCAATGGACAGAAGCTGCTGACCCGTGTGGTTGAATTAGGGAAAAGCTCGAAGAAGCTGAGGAGATAGGTGACCCTGTAGGAGGACTATTAGTCTCAATTAACCTGGATTCCCTAGATCTCTCAGACACTGGACCATGAACCAGGCAGCATACACCAGCTGATATGAGGCTCCCAACACATATACAGCAGAGGACTGCTGGGTCTGGGTTCAGTCAGAGAAGATGCACGTAACCCTTAAGAGACTGGAGGCCCCAGGGAGTTTAGGGGTCTGGTGGAGTGGGGATTGGGGTGGGGGTGTGGGGTTAGGGGGATAGGGAGGAGGTATGGGATGGGGAACAGTCAGAGGGTGAACCAGGATGGGGATAAAATCTGGAGGGTTAAAAAAAATCAATATTTAAAAAAAAAAAGGTGAAATAGAAATAGAGAGGGGAACATGGAAGCAATAAAAGAAGATATGTGTGTGGACTTAGTTGTTTAAGTTCAGTTGTGTGAGAGGGTACAAAGAAAAACAAGTGAGAGGTATCACTCCTAAGTTACTTGGAAACTTGTTACTGCCATCATATGATGTATTAGGGCATGGTGTGGAGCATGGAGAGATGAAGAAAGAGCTAGTGGCTCAAGGAATTCACAATCTAAATAGAGAGGCAAGCACAAAAAAGGTACCCATAAAACCAAGTCCTACTACTTAAAGACTTACTTTGTGACCAAGTATTAAGCTATGTATAAAAATAATATAATTCAACCCTCATGGTAACTTTATGGGGTGAACATAATTAGCCTTATTTAGCACCAAAATTTGTCATAGAAAAGTGACTTGCCCATAATCTAAGACAGGGAAATCAGGATTGGTTTAGACCCACATCCATCATACCCTAAACTTGTGATCTCTACTATGCCTTATAATCTGCTAAAGTTGGCTCAACTTAATGCAGAAAATAGGAAGGATGCATGAAACATGAAACAAGGATGCAGGATACCTGAGTACAGAAGAGTTTACCCATGACATAATGAGTGTGTGATCTCTTCTAATCTCTAAAACAAGAAGGAAGGACTAAAGGGTTTCCATGGTTCCTGCTAGTACAAAAAGACCTTCATTTTAAAATATGGGTGGCTTCCTTGCATCAAACTTTACAATCATTTTTATTTCTTAAGACTGAACAGTATGTAACACAATTCTCATCTTTATACAAAACTATCCGAAGGCAGTCTAAATTATGCCTGTATCCTTATAGAAAATCCATTTTGAAATAGAAAGAACATTAAGGGTGAAAGGGTAGTAGGGTGTATAAAGGTAATGAGGAAAGAAGAGCATGTGGGGGAAGCAAACGATTTGCCAAGAAATAAAAATGGGAAATAAAATGGAGGCTTAAAAATGGTCATTTCCCCAAAGAACAGAGAATTTTTACATATTTTACACTTAAGTATCCTAATAGTTTACTAAAAAGTTCAATGAAAACTAGAAAAGTATCTTGAATGTTAATTTTCTTAGTCTTTCTTTGTTCATATCTTGGCTTATAATATCACACCTTCAATGTATCCCAACTGCAAAATCCAGAAAACATATTTTCACCCAGAGATAAGAGTTACAGAAACCCAGAAATACAGAGCAAGATGCTTACCTTTTCTTGGGACACAGAAGAAAAGGTTAAATTTTACCTATGTTGAAGGAAGGATAAAGTAACATGGGCTTTAGTTAGAATGGAGCAAGTCTTATCTTCTCTCCATCATCACATCTTCACTTATAATGGGTGTTGATGATGGATATACCAAGGTACCACAGTCCTGTAATTCTGGCATGGGAAAGTGAATGTACAAGAATCTCTAGGACTTTTCCTGTATAACTTCTCTAGCCTGATTGGTGAGCTCCAAATTCTGTGAGAGACCATGCCTGAAAAAACAAAAACAAAAGACCATCACTAACAACAGCAAACACAGAAGACTTGCCTGTAACTTACGTAAGGTACTTACTTAACATTTTCAAGGTCTTGATATGATCCTCAGCAAGAAAAGTCAAAACAAAAAGTGAGGGAAGAGAGGAATCTAGGAAGGCATTCAAAGTCAACCTCATGTCTGCACACCTACACAAATTCACAAGTGCACACACACTTCTGTGTCCATATGCATATATAAATATATGCACATGTACATACATACAAACACAAAGAACACAAGAGTATGTAAAAACTGAATTGAATATCACAGTAGGTATATCAGTGTTTAAAAAACATAAATCAAAAAGACATCACTCCATTCAGAAGAATCATTTTGTCTCTAAATAACTTCCTGGAGAGTGCTGGAAAATGAGACATTTATTTATTAAAATATCTATCATTTTCTTTAAAATTATGCCAAACATAAAAGCTACACAGAAATAATTTCAGGATATAAGTGTTCACCCAACAAAAGGAATTCATATGAAATATTTAGTCTTCTTGGTGATTGATATAAATGAAAACTACAAAACCAGACATGCAAATAAATGTATCATATCAAATTAATCAAAGGTATGCTTTGTATATGTTTGTTTTTTTAAAAAAGAACATTCAACATTAATAAAAATATAGCAAAGCTGCTATCCTTGCAACTTTTAAGAAAAAAAGACTAATTTCTAGAAAATAATGATTGTAGGCATGAACCTGTTTGACTCAACAATTTTCTTACTGCAACTGCATGTATCCTAAGGACATCAACAGAATCTGAGTATCAGAAACAAAATTCTGAAGATCTGTGATGGTTTTAAATTGTTAGTGTGACCAAACGCATTTAGTTCTTGCAGTTCCCCTATCCATACAGAATATTTTAAAACACACACTACACACTACAGAGAACCTAGATTCATACTGGAACTCATGAAGAATTGGGTTGACTTGTCATGAGAGCTTGCTCTGGCCTCCTCTCAGCTTTCTGGTCCCTGTGTTTTAGATCAAATGAATTCAGAGACGACAGAAGCATCACAGAGAAGATACAGTTTGTTATAGAATACACTGACCAGGGTGATGGTAGGCAATAGCCAGAGGGTCACTGTCCCAATCTATAATGAAAATGAAAAAGAATTTATACTGTTGTTTTAAAGTTTCATCTCCTAGAAGAACATTTGTCTGTGATTGTCAGGCTCACCTGGCTTAACAATTAAGGGAAAGGACCGTAGTATGGCTTTATTCTTTACCAGAATGTCATGTCTCCACCCATGGTCAGAGATACAACTGCTTTCCAGAAAAGAGTCAGGAAATATAATATTCTATTTGTTAATCACTTATATACACAAAATATATATTACTATAATATAAATAACTACATAGAGAGACTTTCTTTGGAGACAATGGAACAACAGGTGTAGGTCTTATTAATAAAGATTAAAGAGTATGAATTTTTAAGGCCCTACTTAGAGTAAAAAGAGAAGTCTAAAGAACATGTATTCTCCTAAGCATCGACACTGCTGCTTGCTCATTAACAGAGAAGCATGAAAATGCTCGATTTCTACAGACAGCTCTCCCCCAACACTAAAGTCCAAGAGAAACAAACTCATCCTTAGTTAGAAAAAGAAATAGGATGAAGATCAATAGAGAAGGGAGGTATTTTTTTTTCATAGAGAGCATAAAATTTTCTAAATTTGTTTTTAATATCATTTGGGGTGTGTGTGTGTGTGTGTGTGTGCTCCTGTAATGAAAGTGACAGAGAGGAATTTGAGTCATTCAAGTTGTTCTTCGCATAGAGTTCAATAGAAATATACTCTCAAATAAGTCAGTTCACAAAAGATCTAGAAGCATTATACTGGCTGTTAAAAAAAAATAACACCTTTAAAATCTTTCTCAAGGGGCTATCTACCATTTAATAACAACCCAATAGAAGTGAGAGTGGCAGCATAAGTTTCTCTCACAAGCTGGTTCCTTTGTTCCAACTTTCAGACTGACAAGTAGTCTATGTTCCAGACCAACAGCCCTGCACAAATAACCACATGCCAGGTTTTTAGCTCTCTCTTTAATACTAGCTGATCAAAGCCCTTAGACCAGTGATCCTCAGCATTATCTGCACATTAGCATCCCCTGGGAACTCATAAAAAACCCCCAATGCCCAGACAGTGCTTCAGACATATAAATTAACATCCCTGAGGATGGAACTCAGGTGTTAGTAGTGTTTAAATCTCCCCAGGTGATTTCAGTGTGAAGCTAAAATTAAGAAGCAGTGCTTCAGATCTTTCCTTTACCTGGAACAGAAAACAGAAAATCTAAAAAGGGAGCCATAGGAAGGTGATGTTTTCTTCCCAGATCATGCAGATTTCCACTTTAATGTTTTTAATTTGCCAAATTTATTGCTTTCTCGGGTAATAACCTTTTCATTTTTTTCCAGTTTGGAGAGGTGGCTCAGTGGACAAATCATGTGTTACACAAGTGTGAGGATTCTAGTAGGCTCCAGAATACACACATAAAAGGCAGGCAGGTGTAGCAGCCACCTATGAGTCCAGTATTCAGGAGGCAAACAGGGCATTCCAGGGCAAGCTGGCTAATTAAACTAGCCAGGATCAGTGAGTTCCAGGTTCATTGAGATACCATGATAATAAATATAGAGGCATTGGAGAAAGACACCGAGTATCAACTTGAGACAACCACATGCATATAGACATATGTGCATGAGCACCAGACCCCGTCCCCCCCTCACACACACATACATTTACATGCCATAATTCACATTTTGGACCTTGGTCCAAATGTTATCAGCCTTAACAACTGCAGAACAATTGCTTGACAAAGCTGACTCCTTCAAAAGCTTTTTCAACAGCATTTTTCTTCTTCAAAATTGAACCATCTTAAGTCTATCTGAAGAGCAAGATTCTTAGCTCGATTAATTGCAAGGACAATGAATGAAAACAAGTCACACACAAAGACAAATTTTCCAGAAGAACTCACACTACAGAGAAAAACTTTAGAAATCACTGAAGGAGCCAGTGCTACGGGTCAGTGAATAAAGATGCTTGCTGGCAAGGCTGCCAACCTGAGTTTGACATGCAGAACCTACATGTGGAAGAGGAGAAGCAACCTCAATAAATTGTCCTCCAACCTCTGGGACTGTGGTACATGTACCTCCTCCAGAATAAAAAAAAATGTAAGTGAATACACAAAGATAGTTTTAAAAAGTAAAAAGTAAAGAAAGGCCGGGCGTGGTGGCACACACCTTTAGTCCATGCACTCAGGAGGCAGAGGCAGGCAGATTTCTGAGTTTGAGGACAGCCACATCTACAAAGTGAGTTCCAGAATGACTAGGGCTTTACAGAGAAACCCTGTCTCGAAAAACTAAAAACTAAAAAATAAATAAAAATTTAAAAAGATGAATTGAGTATTTTGTGTTTTAATATATTAATAAAAGCAAATATTAAACATGTAAGGCTAGAGATCACTCAGAGTCCAAATAGCTGAGTAGTGTAAGAGTGAAATGCATTCCTTTAGGTTGTTGTGATTGTGCTTGGACACCAGCAGAAGGCGCTACAGGATTCGTGGGATCCTTATCATTGAATTTAGACAAAAGTTTAGAATCATAGGGCAGCATCCAAATTGATGTGTTCTAGCATGATGTTTGTTTATTAATCTACTGAAGTGGGTTTCCATGTCAAACACTTTATGATTGATTGGAACAGGCTTGACTTTAAAGAATTAAATGAGCTTACTTCTAATTCTATAAAGTCTCTACTTTATAATTCATGCCTCTGTCATCAATGGGAATTAGAAAAGAGGTTCAATTCTAATGCAAAAATATTTACCTTGACAGTTTCACTAAATAAATCTAACACACATCATCTCAAACTCAGAAATCAGATTAACTTTTAGCAAAACCAGAAGAAAGGTGAGATGAAGCAAAGAAACTAAGGTTTTTATACGCTGTGATCTCTCATGTCACAAAAGCTAAGCTACAGCATAGACCAGATGATAAAAGCAGGAAGCACGCACAAAGCAACATATACTATAAACATCCTGCTGGACTTCAAGTCAATGACTGCTGGTTTTGTGGTGAATATGAAGAGACCCCATTGCTCCACGCTGTTCCAATTTAGAATCTGTGATTATTTAATCAGGACATTGGCTGAAACATCCAAATATTCATTAAAATTAGAATCCAGAGGTGATCGCATCCAGACAGCAGCTGTGCCTTATATATTTCCATATCCCCGACAGAAGCAAGCATGCTGTGGGTACTCAATAATTATTAAGTGATTGCAGACACTTGTGGAATGACCCTCCCCTGTGGGCCAGATATCTTTGCTAAAGCATCTCTGACAGATGGGTGTCTGACATCTGCTTCCATGCCATCTATTGACAGATATCTAATGACCTCCTAAGGATGTTTCTTCCCTTATTCTGTCTCTCTAATGTTTAGAATGCTTTGCTTTACATTAAGCCAAAACCTGAGTTGGTATAATGGGGTTCCCACTCACCCGAATTCTAACCTTCAGAAAACACAAATAAATATTTTGGATCTTCTTTCTGTTCTTCTTACATAACTGTAACAAGTTAGAGCCTGCAAGGTCCCTCTCTATCAGAGAGCACTTAGGACCCAACATACCATTTTTTTCACTATGATTTCAAATTTGAATACTAATAATAGGGCTCAATGAGTCCTGGAATTGAAGAAAAATTCCAGATATTAAAAAGTGCCAACATCATATATTAATTTAGGAAACCTTTTAAACAACCATTTATGTCTTTCCCTTCATGTAACACACCAAACACACACACACACACACACACACACACACACTCCTGCATTGTTGTCTTTTGTCCTTCCAAATTTCATCTCGAAGCTTAGGGTCAGAACAAGCCTGTGCCTTTCTCTGTATTCATCAATAATGTCCACTTTACTTTCACAATGTCAACAAATATGCAGTAAGTTCTTGTTATGGACCAGAAAACAGTCTATGTCCTTGTCTGCTTCCTGTGGTTGCAGACGTGAACACTTAGCTCATTCAGTCAACATGTTCCATTCAAAATGCCTGCTTGTTGCCATACTCCCTTGTTGTGATGGTGATGAACTCTCATCCACCTGGAACTGTAAGCCGAAATAAAATCTTCCTTTGGTAAGTTGCCTCATTCATGGTGTTTTATCACAGCAATAAAGCATTAACTAGCATGTCCACTAAATGTCCATAATCTGAAACAAGAAGCCACAAAATCTCTTTTCTTATTTAGTTTATAATCCATGGAGGTAAGTAAGAGAACCAATCTAGGATATAATTTCAGATAAATGGGCAGACATTAATTGTAAGTAAGGCCTATACATGAAGGTTCTGTAACACAATAACATTTAAGATCTATTTGAGAAAAACAAATCATAGAAAAGTCAATAGCTACCATGTTTTAGCTCTTTCTCTTTCATTGGGGCATTAGATATCTACAAGTAGCGTCGTCTGTAAATTTGAAATGCATCTTCTCCACTCTTCGCCCACATCATTAATTAAAGTATAAAGTGGGACATGATTAAGAAAAAAGACATTTCAGGTACCTAGAGATCTTTTACTACACTGTTTTATGCATTATCTAGTGACAAGCCTTTTGCTATCAGCATGGTAATTTCCAAAACAGGTAAGAATGTATCCCCTGCCCTGGTAGTGTGCATGTGATCATCTCCCATGGACTCTGGCACTTGAATACTAGGTCCACAGCTGATGGAGCTTTAGGGGAAGAGTCAGAATATAAGGCCTTGCTAAAGGAAGGATGTCATTGGGGGCAGGCTTTTAGAGTTTAAAGACCACTACCATTTTATACACTCTGCTTGCTGTGGTTGTAGATGGAAACCCTCAGGTCATTCTGTCAGAATGCTCCCATCAAAATGCATGCTTGCTGCCATAATCCTTTGTTGTGATGGTGAGGGACTCCTGTCCCCTGGAACTGTAAGCCTAAAGAAAATCTTCCTTTAGTACATTGCCTTGATTGCGGTGTTTTATCTCAGCAATAAAAATAATTTAAAAAAAAAAAAAACCTAGTACATCAACTACATCAACTAAATTTCCATAATCAACAGAAAAGGCATTCTATTACCTGCTGTGGGAATGGTTTCCTCCTGAGAGAATTTGCCTTGTGAGAATACATAACTGATTGCTTTTTAGTGAGGCTGGGCTTGAATTATTAGCCCCTGGAGAAGGACCACAGAGCATTACTTGAGCCAGATGCAGTTGAGTTTCCTAGACTAAGGGTAAATATATACCTTCCTTGAGATTCTTCCCTTTCTGGGTTCTATAGTGTTACATTAGCTCATAAAGCCAGAAAAAGGCCTGTATTGTCTATGTCTATCTTCAAGAGGCTTGAGGTTAGTATTCCATAATGAGACAAAATTGATAGATGATATTTCTGTCTAATACCATATGGCCCTGCCCATGGTCCACATGCTCTTGTCTTCTCCAAATGGAGGATGTATAATTTTTCTTGGGCCCTGCATTAACTAGAAAAATCTGCATATGAGAGATGAGAGCATTTTTTGAGACATTGTCTCATATCAAATGCTAGCCTACAATTCACTATGTGGCTAAAAATAATCTTGAATTTCTGACCCTCCTAGGGCTGATATTAAAGATCTGTGTCACTACGCCTGAATCATGTGGTGGAACCTGGACCTTACTGTATGTGGGGCAAGCATTATACCAACTGAACTACATCTCCAGGCCACAGCACAGCCTTAGCCTCTAAGCTAAGGGTACACTAATCGTCCAAAACTCTGTTATATTCATTTTTGCACTGCATAGTCACGTACACACAGAACAGCAGCTTATAGTGATGTAGGGTTTACCCAATCTATCCTTGATAACAAAAAAAGCTTCACAGATTTTCATAAGTTCTATAATCTTTTTCTAGAAAATATTGCAGACTATTTCTGAGAATGCAGGCTCTGTTGTAGCACAAGGATATCATGTGGGTTAGAAGTTCATAATCCCCGTGTAAAGCATGCCTTTTAAGCAAATGAGCTGCATAAAGATATGAAGTACAGTCCTGTGCAAAACAGTGAAGGAATAAAAGGAATAAAAGGACCTCAAATGTTTATCAGCACTAAATGAGTAAATATGATCTATTCACACATTAGAATACTAAACATCCCTTAGAAAGAATCCACTGAAGTTCTAACTACTAGCATGGACAGACCTCAAAGAACATAATGAAGAAAGCTGAATGTATAGGGGGTTATTATTTGTGTAACAGCACAAATTAGAATAACTTCAGGATAATGGTTACCCCTTGATACAGATGTAGGAAAAGAGAGAGTTTTAGAAAGTCACAAAAGCACAGGTCAATAATGACTTATTAATTGTAAAATATTGACATGAATAAAATATGGGCCAGAGTTACATGGGTACCTGTATCTCTCTCTCTCTCTCTCTCTCTCTCTCTCTCTCTCTCTCTCTCTCTCTCTCTCTCTCTTTCTCTCTCTCTCTCTGTGTGTGTGTGTGTGTGTGTGTGTGTGTGTGTGTTTAAATAACTCATTTTTTAAGTTAAATAGAATGGAAGTTCATCTTCATTTCCCCAAAGGATCCATGATACTCTTCTTCTCTGGTAATGAGGTCCCAATTACTCAGTGGTTTTCTACTTCTTCTTTTTTTAGCAAGAATCTTACTTTAAATGAATTTTTTCTGAATTCCTAATATATACAACCAATAAGAACTGAGGTGCCCTGGGGCCCTACTTTCTCATACTCCCTCTATGCATCCTAACAGGGTCCCCAAAGGTATTATAGAACACAATACACCATGGAGTACAATGTGAAAGCTACTTGTTTGACTGACAGTTAATCTCTCTGGGCCCATGTCAACAATTGTGGCATAGGCCCTGTGCTATTCTCACTTCTTTTCCTTTCCTGTGCTGGGCAAGCATTCTACCAACTGAGCTACATCTCCAGCCACAGCACATTGCTGTCCAGTACTTCTTTTTACCAAGAACCTAAATATACAATACCACATCTTCAGTAACTTACAAAATTAATAACTCTCATCATATTTAAGCTGTCATTTCAGAGCTGTCCTAGTTACCATTATCTAAATAAGAAAGTTTAACCCTGTATCTTTTAGCAATATAATATTTAACAAAACTATAAAATGAAGACATTTTAAAGAAAGCAAGTTTCCATTCAATAAAGGAAAACATTAAATTATTAAGGGTAAATGTGTTTATATGCATTTATATAAAATCTGTTACTAGAAATATTAATAGCTAAAGAAAAGACATAAAGTACTCTTCAAAGATTGCCCAACATTCATGTTTAATATGATATCTTTATGACTAGTATGTCAATATGGAAAAAGAGTGCTAATAGCTTCAATTTTATGAAAAGCCATGAATTTTAACATTTTATATTAACAAAATTTAATTTGTTCTGCTAGGTGACCTTATTCTACACTCAAATGTCATATTTTTAAAAAAAACCACATACTTGTTAAAATATTGCAATTGACCACTTAAATACACCAAAATCAAGATTTCAAGAGAATTTAGTTCATCCTACAATGTAAATGTGGTTTTAAAAACACAAAACTTGTCTACAATAGTTGAAGAGCTATGATTTGGCTAGAGAACTAGTATAGTGGTTTGAATATGCTCAGCCCAGGAAGTGGCACTATTAGGAGGTGTGTCCTTGTAGTAGTGGTGACCTTGTTGGATGGAGTATATCACTCTGAGGGTGAGCTTTAACAGCCTTTTCCTAGATGCCTGGAGGCCAGTCTTATCCTGGTACCCTTTGGAACAAGATGCAGAACTCTCAGCTCCTCCAGCGCCATAACTGTCTGGAAGCTACCATGTTTCTCACCATAATGATATTGGACTGAATCTCAGAACTCATAAACCAGTCCCAATTAAATGTCCTTTATAAGAGTTTCCTTGGTTATGGTTTCTCTTCACAGGAATGGAAATAATAACTAAGACAGAAGTTGGTACCAGGAGTAGGGCATTGATGGAACAGGCCTAAACCATTTTTTTTTAATTTGGAGGAATGAAGATCTGGGGACTTTGGATTTAGAAAGGGGTGGAATGCTTTAAGTAGGGCTTAATGGGTCATCCTAATAGGAATATGGAAGACATTGTTTTAAGGGGAGGGGTTGAACTGTGTGTGCCTGGCTTAGGAGTTTTCAAAGGAAAAGAATGTTAGTATGTGGCCTAGAGTCTGCTCTTATGATATTTTGGTGAAAAATATAGCTGCTTTATGTCCTGTCTGAAGTGTCTGCCTGAGGCTAAAGTACAAAGATTCAGATTAATTACATTGACAAAAGAAGAATCAAAAAGCCTAGATTAGACTTTATCCTGTAATGTTGGAGGTAAGTGATCTGCTTTTTTATTTTGAATTTATAGGGGATTACAGTTAAAAGATTGCATGAATCTCAGAAGAAACTTTGAGCTTTGGACACTAAACATTTCTGAGACTGTTACAGACTATGGGACTTTTGCAACTAGGATAAATGTGTTTTGCATTATGCTATGGCTAGATATTGCCTCCATAGTCTCATATATTTGAACAGTCCTATGGGGGCCAAGGAGTAAAATGTGGTGCTTTGAGTGTGCTTGACCCAGAGGATGGCACTATTAGGAGGTGTGACTTTGTTGTGTAAGAATGGCCTTGTGGGAGGAAGTGTGTTACTTTAGGGGTGGACTTTGAGAGCTTTCTCCTGGCTGCCTGGAAGACAGTCCTATCCTGGTCACCTTTGGAATAGAATGTAAATCTCTCATCCTCTCCAGTACTGTGTCTGTCTGGAAGCTACCATGGTCCCCACCATGATGATAATGGACAGAACATCATCCTGTAAGGCAGCCCCAATTAAATGTTGTCTTTTATAAGAGTTGCCTTGATCATAGTGTTTCTTCACAGCAATGGAAACCCTAACTAACACAAGCAGTAAGAGCTATACCACTATAGGTTGGACTAAACCCTTTGAAAACAACCTGCAACATTCTTTATCAGGGCAAAAGTAGTTGGAAACCCTGATTGTGAGTGTTAAGATACCTATCTTCAGAAAGTCACAGAAAGCAGACAACCTTTAGGTTGGAAGGCTTACTTCCATATCAGATCTCAATCAGAAGAGATGTCCAGGAATAAGACCAGTGATCAAAGCAATATGCCCAGAGGATATTGTGCAGACTTTCTGACTCTTGTTCAAGGATATCAAAGATTCATTCTAGAATTTCTACATACATCAATACATTGGTTCTAAGAATAGATACAGACCAATGTTAAATGTACCCATTCACCAAAGGTTTCAGTTCTCTGAGGATAGAGCATGGATCCAACAATATACAATAACTCTTTATTCATCAGATAGGAAATGCCATGTTCTAGCTAATCAAATATTTTTTGTTAATTGTTGCCACATGTAGAAGGATTACAAAATTTTAAAAGAATGAGAATAAATTAAAATACACTTAACATTGCAACTAAACTGATTATAATTTAATCTTTCTCTAATTATTCAGAATGCATTTCAGGGTCATCAGGAGGAGCATAAATTATTAGGCTTGATGACTATGCAGGAAGTCACAGTTTTTCTAAGATCTTGGTTAATAGAGGCTTGGTAACAAAGAATTCAGAGGAAAAAGTTAGTATTTGGAGGATTTATGTGCTAAGCATTTTCCTGAGATATGAAGTATATCATCAATCCTCATCAAAAGCGAATTTTGAGAGATGATGTACTGAAGTCCATGGAAACATAGTAACTTGCCCAGCATGACAGGGTACCAAAGCTTTTGAACACCAATCTGTCTTTAAAGGATAGGCTCATGTAAGCAAATCTTTGTTATAAAAAAGTTATTTATGGAGGTCTCAGCCTGGATACTCAGAATGAACACACAACTGGGGACCATGCTGTTTGTTTATCTTGAAGGGTTGAAGAATATTTTTAGCCAGAATCCATGTAGCAGCCATAAATGTAGCAAGACAGTACATGTGGGTTAAGAAGTGTGTGTGTGTGTGTGTGTGTGTGTGTGTGTGTGTGTGTGTGTGTGTGTGTGTTGTCTATGGAATGCTCTTGGCTGGGGTGAGGATGCTCTCCTGTGTGTACATGTGATGTGTATAGTATAAATGTCAACATCTAGAGTCTTTCCTCCATCCCTCATTACCTTATTTTTCAGACAAGGCCACTCTCTGATCCTGGAACTCATCACTTGGATAGACTGGCTAGCCAGCAAGAGGTCAAGGGATTCTCTCCTATCCTGCCACCACCTAGGGCTAGTGTTACAGTTGTACATGTCTTGCACATGGGACTTGGGAATTGAACACAGATCATGCCATGTAGCAAGAACTTTACCCATGGAGCCACTTCCAAACCACATGAAATAAATGTTGAAGTCAAAATGAGAAATGTTAATATAAAGTATCATAACCTGAACATCTTAGGAGAAAATTATTTTTCAGAAACTAGCTCAATATAGCCCCCATACAGTTAAAACTCATCTGCTGGTTAATATACTCTAAAACAGACTTGTTTATTCATCTTTATGTGGTAGTCCAATTCTAATATTACTGTTCATTTTAAATTGTGAAACACATTTGACTGAATTCTTACTCACAGAACATGGTCAATAACAATTAACTTAAGATTTGGGGCTGAGTTTATATTCGTTTTTAAAAATGGATTCCAATTATGAGAACAGAGAAGTTAGCTCCCACATATTATTCCTCGTATCCATTACCATTATCTACTTTCTAATTCTAGAATCATTCATTTTTTTCACCTGAAACTGTTATGGCTTCTGATTCGCTTTTACTTGCCAGCTCCCATAAAATCCCTCATGATTCAAATGCTTTCTCTTCTCCTACCCATAATGGTTTTGCTTACCTCTAAAGAGTCAGTGTCTGTAAAAGTAACTTTTATTTCCTCAGATGAAGAGAGATGAGATGAGAGCCATACCCAAGCTGTCTAAATACATGATGTAGATTGAACCCGGAGTGGTTATTTCTCTGTTCTACCTATCCCTTGCACTAGCCTCTGTACAATCCAGTCTTCTGCTAACCCAAATCTTAAATGCTTCAGCTTCCAGCATCTGTCTACTAACCTAGGCCTAGAATGTTTCAGCCTCCTTACTGCTTACTCGTCCTGAACTCTCACTGACTGGTCCAACTCAGCTGTTCTGTTCCAAACTCCTCTCTGAGCTCACTAATTCATACCGGCTTCTCTTGGCTTCTCACTGAATTGCTCTTCTTGGCCTCACACTAGTTCTGACAAACTGTTCTAACCTTCTGACTCCTTCATATTCTCTATCCTCAACTGCCTCTGCTGACTTACACTGCACAAACTTCACCAACTGAACAGAACTCACAAACTCAGCTGCCCTGAATGAACTGCCCTGACTGAATTTATTTACATCTGCTTCCTCTCTCTCTCTCTCTCTCTCTCTCTCTCTCTCTCTCTCTCTCTCTCTCTCTCTCTCTCTCTCTCTCGGAACTGCTTTTAAGTAGTCCCTCTTTCCTGCACTGTCTTCCTAAGAGTTGTGCATATTCCATCTCTGACTCTGTCAAATCTTTCTCCAATACATCACTTTGTCTGCACCTGAATTAGATATCACTTTCAAACATGGATGCTTCCTTCTACAAACTAAATTTACTTTCATTGTTTGGGATTAAAGATATGTGCTTTGCGTGTGTCTGTATTCTAGTCAGAGGTATTAATGGTGTGTGGCATGTCTACCTTTCAGCCAGATCACATAGACCTAGGTCTTTGGATATTCCTTGCCAGAGCAGCTATGTTGCTTCTACAAGTGTCTGTTGTAAAGGTCTTTCCTAAACAATAAGAAAAGTGGAGTTGAAATTCAGAATAGCATAAAGGAATCCCAGGATGTGCTATCTCTTTAGCCCATGAGGGACACCTTACTGGTGAGGAGACAACCCTATCCAGGTAGATGAAAATCCTTCCCCTCCTCCTCTCATAACATTTACAGGTAACCTCTACAGGTGAGTTTCTCTTCTAAAAGGGACTATTTAGATCCACAGAACCATGCAGCTAGATTTTTTTGTATTGAAGAAAAAGCTATATAGATGATAACTTGAGGCAAAAGCAGTCTTGGCTATAATGAACTGTGTTTGAAATTCCCAATAGAAAAACATACTTTCCCTATGCAAAGCCTGAACAGAAGTGGTTGTTCTGATTGCCTCAGCTTGATCCTTCCTTCTAATTCCGGATATTGCCCAGGGACAAAAGTTTCCTGGTCACATTAAATATACGGGAAGTTAATAGAACTGCACTGCCTAGCTGAATTAAATTAGGCACTAGTAGAAAAATTCAACAAATCATACATACCTGTCTTAAAACTTGACAGATAGATGGCAATGGCCTTGAGGATGTCTGAAGGATGATGTCACCTTACACAGTGACTCAGGTAGAGTTTTCAGGATTTAGCCACTGATGTTCTCTGCTGAAATCCATCCAATTTCATTTGTGAAACTCTATGGTCTTCACAGTGATTGTGTGGATTGAATGCAAGATGAACAAATGACTCTACAAACTTAGAAGGATAACTTTCGAATGGAGGAAAACAAGGTTCATTTTAGTATCAGTGATTGAGGCAACATGCAGATTGGAGATGGAGAACATGTTAACTAGAACCTACATCAGTATCAATAGAAGCAGTGCATTGAATATCAAGGCCTAATTTTAATGTTCAAATAAGAATGATGTTAAAATTCAAAATGGCTGGATACAAAGAATGACTTTTTTGAAGACCATTAATTATAATTTCTTAGGCTTAATTGCATTGCTTAAAAAATTATCAAGAGTCTTAATAAAGGTATATTTCTTTGGAAAGAATACTTAGAGGGTCACAGGGTTCTAATTTGGGCAGGATTCCCAAAATAAGCATCTAATCCAATTCTTCTATTCAAATGGAGAAACTGAGGCACAGAGCAAGTAACCATATTTATACAAAGATAACCTAAAAGTTAGTAAGTAAGTAATCTACTGTTCTCAAAACAGCTTACCTGGGCTTTTGCCTCAGCCTATCATCCCAGCGACTTGAGAAGATGAAGTAGGAGAGTCACAAATTGAAAACTGCCCTGAGGTACGAACTGAGTAAGAAGTATGAGCAAAGTGAGAAGTTGCCATCTCAGAATCAGAACTTATGAAATCACTGGGGGAACTCTTTTCAAAGTGCAAAGTCCCTAGTTACCAATGCAAGAAAAGATGAAGAGAAGGGTGTCTTAGTCACGGTTTCTATTCCTGCACAAACATCATGACCAAGAAGCAAGTTGGGGAGGAAAGGGTTTATTCAACTTACACTTCCATACTGCTGTTCATCATCAAAGGAAGTCAGGACTAGAACTCAAGCAGGTCAGAAAGCAGGAGCTGAGCAGAGGCCATGGAGGGATGTTCTTTATTGTCTTGCTTCCTTTGGCTTGCTCAGCCTGCTCTCTTATAGAACCCAATACTCCAGCCCAGAGATGGTCCCACCCACAAGGGGCCTTTCCCCCTTGATCACTAATTGAGAAAATGTCTTACAGCTGGACTTTATGGAGGCATTTCCCCAACTGAAACTCCTTTCTCTGTGATAACTCCAGCTGTGTCAAGTTGACACAAAACTAGCCAGTACAAAGGGTATAAGTAATACCCATGTATAATCTCAGTATTTGAAATATATTTTATGGAAATCAAACAATTATTACATCCTTAAAATTTTAATAAAACACAATGGTGATATCATTCTAATATTTTACAGAAATTCCCAAAAGTGATTCAGTTTTCCGACTAATCTAGACTTATCCCCTTGTTATTCAAATGTGTACTGAGTGCTTACTGAATAATAGGTATGTAATTCAAAATTACAAAATGTTTTTCTGGTCAGAATTTTACCTTCTAAAATGATAAGTACCACTTCTGTCTACACATGCTCATTCCTTTGAATAACTTCCATTTTCTTCTGAGAATGGTTTTCTTCCTCCCTCTCAAGGTTTATAATAAGTATTACCTTCAGGTAAATGTCTTTCAACTTCCATCTAAACAACTGTCTTGTACAATACACATCTAGTTGTGACAAAGACACAGTTAAGCAAGAAACCCAGGAAGCAGTCACGTTGCCAGATGTTGATGGCTCTATTTGTAGTACTGCTGGTTTTCTTCTACACAATGTCAGGTACACAATTGAAAAGGTAGGACATGGTTAGCCAGTAATGCACACAATGGAGGGTCTCTGAAATTGTGACAGAAACAACACTTAGTTCCCAATGGAGTGATAGAGCAGTGTGAGCAATGTGAGAATTGTAAAAAGACAAGGCCATGGAGAGGATGGCCATGGGGCCATTAAGAACAACACTGAATTCCACTGTCAACTAGCACTATGAGCCCAGAAGCTTATTTCAATACTCTATCAGGGGCTGACTTACAGGTGCTGGAGTATTTTGAGGAATGCTTCTCTTCAGACACTAGAAGTTTTGGTAAGCTTCCTAGACAAGATAGCTACCTCCTGGCTATCCATTATTCCCCCATTCTCTCCATGAACATACAATGGCCCTAGAGAAAACATCCAAACACAGTTACCAGGCATCCCTTGCCAACCAAACTAAGAGAAAATCTCTGACTTCTCTCCAAAGTAGGCTTATTCATTCCCACCTGAAAGACCAGATGTTCAGGTCACTTTGGAGATCTAGAAACAAGAGATAACATAGACAAATGTTTTGCTAGAGAGTTTGCTAAGGGGTTAAGAACACTTGTTGCTTTTCCAGAGAAATGGGGTTCAATTCCCAGCATTCATATAATAGCTCACAATGCTCTGTGTAACCCTAGTCCCAAAGAATCTGATGCCCTCTTCTGGCCTTTGCAAACACTGCAGAGACAGGCTGTGCATTGACTTTAAAACTCTAAATTTCGGAGACTGCTCTGGTTGGGGAGAGAGAAATCCGGCCTACATAAGACCACAAGCCTCTTCCGGTCAGAAAAGCACCGGGGCAGCTAGGGCGCAGGGTCAGCTGACACTCGCCAGCTACCCACAACACCCGCCACAGGATCTTAAGACTTCTGGTGAGTGGAACACAGCTTCTGCTCCAATCCAATTGCGCGCAGGACCTGAGACTGCATTAGTTAGGGAAGCAGAAACCGGCCTGAGTAGGGCCACAGGCCTCATCCGGCCGGATCAGCGCCGGGGTAGCTAGAGCGCAGGGTTGCCTGACACCCGCCAGCTACCCACGACCCCCGCCACAGGATTTTGGGACTGCTGGTGAGTGGAACACAGCTTCTGCTCCAGTCCAATCACGCGGGACCTGAGACTGCTCTGGTTGGGGAGAGAGAAATCCGGCCTACATAGGGCCACAAGCCTCTTCCAGTCAGAAAAGCACCAGGCAGCTAGGGCGCAGGGTCGGCTGACACTCGCCAGCTACCCACAACACCCGCCACAGGATCTTAAGACTTCTGGTGAGTGGAACACAGCTTCTGCTCCAATCCAATTGCGCGCGGGACCTGAGACTGCATTAGTTAGGGAAGCGGAAACCGGCCTGAGTAGGGCCACAGGCCTCATCCGGCCGGATCAGCACAGGGGTAGCTTGAGCGCAGGGTCGCCTGACACCCGCCAGCTACCCACGACCCCTGCCACAGGATTTTGAGACTGCTGGTGAGTGGAACACAGCTTCTGCTCCAGTCCAATCTCGCGGGACCTGAGACTGCTTTGGTTGGGGAGGCAGAAATCCGGCCTACGTAGGGCCACAAGCCTCTTCCGGTCAGAAAAGCACCGGGGTAGCTAGGGCGCAGGGTCTGCTTACACTCGCCAGCTACCCACAACACCCACCAAAGAATCTTAAGACTTCTGGTGAGAGGAACACAGCTTCTGCTCCAATCCAATTGCGCGCGGGACCAGAGACTGCATTAGTTAGGGAAGCAGAAAACCGGCCTGAGTAGGACCACAGGCCTCTTCCCGCCAGCTACCCACGACCCCCGCCACAGGATTTTGAGACTGCTGGTGAGTGGAACACAGGTTCTGCTCCAATCTTTAAACAGTGACAACGATAACAACTAACCCCAGAGATTACCAGATGGCGAAAGGTAAACGTAATAATCTTACTAACAGAAACCAAGACCACTCACCATCATCAGAACCCAGCACCCCCACTTCGCCCAGTCCAGGGCACCCCAACACACCGGAAAAGCTAGACACGGATCTAAAAGCATATCTCATGATGATGGTAGAGGACATCAAGAAGGACTTTAATAACTCACTTAAAGAATTACAGGAGAACATGGCTAAAGAGTTACAAGTCCTTAAAGAAAAACAGGATAACACAATCAAACAGGTAGAAGTCCTTAATGAAAAACAGGAAAACACATCCAAACAGATGATGGAAATGAACAAAACCATACTAGACCTAAAAAGGGAAGTAGACACAATAAAGAAAACCCAAAATGAGACAACACTGGAGATAGAAACCCTAGGAAAGAAATCTGGAACCATAGATATGAGCATCAGCAACAGAATACAAGAGATGGAAGAGAGAATCTCAGGTGCAGAAGATTCCATAGAGAACATCGGCACAACAATCAAGGAAAATGTAAAATGCAAAAAGATCCTAACTGAAAACATCCAAGAAATACAGGACAAAATGAGAAGACCAAACCTACGGATAATAGGAGTGGATGAGAATGAAGATTTTCAACTCAAAGGACCAGCAAACATCTTCAACAAAATTATAGAAGAAAACTTCCCAAATCTAAAGAAAGAGATGCCCATGAACATACAAGAAGCCTACAGAACTCCAAATAGACTAGACCAGAAAAGAAATACCTCCCGACACATAATAATTAGAACAACAAATGCTCTAAATAAAGATAGAATACTAAAAGCAGTAAGAGAAAAAGGCCAAGTAACATATAAAGGCAAGCCTATCAGAATTACACCAGATTTTTCACCAGAGACTATGAAAGCCAGAAGATCCTGGACGGATGTTATACAGACACTAAAAGAACACAAATTCCAGCCCAGGCTACTATACCCAGCCAAACTCTCAATTAACATAGATGGAGAAACCAAAGTATTCCATGACAAAACCAAATTCACACATTATCTCTCCACAAATCCAGCCCTTCAAAGGATAATAACAGAAAAAAAAAACAATACAAGGACAGGAACCACGCCCTAGAAACAACAAGAAGGTAATCCCTCAACAAACCTAAAAGAAGACAGCCACAAGATCAGAATGCCAACTTTAACAACAAAAATAACAGGAAACAACAATTACTTTTCCTTAATATCTCTTAATATCAATGGACTCAACTCCCCGATAAAAAGACATAGACTAACAAACTGGCTACACAAACAAGACCCAACATTTTGCTGCTTACAGGAAACTCATCTCAAAGAAAAAGATACACACTACCTCAGAATGAAAGGCTGGAAAACAATTTTCCAAGCAAATGGTATGAAGAAACAAGCTGTAGTAGCCATTCTAATATCTGATAAGATTGACTTCCAACCCAAAGTCATTAAAAAAGACAGGGAGGGACACTTCATACTCATCAAAGGTAAAATCCTCCAAGAGGAACTATCAATCCTGAATATCTATGCTCCAAATACAAAGGCAGCCACATTCATTAAAGAAACTTTAGTAAATCTCAAAGCACACATTGCACCTCATACAATAATAGTGGGAGACTTCAACACACCACTTTCACCAATGGACATATCATGGAAACAGAAACTAAACAGGGACACAGAGAAACTAAGAGAAATTATGAATCAAATGGATCTGGCAGATATCTACAGAACATTCTATCCTAAAACAAAAGGATATACCTTCTTCTCAGCACCTCATGGCACCTTCTCCAAAATTGACCACATAATTGGTCACAAAACAGGCCTCAACAGATACAAAAATATTGAAATTGTCCCATGCATCCTATCAGATCACCATGGACTAAAGCTGATCTTCCATAACAAAATAAATAATAGAAAGCCAACCTTCACGTGGAAACTGAACAACACTCTTCTCAATGATACCTTGGTCAAGGAAGGAATAAAGAAAGAAATTAAGGACTTTTTAGAGTGAAGTAGCTGGATATAAAATTAACTCAAACAAATCAATGGCCTTTCTCTACACAAAGAATAAACAGGCTGAGAAAGAAATTAGGGAAACAACACCCTTCTCAATAGTCACAAATAATATAAAATATCTTGGCGTGACTCTAACTAAGGAAGTGAAAGATCTGTAGGATAAAAACTTCAAGTCTCTGAAGAAAGAAATTATAGAAGATCTCAGAAGATCGAAAGATCTCCCATGCTCATGGATTGGCAGGATCAACATTGTAAAAATGGCTATCTTGCCAAAAGCAATCTACAGATTCAATGCAATCCCCATCAAAATTCCAAATCAATTCTTCAACGAATTAGAAAGTGCAATCTGCAAATTCATCTGGAATAACAAAAAACCTAAAATAGCAAAAACTCTTCTCAAGGATAAAAGAACCTCTGGTGGAATCACCATGCCGGACCTAAAGCTCTACTACAGAGCAATTGTGATAAAAACTGCATGGTACTGGTATAGTGACAGACAAATAGACCAATGGAATAGAATTGAAGACCCAGAAATGAACCCACACACCTACGGTCACTTGATCTTCGACAAGGGAGCTAAAAACATCCAGTGGAAGAAAGACAGCATTTTCAACAAATGGTGCTAGCACAACTGATTTTTAACATGTAGAAGAATGTGAATCGATCCATTCCTATCTCCTTGTACTAAGGTCAAGTCTAAGTGGATCAAGGAACTTCACATAAAACCAAGACACTGAAACTTATAGAGGAGAAAGTGGGGAAAAGCCTTGAAGATATGGGCACAGGGGAAAAATTCCTGAATAGAACAGTAATGGCTTGTGCTGTAAGATCGAGAATTGACAAGTGGAACCTCATGAAACTACAAAGCTTCTGCAAGGCTAAAGACACCATCAATAAGACAAAAAAACCACCAACAGATTGGGAAAGGATCTTCACCTATCCTAAATCAGATAAGGGACTAATATCCAATATATATAAAGAACTCAAGAAGGTGGACTCCAGAAAGTCAAATAACCCCATTAAAAAATGGGGCTCAGAACTGAACAAAGAATTCTCACCTGAGGAATACCGAATGGCAGAGAAACATCTGAAAAAATGTTCAACATCCTTAATCATCAGGGAAATGCAACTCAAAACAACCCTGAGATTCCACCTCACATCAGTCAGAATGGCTAAGATCAAAAATTCAGGTGACAGCAGATGCTGGCGAGGATGTGGAGAAAGAGGAACACTCCTCCATTGTTGGTGGGATTGCAAGCTTGTACAACCACTCTGGAAATCAGTCTGGCGGTTCCTCAGAAAATTGGACATAGTACTACCGGAGGATCCAGCAATACCTCTCCTGGGCATATATCCAGAAGATGGCCCAAGCGGTAAAAAGGACACATGCTCCACTATGTTCATAGCAGCCCTATTTATAATAGCCAGAAGCTGGAAAGAACCCAGATGTCCCTCAACAGAGGAATGGATACAGAAATTATGGTACATTTACACAATGGAGTACTACTCAGCTATTAAAAAGAATGAATTTATGAAATTCCTAGCCAAATGGATGGACCTGGAGTGCATCATCTTGAGTGAAGTAACACAATCACAAAAGAACTCACACAATATGTATTCACTGATAAGTGGATATTAGCCCAAAACTTAGGATACCCAAGATATAAGATACAATGTGCTAAATGCATGAAACTCAAGAAGAATGAAGACCAAAGTGTGGACACTGTGCACCTTCTTAGAATTGGGAACAAAACACCCAGGGAAGGAGTTACAGAGACAAAGTTCGTAGCTGTGATGAAAGGATGGACCATTTAGAGACTGCCGTATCCAGGGATCCATCCCATAATCAGCTTCTAAACGCTGACACCATTGCATACACTAGCAAGATTTTGCTGAAAGGACCCAAATATAGCTGTCTCTTGTGAGACGATGCCGGGGCCTAGCAAACACAGGAGTGGATGCTCACAGTCAGCTATTGGATGTATCACAGGGCTCCCAATGGAGAAGCTAGAGAAAGTACCCAAGGAGCTAAAGGGATCTGCAACCCTATTGTTGGAACAACATGATGTACTAACCAGAACCCCGGAGCTCTTGTCTCTAGCTGCATATGTATTGAAAGATGGCCTAGTCGGCCATCAATGGAAAGAGAGGCCCATTGGACTTGCAAACTTTATATGCCCCAATATAGGGGAATGCCAGGGCCAAAAGAATGGGAATGGGAGGGTAGGGAAGTGGGGGGCGCTATGGGGGACTTCTGGGATAGCATTGGAAATGTAATTGAGGAAAATATGTAATAAAAATATTAAAAATAAAAAAAAACAAACAAACAAACAAAAAACTCTAAATTTCACTTAAAGAACTATTCAATGAAACAAACA
Source organism: Mus caroli (assembly GCF_978045245.1). Taxonomy (NCBI): domain Eukaryota; kingdom Metazoa; phylum Chordata; class Mammalia; order Rodentia; family Muridae; genus Mus; species Mus caroli. The sequence continues at coordinate 52,839,212 of NW_028227259.1, read as the reverse complement.
AACAAAGAAAGATAATATAAAATCTACAACAAAATAAATATGTTTAATAGTAATGTTAAAATTCACTGGTTTTGGGCTGGTGAAGGACTTTAATTACCATGTCAGAGCAACTGAAACTGGATTAAAAACCTTAATTAAAACCTAAGTTCACTTCAGTCTCAAGCTTTTGATTCTTCCCATAGAAAGGTCCACCAGCCAGGGCACAGCAAAGACTGGAGAGCCCAGCTGGCTCTGGTCAAGTCTGCCATGGACAATTCGGCTGCTCTTTGCATGGGCAGTTCCAGAACACCTGTCCCATGAGACCATGTGCCAGACCCTCTGAATCTCAGAAGATGTGCCAGCAAACAGCTTACCTGACATTGTCCATGGGAATCTCACCTCTACAAGTCTGGTGAAGTATGTCATGAAGTGTGTGTGTGTGTGTGTGTGTGTGTGTGTGTGTGTGTGTGTGTGTTCATGCATGCAATGTGTGTATGTGGGTGTGCATATATGTGTATGTGGATATGTTTATTTATGTAACAATGGTATTTATATGTATTCATGTATGCATGTGGATGTGTATTTATGTGTATGTGTCTGTATATATGTCTATCTACATGTATATATATATATGAATATGTGTATGTGTATACATATATGAATATGTGTGTATGCATTATGTGTGTGTATGGATGTATGCTACATATAAATCTGAACATTTCTAGGTACTACTGTGTCACTGGTTACTGTACATCTTCTGTAAGATTATTTTACAATGTATTTGAAAATAAAATCATAGAATCTGGCAGTGATAGATTTTGTAAGTATACCAGTAAAAATCACTTACTTGCATTTCTACTGGAAAACATTAGGACAGAAATTATACACTCTGACCAGAGCAGTGAATAACCTTAAGTAAAGTATAAAGCAGGGGGCTGGGGATATGACTAAATTAGCAAAGTACTTTCTACAACAGCATGGGACCTGAATTTGATCCCTAGCACCCATATGTAACACCAGGTGTGGTAGCACACACTTGTAATCCTAGTACTGGGGAGGCTAAGGGAACTGGATCCCTGATACTCACAGACCATCCACTCTAGATAGATCAGTGAGCCCCAGATCCCAGTGAGAGACACTGTCTCAAAACACAGGGTAGACAACGAAAAACTGGATACATGTGATTGGCTTTTGCAAATGCATAGACATGTGGGCACATCTGCAGACACATACACACACATACATACATATTCATTCACACAACAACAACAGAAAGTTATGAAGTATGCATGTCAAAAAGGAAAACATAAACTGTTTTAAAGATGTCAGTATATTCATAGATATAAATGATAGTTTGTTTGTGTGCTTGACTGTAGGCTAAGCAGATAAGCAGTTACATTTGTCCCAGTTCCCAGATGAAGGTGCTTCAGAAGGTTAAAACCATGATTTCCACAAGGCACAATAGAATATACCTAGGTCCCAGGCTCTTTCTCAAATACGGCAAGTTATGTTCATAATTTCTGAAGTTAAATAAACAAATCTGCCATAAGACCCAGAAATAAATAGCAATTCTCAGTACATATTAAAAGAACATGCAAACAGGATAGGAGGAAATTCCACATGCTCCTATGGTCACTGAAGCAATATTCTCTACAGTCAAGGCGAAGAATCACCTCAAGAAATATGTAGGGGCTGAAAAAAAATGGTCCCATAATTAAAAGCACTTGCTGCTCTTAAAGAGGACCGAGGTACAGTTCCCAGCACCCATTTCATGGCTCACAAATGTCTGTAATTACAGTTCCAAAGGATTTGATGCCCTTTTCTCTTTTGGCTTCCTTGGATACTATACACACACGGTGCCATTACATATGTTCAGGCAAAGGCTCAGGCACACAAATAAAAATTGAATCATTTTAAATGCATAAGGAAAAACATAGCACATATGCACAATGGAATACTACTTGGCTTTAAAATATATATGATTTGTAACTATAGAACCTGAGAACACTAGGTGAGATCCTGCAGGAACAGAAAGGTCAAATGTATGCTTTTACTTACATGTACAGACCAAGACAACTGATTTGATAACTTTATCATTTGCCAACATTATCAAGCCAAGCTAACATGTCACCAGCATGCCCCCCAAAGCCATGAAAACATATCTACCATGAGCCCTCTGTGCACCATGACATGGATTATTTCATGGGGCCAAAGTGACATCATTCTCATTCAAGAAGTAATAAAACCTTAGCCACTGTATGGGAATCCACACTCAGGTACTGGAATCCCTGTTCTGAGCTGACAATGGATTTTTAATTGGCTGGTGCTTCCGAAAGGTCAATGTATTAACTTTTCAGATCTTTCCTTAATCCTTAGGACATTTGTGCACATTTAGAAAAATGCAGGTGCTTAACACATTTTGTCCAGTTAAATGGGCCTCTGTGATCTGAAATTGACATAGGCAGGTGGCTGCCAGGTCTGAGCTACTTTAGGAAATGGATGTATTTCTCCTCTACGAGCTCTCCGTGGGAAGGGGAAGAGGATGTGGGAGGGAGAATACTGACAGACAACAGCAGGGGGACTCTGTGCTCAGCATCTTGTCTTGGTGGTATATCCAACTGCAAGATTTATAACCTTCTTGTTACCATGTATCAGCTTCAACACTTTCCGTGAAGTCTTCAATAACTTCGATGACATCTTGCTGAGGGGTTTTGTCATTAAAAGCCTAAAGCTGGTCATTAACAAACCTTCTCTGCAATCATCCACCGCTGTGCTAGCTCAGGCATGGATCTAACTGGAAAGTTGGGCTGCCTTGGAAACTTTCTAGAAGAATGCATTTTTATTGTGCAGAGTATATTTCTTTAGGGGAAGAATCCCAATCATTTCATCATTTATTTCTCATTATCTATGGACTAACCCTTCCCTCATAGACACAATCAAATTCAACAAACATGTGTAGCACACTACTATATAATAGGCACACTGCTTGGGGCTAAATATATAATTAGGAAAAACACGGCTCAGCCTTCAGAGGATCATGCCCACCCACCCCCAAAAAATTAGCCATCATTAGCACAACCCTCTGTAATATGGTGAGAACCAATGCAGGCGTTATAAGCATCATCTTGTTCATTTGTCACTGTCTCTTGAAAGATACATGTTCTTAATAACCTCATCTTTGTGATTAAATGACTAGCATTTTGTCTGCTCGGGAAATCAACCAACCTGGGTTGAATGTATGGTATACATACATAGTGAGATTTTATCTGGCCATAAAGAATGAAATTATATTTTCAGTAAATATATGGTATTGGGGATCAATACATTAAGCAAAATAAGCCAGACTCATAAAGACAAGTAGAACAGATTAGCTTATATTCAGATTCTAGATGGAGGACATGAAGGTAGAGAGGTGACAGTAAGAGGGGAATGAAGAAGTCAAAAGTGAGATGGAGTAAGGGTGTATCTGTGAGAGGAAAGTGAAAAGGAGGATGATTTGGAAGAAGACGGGAACTAGCAACAAGAGTGAGAGGAGGGAGAGGGAGGACAATAGGGGAGACAAATGCACTAGAACAAAGGATAATGATAGCCATTTATGAAGAGGGAGAGTTAGACATGAGAGCACACATCTATAACCGCAGAACCCAGGGATGCAGGTAGGAGGATTCAAAATTCAAATTCAAACTTGGCTCTATGAAGCCCTGTCTCAGAAATTAAATAAAATTAGAAAAATGTATTAATGCTTATTTAGGAATTCTTTTATCAGAGCTAACAACCACGTAGCTGGCATATCCCGATTGCAAACGAGGTTTTGTATAACTTCATACATGTTTACCTGTCCTATGCAACCACACAAGATCAGGCCATTCAAAAGTATGGAAACAACATACAATCTCAAATTGAAAAAGGACAACCAAGCTGGATGCAGAAAACAGTTAATCAGTTATGAAGAAGAACAGAGTCAGGACTATAACCACATTCATGAGAATTAGTACACGCTGGAGTCTTTCTGTGGGCAGTCTGTCCCCTGACCTCCCTCTTCCTCATATCCATCCACAGCACAGAGAATGGAAGGTTTCCATCCATGAGCATTTGTGTGGGCAATTTTGAAATTGCCCACTGGTTCTGAGTGTTCACCACTGGGGCTAAACTTATCAATAGAATAAAGACTCATAGGTTGTATGAAATACAAGCATTTCTAGATCACTGAACTCCAAACATACAGAAATCCATCTAAATGAATTTTCTTGCAAACAATTTGGTTTTTCACCTAATTTTGTGTGCTCTCAGAAGGAAATAATGAGAGGAGATATGCCTCTCTACTGATTTCACGAAAAGAGATAGCCAAATGGTCAATGCTTCATAGAGTGATAAAACATGAGAGGCAGGCATGAGAGACTTCCCTGCTACAATGTGAAAGGAGGGTTCAGGGGTTTGACTAGGCTTAGACCATAGGAAGTGGCACGGTTGGGAAGTGTGGTCTTATTGGAGGAAGTGTAAGCGTTTTAGAAGCAGTGTATCACTATGGAGGCGGGGCTTTGAGGTCTCATATATATGCTCAAGTCTGGCCAGTGTGATCCAGATGCTCCTCCTGACTGCCTACAGAAGACAGTCTCCTCGCTGCCTCCAGATCAAGATGTAGAACTCTTGTCCTCCAGCAGCATAGCTACCAGCAGGCTGCCAGGCTTCCCGCCATTATGATTATGGAGTAAATCTCTAAAACTATAAGGCAGCCAAATGAATGAATTTCTTTCATAGGAGTTGCCTTGGTCATGGTGTCTCTTCACAGGGGAAAGAACAGGCAATGGTGCGTGTACAAATGGACAAATGGTATTTCTTATTTTAAAAATTTATTATACTATTTGTTGTAGGGAGCAGAGATCAGAGGACAAACTGTGTGAGTCAGTTCTCTTCTTCTACCATGAGTTTGAACTCAGGTTTGGAGGTTTGATGACAGGTACCTTTGCCAACTGAGCAATGCCACAGGCCCTATAATGTTATGTACTTATTTCTTTTAGTTTTGAGATTATAATATAAATCATTTCCCACATCTCTTTCCCCCTTCTATACTCTCCCAACTACCTTAGATCTTTTTTTTTTTTTTTCAAATTCATGGCCTCTTTTTTTCATTAATGGTTGGCTATATATACTTCTAAGTACATAAGTACAACCTGCACAATATGTGTAATGTTACTCATATGTACATTTTCATGGCTGATCATTTGGTATTAGATAAGCAATTAATGTTCTCTTCCTGGCAAAGATTCCTTCTACGCTCAGTATCCGTCAGTTGACTGTGGTTCTTTGTGTACAGTTGAAGCCTTGTGATCTTTCTCTCATCCACTTTCGGCATGTCTGTTGTTGGTCTTTGTTCAGCTCATGTTTATGCAGTCATGTAGGTTAGACTTTAAATAGCCAAAAAAAAAAAAAAAAAAAAAAACCTGTGATAGGAATGTTTTAAGAATGCACATTTTGTAACAATAATTAACACTGGCTAAGGACCTCCAATGTGCCTGGAGAGGTTTATGCTGTAAATTATTAGGTGGAATCTTTGCAATACCTCTGCTACTGAAACTATTATTCCCACACTTACCCATTAACAGATCAGGGACCTCTAGGTTAAGCTATTTGCCAAAGGTACTGCATAGAGGAATTTACAAAGCTGAAATATAAGCTTAGTTTTGTCAAGATTGGAGTGCAGCTTTACTCTTGCCTGTATCTATTTTAATTAAAATATGTCCTATTTAAAGACATTTAAGTAGAATTAAACAATACAATAATAATGAATTTCTCTCTCTCCCTGTCCCTTCTCTTCTCCCTCTTTCTCTCTTCTTCCTTCTTCCTCTCCCCATTTCTTCCTTTTCTTTATATTTTTCTCCTTCCCCAAAATGAGCCAGAAACCTTATCTTACATTTAGCACCCAATTAATAGCTGTGGGATTTTACCTGGGGAGCTCTGTAAACCCTGAAGGCAGATATCATAGATGCAACTATAGCGTCACTATGTGCCTGTCCATCTGCATGATATTGGGGGTAGGCAGGAGGTTCACAGGAATAACAAGGCCATCTGACACCTTTGGTTGTTGTTGGGCTCTCATCTGCAAAGCTTCCTACAAATGTCTTCCTTGAACTGTTATTATTTTTAATTTTTTTACCAGATATTTCTTACTAGAAAAGTTCTTGCCCAACCATGATCATCAGCACTGCCTCCAAGGAATCTCAGAGAATCCACAAGTAGTTCTCACTCAACTCTTCAGGTAACAGGCCAAATATGTGAGCCTATGATTCCTCCAACACAACAGAACCAGTTAATCCTTTCAGAGACATGCAGAACAGCTACAGAGGACCTAGGTACACCATGAACAGCAATATTAAGAAAAAAGGCTTTGTGCTAGGAGGACAAAATTCACTGTGTCTCAGAAAATAAAAAAAAAATCGATAATGATATTAATAACACATTCTGCTCTGTCAAAGGAAAAGTTGCTTAGTTGCCTTTTAATTTCTTATTTTATTTTACTTTTTTGATGTAAGCAAGTAACTTGGACTCCTTGCAAGTTAGTTTTCTCATCTTTAAGAAGGCACTAATTACTCAAATCACTGTTTGGGATTTAAGTGGCATAATGGCGCCAATAAATCTCTTTTTGTTCCAATCAGAATGGAGTAAAGAAGGAAGTGCTTAGTAATAACTTTTATGGAAGTAAAATTAAAGTCTCTCAAGGAAATGAATGCAACCAGATTTCATGAAAAGCTGGAATAAAAGACTCAAGCTCTCCCTGCCTCTGGGACCCACTTCCCTTTCTGCACAGTATCCCCCTCCTGTTTCTAAGGTCATAAGGCCCAGAAAGTTGCTTCCCTACTTTCTTAAATCTGCAGAAAAAAATAAAATAAAACAGATCCATTCAAGTTCAAACTCCAGTGAAAGACTGGGATTGGCTCAATTCACATCATGTGAGTTCATGTAAAACTCACATGGTGCAGTTATCACTCCAGTATTCCAAGCTGACCCCCTGCTAAGCATACAAAAGGAGACCATGACCACCTCACAGAAGGAAACTTGTTACCAGAAAAATAATCCCACACAGGATAGCATAATACAGACACATAATAAAAATATTTCACTGATACCCATCCTAATATAAATCCATTCATGTTTGCATATTTGTCTGGAATAAATACATATTAAGACAAAAGTTGTGTCAATACATACATTTCTGAACACTCTAAGGGTTCATATCTTTTTTAAGCCCAAAGAAAAATTGTATTATATGCCTGGCATGGTAGTACTAGCCTATGGAGGCAGTAGTATCAGGAGTTTAAGGCCAACTTTGACTAGCAGTGACTCTAAAGCCAGTCTGGGATACATGAGACCATATCTCATAAAGATATCAAATCAGAATACAAAAACTGCATTATGTATTAGTTATAATGAAAATACATAGTATGTTGCTAGATAAAAAAGATAAAACATGCTAAAAATAAAAAAATAAATGATGCTTTAAATATATAATACAACCAAAACTCAACATATCATGAGGTCATAACTCCATTGTTAAGTTAAAAATGTAAGTGCCACCCCCCCCAAGGTACTTGTTATCAGCTGAGCAACACTGAGGTGGCAACAGTGTTCTAAACAGCAATACTCCAAGCCAGTCTGAAGGAGAGAAGATGGCAGACTAATTAGGAATGTATGCCTTGGTCTTGATTATTCTGCCTTGGGACAGGGACTCACTGAGAGACATGGTTCTCAGGCCTGGTATCAGAAAAGAACATGGTACCATGGATCATCTGTCCAGGAAACATTCAAAATTCAACATTGCAGGCTCCCTTTTTACCGAGACAATATCATTCTCTCCTTCACAAAATATAAAACATCCCAAGTGGAGGTGGCATCCTTTCGGTATATCCTGTTTATTTTCCAGCCAATAAAATACAACAAAAAGTCAACATGCTGCTGTACAGGATTTTGCTTGTGAGCATTTTTTTTCTTTATCCTGTCCCTGGAACCCCAATTAACTCACAGTTTCTGTTCTCATGTTCCATTCCAACCCACGCCTCTAAATCATGACATTTATGGGCCAACCACTGTGCCTTTAGAGTGATAAATCTCACGGACTGCATCAAGCACTTAAAGCCATTTCAAAATCAACAAGATGCACTTCCATAATTAGCCATAAAAAGTATACCAAATTGAAAATGAAAAAGGTTAATTCCTATTTTTGTCTATTTTCCCGAACATGCATAGACTAATTTTAAAGGAGTCATTCAGGCTTCCTGTATCTACCTGTGATGGGTAACCTTCATTGCTAACTTGACATTCGATTAATCAAGGCATCTGAGGGATACCTCTAGGTTCATTAAGCGAGACGACCCAGCCCATAGGTCACTGTGATAGAATAGTATCTGAAAAAGTAGAATGTAGAGCACCAGCAATTCCTGGTTGGTCACAACACTCTTTGCTGACACTACCTCATTGTCACAATGTCTGGGTCAAGAATACATGATCAAACCTACACGGACTGAAGCCTGTGAAACCATAGGCCAAAATGTATGTTAAAAGTCAACTCTTCCTTTTTGAAGGTTTTTCTGATATTTTGTCATAGCAATATGAGAATAACTATTAAACCAGCCATAAAGCTACTTGCCAAGCCTACCTCTCCTTCTGCCAGAAACCTCACATCAGCAGGGTGACAATAGACCAGACTCATTCACAGAAAGGAGAGCAGAGGAATCTCAGAAGCAGAGATTTCCTTTTATTTTCACAAGTAAATTTTCACTTAAAATACACACACACACACACACACACACACATTTTGAGTGTCACTTTAAAAAATAATCCTTTGCTTTAGTTAGACTGTAGAAATCTGATTGTCATCTGCCAAGATGCTCCAGGCCTAAGTGAGGGATCACTTAAAAACTGTCAGGTTTTAGACCCCTTTGCATCATGTTCTAGAATTCCTTTTGGGTGTTTGCTGAGTCATTCTGTGACGAATAACTCCTGGACTTTTCAACAAAGTGACAATAAACAAATATGGCTGTTAAGATTGAAAAAAGGAAATTGCAGTCTAATTTTGTTTTAGATGTTCCAGCTGTGACTCCTTTCTAGGAATAAGAAATGAAACAGAGGCAGGAACAACGTAAAATAGCAGTATTTTAAGAAAATTTGAAGAATAGAAGACAAAGTGGCAGACTAATTCATAATTCATGTTATTAATTGATAATTATGGTTCATCATTTGTTATCAAATATTAGAATTTTTGGAAGAGTTAGCATCATCATCATCATCATCATCATCCTGTGAAGGCAATTCACATATCTGTTTCTAACCAGGCTGCTTAGTCATAGCCCAAATGCTACACTGAAATGCTTGCAAATCCTGTCATCTCATTTTTGATAGTTAGAACATCAAACTATGCAAATGAATTTTCTATAGCTGAGCAGTGTTGACGTTTTATGATATTTAATGATTTCCCCACCGTTCTATTCTTGTTACCTTCACCTTAGACTCAGGAAATGCTGAAGAGAGCTGCTTTTTCCTTGACACAGTTTCAGCAGAGTGAAAGCTGGGCCTAATCCTCACCTTCCTCTTCTCTAAATACCTGCTCTCACCCCTCTCCTAATTACATGGCTTTACGCTAATTTACATGAATTTCAGCTTTCAAAATCAATGGTCTTTGTGGAATGCAAATAAGCACATGGCAAAATTATATTAAGTTTGCACAATTGATCTTTCATCATTTCAAATGGTACCTTTGAATAGTTCCTGAAATGTCTGTCTGAAATACTCCCAACGCTGAGTGTCATCAAGAGATGGGGGGTCACACTAGGGAAACCCATTCTCGGTGATGTAAATTACAGGGTTATTATATGTATCCTAGAACAAGAGAGCAGAAGTTTCATTCCAAACAGATGTTAAAAAAAATAGATAGCTCATAAAATCAGGTGCATTACCCTCTCTCTTCTGGAAGCTACAACCCCCAAACTAGTTTTCATCAAATTGCACTGACCCTATTAACTTAATTTTCCACACACTGACCTTTTATGACTAACAATGGAAAAGCAAAACTGTGCAAATGTCCATGAAGACAGTCAAATGACTCTTAACATAATGAGAAGACAGAAATATCTTTCTTCCCATCAGCACCTGCTGATTGTCACTGCTCCTTAACCCCTTGGTCCTGCTAGCAGGTACATTTTCTATCCCCCTCAGGAGGTATCCAGAAAACTGGTACCTTGAAATTGTAGTTTTAGCTGCCAGCATGGGGAGACCCAGAGAGCATTCAGTTCTCTTTCTTTTAAATGCCTTTCCTAATCATAGCAGTGACATCAACTTGAAAACTATGTCCAAGCCATTTGTATTGCCACAACAGAATTTAAAAACAAATTTTGGTATAAAAGCCAGCTACTTAATGTTAACTAACTCAAATCTTAGTCTTTTCTTCCCAGCCAACAACTGAGCATAACTGACCCCTAAAATCATCCCTTTTTGTATCTATGCATATGAATATTTGACTCTCTGCTGTTCTTCTATACTTGAATACACATAGACACAAACAAATCATTAATTTACCTTAATATATCTCAGTAATTTACATATTCCCCATGGCACCACATATATCCAACCCACATTTTTCCAAGATGGATTGGGAAAAAATTCAATCTCCACATCCTGAAGAAAGTTCAGTTCTCTCTTCTTATTCTCCTGATGCCTGACTATGGGAGTTGTATCATATTGAACAGCAAAGAAATCAGCATGCCTTTGATCATTTTCTTCTTTTCTTCTGTGGATCCTGGAAGCCTTGATGATGGATCATCTTGCTTTTAGCTCATGGAGATAACCTGGGACTTGACAACATCTGGATAATCACCATCAATAAATATGGGTTTGGCAAAGAAATCCAAGTGGAAATTGATGGCCCTCTTAGTAGCTTCCTGGTCAATCTCTGAGTGGGGCTCTGCTGGTTCTAACCAGCAAAAAAATAATGACAGGAAGACAAAGCCCTTCTGCTCTTCTCAGAATAAAGAATCATAGCTGTGCCAGGATCTGGCATGAGCCTTAATCAAATTATGAGCTGTTTGATAACCCCCAATCCCAACATGAGGCACACCAGGTGCAAAGATACCCATATCATAGGCCAAAGAGCAAGGATATTAGGCTCATTTATGGTGATCCACTGCTTCACTTGGTCTCCAAAGGTGCCAAAGCAAAACTGAGCATATCTGTCAAAGGCTTCAACAATTGCTTATGACAACCAACCTCCTTGGTCTTCTAGAGCCTGAGACAAACCAAAGTGATAGATGACCACTATGGGTGTCACCCCGTTCCTTAACAAATCATCTTGATCTTGTAATAGTCGATTTTGGGAAGGGGGGATATAAGAAATGTAATTTTTAGTATATTGTCAACACATTTTAGGAGACTGGTATCAGAATGAGTCTAATACAAAATAAAGTGTATTATGTATTCTGGTGGATCAATGAAACATTGTGAAGAAGCATCGAAAACACCAGAGAAGACAGGATAATCAGGAAATGATGATGAGATGTGTTGGCAGGATGAGAAGATAGTAGCCCCAAAACAGAGACTTTTGAGAAAATTGTTGTCACCTAACACTATGTTGGTTTTGGTTTGGTTGAAATCAACTCCATAAGAACACAACCTTTATGTGAGTTGGAATGTGTGATTTATCTCTAAATTCCCAAACCCTGGTATCCTATCAGAAGTTCAATGATTAATAAAGATCTACTCAGTTGATGGATCTCATTAGTGTTAAAACATAAAGAAAGAAAGCAATGCAAATGACTGCCTCAGTTCCTTGCCAAGACTAATTGTCTTACAAGTTTAGGGAAAGAATTCTACTGAGTACACACAAAAATTTAGCATCAAAGACAAGTGCAGTGGGATATGCCTATGGTCCCAAATACTTGGATCTATATGAGCCTTCCTTTTTCAGGAATCTAAGAAGGTCTATATGTATCTCAGAATGTGGATAAAAGATGCCAGGAGTCTTCACACAGTATACCCCCATGGTTGGAGTTCACACTACATTCTGACCATCTACAATAATAACAATCAAGCCCGTACTCTCAGTTGATCATTCCACAGTGGCATGAACTGGGGAGTGTAGTGGGAACAATTGTTGCAGAATTCAGAAGGATGAATTTCTTATTAAGTTGAAGAGACTCTGCCTCAGAAACCAAGGGCAAGAAGATATTGGCAGTCGTCTCATTCAATTAATCTTGCCTTGAAGGGGACACTTTAAGGAGAAGGTAGTGGTTCTGTGCCTGGCTTTCTGTTTATACGAATGAAATAAGCCAATGCTTAGAGAAGAAAAGCTATCCTGGAATAAGAGGCTTTTAGTGAGATGGTGTAAAATCATGAGTAGAATTGCACTATGTAGATGCACTAACTGACAAGTAAGGTCTACTTCTTTTCTAACAGTGAATATAGAAACAGACTTCTGAATGGTTTCACCCATTCTGCCATCCCCTTGCTTATTACTTAAGGGCATATTGAGAGAAAAGCAATCATATTCTGGGCATAAAAACTTAGGTAAGTATGACCCTCTTCCTCAGGGAACTTACTAAGAACTCTACAAATAATACAGATACACTTACAAACAGATGAAAATGGTAGGACTACATGGTACAGATAATGTTTAGTATTTTATTTTAAAATGAGATATACCAAGCTGGAGAGATGGCACTTAACTGCTGTTCTTCCAGAGGTGCTGAGTTCAGTACTCAGTAGCTACCTGATAGATCACAACCATCTCTACTGAGATCTGGTGCCCTTTTCTGGCACAGACAGGTAGAACACTGCATGCATAATAAATCAATCCTTCAATTAACCAATCAATAAATAAGAGATAACCTATACCCACTCTAAAATTAGGGCCTATGCAAGCATGCTCTAAAACCAAAATACCTTAATATATTCAATATTAAATTATGATGCCAGGCAATATAAAGTCTATGGTTACTCTATCACCTACTAGGTCTATGATCTTAGGCTACCAGAGCTCCCTGAATTATCTTTATTCATCTATAAAATATAGATAATACTAAAAACCTACTTCAGTGTGTTATTATGTTAGAGTATAATCAGTTGATAGACTAAACATGATAAGAACATTTCTTAACACATAATAAGGACTCAATACAGATCATCCATCATTTTATTAATTACTATTATTGTTATTGTTGGATGAATATAAATTATCATCATAAGGCAATAAGAACAAAGTGTTCCTTAAAGAAAAAGAGAGAGAAGCAAATATCTTGAACATTCAAGGAGATACAGACATGAAGACCATCCAAAGAAGAAAACAGGATTTACTCAGTTTGCTATAGTATGGAAGTCAACCACCATCACAAGAATTTGGCAAGTACTCAAGGACAGTTGCGAGAATAAAAAAGCAAAAGCAGAAGACTTCAGGCATGCTGTAACTGGAATTGCTGGCACAGACAGTTGGAAGAGAGCTGAGTACAAGTGAGTATCTTCTGTGATTGGTTTGTGGGGCATATTTAGCTTTCTCCAGTTGTCCTGAGTTGGATGCAGACCTCCGTTGCGAACAAACACTACAGAAAGTGAAAGTTGTTAGCTAACCCTGACTCTTCTGGGCAGACAGTTACAGAGGTTGTGGTTTAGCTGTCTGGGCTTCTCATGTGTTCAGAGTTTTATTTTGATATTCTGTCTGGACAGTGTTTATATAGTTACTCTCTTAAAAGAGGTGTTCCTTCTGGGAATTGAAAGTTCAGTGTACAGCGTTCATACCTCATCAAAAGAGGACAGAGAATGGGGAGAAGGAAGCAGCGTAAGCAGAGACCACATTATGCACCAGGGTAGTGGTGACCTGGCTGAGTATTTTTAACTGTGGCTCACTCATTTCAAAAGAGGAAAATAACATGAGTCACTTATAAGAACTCCATGTCTTGGGAACTCATTTGTTTTTTACTGTAGCAGAATAACTCCTTCTATTCACAAACATGCCCACAGATTAAATGAGTATGAGATCAATCAGAGCAAAAGGAGACTATGATGGTGCAATTAAGGTAAAGACCTTGATACAGGAAGGTTTCTCTAGACTTTTTGGGCTTTTCAAATGGTCTCAACAGAACACATAAGTTCTTAGAAGTAAAAGTGTACAGGTAAGAGAAAAATCAGACTATGTAAGAATAAATCAGAGGTGGAGACTAGGGTAGACTGGAAAAGACTGGTTTGTTGCCACTGGCTTTAAAGATGAAGATAGCCACAAGCCAATAGATGCAAATAAAGGTGGCCCTCAAAAGAATGCCAGCAAGGACCTTAGTACCACATGTCAACAACACATATGAACCAAGTCAGAGACCACCTTATACACTTTAGAAAAAAACACAGCCCTATAGATCCCTCCATTCCAGTTGATAGAGCTCTGAGGATGCAGAATTGTGTTGGTTCAAGCAGTTAAGTCAGTGGTGGTTGATTTTGGTAACAATGAAAAAATTGATACCATTTCTGAATATATTTAAAGCTTCCCTTTCCTCTCTCCATTAAAAAAAAAAAAAAAAAGTGTTCCAAACCCATCTCTGGGCCAATATAAATCCACATTTCCCAGTATGTAAATGGGATATCTAAGCTGATATACCACACTAACCTCGGTACTGGTAAGCTTCAAGCTCATCCTAGTGAACTCTTTTCATTGGCTTGCCTTGCATGATTGATCTCATATGTGTGTGCCTATGTGTGTGTGCATGTGCGTGTGTATGTGAGAGAGATGGCATTCACTTTTGCTTAATTTTAGCATTAAGCCCAAGAGGGGAGCAATTCTATTCCTATTACACACATGAAAATTGGTATCAAGAGAGCCTGGGTGTTGTCAAATGAAATCAACAATATTTAGTCCCACACTGAGCCTGAGTTTTCCCCCACTGCAACATATCATCTCTCCTGTTTACAAATGTTCCTGAACCAGAAAAAAGGTGACTTTTCATTAACCTCAACTTCTGCCTACTCAGACCTGGTCATAATATCAGATCTTTTTTATTATTCTTTTATGAGGAACCTTTAAGGGTAGCCAATCAACTTTAATTTAAGCAACACGATAATCATGAGTTGGCATTAAATATGTTTTCTGTGTTTAGGAATTCATGCTCTGCTGCATAATTTATACATAATATTGCAGGATGAAATACCTTTCTTATTTCAGCTTTATACAGTTTACTTGATGATTTAATAAAACATTTAACACTTTTTGGTGAGATGGTAGAGTGGTGTGTGTGTGTGTGTGTAAGGAGGGATTAAATCTAAAGTTTTATGAACAATAAGAAATCCCTCTGCCATTGAGCTGCATCCCCAGCAGGAATGAGATCCTAAGGGCAAAGCACCATATTAACATAATTTAGTGAAAGGAACTTGGATGAATCCCTTGACCTCTGTGTGCCTACAGTCATTTGTGAAAGAGAGGTGCTAACAGTGCCACCTTGCGGCTATTATTAGAATTGGATAAGATCATATTGTTGAAAGTGTTTAGTTTTGTTTATGAATAAGACTTGTAAGGTTCAGTGACAACTAACCTCCCCCCACCCATGTTCTCAAGGGACTGTGTGTTATAAATCCGAGGATCTTGGGATTGAAAGATCATTTGGTACCTGTCTGTTGAGATACTACTCTTTGAAGAAGTAAAACTTCTACACGTTTCTCTCATAGTTGGTACCACATTTCTGTTTCTTCTTTTATGGTTTATTTCTTCTTGTTTTATGTGCACTGGTGTTTTGCCTGCATGTATGATTTATGAGTGTGCCAGATATCCTGGAACTGGAGTTATAGACAGTTGTGAGCTGCCATGTGGCTGGTGGGAATTGAACCCATGTCCCCTGGAAAAGCAACCAGTACGCCTAACCACGGAGCCATCTCTCCAGGCCCCACATCTCTGTTTTAATTAAGTCCATTTCTGTTTAGTTGGTCTTTGAAAACTTGGAGTAGATTTGAGATAAAGGTAAAGATAAACCTTCTAAGACTAACATGCAAAGGCAGCATAGGACATGCGTGTGGCAGAGCTGGTGTGGTAAAGCAGGCATTACTTGAAAGACTATGAACATATCAGACACCTAGTGACAAGAATTAACTACAACTGATATTCAAGGCATTTGGAGGCTGAGATTCTTTGTCTCGGAGGACTCTCATATGTAGGCTTATCTCATCTTAATACATCAGCACCGTTTCTCCAATTCAGAACATGTTTCCTCGATGTGCCCCATTTACCATGGTCTCTCAAAGGCCATCATATCTGTCAACACTACCTCAGATCCCTGCACAATCTACCAGCCCATTCAGTTCTCTCAGTTGATCAAATCCAGACTTCCTTGAGAGAGAAAAACAACTGGGAAAGGCCATGCTTTTTAACAAGGCCACAGAAGTTGTTCCATACAGGAGATAGGCTTTTTCCTTTGTCCCGTCACCAATGACTGGGAGTGGAACAGGATGACACAGAACAAAGAAATAGGGAAACTCTGTGATAAGAGAAAATTACTAGAAATTTCAGAAAGCATGCTTCTAGTAAGACAGAAAGGGGGAGGAAGGGAGAGGGAAGGAAGGAGGTAAGGAAGGGAGGAAGGGAGGAAGGAAGGAAGAAAGGAAGGAAGAAAGGAAGGAAGGAAGGAAGGAAGGAAGGAAGGAAGGAAGGAAGGAAGGGAGGGAGGGAGGGAGGGAGGGAGGGAGGGAGGGAGGGAGGAAGGAAGGGAGGGAGGGAGGGAGGGAGAAAGGAAGGGAGGGAGGGAGGGATCAAGGAAGGAATGGAGAGAGGAAGAGAGGAAGGAAGGAAGGAAAAGAGAGGAAGGGAGGGAGGGAAGGAAACAATAAAGTATGCAACCAAACAACCAAGGAAGAAAAGAAGCAAGCCAGGAAGAAAGGAAGAAGGAAAAGAAAAAGAAAGAGGAAAGGGAGAAGAGAGGGAGGCTGACAAGCAGGCAGACAGAACAAATTAGCCAACTAGGAAATTGTAAGAGAGTTTGTTTTGATCACATGTCCAACCTGTGTTAATTATGTCCTAATGCTCTTTGATTCGCACCTCTAGTCTACCACCGCCAGTTTATTTCGTGGTCCAAGAACTGTTTTAGTTCTCTGCTGCTACTTCTGTAACAAATTACACAGAAATTATCCCACTGCTCTGGAGGCCAGAAATCCAAAGAATTTTCAAGAGGGCTAGGTCAATATAACCACAGAGTCTCCATCTTCTGGCAATCTCTCAATTACAATCCACTTTCTTGTCTTTTCTGGGTGGTAGAGGTCTCCTGTATGCCTCTGTTACAGTCGCTTTCTTTGTCTTTACCTCAACTCTCGCACTCAGTCTTCTTCAGTTCTTACATTCCCGACTCTGATCATCCATCTTCCCTCCTTTAATGATCTATGTGACTACAGTGGCCCCACACAGATCATACAAGATAACCTCATCTCCATATCCTTAACTTAATGACATCTGTAAAGTTTCTCTTGCCAGTTAAGGTAATATCTTCACAATGTCTAAAATTCAATACAAGGGCATGTTTGGCATATAAGGAGACATTATTCAGTCTACATTTAGGCTGAATGTGAAATACAAGGTAAATTTGAGTTAGTCAACTTATTTAAGTCATTTCTACTAAGTATCCTTATACTTGAAGTCTTAAAGTGAACATGAATTTCTGCATGTATATTCACATTTTTTCTTTCTTTCCAAGACTTGTGTTTCCTAGTAATACCATAAAACCTACATTTGTGGCAGATATGAAAATGCACTTAGACAGCTAAAAAATACAGAGCTATGTGATTCCAGTTGCCAACTCATTCTTTTCTTGTTAAACCTTGAAAACTTGACATTTGAAAAAGAAACGCTATGCCACAATCTTAAATTGTAAAATATTCTGCCAGCTTGAGAACATAGAATTTTACAAGGCTCCAAATGTCCCATAATCAAACTTTGGAATGGGTAGTCAAGCATGCACACACACACACACACACACTCAGAGACAGAGAGACACAGACACAAGGCACAGACACAGAGACAGACAGACAGAAGAGATAATAGAGACAGAAATACAGAGAGGGACAGAGACAATAAGAGAAACGGACAGAGACAGAGACAAACAAAGAAACAGAGACACAGAGTGTTCCTGGACAAAGATAGTAAGAGAATTTGATTTTTTTTACATGTTCTTTGAGAAAATATTTAAATTGGGGGGAGGAATACACCCCAGCCTTTCTGTGTTTAAACCATTTCAACCTCTTCAACGGTACACTGCACAAGAATGAGAAACTGCTTGTAGAAGTCCTGCCTCTTAGAAGCACCTCCTGTACTCTTTGGTTCAGGAGAAAGTTTGCACTGTTAATCAGCTATGGCTGAGGCCAAACACACAGACACAAAATCTTTGTGTAGTGACCAGGTGATTAGCATGTGTGCTTGGCATGAGTCTTTCCTCACCACACCCAGATCACTTGACTTCAGCAACCTTTGTACCTCTGCTTCCTGTTCCCCTGTCTCTGACTCTACTCTCTTGGCTTAGGAACTCACACTGTGTACACAAACTTCTATACATGTTAATCTGACCCTCAACATCTGATATACTGGTATAGCTCCATAGGTCTTTAATTAAAACTTTGGTAAAGGGCAGGGGAAGCTGGGGAGATGGTTCAGTCTGTACAAGGCTTGTCTTGCAAGTCAAAGGACCTGAATTCTGTCCCTAGAAACCATATTTTTAAAAGTTGGGTGTTGTAATAGCCTTGTACTGTGGTAGCAGAAACGTAGAAAGACCCAGGAAGATCACTGGCTAGCCCAACCAGCCAGGACTACTTGGCAAGTTCTGAGCCAAAAGGGGAACCTATTTCAAAACTAAGAGGGAATGAGCCTGAGAAAAGACATCAAAAGGCTCTCTTCTGGCCTCTACAAGCATGTACATACATGTACACACACACACACACACACACACACACACAATGCCTTTGCAGAACAAACAGAATAAGTAAATAAATAAGTCTTGAGAGAGAATGTTTTCCGGATTTGGGTGTTTTAGAAAGGAAAAGCCAAGCATGCATCATTTGATGTTAACACCCACAGTGAGTCTGGTTCAGTTTTATCTGCAACAAAATACATATATATCTTCAACAGATATGATAAATCAAGATAATGAGAGAAATTTTCACATGCATTCTGTTCCATCCTCAATGGCAGTTTAGTTATAGGAAGTGCTTAACAAGAGCCTTGGTGATCCCTGTGCTTTAGAGAAGGAATACTGGAGCTTTCTTACAAGCCTGATAGTGGCCACAGTTCTGAAGATTACTATAATTATTATTCTGTTCTTTACCATGCAAATGGAAGCTCATTGAAAACTCCATGGAAACTTTAATGGAAAGGGTCTTGGAAACATGGAACTTCTACTTCATCGATAGACAAAATTTTGTCAGGCTTCAAGTGGCTTGGCATGGCTTTTGGTGCACTTAATACTGAGCACTAGGATTCTGATGTCAAATCTAAGTTAAACTCAGTCATAAACTTTATCGTCTTGGAATTTTTCACCCAGATTTATGCCTGTAGCCCATGATAGAGAGGCCTCTCATTGATGGACCTCATGAGAACATTAAATCCCAAAACCAAATTCTATGTTTGGCATAGTGACTGGCAGATACTACACGCTCAATAAAAAGAGATCATCACTGAACTCAATGGTTTTAAGATTGATATTGGCCTAAATAAATTAAGGTACTATTTCCTGAATACCTCTCTGGAATGCAATAGACTAGATTACAGGATTCTGAAGACATAATTATGTGCCCTCACACTGTAAGCAATTCAAGGATAGCTTTCCACTCATGCTGCCAGTACACAGAACAGTTCTTTAAGCATAAGACATACTCAATATACTCTGAGTGGAATTAAATGCAAAGTGCTCACAACACTAACAGTAAAGAGTGTAAGAAATACACTATGAGCTTCTCAAAGGGTTATGAGATAATACAGGATAATAGGTGACAGACAGATAGGTAAAGTAGCTAGATGATAGATAGATAGATAGATAGATAGATAGATAGATAGATAGATAGATAGATTCATACATACATACATACATACATACATACATAGACAGATAAGATAGATGACATATAAATAGGTGATAGATAAATAGATGATGATGATAGATAGATAGATAGATAGATAGATAGATAGATAGAGATAGATAGATAGATAGATAGATAGATAGATAGATAGATAGATAGATAGATAATAGAAATTTAGATGGCTTCAGAGGTGAGTTCAAAGTAAGCCAAACAGAACCTAGAATTACATAGAAAGAAGACAGCTCCTTATTGAGCCTTGAAAGAATGAGATATGTTTTTTTCAATCTTATTCTGTTTTAGCAGATGACCCAGCCTGCTATAAGTTAGACCAAGATTTAGAAAAGTCGATGTGGTGGTATTTAAAGGAATTTATTGGGAAGACTAGAGGGCAGAAAGGGAGAAAACAGGCAGATGTGTCAATGTGTGTGTCAAAATATCCTTGTTGAGAATAAATAAACAGCTGAGGGCTGGGAGGATGAAGATCAAGGCAGAAAGCTAAAAGCTGCAAAGGCACAAAGAGAGTCAATTATAACTGGCGAACAGTGCAAGGGAAGAAACAAGACACTGAGCTCATTCTGAGTCAATTGTCAGAGCTTGAGGTAACATGATAAGAAGACAAAAGAAGGTAGAGGTGTTGGGTGAGGAAAACAAAAATTTATGGACTTACCTTTGACCTGTACAAGACATCATTTCTTGTTCAAAGCCAAAGTTAAAGTACTCAAAGATGTGCAATAATTCTACATTTAACCAACAGCCAACATTTTGGCTAATATCTCCTGAATTCAGTAATAGGCCTGCTTATCTAGCATTGTCCCTACTGGGGGCACAACCTTAAAGTCTAGACCTTCATATATACTTCTGTGTTGAGGATGCATTTCACAAGGGAGAGATCAATCACCTAGCCTTGTTTAAGACAAACACTGCAAATGTCCAAGCACAAGCAGGTCCTAGCATAATGGGTTTTTGCATGTAAGGATTTATATATCTTACTCATATGAATCCCATGCCATCAGGAAGGCTCTTGGTGATATAGGGACAGGAGCCATTCTTGGGCCATACAATGGCCCACCCTGTGCTTAGGAAATATTCCCTAAATTTTATACTCATTGCATTTCATTGGTTTCATCTAGTACTTCTATGAGTTATACAAACTCTTTTCCAGACCAAGTAATAATAAAGAGTGTGTATTTAGAAGCCATATGTTGTAGAATATGGGGTTGGCAAACTTTTCCTGCAAAGAACCAGATCATTAATATTTTGGGCTTTGTAGGCCATATGGTCTCTACCCCAACTACTTACTTTTGTCATTGCAGTAGGGAAGCAACCATGGATGATGTGTAATGAATGGCCATGGCTGTGTTCCAGTAAAACTTTATTTACAAAAACAGGTGGCAAACCAGATTTGGTCCCTAGGCCAAGTTTCCAAGCCTATTTGTGTACAGTGTAGCTAGATCTTCATCTTAGATTTCAAATCTATTTACCAAATATGTGGACTTGGACACCCACATCTATAAAATATGATCATGATGTCTTCCCTATTGGTTTGGGTATGGGAGAAATTATGTGTTAAAATATGCAAGTAAAGTTCCCAATGCAGAAGTGAATGTGTCTTTTATTGATGTTTCTTAAGAATAGGTAGCTTATCATAAGTGCTTATCATAAGTCAGGTACTATGAAAAGCACAAAATTATCCCAGGTAATTTTTAATACTTCTCTGAAGTGTAAACTTTCATAGCATTCTTTCTACTCATGGAGAAACCAAATAAGTCAATGAGTGATGTCAAGACAAACTGTTACAGTGTACAATGTAGCTGATACTTGCCACTTTTCCTCAACTAAGTGAGCTCCAGGGACATGGGGACTAAGCCCTAGGCTGCCACTGGAAGCTCAGTGTGCCTGAAATTCCCCAGCATTTTTGGCTTCTTCACAGCTCTAAAGTTCCTCATGGGTGAGACAACTTAAAAAGTATTTTAATACAGCAGCTTTTGAAAATTCACCTTCACTGAGATAGCATCTTCATAAACAGAACCCTTATTGCAGTCTTCTTCCGACCCACATATCCCTCCTTTCCTCCAAAGAGGAGCTCAACAGCCCAGGCAAACCAAATTATTACTGAGAAAGCTAATGCAAACCCATTTCAAAAATTTTTATCCTATAATCAGTCTGAAAACTTTGTGTTCTCAAAGCTACCCTGCAGAACAGCATGCTGGATTAATTATGCCAGACTGCAGCAATAACCTTGAATTAAAGCTGCAACCTTCTATTTTTAAGAAACACTTGCCTTTCTGGTTGATGAAACCTGTCGTCCCATCAGGTAACAGACGTGACCAGGAAAGAGAGAAACGGTAATGAGTCAATCCAAGCTGTTTGATACATTTCAAATCTTCTTCCCACAGAGTGTAGCTGCCACAAGCTACATCACCAGTCTGGTTCTCAAAATCTCGCTCACCTCCCTGATGAGTGAATGTGTCCCAGACACAAGGGCCTCTTCCATCTGCATCCCAGCCTCCTGAGAGAAGGAAGAAAATGAAACAGTTACAGTCTTGACATCAAGAGGCATATGTGGAATGTAAATATTTGTCACCAAAAGAGCATACCTCATTAACTCAATGTACCATATTTATAACTTTAAAATGTGCCTTTAAAATAACATGCATGAGCGGGTTATGTGTTTTACTGTCCTTGATCCCTGAAGCTGACTAGTAGCAAATGGAAACTTATTGCATAGTGCTGTTGCATAGCAGGCTTTCATGGTTCATTATCCAAAGTGCTCTCAGGTGGTAAACAGAGGCAGTCTCTGGCTTACAAATGTCTGAGTTTTGAGCATTGCTGACTTGAGTACATTACTCCTGGTGGTGACTGACAATCTTGTCCTTGCCTATCAAAGTCTGAAGACTATATCTCTGATGGCTACACTTGAACCCATTCTCCTTTTTTCTGACAGGGAGACCTTTAATGGTCCAGGCTGTTATTTGTGGAACATCACAAAGATCTTCCACTGTTGATACTAGCACTTCAAATGCAGTTGTCTGTACATCTATTAATTCAACAGATGTTTTGCATCAAGCACCATGTTTAGTGAAGGAGATACTCAGGAGGACAATGCTGTGCACATTGCTGAAGAGCTTACCCAATTCAATTACCAGTTGTAAAACTGCCAATGTAAAGGCCCTAACCTTCACAGAAATACAGGAAAGATAAACAAAAAATTATTATCCATTTGTTAGCTAAAATCAGAAGAGGTTTCTTTCTACTTGGTAATTTGATAAACCTAAAACTGACCTAAACTATGAACTCTATTGATTTAAAAATATGTGTGTATATGTATATGATGTATGGATATATCAGGGTTGATATGTTTTGTATATTTAAGAGTATGTAAAACAATCTATGAAGCCTAAGTCTAGCAGTGTAATCTGGGAATAATGGATGTATGCTAGTGCTTATAGTTGGAGAGAAAGGGGCAATGGAGTTAAGGAGGAATACATGGGTCTTCAAGGGTATTCCCTATGTGTTTCTTCTTAAATAACATAGAAGATATATAGGGGGTGCCTGTTACATAATTTATAATCCTCTCATAATCCTAAAATATTTCAACATAATCCTTCTGTAAGAAATAGTACACAACCAGAGTATTGTCATCAACAACAGTGGCAGGACCCTCCTGTCCTTAGTGAGCATCTATGGACTCATGTTTTGTGAATAATGCTAACAGGATCAACTGTGGTCTCCAGCCTGATGAACGGAGGACATTGGTAATAAAAACAGAAAATGGCTGGAGGTGACTAAGAGTATTTCGGAGAAGTCCAGAGAGGGGAGCATGACAAAAGCAACAGTAACTGCACATCAAGGTAGGATCCGAATAACTCTGCAGAGACACAGTGACACCCTGTCCTGTCTACCTATGGGCTTAGAGGAAATGAAGAAAGGCTTCTGGTGGTTTACTCTAGTGTCGAATAGGCACAAACATGAAAATATAGTTTCCTAGTATTGTTCTTATGGAATGAATGTTTGGCTTAATAAATGAAGATTCTTAATCTGAGAGGATTTAAGTGGTGTAGGGCTGGCTAGTAATATTTTACTGCTGGCTGTATTTAAAAACACAAGGAAGTATATAATGGAATGAATATGTGAGTACACTTCACAAAAAAAAAAAAAAATAATAATCTGCAATGGCCCCTACAGTCAGTTCCCTGTTACCAACTTATTTCATAGAACGTTTTCATGTTGTCAAGTTCCTACCTCTATAGCCATCTGATGCTTGTAACCTGGAAAACTGTGAGTTCTCTCAAGATTGATATGCTTAGTTGAAAGAAAACATCAAAAATGAAAGAAATACAAGAAATACATTTTGGAACCCGACTTGTTTGTCTGTGACACCAGCACTTCTTCTTTTGTTTTTATTGGACATTTTCTTCATTTAAATTTCAAATGTAATCCTTAAATTCCCCTATACCCTCCCACTACCCTGCTTCCCAACCCACCCACTCCTGCTTCCTGGCCCTGGCATTCCCCTGGACTGAGGCATATGATCTTCGAAAAACCAGGGGCCTCTCCTCCCATTGATAGCCGACTAAGCCATCCTCTGCTACATATGTAACTAGAGACACAGTTCTGTGTTGTACTGGTTAGTTCATATTTCTGATCCTCCTATAGGGTTGCCAACCCCTTTAGCTCCTTGGGTACTTTCTCTAGCTCCTTCTTTAGGGGCCCTGTGTTCCATCCAATAGATGACTGTGAGCATCCACTTCTGTATTTGCCAGGCACTGGCATAGCCTCACAATAGACAGCTATATCAGGGTTCTGTCAGCAAAACCTTGATAGAAAATGCAATAGTGTCTGAGTTTGGTGGTTGTATATGAAATGGATCCCCGGGTGGGGCAGTCTCTGGTTGGTCCTTTCTTCCATCTCAGCTCCCAACTTTGTCTCTAACTTCTTCCATGGGTATTTTGTTCCCCATTCTAAGAAGGAACAAAGTATCCACATTTTGACACCAGCACTTCTTTACTGAGTTACTTCAGCATTTTTTTTTTCACAGCAGACTACAATTTCCTAGGTGCTATGTTATTTCACAAGGAACCAGACAGATATGAAGGACTTTTCTTCCAGCTGAATTATTTACATTTTCTGCATCACTTAATTATACCTCCACCACAAGTACCACGTTAAATCTAATACTGACTCATAACCCATGCCAATAACTGTGGTGTAAATAACCTCACTCTAAGCGGTTTCAAGCAACCTCTGTGATGCCACGAAATGTTAGATTGGCAAAAACAAGGAGTTAGCACATACTTTAAAAGTTCTCCATGCACAGGAAGTTACATAATATCCATAGCGTAAATAACAGTAAAATATAAGTGATGATTTTCTGTGCTTTAGAGCTTAGCTTGACCCTGAATTATATGCTTATTAGTTTATATAACTTTATTTTTAATAATAGCTGGACTGTAGGAGCTGAAGGGGTTTGCAACCTCACAGGAAGAACAACAATATCAACCAACCAGAACCTTTAGAGCTCCCAAGAACTAAACCACCAACCAAAGATTAACAGGGGTTACCCATGGCTCCAGCTTGATGTGTCGTAGAGGACTACCTTATGTGGCATCACTGGGAAGGGAGACCCTTGGTCCTATGGAGGCTAGATGACCCAGGATAGGGGAAACTCTAGGGCTCTGAGTCAGGAGTGGATGGGTGGTTAGAGGAGCACCTTCATAGAGGCAGGGGGAAGGAGGAGAGGATAGGGGGCTTGTAGAGTGGAAACTGGGAAGGGGGATAACATTTGAAATGTATACAAATAAAATAACCAATAAAAACTGAAAAAAAATAATAGCTGTCTAACTAAAAACTCATGAGTTATAAAAGCACCATTTGAATCTAGGTCTTTGAAGTACAAGTGCTTCCACTAGGCCATATAGATCTTGCTCATAATGCTTCACAATGATGAAGTAAGAGTGTACCATGCTACACTTCTCAATGGATAAAGTCTAAAGGAACATCTTTGATGCCTGTACCATCTAACCTGACTCAAAGAAGTTTTAACAATCACATAGAAAAAAAGATCCTTACGGGGACCATTTCATTCTATATACATTACCCAGATGAGACCTGTTTAAACATAATGAATCTATAAGAAACTAAGCATTGAACTGAGAATTAATAATTACAATGGGAGCTTTAGTAAAAATATAGAATGGATAGCACTTACCACTGCTTCAACACATATGTGGCTGATCAGAAGGTATTAATAATTAAGTTTTTAATAACACTGCACTATAATTTCTGAAACTGTGCCTGGACATTAATGACAGAGAAGACTAACACTCCCATGAGGACCATATATTCTGAATCATATTTTATATAATTCTTGGATTAAATTAGGAAATATATTTCAAATGCATTATTAATCTCACAGGAAGTGAGAATACAAATTGAAAAGGGTAGTATAAAGGGAATGGCGCAGGCTTCTGTGAGGATTTTTCACATATATAGGTGTAAACTGTATTTCCATATCAGCATGAAAGCCCAGGAAGACAAAATAGAAACTGACTATAGTTAAGAAGCTTAGATTATTCGTGAAGTGGTATACTATCATTTGATGGTGACAGGCCAAAAGATATGCGCTGTAAAAATCCCTAAAGGGAACACTAAAGTAGCAACATAAGGAATTATAACTAAAACATCTACAAATAATGGGAAATGGGACCATAAAATGAAACCTAAAAAAAAAAAAAAAAAAAAAAAAATCTCAAAAAAATATGAGGAAAAATCAGAGAGATAGAACAAGTAAAAAGTCAAATACTATGATGTTTAATTGGTCTCTAATCATGTCAATAATATTATTAAATAAAAATGAGTCTATACAACCTACTTGAGAAGGAAAAATTATCTATCATGTGGAAAGAAAATGGAAAATGCAACCTTAGACTACCCACAGGACATTCACTTTAAAGAGAAGAGTGAGAAAGGTGACATGATAGAAAAATCATACTGTGCTATCATTAACCTGAAAGGAGGAACTGTGTTATCACTGTCAGTGTGCATTTCCCGTCGAGAACCACCAGGTATAGCAGTGGTATTATAGAGGTCAGTTTATGCAGAGAAGATAACAGTGATAAAAGTAAATGAGCCGATAAGAATTTCAAAATACTGAAGTCCAAAACAGTACTGCCCCAAAATGGCGATTTCACATTTTATTTGAATAATTTTTAAAAATCCCTATAGGAAAGTAGGCAAAATATGTTAATAGGTCTCTTTCTAAAAGGAAACACACATATTTAGTAAGTTTGTTTGTTTGTTTTTACTGTAAAAGAAGCAAGTAGGGCAGAAAACAGATAGGTGAGCTTCAGATCTTTATTCTACACGTTTATTTTAAATCCAGTCTCTAATGCCCTGTCCCAGTCTGTCTGTCAGTCTGTAGCCAGCTGCCTGTTGTAGTCTGTGGGATAAAAATGGTGTCCGCTCAGGGCTAAGGCCGCTGGGCAAGGCTGAGTAGGGGAAGACTGACAGCACGCACCCCCACAGAACTGCTGGAAGGGCATCGGGCTGTGAGAAGTTTGGGTTGGTAGAGACGGCCTGGGAATGCTGAGAGGCTTCCGGCAGGAAATTAGACTCTACTTGAGGCTCATTAGGGGACGACTTGCTTCATTGTTCCAGCATAGCAAGTCCCCATAAGAAGAGACAATCCATGGTTTTAAGGTGTTTAAGGCAGAGAGAGGGAGAGAGTAGGGAAGCAGAGGTAAGTCGTGGCCACAAGGAGAGGAAGGGAAGACGGAGAGGGGGAGAGCAGGGGAGTAAGAGCAGAAGACTAAGAGGTAAGAAAGAAAGGGGGTGGGGGAAGCAGCTCCTTTTTTTTTTTTTTATATATATATTTTTATTACATATTTTCCTCAATTACATTTCCAATACTATCCCAAAAGTCCCCCATAGCGCCCCCCACTTCCCTACCCACCCATTCCCATTCTTTTGGCCCTGGCATTCCCCTATATTGGGGCATATAAAGTTTGCAAGTCCAATGGGCCTCTCTTTCCATTGATGGCCGACTAGGCCATCTTTCGATACATATGCAGCTAGAGACAAGAGCTCCAGGGTTCTGGTTAGTACGTCATGTTGTTCCAACAATAGGGTTGCAGATCCCTTTAGCTCCTTGGGTACTTTCTCTAGCTTCTCCATTGGGAGCCCTGTGATACATCCAATAGCTGACTGTGAACATCCACTCCTGTGTTTGCTAGGCACCGGCATCGTCTCACAAGAGACAGCTATATTTGGGTCCTTTCAGCAAAATCTTGCTAGTGTATGCAATGGTGTCAGCGTTTAGAAGCTGATTATGGGACGGATCCCTGGATACAGCAGTCTCTAAATGGTCCATCCTTTCATCACAGCTACGAACTTTGTCTCTGTAACTCCTTCCCTGGGTGTTTTGTTCCCAATTCTAAGAAGGTGCACAGTGTCCACACTTTGGTCTTCATTCTTCTTGAGTTTCATGCGTTTATCAAATTGTATCTTATATCTTGGGTATCCTAAGTTTTGGGCTAATATCCACTTATCAATGAATACATATTGTGTGAGTTCTTTTGTGATTGTGTTACTTCACTCAAGATGATGCCCTCCAGGTCCATCCATTTGGCTAGGAATTTCATAAATTCATTCTTTTTAATAGCTGAGTAGTACTCCATTGTGTAAATGTACCATAATTTCTGTATCCATTCCTCTGTTGAGGGACATCTGGGTTCTTTCCAGCTTCTGGCTATTATAAATAGGGCTGCTATGAACATAGTGGAGCATGTGTCCTTTTTACCGGTTGGGACATCTTCTGGATATATGCCCAGGAGAGGTATTGCTGGATCCTCCGGTAGTACTATGTCCAATTTTCTGAGGAACCACCAGACTGATTTCCAGAGTGGTTGTACAAGCTTGCAATCCCACCAACAATGGAGGAGTGTTCCTCTTTCTCCACATCCTCGCCAGAATCTGCTGTCACCTGAATTTTTGATCTTAGCCATTCTGACTGGTGTGAGGTGGAATCTCAGGGTTGTTTTGATTTGCATTTCCCTGATGATTAAGGATGTTGAACATTTTTTCAGGTGCTTCTCTGCCATTCGGTATTCCTCAGGTGAGAATTCTTTGTTCAGTTCTGAGCCCCATTTTTTAATGGGGTTATTTGACTTTCTGGAGTCCACCTTCTTGAGTTCTTTATATATATTGGATATTAGTCCCTTATCTGATTTAGGATAGGTGAAGATCCTTTCCCAATCTGTTGGTGGTTTTTTTGTCTTATTGATGGTGTCTTTAGCCTTGCAGAAGCTTTGTAGTTTCATGAGGTCCCACTTGTCAATTCTCGATCTTACAGCACAAGCCATTACTGTTCTATTCAGGAATTTTTCCCCTGTGCCCATATCTTCAAGGCTTTTCCCCACTTTCTCCTCTATAAGTTTCAGTGTCTCTGGTTTTATGTGAAGTTCCTTGATCCACTTAGACTTGAGCTCCTTTTATAGTGGACTGGGTCATTCTGGCTGTTGCCAGGTAACTATGGGGAGGAGTACAAATGACTGTTGCCAGGTAACTGTGGGGGTGGAGTCCAGACAGACTACCAGGAGCTTGAGGCATTTCCTACATGACTGATAGCCACCCACCTCTCTGTGTCATTCGCGGGGTGGGGGCAGAAGGCTGTAGCTGTGACAGGAGCCAGGTCCCTAGGAAGTATGGCCAAACACCTGCCATCCCATGCACGTGGAAGTCACCACCCAACAGGTCACTGGGGTCCAAGGCCTGTGCTAGTCCTGAGACCAGGCTGTCTGTGCACAGCTCATGGCCCCACAGTGATTTTTCTTCACTTTCTGTTTTCACTCCCAGGAAATTAAGCAGATCCTGATTTTTAAAAAAAATTGCTTTCCTTCTTACTGTGGACTTTTACACAATCCTACTCTCAGCCCATCCCCATTTCTAAGTATCAACTCCTCATACTTAAAAACTCATTTTACGAAACAAACAAACAAAAACAAACAAAACATATGGGCCACACCTAGAAGAGTCTCAGAAGATTACCTACCAGGCAATTATGATACCCTGCTAAGAACCAAAGAGGGCAACAGAAGCCAAGAAACAAAACATCCACCCAACAAAGAAAAGGATCAGATATCAGTGCCTAGAATCACAATCACCCCAAACCAAGATACCTACATGCCAAAGTAAGAAGGCAATCAATACCAACCAGGAAAAAAAAAAAAAAAAAAAGCATAAAGACAAAAAACCAATGTCTCTACTAGAACCCAGCACTCTTACTATAGAAGACCCTAAGTATTTGCAACATATCTGAACCACAAGATAAGGCTTTGAAATAGCATTTATGAATATGACAGTGGTCTGAAAATACTCCAGCCAGCACAATCATGGAAAATATGGCTCTGCACAAGAAAAGACCTTAAAATAGCCTTTTTGAATATGACAGTGGTCTGAATATACTGTACCCAGTCTTAGTCAATGAAACTGTTAATTCTAAAAAGTCCTGGCATAACACATCCAGGAAACCTGTGACACTATAAAGGAACCAAGTCTAAAAATAAGGGAACCAGAGGGAAGAGGGAAAAAACAAAACAAAAAACAAAAAACAAGTAAAAAGCACAGAAAATGTTTTCAACAAAATTATAGAAGAAAATTTCCCTAATCTAAAGAAGGAAACGCCTATCAAGGTCCAAGAAATACAGAAACTAAGTATTCTGGACAAAGAAAGAAATTCCCCTCAGGATATAATAATCAATACACTAACTCTATGGGTCAAAAAATATATCAAATGCTACTATAGGAAATGATCGAGTAACATATAAATCCAGGCCTATACAAACACCTGAATTCTCAGTGAAAACTTGAAAAGCAAGAAGATCCTGGACAGATTTTCTACGAACTCTGAGTCACCACAATGTCAGCCTAAAATTGTATATGCAACAAAACTTTCAATCACCATAGATGGAGAGATTAAGACATTCGATGATAAAACAAAATTTAAGCAACATCTTAATACAAATCTAGGCCTGTATAAGATCCTAGAAGAAAAACTCAAATGTAAGCAGGTTATACACACTCGAGAAAACACAGGAATAAACAGTTCCAAACTTATGTATTCAAAGAGAGAATACACACACACACACACAGCATCACCACCACCACCACCACCATAATGAGAAGAAACAACACAAACATCTGATATATTTCTACATAGATGGTTTTACAATTCCTAGATAAAAAGACACAAACTAATAGAATGGATATGAAAACAGGATCCATCCTTTTGCTGCATCCCAGAAACATACCTCAATATCAAGGATTGACATATTCTCAGAGTAGAAGAATGAAAAATGATATTCTAAGAAAATATACCCAAGAAGCAAGTTGGTATATCTATTCACTTTAATATCTAATTAAATAGACTTCAAAATGAAACTAATTGGAAGAGGTTAGGAAGGACACTATATACTCACCAAAGAAAAAAGTTGCCAAGAGGACATTGCAATTCTTAACAACATGTACCAAACCCAGTAGACCTAAGTTTATAAAAGAAACACCACTACAACTTAAGTCACACACTAATAGTAGGAGACATCAATATCACATTCTGGCCACATCAAGAGACATGTTATCCAGACAAAAACTAAACAGAAATATCAGAGATAATATATTAAAAAAATGGAGCTAACAGATATTTATAGAACATTCCCCCAAACACAAAAGAATATACATTCTTCTCAACATCTCATGAAATTCCTTCCAAAACTGACCACATATTCAGACACCAAGCAAGCCTCAATAGATAAAAGAAAAGTGAAATAACACTTTGCATCCTATCAGACCACCACGGATTAAAACTGGATATCAACAGCAACAGATATGACAAGAAGCTTACAAATCCATGGAAACTAAATAGCTTTCTACTGAATGAAAAATGGGTCAAAACATAAATTAAAAAAGAAATTAAAGACCTTCTAGAATTGAATAAAAAAATAAATTTACAGCATACCAAATTTATGGGACACAATGAAAGTGATTCTAAGAGGCGCTGTCGTACCACTTATTACCTACATAAAAGAATGGGGAAGATCTCATTCCAGTAATTTAGCAGCATACCAGAAAGCTCTAGAACAAAAAAGGAATCACATTCATAGAGAAGACATCAAGAAATATCAAATTCAGGGCTGAAATCAATAAAATAGAAACAAAAAAGAAATAAAGAGAAGCAATGGCACAAAAAGAGTTAGTTCTTTGAGAAAAATCATTAGGATGGACAATCCTTATCTAAATTAACTAAAAGGCAGAAAGAGACAATACAAATGAAAAATATTAGAAATGAAAGGGGCAACCATTACAACAGACACTGAGAAGTTCCAGTGAATCATAAGGACATATTTTAAAATTCTGTATTCAAACAAATAGGAAAATCTAAAGGAAATAGGTTATAATCTGAGTACACACCACTTACCAAAATTAAATCAAGATCATATAATCCATTTAAACAGACCTATAACCTCTGCTGAGATTAAAACAGTAATTAAAAACAGCAATTATAAGTCTACAGCCAAAGAACTCCAAGATCAGGAGGTTTTAGTACAGAATTCTATTAGGCTTTCAAAGAAGAGCTGTTGCCAATACTCCTCAAATTATTCCACAAAATACAAACAGAAAAAACATTGCCAAGTTTATTTTATAAAACTATAGTTACCCTGTTACCCAAGCCACCACACAAAGAGCCAACAAAGAAATAATCACACACCAGTTTCCCTTATGAACAATAATGCAAAAATGATAAATGAAATGTTTGCAAACAGTCTAAGAACTCATCAAAAAGATCATCAACAATAATCAAGTAGGCTCATCTCAGAGATGGATTTAACATACCTGAATTAATAAATTCAATCCACCATATAAACAAATGCAAAGGAGAAATTTAAAAAAAAAAACATACTAATCTCATTAGCTGTAGAAAAGGCCTTTGACAAAATCCAACATGCCTTCATGATAAAAGTCTTGAAGACAGTAACAGCAGATGCTGGAGAGGATGTGGAGAAAGAGGAAAACTCCTCCATTGCTGGTGGGATTGCAAGCTGGTACAATCACTCTGGAAATCAGTCTGGCAGTTCCTCAGAAAACTGGACATAGTACAATCAGGAGATCCAGCAATACCTCTCTTGGGCATACCTCTCCTGGGCATATACACAGAAGATGTTCCAACTGGTATTAAGGACACATGCTCCACTATGTTCATAGCAGCCCTATTTATAATAGTCAGAAGCTGGAAAGAACCCAGATGTCCCTCAACAGAGGAATGGATATAGAAAATGTGGTACAGTTACGGAAAACCTGGATGAAATGGACAAGTTTCTAGACAGATACCAGGTACCAAAGCTAAATCAAAATCAGGTTAATGATCTAAACAGTCCTATATCCCCTAAAGATATAGAAGCAGTCATTAATAGTCTCCCAAACAAAAAAAGCCCAGGACCAGATGGGTTTAGTGCAGAGTTCTATCAGACCTTCAAAGAAGACCTAATTCCAGTTCTTCACAAACTATTCCACAAAATAGAAACGGAAGGTACTCTACCCAACTCCTTCTATGAAGCCACAATTACTCTGATACCTAAACCACAAAAAGACCCAACAAAGATAGAGAACTTCAGACCAATTTCCCTTATGAATATCGATGCAAAAATCCTCAATAAAGTTCTTGCTAACCGAATCCAAGAACACATCAAAACAATCATCCAACCTGACCAAGTAGGTTTCATCCCAGGGATGCAAGGATGGTTCAATATATGACCATCAACGTAATCCAGTATATAAACAAACTCAAAGACAAAAACCACATGATCATCTCGTTAGATGCTAAGAAAGCATTTGACAAAATCCAACACCCATTCATGATAAAAGTCTTGGAAAGATCAGGAATTCAAGGCCCATACCTAAACATGATAAAAGCAATCTACAGCAACCAGTAGCCAACATCAAACTAAATGGTGAGAAGCTTGAAGCAATCCCACTAAAATCAGGGACTAGACAAGGCTGTCCACTCTCGCCCTACCTATTCAACATTGTTCTTGAAGTCCTAGCCAGAGCAATTCGACAACAAAAGGAGATCAAGGGGATACAAATTGGAAAGGAAGAAGTCAAAATATCACTTTTTGCAGATGATATGATAGTATATATAAGTGACCCTAAAAATTCCACCAGAGAACTCCTAAGCCTGATAAACAGCTTCAATGAAGTAGCTGGATATAAAATTAACTCAAACAAGTCAATAGCCTTTCTCTACACAAAGGATAAACAGGCTGAGAAAGAAATTAGGGAAACAAGACCCTTCTCAATAGTCACAAATAATATAAAATACCTTGGCGTGACTCTAACTAAGGAAGTGAAAGATCTGTATGATAAGAACTTCAAGTCTCTGAAGAAAGAAATTAAAGAAGATCTCAGAAGATGGAAAGATCTCCCATGCTCATGGATTGGCAGGATCAACATTGTAAAAATGGCTATCTTGC
Organism: Mus caroli; assembly: GCF_978045245.1. Lineage (NCBI taxonomy): Eukaryota > Metazoa > Chordata > Mammalia > Rodentia > Muridae > Mus > Mus caroli. The sequence continues at coordinate 52,804,647 of NW_028227259.1, read as the reverse complement.
CAAAAGCAATCTACAGATTCAATGCAATGCCCATCAAAATTCCAACTCAATTCTTCAACGAATTAGAAAGGGCAATCAGCAGATTCATCTGGAATAACAAAAAACCTAGGATAGCAAAAACTCTTCTCAAGGATAAAAGAACCTCTGGTGTAATCACCATGCCTGACCTAAAGCTGTACTACAGAGCAATTGTGATAAAAACTGGATGGTACTGGTATAGTGACAGACAAGTAGACCAATGGAACAAAATTGAAGACCCAGAGATGAACCCACACACCTATGGTCACTTAATCTTTGACAAGGGAGCTAAAAACCATCCAGTGGAAGAAAGACAGCATTTTCAACAAATGGTGCTGGCACAACTGGTGGTTATCATGTAGAAAAATGCGAATTGATCCATTTCTATCTCCTTGTACTAAGGTCAAATCTAAGTGGATTAAGGAACTCCACATAAAATCAGAGACACTGAAACTTATAGAGGAGAAAGTAGGGAAAAGCCTCTAAGATATGGGTACAGGGGAAAAATTCCTGAATAGAACAGCAATGGCTTGTACTGTAAGATCAAGAATCAATAAGTGGGACCTCATAAAATTGCAAAGCTTCTGCAAGGCAAAAGACACTGTCAATAAGACAAAAAGGCCACCAACAGATTGGGAAAGGATCTTTACCTATCCCAAATCGGATAGGGGACTAATATGCAATATATATATATAAAGAACTCAAGAAGGTGGACTCCAGAAAATCAAATAACCCCATTAAAAATGGGGCTCAGAACTGAACAAAGAATTCTCACCTGAGGAATAACGAATGGCAGAGAAGCACCTGAAAAAAATGTTCAACATCCTTAATCATCAGGGAAATGCAAATCAAAACAACCCTGAGATTCCACTTCACTCCAGTCAGAATGGCTAAGATCAAAAATTCAGGTGACAGCAAATGCTGGTGAGGATGTGGAGAAAGAGGAACACTCCTCCATTGTTGGTGGGATTGCAAGCTTGTACAACCACTCTGGAAATCAGTCTGGCGGTTCCTCAGAAAATTGGACATAGTACTACCGGAGGATCTAGCAATACCTCTCCTGGGCATATATCCAGAAGATGTTCCAACCGGTAAGAAGGACACATGCTCAACTATGTTCATAGCAGCCCTATTTATAATAGCGAGAAGCTGGAAAGAACCCAGATGCCCCTCAACAGAGGAATGGATACAGAAAATGTGGTGCATTTACACAATGGAGTACTACTCAGCTATTAAAAAAATGAATTTATGAAATTCCTAGGCAAATGGATGGACCGGGAGGGCATCATCCTGAGTGAGGTAACCCAATCACAAAGGAACTCACACAATATGTACTCACTGATAAGTGGATATTAGCCCAGAAACTTAGGATCCCCAAGATATAAGATACAATTTGCTAAATGCATGAAATTCAAGAACGAAGACCAAAGTGTGGACACTTTGCCCCTTCTTAGAAATGGGAACAAAACACCCATGGAAGGAGTTACAGAGACAAAATTTGGAGCTGTGACAAAAGGATGGACCATCTAGTGATTGCCATATGCATGGATCCATCCCATAATCAGCTTCTAAACGCTGACACCATTGCATACACTAGCAAGATTTTGCTGAAAGAACCCAGATATAGCTGTCTCTTTTGAGACTATGCCGGGGCCTAGCAAACACAGAAGTGGATGATCACAGTCAGCTATTGGATGGATCACACGGCCCCCAATGGAGGAGCTAGAGAAATTACCCAAGGAGCTAAAGGGAACTGCAACCCTATAGGTGGAACAACAATATGAACTAACCAGCACCCCTTGTCTCTAGCTGCATATGTATCAAAAGATGGCCTAGTCAGCCATCACTGGAAAGAGAGGCCCATTGGACTTGCAAACTTTATATGCCCCAGTACAGGGGAACCCCAGGGCCAAAAAGGGGGAGTGGGTGGGTAGGGGATTGGGGGGGTGGGTATGGGGGACTTTTGGGATAGCATTGAAAATGTAAACGAGGAAAATACCTAATAAAAAATAAATTAAAAAAAAAGAAAATGTGGTACAGTTACACAATGGAGTACTACTCAGCTATTAAAAACAATGAATTTATGAAATTCTTGGGCAAATGGATGTATTTGGAGGATATCATCCTGAGTGAGGTAACCCAATCACAAAAGTAGTCACTTGATATGCACTCACTGATAAGTGGATATTAGCCCAGAAACCTACAATACCCAAGATACAACTCCCAAAACACAAGAAAATCAAGAAGGAAGACCAACTCATACTTCATTACTCCCTAGAATAGGGAATAAAATATCCTTGGAAGGAGTTGCAGAGACAAAGTTTAGAGCTAAGATCAAAGGATGGACCATCCAGAGATGGCACCACCCGGGAGTCCATCCCATAATCAGCCACCAAACCCAGACACTATTGCATACGCCAGCAAGATTTTGCTGAAAGGACCCTGATACAGCTGTCTCCTGTGAGGCTTTGCCAGTCTGGCAAATACAGAAGTGGATGTTCACAGTCATCTATAGGATGGAACACAGGGCCCCCAATATAGGAGCTAGAGAAAGTACCCAAGAGCTGAAGAGGTCTGCAACCCTATAGGTGGAACAACAATATGAACTAACCAGTACCCCAGAGCTTGTGTCTCTAGCTGCATATGTAGCAGAAGATGGCCTAGTTGGCCATCATTGGGAAGAGAGGATCCTTGGTCTAGCAAACTTTATATGCCCCAGTACAGAGGAAAGCCAGGGCCAAGAAGTGGGAGTGAGTGGGTAGGGGAGCAGGGCAGGGGGAGGGTATAGGGGACTTTTGGGATAGCATTTGAAATGTAAATGAAGAAAATATCCAATAAATAATTTAATAATAATAATAATAATAATAAAGGTCCTGGAGACATTAGGGATTCAAAGAACTTACCTCAACATAATAAAGGCAGTTTACAACATACCCATAGTCAAGATCATCTTAAATTGAGAAAAACTCAAAACAATTCTACTAAAATCAAAAACAAAACAAGGTTTTCTAAACTTTCCATACCTTCTCAATATACTACTTTAAATCTTAGCTAGAGCAATAAGACAACTTATGGAGATCAAGAAGATACAAATTGGGAAGGAAGAAGTCAAAGTATCTTTATTTGCAGATGATATGACAGTACACATAAGTGACCCAAAAATTTCACCAGGAGCCTCCTCTACTAGATAAACACTTCCATCAAAATAGTTGGATACTATATTAACTCACAAAAATAGTAGCCTTTCTATATAAAAATGAAAAATGGGCCAAAAAATCAAACAGGGAAATAACACCATTGACAAAAGTCTCAAATAGTGTAAAATATCTTGGAGTACCTCTAATCAAGCAAGTAACAGAATTGTGTGATAAAAAGATTGGGATGTGAGCTCTGGGGGTACTGGTTAGTTCATATTGTTGTTCCACCTATAGGGAAGCAGACCTCTTCAGTTCCTTGGGTACTTTCTTTAGCTCCTATATTGGGGGCCCTGTGTTCCATCCTATAGATGACTGTGAGCATCCACTTCTGTATTTGCCAGGCACTGGCATAGCCTCACCAGAGATAGCTATATCAGGGTCCTTTCAGCAAAACCTTGCTGGCATATGCAATAGTGTCTGGGTTTGGTGGCTGATTATGGGATGGATCCCTGCCATCACTGGGAAGAGAGGCCCCTTGGTCTTGCAAACTTTATATGCCCCAGTACAGTGGAACGGAACACCAGGGCCAAAAAGTGGGAGTGAGTGGGTAGGGGAGCAGGGCAGGGGAGTGTATAGGGACTTTCAGGATAGCATTTGAAATGTAAATACAGAAAATATCTAATAAAAAAGAAAACAAACAAACAATCAAAAATAAATTAATTATTTAATTAAAAATAAAAGATTGGGACAGTTCCTTTCAGTCAGTGCCAACACTGGTCCACCTTGGGCCAGAACTTGGCAGACAGTCATACTGTCCCCAGAGGACTCTCTACCCCACAGACACCCTAGCAGGCCCAGGATCTTAGGATCACTGGTGAGCGGAACACAAATTCTGTTCCAACAGAACTGGAGGTGCCTGGGGTCCAGCTGGAGCACAGACACAGGAACCCTGCCTAACCAGTGGCTCAGGTTCCTTCCGGTCAGTGCTAGTCTACCTAGATTTTGAACTCAACAGACAGCCCCATGGTCTCCAGAGGAGGTACCATTTCCAGGCACTCTAACTCACCCAGGGTCCCAGGATCCCTGGATCCCAGGAGCTTGGTTACACCAGGATCTCAGGGTCTCAGAAGAAGCTTGACAGACAAGAACTCTGACACACCCAGAATCTCAGCATCACAGGATCCCAGAAACACAGGATAGCAAAGAAAGCTCAACTCTAAGAAGTTCTGACTCAACTGGAATTACAGAAAGGACAGGCTCCAATCAGATATATTGAGGGCAGGGGGCACTTGAGATAATCAGATGGTGGGAAGCCATTGTAAGAACAGAAGCAACAGAAACCAAGATTACTTGGCATCATCAGAACCCAACTCTCCCACCACAGCAAGTCCTGGATACACCATCACACCAGAAAAGCAAGATATGGATCTAAAGTCACTTCTCATGAGGATGATGGAGGTCTATAAGGACATTAATAACTCCCTTAAAGAAATACAGGAGAACACATCCAAATAGGTGAAAGAATTGAACAAAACCATCCAGGATCAAAAAAATGGAAGTAGAAATAATAAAGAAATCACAAAGGGAGACAACTCTGGAAATAACCTAGGAAAGAAGTCAGGACCCATAGATGCAAGCATCACAATAGAATACAAGAGATAGAAGAGAAAATCCCAGGTGCAGAAGATACCATAGAAAACATTGAAACAACAATCAAAGAGCATACAAAATGCCAGAAGATCCTAATCCAAAATATCCAGGAAATCCAGGACACAACGAGAAGACCAAACATAAGGATAATAGGTATAGACAAGAAGGAAGACTTCCAAATTAAAGGGACAGTAAGTATCTTCAACAAAATTATAGAAGAAAACTGCCCCAACCTAAAGAAAGAAATGTTCATGAACATACAAGAAGGCTACAGAACTCTAAATAGACTGCACCAGAAAATAAATGCCTCCTGTCACATAATAATCGAAAGAGAAATGCACAAAACAAAGAAAAAATATCAAAAGCAGCAAGGGAAAAAGATCAAGTAACATATAAAGGCAGACCTATCAGAATTACACCTGACTTCTCCCAAGAGACTATGAAAGCTAGAAGATCCTGGGAAGATGTCATACAGACCTTAAGAGAACAAAAACACCAGCCCAGGCTACTATACCCAGCAAAACTCTCAATTACCATAGGTGGAGAAACCAAGGTATTCCACGACAAAACCAAATTTACATAATATCTTTCCATGAATCCAGCTCTTCAAAGGATGTCAAAGGGAAAACTCCAACATAAGGATGGAAACTATGCTCTAGAAAAAGCAAGAAAGTAATCTTTAAACAAACCTAAAAGAAGATAGTCACATGAAAAAAAATTACAAATATAACAACAAAAATAACAGTAAGAAACAATTACTTTCTCTTAATATCCCTTAATATCAATGGAATAAATTCCCCAATAAAAAGACATACACTATCAGACTGGTTACTTAAACATGACCCAACATTTTGCTGCATGCAGGAAACCCACCTCAGGGACAAAGAGAGACACTATCTCAGAATAAAAGACTGGAAGACAATTTTCCAAGCAAATTGTCTAAAGAAAAAAGTTGGAGAAGTCATTCTAATATCAAATAAAATCGACTTTCAACCTAAAGTTATCAAAAATGATAAGGATGGACACTTCATACTCATCAAAGGTAAAATTTACTAAGAAGAACTCTCAATTCTGAACATCTATGTTCCAAATGCAAGGGCGTCCAAATTCAAAGAAACTTTAGTAAAACTCAAAACACACAATGCACCACACACAATAATAGTGGGAAACTTCAACACCCCACTCTCATCAATGGACAGATCCTGGAAACAGAAACTAAACAGAGACACAGTGAAACAAACAGAAGTTATGAAACAAATGGATTAAAGTGATATATATAGAACATTTTATCCAAAAACAAAAAGATAAAATTTTTTCACAGCACCTCAAGCTACCTTCTCCAAAACTGACCACATAATCAGTCACAAAACAGGCCTCAACAGATACAAAAATGTTGAAATTATGCCATGCATCCTATCACATCACCACAGACTAATGCTGATCTTCAATAACAACATTAATAATTGAAAGCCCACATACACCTGGAAGCTGAACAACACTCTACTTAATGATAACTTGGTCAAGGATAAAATAAAGAAAGAAATTAAAGACTTTTTAGACTTTAATGGAAATAAAGCCACAACATACACAAACTTATGGGATACAATGACAGCAGTCCTAAGAGGAAAACTCATAGCTCTGAGTGCCTCCAAAGCATAAAAGAGCAGCTTAACAGCATACCTGAAAACTCCAGAACAAAAAAAAAGCAAATCACCAAAGAGGAGCAGATGGCAGGAATTAATAAAATTCAGGGCTGAAATCTACCAAATAGAAACAAAAAGAGCTATACAAAGAATCAACCAAACCAGAAGCTGGTTTTTTCTTTGAGAAAATCAACAAGATAGATAAATCTCTTAGCCAGAATAACTAGAGGGCAAAGGTACCGTATCATAATTAACAAAGTCAGAAATGAAAAGGGAGACATAACAACAGAAACTGAGGAAATCCAAAAAGTCAGCAGATCCTACTACAAAAGACTATATTCAATACAACTGGAAAACCTGGATGAAATGGACAATTTTCTAGACAGATACCAGGTACCAAAGTTAAATCAGGATCAGATAAATCTAAACAGTCCCAAAAGAAATAGGTTCATATTGTATGAACCTACAATAGCCCCGAAAGAAATAGAAACAGTCATTAACTGGGCGTGGTGGCACATGCCTTTAATCTCAGCACTCAGAAGGCAGAGGCAGGCAGATTTCTGAGTTCGAGGCCAGCCTGGTCTACAAAGTGAGTTCCAGGACATCCAGGGCTACACAGAGAAACCCTGTCTTGAACCCCCGCCCCCCAAAAAAAGATCATTAATAGTCTCCAAAACAAAAAAGCACTGAACCAGATAGGTTTTGTGCAGAGGTCTATCAGAGTTTCAAAGAGGATCTAATTCCAATACTCCTCAAACTATTCCGAAAAATAGAAACAGAAAGTACTCTACCCAATTAGTTCTATGAACCTACAATTACTCTGATACCTAAACAACACAAAGACCCAGCAAAGAAAGAGAACTTCAGAGCAATTTCCCTTAAGAATATGCATGCAAAAATACTTAATAAAATTCTCGTGAACCGAATCCAAGAACACATCAAAACAATCATCCATCATGATCAAGTAGGCTTCATCCCAGGGATGCAGGGATAGTTCAATATATGGAAATCCATCAATGTAATCCATTTTATAAACAAGCTCAAAGACAAAAACCACATGATCATCTCATTAGATGGGGAGAAAGCATTTGACAAAATCCAACACCCATTCATGATAAAAGTCTTGGAAAGATCAGGAATTCAAGGCCCATACCTAAGCATACTAAAAGCAATATACAGCAAACCAGTAGCCAACATCAAATGAAATGGGGAAAAACTTGAAACAATCCAACTAAAATCAGGGACCAGACTGCTGCTGGTCTTTCTGGGACCAGACTGGACTTTCTGGTCCACTTTCTCCCTACCTATTCAATATCATACTTGAAGTCCTAGCCAGAGCAATTAGACAACAAAAATGAGATCAAAGGAATACAAATTGGAAAGGAAGAAGTCAAACTGTCACTCTTTTCAGATAATATGATATTATGCATGAGTGACCCCAAAAATTACACCAGAGAACTCCTAAACCTGATAAACAACTTCAGTGAAGTAGCTGGATATAAAATTACATCAAACAAGTGAGTGCCCTTTCTCTACACAGAGGATAGACAGGTTTAGAAAGAAATTAGGGAAACAATACCCTCATAATAGTCACAAATAATATCAAACACCTTGGTGTTACTCTAAGAAAATGAAAGGTCTCTATGATAATAACTTCAAGTCTGTGAAGAAAGGAATTGAAGAAGATCTCAGAAGATAGAAAGATCCCCCATGCCCATGGATTGGCAAAACTAATTTAGTAAAAAATTTCTATCTTGCCGAAAGCAATCTACAGATTCAATGCATTTCCATCAAAATTCCAGCTCAATTCTTCACAGAGTTAGAAAGGGCAAAGTCATGTGAAATAAAACAAAAACACAAACCTAGGAGAGAAAAAACTATTTTCAAAAATAAAAGAACCTCTGGTGGAATCACCATGCCTGACCTCACACTGTACTACAGAGCAATTGTGATAAAAACTGCATGGTACTGGTGCAGGGACAGATACGTAGATCAATGGAATAGAATTGAAGACCCAGAAATGAACCCACAAACTTATGGTCACTTGATTTTTGACAAAGGAACTAAAACCATCCAGTGGAAAAGAGCATTTTCAACAATTGGTTCTAGATCTACTGGCCATTAGAATGTATAAAAATATGAATTGATCCATTCTTATCTTCTTGTACAGAGCTCAAATCTAATGGATCAAAGAACTATACATAAAACCAGAGACACTGAAACTTTTAGAGGAGAAAATGGGGGAAAGCCTCGAAGATATGGGCACAGAGAAAAAATTCCTGAATAGAACACGAATGGCTTGTTCTGTAAGATCAAGAATAGAAAAACGGGACCTCGTAAAATTGCAAAGTATCTGTAAGGCAAAAGATATTGTCAATATGACAAAATGGCAAGCCAATAGATTGGGAAAGATTTTTACCAATTCTAAATCTAATAGGGGTAATATCTGATATATATAAAGTACTCAAGAAGTTGGACTCCAGAAAACCAAATAACCTTATTAAAAATGAAGTACAGAGCAAAACAAAGAATTCTCAACTGAGGAATATCCAATGGCTGAGAAGCACCTAAAAATGTTCAACATCCTTAATCATCAGGGAAATGCAAATCAAAACAACCCTGAGATTCTATCTCACACCAATCAGAATGTCTAAGATCAAAAACTTAGGGGACAGCAGATGCTGGCAAGGATGTGGAGAAAGAGAAATGCTCCTCCATTGCTGGTGAGATTGCAACCTTGTACAACTCTGGAAGTCAGTCTGGAGGTTCCTCAGAAAACTGGACATAGTTCTACCAGAAGATCCAACAATATAACTCCTGGGCATATACCCAGAAGACGCTCCAACTTGTAATAAGGACACATGCTACACTCATGCAACTCACTCATATACTATGTTCTACAGTGTGTGTTTCTCATTTTCTATGTTTTTCAGTGCAACTCACTCATATACTATGTTCTATGAACACATAGAAGCCTTATTTGTTACAGCCAGAAGCTTGAAAGAACCCAGATGTACCTCAAGAGAGGAATGGATACAGAAAGTGTGGTACATTTACACAATGGAGTACTACTCAGCTATTAAAAACAATGAATTCACGAAATTCTTAGACAAATGCATGGATCTGGAGGATATCTTCCTAAGTTAGGTAACCCAATAACGAAAGAACATACATGTTCTGCACTCACTGATAAGTGGATATTAGTCCAGAAGCTCAGAATACCCAAGATACAATTTCCAAATCACATGAAACTCAAGAAGAAAGAAAACCAAAGTGTGGATACTTCGTTCCTTCTTAGAAGGGGGAATAAAATACCCATGAAAGGAGTTACAAAGTTCAGAGCAGAGACTGAAAGAATGACCATCCAGAAACTGCCCTACCTGGGGATCCATTCCACAAACAATCACCAAATCCAGACTCTATTGCAGATGCGAACAAGAACTTGCTGACAGGAGCCTGATATAGCTGTCTCCTGAGTGGATTTGCCAGTGCCTGACTAATATAGAAGTGGATATTCACAGTCATCCATTAGACCGAGAACAGGGTCCCCATTGAAGGAGATAGAGAAAGTACCCAAAGAGCTGAAGGGGTTTGCAGCCCCCTAGGAGGAACAACAATATGAACTAACCAGTAGCCCCAGAGCTCCCTGGGACTAAACCACCAATCAAGGAAAACTCACGGAGGGACTCCTGACTCTAGCTACATATGAAGCTGAGGATGGCCTAGTCGGTCATCACTGGGAGAAGAGGCCCTTGGTTCTGTGAAGGTTCTATGCCCCAGTATAGGGGAATGCCTGGGGCAGAAAGCAGGAGTGGGTGGGTTGGGGAGCAAGGAGAGTGGGGAAAGAATAGGTGATTTTTGGAAGGGAAACTAGGAAGGTGGGTAACATTTGAAATGTAAATAAAGAAAATATCTAACAAAAATGTTTCAGACATTGAGGAAAAAATTGAAGATATCAGAAGATGGAAAGATGGATCAAAGACTTCAATATAAAATATGTACACTGAACCTGAGAAAGAGAAATTAGGGAATGTCTTTGAATTGATTGATACAGAAAACAGAATAACATTAGTGCAGGAACTAAAATCAATGATTAATAAATGAACCTCATGGAACTGAAAAACTTCTGTATGGCAAGGACACCATCATTAGGACAAATCAGCAGCCTACAGCATGGAAAGAGATTTTACCAAGTCCACATTTAATATAGGGCTAGTATCTAAAATATGTAAAGAATGTAAAAAAAACCTAGATATTAAATGTAGCCAAATGCAATCTACAGATTCAATGCAATGCCCATCAAAATTCCAACTCAATTCTTCAACGAATTAGAAAGGGCAATCTGCAAATTCATCTGGAATAACAAAAACCAAGGATAGGAAAAACTCTCCTCAAGGATAACAGAACCTCTGGTGGAATCACCATGCCTGACCTAAAGCTGTACTACAAAGCAATAATGATAAAAAACTTCATGGTACTGGTATACGACAGACAAGTAGACCAATGGAATGGAATTGAAGACCGAGAAATGAACCCACACACTAATGGTCACTTGATCTTTGACAAGGGAGCTAAAACCATCCAGTGGAAAAAAGACAGCATTTTCAACAAATGATGCTGGCACAACTGGTAGTTATCATGTAGAAGAACGCGAATTGATCCATTCCTATCTCCTTGTACTAAAGTCAAATCTAAGTGGATCAAGGAACTCTATGTAAAACCAGAGAGAGTGAAACTTACAGAGGAGAAAGTGGGGGAAAGCCTCGAAGATATGGGCACAGGGGGAAAATTCCTGAATAGAACAGCAATGGCTTGTGCAGTAAAATCAAGAATTGACAACTGGGACCTCATGAAATTGCAAAGCTTCTGCAAGGCAAAAGACACTGTCAATAAGACAAAAAGGCCACCAACAGATTGGGAAAGGATCTTTAACTATCCTAAATCAGATAGGGGACTAATATCCAATATATAAAGAACTCAAGAAGGTAGACTCCAGAAAATCAAATAACCCCATTAAAAAATGGGGCTCAGAGCTAAATAAAGAATTCTCACCTGAGTAAAACTGAATGGCTGAGAAGTACCTGAAAAAAATGTTCAGCATCCTTAATCATCAGGGAAATGCAAATCAAAACAACCCTGAGATTCCACCTCACACCAGTCAGAATGGCTAAGATCAAAAATTCAGGTGATAGCAGATGCTGGTGAGGATGTGGAGAAAGAGGAACACTTCTCCATTGTTGGTGGGATTGCAAGCTTGTACAACCACTCTGGAAATCAGTCTGGCGGTTCCTCAAAAAATTTGACATAGTACTACTAGAGGATCCCGCAATACCTCTCCTGGGCATATACCCAGAAGATGTTCCAACCGGTAAGAAGGACACATGCTCAACTATGTTCATAGCAGCTTTATTTGTAATAGCCAGAAGCTGAAAAGAACCCAGATGCCCCTCAACAGAGGAATGGATACAGAAAATGTGGTACATTTACACAAAGGAGTACTACTCAGCTATTACAAAGAATGAATTTATGAAATTCCTAGGCAAATGGATGGACCTGGAGGGCATCATCCTGAGTGAGGTAACCCAATCACAAAAGAACTCACATGATATGTACTCACTGATAAGTGGATATTAGCCCAGAAGCTTAGAATACCCAAGATACAAGATACAATTTGCAAAACACATGAACTCAAGAAGAATGAAGATGAAAGTATGGACACTTTGCTCCTTCTTAGAATTGGGAACAAAACACCCATGGAAGGAGTTACAGAGACAAAGATTGGAGCTGAGAAGAAAGGATGGACCATCTAGAGACTGCCATACCTGGGAATCCATCCCATAATCAGACCCCAAATGCTGACACCATTGCACACACTAGCGAGATGTTGCTGAAAGGACCCTGATATAGCTGCCTGTTGTGAGGCTATACTGGGGCCTAGGAAACACATAAGTGGATGCTTACAGTCAGCTATTGGATGGATCATAGGGCCCCCAATGGAGGAGCTAGAGAAAGTACCCAAGGTGCTCAAGGAATCTGCAACCCTATAGGTGGAACAACAATATGAACTAACCAGTACCCCCCAGAGCTCATATCACTAGCTGCATATGTATTAGAATATGACCTAGTCGGCCATCAGTGGAAAGAGAGGCCCATTGGTCTTGCAAACTTTATATGCCTCAGTACAGGGGAACGCCAGGGCCAAGAAGTGGGAGTGGGGGGGGGGGGTAGTGCTTGGGGGACTTATGGGGTAACATTGGAAATGTAAATGAAGAAAATACCTAATTAATTAAAAAAAAGAAAAAAAAGTAGGGTACAGATCTAAACAGAGATTCTCAAGAAAAGAAATTCAAGTAACTGAAAAACTTTTAAGAAATGTCCAAAATATTTAGTCAACGGGGAAAAAGGCAAATAAGAACTACTTTGAGATTTCATCTTAACGCCCATTAGAATAGCTAAGATCAATAAAACAAATGATTACTCATGCTGGTGAGGATTTAGAGTAAGGTGATCACTTGTCTGCTCCGGGTGTGAGTATAAATTCATACAGCCATGATAGGAATCATGAACATAGAAATTGATCTACCTAATGATCCAGCTATACCACTCTTGGGCATAAACCCAAGGAATGCTTCATCCAACCACAGGACCAGAGGAACACATAGTCAGGATTCCATTAAATGAAACTGCTGGAATGGGTCCTCCTCCAGTCTAACTAGTATCATATTTGACAAGGAAACTTGAAGACTCAAAGACACACACACACACACACACACACACACACACTCATAAGTGTGTATGCATGAGACCACAAAAGGCACAGTGAAAAAAAAAAACAGGTGCCTGGAAATCAAATGGGGTAAGGAGCTCAGAAGAAATTCAAACTACTGAAGCCTTGATCTTAAACTCCCAACTTCCAGAGTCACCAGGAAATTAGTTTCTATTTAGTCTGGGGCATTTTTTTTAATCCTTCTTTTTTTATTAGATATTTTCTTTATTTACATTTCAAATGCTATCCTGAAAGTTCCCTATACCCTCATCCCTCCTGTACTGCTCCCCTACCCACACACTCCCACTTCTTGGCCCTGGTGTTCCCCTGTACTGGGGCATATAAAGTTTGAAAGACCTAGAGGCCTCTCTTCCCAATGATGGCCGACTAGGCCATCTTCTGATACATATGCAGCTAGAGACACAAGCTCTAGGGGTACTGGTTAGTTCATATTTTTGTTCCACCTATAGGGTTGCAGACCCCTTCAGCTCCGTGGGTGCTTTCTCTAGCTCCTGCATTGGGGGCCCTGTGTTCTATCCTATAGAGGACTGTAAGTATCCACTTCTGTATTTGCCAGGCACTGGCATAGCCTCATAGGAGACAGCTTTATCAGGGTACCTTCAGCAAAATCTTGCTGGCATATGCAATAGTGTCTGGGTTTGGTGGCTGATTATGGGAAAGGTCCCTGGGTGGGGTAGTCTCTGGATAGTCCATCCTTTTGTCTTATCTCCAAACTTTGTCTCTGTAACTCCTTTCATGGGTATTTTATTCCCTATTCTAAGGAGGAATGGAGTATCCATGCGTTGGTCTTCCTTCTTCTTGATTTTCTTGTGTTTTGCAAATTGTATCTTGGGTATTCTAAGTTTCTGAGCTAATATCCACGTATCAGTGAGTGCATATCTAGTGACTTCTTTTGTGATTGGGTTACCTCACTAAGGATGACATCCTCCAGATTCATCCATTTGCCCAAGAATTTCATAAATTCATTGTTTTAGCATCCCTAACAATAGAATACAATCCAGGCCTTCTGTGAATTATGCATTTTACACCCAACCTTTATATAAGCTGAATCCCCAGCTCTTCCCTCTCTCCTCCCATGACCCAATGACTAACTCCATTCCAGGTCTTCCTTGCTAACTGCTCACTGCTAAACCCGTCATGCACCATAAGTCAGATAACTGGTCTGATTAGCTGAACATAGTACAATAATCCCCTGACCCCTAATGCATAAAGATATATTTCAGGCCCCTAGTGGATACCTGAAACTACAAATACTACTGATATCTGTATTTTTCATATATGTACAATTAAATAAAACTTAATCTGCAGTTCAAAAATAAATAAATGTAGCATATCATTAAATCTGGAAAATACTGATGAATATCGCAATGAGATACCATTCTACACCCATACATTTGGTTGTGTTTAGAATACATATGTAAAAGCTGAAGGAGCTGTTGCTAAGTATGAATGTACAAACAGTATCCACTGGAGAGAAATATATAAACATCAAGAAATCTGACAAAACAAACAGTATGGTATGAATTAGTAATTCCCTACTACCACATGTCTACCAATATGGACCAGAGGAACACGTAGCTATGGTTGCAACTTCAAAAGATGGCTGAATGCAAAGTCGGAACAAAAGAAACATTGGAAGTACTCCAAACATCCTTTGTCCAGATAATAAATAAAGGAAATATAGAATTTGTATACAATAGAAGAACACACAGGAGTAAGAATAAATTAACTTCATCTAGACAAGCCAACCTGCCTCCTCAAAGCCCTCCAAATTACTGTAATATAATATATATAGCAAATATTAAATGTATGCAGGATATATCTTCTGTGTATAAGATTAGTGGTAAGTAGCTACAGTTTCTGTGGTAAAATCACAACTAAATCAAACACTGAACAAATGCAAATGTCATTTGAGTGAATTCCTGAGTAGGAGAAAATATCTTATAGAACTGTGAAAATATGGTATTAGAACATGTTTTTATTTAATACACACATTATAATTTCAACTATAGTGACTCTAATGAAGCCCACTTTATAACACATTCCACTGGTCATAGCAGAAGTCTTTTGTTAAGCATTAACTTTGAGTCAACGTTATATTGATATCTTATTTTAATTCCATTCTTTTATTCTTCATGGTAAGCTTCACAGTTATGAATAGTCTTCAAAGTAGGTATTATTGTTCCAAAGAGAAAAACAAGGACATATAGAGATTAAATGGGTTTCCCAAAATTGCACAGCAGATACTAATGAGTACCACAATGTGTTGTGCCAACTGCCCATAGCAATACAAGCAGAACAAACTGCTGGCTCTATTACTTATTACCTGGGTAAGGATGGAAAAAAGTAAAATCTTCCTTTGTGAATTAGTTTCATTCAGCATTTATACATTTAATAAGTATTACATACCCATTCCCTTGTAAGAAACTCACAGATGTATTTCTATTATACAAACAAATATTGACTACAGGAAGACAGAGTTTTAAAATTGTGTGAAAAGATGAGGAAAAATCAAAAGTGCATACTCAATTATTGCCACAGTCATCAGGAACCAGGTGACTTACACAATAGAAAACATATTACCACAGGGAGTCGTTGAAAGATGAGTATTAGTGCTCACAGTTGTTGACACAGAGAAAAATGATTTGTGATTCCCATATAGTGCTTACAGTACCTATAAGGAAGGAACTATTACAAACCCAAGCACCAGATGCAGTACTGTAGTATTCTGAGCCAGAAATATTTATTCTTTAGTCATTTGGAAGAAAATAAAATTGTCCTTTGAATTACTATCCTAGTAAGACATACAAGGGATTTCAACAAAAGTGTAACCTGCTGAGTCTCTGAAACGGTAAAGGTACTCACTGCCAAACCTGAAGACTTAAGTTCAATCCCCAGGACTCTCATGAGAGAAAAAAAAAAAAAAAAAAAAAAAACCTGACTTCTGTCCACACACAGATGCAATGAGAATGCCCCTCATCACCTCAGGCATTTGACACTTGGTACTAGTCTAATGTCACTGTTTGGGAGGTTTAGGAGGTATCACATTTGGAGAAAGTATGTCACTGAAAATGAGCGCTGAGAAGTTAAAGACTCTTGCCATTCTGAGTTGCTATCTGTGAGCTATGTCTTGGGCTTGCATTTCGTGACGTGAGCTCACTCTGCTATCTGTTTTGGCAACCTCCTGCCTTTGATCCACCATCATGTACTCTACCTTCAAGAACTGTAAGCCCCCCCAATATCCCTTTCTTCTATAAGTTTCCTTGGTTATGGTGTTTTTATCATAGAGATATAAAAATAACTAATTACATATGTATGCAAACAATAAATTAATAAATTTTATTAATTAATGTTTTATTTAAAAATTCACAAATTAATTTATTTTTTACACTCCATATTTTCTTCTGCACCCCTATCCACCCTCCCACTGTTCCACATCCCATACCTCCTCCCCATACCTCTGTCTCCATGTGGATGTCCCCATCCCCAACCCCACCTGACCTCTAAACTCCATGGGGCCTCCAGTCTCTTGAGGGATAGGTGCATCATTTCTGAATGAACACAGACCTGGAAGTCCTCTACTGTATGTGTTTTGGGGGCCTCATATAATCTGTTGTGTGCTGCCTGTTTGGTGGTCCAGTGTTTGAGAGATCTCGGGGTTCCAGATTAATTGAGACTGCTGGTCCTCCTAAAGTATTGCCCTTCTCCTCAGCTTCTTTCAGCCTTCCCTAATTCAACAACAGGGGTCAGCTGCTTCTGTCCATTGGTTGGATGGAAATATCTGCATCTGACTCTTTCAGTTGTTTGTTGGGTCTTTCGGAGGGCAGTCATTTAGCATCATCAATGACATTCAAGGCTACAATGTATTAGAGAAATTGCAGCTGGTCCACAGCTGGGTATGGATGAGCCTCTGTGCATTCTCTGGCTTATGAGACACATAACTTCTCTGTGTTTATTGTGGCAGCACATAGACTACTTTACACATACTGTTGAGTTAGTCTCAAGTGGTCAAAACACCAGTGAACATGATGGGCTTCACTGTGTGCTGAAGCTATGAGCTCTCCTCTTCTACTAATGGGTCAAGACAATGAACAATCACTACATTTCCAAAAAACAGTTTGAGGTTTTCTCTTCTTTCTGTCACATGCTCTTTATACTATAGTGTATATGTAGGAAATGTAGGAAATGCTCTAAACATCAATACTTTCATATGTCTGTGGAACTAATTATGCATATTGTGGCTAGGAGGGCAGATGCTGTGAGGCCTTTGGCTTCTTAGCTTACAAGATATGATGATAGATGGCACCACATTGCTGTTATCATTGCTACAACAACATCCCTTGAGAAATCACAGATCTGTGTACACATCTGTCCTAAGCACAAAGGAAATTATCTCAAGTAAAATACAAATGAGATGTAGTCATGTGTACATGTTCATCATATATATTGTCTTCTTCCATCATTCAAAGGTGCCCTCACCAGACTGCTCTTTTCAAAACTACTTCTTTCTTCCCATAATTATGCCCTCCACTTGACACCTATGGGACAAAGAACACATAGGATCAGAGTTATTTTTTATGATATTTGCCTCCTTTGCTTTGAGGTCCAGGCAAGGTCCACATTTTGCTGATTCATCTGTCTCCCCAGGAACAGGAATGATATATGTCTATACTATGTGCTGGGTGAAGATGCTCGCCACATGTCAAACTTCATACAAAATAGGAATGTTGATATTTACTGCTTTGTTGCTTCAAGAATGTGCAGAAGTTATCTTCATATTTGAAAACTACTTACAATTTAGTGTAATGATGAAAATATGCCTAAAAATCCAAATTAACTGCCACTATGTTATTCACTTGAAGAAGAAAATGTTTAACATTAAAAATAACATCTTTTAAGTATATTAGGCAAAACTATCTTGTGTGACTCTCTAATGCAATGGTTATTAATCTTCACTTGACCTAAAAGCAAGACTTGGCAACCCAAGCTGACCCAGAAGAACAACTGTGTTCAGAGTCACAGGGTCAATCACAATAACACACAGAGCATACTTCTTTATCATATCATAAGAGGATGGAAGGCTCTAGAAGGAATGTTTTCAAGAGCAAGTAAAAAATGAATTGATAAAGTATGTAATGTGTTTGAAAATATTGAGATGCAATCAGCATTTCTGTCAGGTAGAGTGGAAATGAATTACTGGAAAGATTATACAAAAGGAAGCTAACAGTAACAGCAGAGAATTATCAACTCTCAGACAAAGCAAAATCTATTTTTAAAATAAAAGCATAGATCACTGGCAACTCAGCTTGCACAGTGAGGTAAAAATGAAGCAACAATTTAAACAAAATGTTCTTTAACCAAATTAGAAAAACAGAGATGTTGGCCTTACACACAAACTAACAAGCAAAAGCTTAGCATGTGTAATAAAAAGCTAATGCTGTACAATCGACTAAAAGTTAAGTAATAGTTATAAATGTTTGCCACTTTAGCAATATAGAGTTAAACACTACTAAAGTAAGTAGTGAAAACGTAGAACACATAAGCCTTGGATCACAAATAAAAAATAGGCAGACATGGTCTAAAAGATCTTTTCTTGTTGTTGAGCTGTACAGAATTCTCGCTGAACTTTGCAGTACTACTTACAAAGATCTAAAACAAAAGGTTAATTTGAAGAAAATAATGATAGCAACTAAACAAGACAAATTAGAAGCATAGGTATCAACTGATGAGCACTGTTTGTAGTTCAGTACAGTATCACATCCCTGGCAGGAAAAGCAAAATGTACAAATGGGCTTCTAGGCTCCCAAATAACTGGGACCTTACTGATATTTAGTGGAAGAGGCAATAAAGTGGCTTGCCAGAATGAAGCAGGTACCACAAACCTGAGCATAGCCAAGTATGATATCAACAGCACCTCTATGGGGAAACGACTCTCTAGATAAGAAAAGATTAAAGGAAAATGCAAATGAAAGAAAAAATAACCTATGGCATCTAAAAATATAAGAAAGAAATTTACCAAGCAAAGTAGGAAACAATGATTGTGAGAAAAACTATAATTTTGATATATAGTTCAGTTTGAACAAGAATAGACATTAAGAAATATTATAATAAATTGTAACAAGCCAGGCAGTGGTGGCGCATGCCTTTAATCCCAGCACTTGGGAGACAGAGGCAGGCGGATTTCTGAGTTTGAGGCCAGCCTGGTCTACAGAGTGAGTTCCAGGACAGCCAGGGCTACACAGAGAAACCTTGTCTCAAAAAAAAAAAAAAAAAAAACTATCAAAATAAATAAATAAATTGTAACAAATATAATGTAGGTTAAGTAACATTGAAAATACCTAATAGCAAATCAAAGGTTTTATATATAGTATATATGGTGATATTTCATATGAATAAGTTATTGTCCATCAAACAACACAGAAGGCAAGAATTTTTATGCATCTAACAATAGAGTTTTGAAATACAGTAATATTTTGAGTTCTACTAACACATGAGGGTCTTATAGAGACTGATGGAGACTCGATTATGTTATATACATTTCTCTAACTCTCTCTCTCTGTCTCTGTCTCTCTGTCACTCTCTCTGTCTCTCTCTCTCTCTGTCTCTCTGTCTCTCTGTCTCTGTCTCTGTCTCTCTCTCTCTCTCCCTCTCTCTCTCTCTCTCTCTCTCTCTCTCTCTCTCTCTCTGTGTGTGTGTGTGTGTGTGTGTGTGTGTGTGTGTGTGTACATGTGTGTATGTAGGTGGTGTAGGTGAAGAGAAGTATCTTAGATGCAATTGGATACAACTCACAAACCACAGGAAACTCAAGAAGGAGAATCGAAGTGTGGATGCTTTGGTCCTTCTTAGAAGGGGGAACAAAATACCCACGGGAGGAAATATAGAGAAAAGGTGTGGAGTAGAGACTGAAGGAAAGGCTAGCCAGAGACTGTCCCACCTGGCGATCCATCCTATATACAGTCACCAAACTCAGGCACTATTGTGGATGCCAAGAGGTGACAGGAGCCTGATATGGCTGTCTCCTGAGAGGCTCTGCCAGAGCCTGACAAATACCGAGGTGGATGCTTGCAGCCAACCTTTGGACTGAGCACGGGGTCCCCAGTGGAGAAGTTAAAGAAAAGACTGAAGGAGCTGAAGGGGTTTGCAACCCCATAGGAAGAACAACGACATCAACCAACCAGACCCTCCAGAGCTCCCAGGGACTAGACCACTAACCAAAGACTACAAATAGAGGGACTCATGGCTTCAGCGTCGTGTGTAGCAGATGATGGCCTTGTCAGGCATCAATGGAAGGAGAGGCCCTTGGTCCTGTGAAGACTCAGTGCCCCACTGTAGGGGAATGCCAGGACAGGGAAGTGGGAGTGGGTGGGTGTGTGGTGCGATGTGGGTGGAGAGGTTGGGAGGGGAACCCAGGAAAGGGGATAACATTTGAAACATAAATAGAGAAAATATCTAATAAAAAAGAAAAGAGAGAGGGGGGAGATACTTTTAAGGGAACTGTACACCGAAACTGTCTTAAGGAAATGCAAAACCTTGAAAACTAAGGACCATAGGGAGATATCTGCTTTAGAATGAACTTTCTGGCCATAGGTGGTAACTGGTGCCTGTAATCTCAGTCTTGGGTGACACCACTGAACACAAACTTCAGGCAGGGCTACATAGAAAGACTATGTCTCAAAAGTAAATAAATAAGGTCTGGGGAGATCACTGAGTGGGTAAGGTCTCTTGCTACACATCATGAGGCCCTGAGATCAGATCCTTAAATTCATATAAAAAAATGAACTCCTAAACCAGCCTTGATGAAAAAAGGTTTCTAGTTTAGTGAGAGACCTTACCTCAAGGAATAACATGGGCAGTGACAGAATGGGACACCCAGCATCCTCCACTAGCTGATCCAACATGTAAACAGGCATATGCATGAGTATTCACATAAACCACACACATGATGAACATCCACACAAAGGAAATACGTAAAGTGGAGTTTCCTACAATTGGAGAGTTCACTGTGCAGACTTTTAGAAATCTCTATTTTAAAAAACAGATAGGGTTTGTCTATGTCTCACACTGTTGTTGAGAGATAGGTACTTTCCACGATGCAACACTACAGTGGTGCAATCAACCCATCCTTTCAAAAACCCTCATAACTAGGAGTGGACTTAGACAAGTGGACCCTTCATTGTGTTTTGCTAAGAAATGAAGCTCTTCAGTCTTCCCACGACCAGACTCTAACATGTGTGCAGATATTAATTTGCTCCTGAAAGACTCAAGCTCTGTCATCCTTGTTTCATATCATTGTGGAATTCAGTAGATTGGGAGGGATACAGTTCAGTTTTGTCCTTACTCTGAGGTACAGGTGATCTCCAGAAAGATAAGACAATTCTACAGTATTCCTTTGTGAGATATGATATCCCAAACAAACCCTTCTCAAATATTTTGTAAGCAAAGATTGGATAAGATGACTATTCACCCAAGATTTGCCATTCCCCTTCTATGTGCCTAAGACACACACACACAAACACAGAACAGCTAGAAGGAAAGTCTATTTGCAATGCTCTCTTTTAAAAAAAAAAAAACCAGATAATGATGAAACTATGATAGTTGTTTATTGAGTTCAGAGATTATGCTAGTAATTTGTAGGATAGTAAATTAAAGACAGTATAAATTGGATGGTTTAATGTACTTTCTTCCTCTCTTACTCTTAACTCTTTGTTGGTCTTCTACTTACCAGTAACTTCATGAAACTTTTAAATGAATACTCTTTGATTGAACTGACATAATTTAAAAGAAAGAGGAAGAATGATATTAAGAATTGTTGAATATTTAGTGAGAAATACAGATAATAGCTGGGCGTGGTGGCGCACGCCTTTAATCCCAGCACTCGGGAGGCAGAGGCAGGCGGATTTCTAAGTTCGAGGCCAGCCTGGTCTACAAAGTGAGTTCCAGGACAGCCAGGGCTATACAGAGAAACCCTGTCTCGAAAAACCAAAAAAAAAAAAAAAAAAAAAAAGAGAAATATAGATAAAAGTAATTCCATGCCCAAGGATCAGATGACCAAATACAAAGTCAACAACACCAATGTGAATGAAAGGTTAATGGTTCTAGTTGCAGTTGCAAACACTCAAAAAGAGGGATCTCAATGCCTAGACTGATGAGAAGCCTGCCAAGACTTGAGATTGCTAATGAAGGATGGAGGTGGTTCTCTTGAAGGCATTCTGACATGGTCATATCAACATGGCATGGCCACAGGGTCTCGAAGAAGTCAGGAAGATAGTTACCTACCTTCTACCTCAGAAGACAACATTTATACACCCAAATAGCATTCCTTCAAATTGGATGTGTTGAAATCCTAATCCTCCATTGCTCAAAATATACCTGTACGTGAAGGAAACTCAGATAGAGTTAATTACTGAAAATGAGGTAGTTGAAGTCTGAAAAGGTTACACGAGGACAGAGTGAAGGGCACCATCTGCCAGCCAAGCATCGAGCCTCAGGAAAAGCAAATCGGCTAGCACCTTGATCTTGAACTTTTAGCTCCTACAACAACAAGGAAACAAATTTCTACTGCTGAAGGCTCTCATCCTATGGAATTTTCTATGGTAGCAATCACAAATAAATCCAGAGTTCACATGTAACCCTAGAGTCATGCTGTGCAGAGAGAAGGACAAAAAGGAGAGGAAGCAGAGGTCAGGGGGAAGCTGCAGCAGAGGCAGGGCCCCAACAGGCACAGAACCTGAATGTGGAGCCTGCACTTTCATTTCCTTCACACCTGTGAATGGGTCCAGGTAATGAATCAAACATGGTGATGCTACAGTACCTGTCTAGGGATGCCCAAGATGGTAAATAGATTTTGTACTTGTTTTCTGGAGCCAACGTAACAAATCATGACTATGTTAGATGCTTAAAACAACTGAAATTTATATTCCCACTGTTCTCAAAATCAGAAATCTGAGATAAAAGGATTGGAAAGGTTGGTATTTTCTGCAACCATGGTACTGCCCTAAATTCTATATGATGCTTACACTTCTTGCCTCCTCTTCTGGTCATGCCAATTTCTCCATGTGTTTTCACCTTCCCCTTTAGGGGTTTCTTTATTGTCACAATTTCATAGATTTCTTTTTAAATATGGTTTTGATATGTATGCAAGGCCAGCTTCAAATTCCCTATGTAGCACAGGGTGTCCTCAAATTCATGGCAGTGTTCCTTCCGTTGTCTTTTAGAATGTTTAGTGTAACCAGCATGGGCCACCATGTCTGATTTCATGTTCAGTTTTTTATAAGGATCCCCAAGTTGGATTTGTGTGAAAAACCTAAATCTACAATGATTGTATCTCAAGAGAAGTAGCTCAATATCAGCAGTTAAAAACTGTTTCAAGACATGGTGGCATTTGTGAGAACCAGTAATTGGGTCAGACCTATGCTATGTATCTATCTTTGGTAGGTGACTAAATTTCTGCAAATGGAGAAAGTACAAGGTAGAGACTATGGTTCAAGGTGCATCTCAGGGAGTAGGATGGTCCCCCAATTTTAAAGGATAAAAATTCTCAAAAGAGATGGGTCAGCGAGGAAAGGCAGCCTAGACCTCTGTTCAAGCTTCTTTCTTGGTATCTCACCTTTAACTATGTAGGAAACCATAGTCTGCAATACAAAATAAGAAGAACTGGGAGCAGCCCTCCTCCAAAGGGACTAACATAAATTTAAATTTAACCCTAAATCTAATTTGGATTAACTATTTTGTGGTTTGGTTATTTTAAATCCACAAACAAGAATTGATCTTTGCTATCTACAATGGTGATATGTATCAGCTCAAGTGTCAAGAGGAAACAAATGCCAATCTAACTGGATAATTGAGGAGAGTTTAATACAAGGGGGAGGAGAGAAGGAGAGAAGAAGGAGAGATTTGGGGAGAAAGAAGGGAAGGAGGGGGAGGAGGATGAAGAGGAGAGGAGAGGATGAAGAGGAGGAGGAGGAGGAGGAGGGAGAAACAGACTATATCCAAAACTTTGCCAAAAACAACAAGGCACTTTGTCCAGGAGGAAGCCATGAAAGATACTGATAAAAGGGTCAAAGGCAGAACTGATTTCCAAAACCTTGGAAAATAGCAGTTTACCAATGGCTGCCTGGCTGAAGAAGAGGCCTTCAGCAGAGGGCCCTTCCAAACCCCTGCAGTCAGAAGAATGGAAACACAAGTCCAAACTCCTTGGCTTGTCTGTCTTCCCACCATCCTCTCCCATTGTGTTAGATCCCCATCCGTCAAGCCAAGCAGACCATGCAGAAGGCTGAAAGCCCAATCCCAACCTCACCTGTGGTCCTTTCATGGCCCAGAGCAAGGAAGAATGGGGAGTGTGTCTGAGTACTTTAGTTATAGACCCAACAGGACCAAAGAAGCAGAGGAATAATCACATCTGTGTTGTTTCCTGCAGTGCATGGAAATGCCAGAGTGGAAGAACATTGGAAATAAAACAAGGCTCCTTTCATGATTGTGCCCTGAGAGTCCCACTTGTGACAATACCAGTGTCTGGAATAACAGAACGCAATTGTAATTGAACTGCTGCAGCAGTTACTTTGCTAGCTGTTGTGACAAAATTCCCAACAAAGGTCACTTAAAGAAAGGATTTATTTTGACTCACAATTTACAGGTGTAGCCCATCGCTATGGGGAGGCCCGGTGGCTGGGGTGGGAGATGGCTGGCCACATTGTACTCCAAGTCAGAAAGCAGGAAGAGATTAATCTTGAAGCTCTCCTCAGTTCCTCCTATTAACCTTGGCCCAGTCCACACAATGGTACTGCCTATATTCAGTAAACTCTCTCTGGGAACACATTTTACAGACACAGAGATATGTCTTCCAGGTGATTCTCCATTCCTAGGGTCTTGATCATATTAACCGTCACCATAGCTAGTTAAATAACTCAGAAGAGAAATACATTCTTAAGGACATAGTAGTGAGAGGAAATGTTTCAAACCTGCTGGGCTTAACCTTCCTCACTCTATCCCTGTACTTGCATTGTTTGCTTTCTGTTGGCTGGAAGGTCTTAATTCCAAAGACTTTCATGGCCCCTTTGTCATTGCCATTAGTCCTGTATAATATACACAGATCTTTGTCTTAACTGCTTTTGTCTGTACTGATATCTCATAATTACTCTTTTAGGTTTCAGTTAAGTCTCTGAATTCAGTTATTTATGTACAGGATCAGACTGTGTAGTCAGAGACTTTTTTCTATGCCTTTGCCAAGAACCTTCCTCTCTTCCTTCGGCCCACCAAGACACTGCTTTGCCTTATGTTGGCTTCAGATTCTGATAGCTGTTGTCCTTATCAGAACCTCACTTGGAAGAACAAAGTGGCACAGTAAGAAAACACACCCGGATAATGGTAGCACACATCACTTATTGAGCTCTCATAATAGGCATGCACTTTTGTATCTGAGTCACATGCTTTATAATAATAATGATTCCATTCCCTCCATCTTTTAAATATAAGGAACCCAGGGTTTCCTGGAGTTCAAGGACTTGGAAATGGTCACAGAGCTAGCTAAAATTCTAAGCCATATGTGAGTGAGCAAAGCCCTTGCTGTGTCCTTTCAGTTAGTATTGTCTATATATCAAGTCTACAGATTACCCTCTATAACCCTACGAGATCCACTCAACTGCCTTTATCTCAGTTTCCTCATTGACATAATGAGTGTTCATCACCCCTGATCTTCCTAATTTACTAGATGTATGAATTCACTAGATGTCTGACTAGAACCAATAAACTAACCTGAGGGGTGGCAGTCTATAATTGTCATGGCTATTTGAGAGCATCCTCTTACTTATCTTGAGGAGTCAACGATAGCATTCCTGGAGCCTTGGTAACCAACCAGACCTGTTAGATATGCCCACTGCATCCTGCATGTCTGGATTCCTGTAAGGTCGGTACTTCTCCATGTCTGACCGATCCACACTTTGAGAGTGACATATTTTCTGCTCCAGAGCTTTGAGGCAGGTAAAATGGCCCTAGTACAAAGCACAATATGAAGTTCTTCCAGAGAGCAGCAAACGCTTGGTCAGTGACCTTTATTTTATTTCTTGGGAAAAAATATGTGGGTGTGGAGGGATACTCCTCTCCTCCTTTTATATAACATCAAGACAAGGAAAACTTATCAGTGTTTAAAATGCAAAAGGTGCTCTACATTCAACCTTCTGCTGCCCTCCACAAAATTCAATTAAACCCTTTAACTCTCTCCTTTCCTGCCACTTGAAAAATCACAGAATGCTTGGAATCTGCAGCTTCTTGCTGATGTCTCACAAAACATAAAACACTAGAAACCTCAACTCCTGGGAACTTGCCTGGCCCAACTCCAAAGCCAAATCAATTTCAAAACTGTATAAGCAATTGTTTTCTTATCAGCCACGAATCAGGAATTTTCATTTCATGATACAATTAAACCCAAACATGACTTTGAATCTGTTCTAGGAATTGGGCAAGGCAGATTAATTCTTTTATGCAGTAAAATATGAGCATCTTGTTTTAAACAACTTCATGTTGACATAGGCTTTCTGGGTTACTGATGTAAATTTCACAGTCATAATACAGGCTAATAGCATTTTTTTTTATTGTTTGCTTGGAAGAAAGCTTGGTTTGGTTTGGTTTGGTTTGGTGTTTGTTTGTTTGCCTGTGAAAATTTATAGTATTTAGGGGCTGGTGGTTCTTTCTTTTATCGTTCATGAAGTACCACGAGACATGCTCCAGATAGGAGCAGAACTCTGAGTTTAAACCCTAACTCCCATTTCCTATGAGAAAATATAAAGGTTAGTGGGGTTGGGGGGAGTGAGTATATGAGGAGCCTAGCATAAACCAAGATGGTTCATGCTAGATCGTACATCAGAAGGCAAGAATTCCTGATTTGTCTAAACAGGAATGTGTAGTTATAAGTCTGAAACACAAATTCATTCTGGATAATGTAAGTTCTTAGAATCAGTGTTGATTTCTGTATAATGAGCAATTATATTTTCCGAAAGATTTATAAGGATGGGCATGAACTATCTGACACAATAGCTGTCATTTATATTTACATTTAAAGGCAGTTATTATTGATATTTGTCTGCCATTATTATGATGACATGATGTGTGTGGTGTGTGGTATGGTGTCTGTGTGTGTGTGTCCATGTGCATGTGCGTGTGCGTGCATGTGTGTGTGTGTGTGTGTGTGTGTGTGTGTGTGTACTAGGTTCTCAAATCCATCATTAGATTGACAATATATTTACATCATGACCAAATGTTAAAATGCACTTAATATCATGGGTATCCTGAATTTTTGGGCAAATATCCACTTATCAGTGAGTACATATTGTGTGAGTTCCTTTGTGGGTCCTTTCAGCAAAATCTTGCTAGTGTATGCAATGGTGTCAGCGTTTAGAAGCTGATTATGGGATGGATCCCTGGATACGGCAGTCTCTAAATGGTCCATCCTTTCATCACAGCTACGAACTTTGTCTCTGTAACTCATAACCCATAATCAGCCTAGAGAAAGTACCCAAGGAGTTAAAGGGGTCTGCAACCCTATAGGTGGAACAACAATATGAACTAACCAGTACCCCAGAGCTCTTGTCTCTATCTGCATATGTATCAAAAGATGGCCTAGTCGGCCATCACTGGAAAGAGAGGCCCATTGGACTTGCAAACTTTATATGCCCCAGTACAGGGGAATGCCAGGGCCAAAAAAGGGGGAGTGGGTGGGTAGGGGAGTGGGGGGGGGTTGGGTATGGGGGACTTTTGGGATAGCACTTTATATGCCCCAGTACAGGGACAGGCCAGGGCCAAAAAGTGGGAGTGGGTGAGTAGGGGAGTGGGTGGGAGGGTATGGGGGACTTTTGGGATAGCATTGGAAATGTAAATGAGGAAAATACCTAATAAAAATATTTTTTAAAATGCACTTAATGATAGCCTATATCAGACAATTGTGGTATCATTTTTGTCTCACAGAAAAAAATGCTTTTTAGAATCAATGGATCATAGAAATTAATAGTGCAACTTGAGGTAGCACTGAGTCACAGCCCATTGCCTAAGGAGGGCGGCAGCTATCATCCCACACACAGCTCTATGCTTGGTATGGACGGGGTTCCAGGTCTGTATATACTGGAAGGTACACTGTAAGTGCTAATTAGAAGAGGTAGGGGGACTAAAAATGTCACAGCAAGTTCCTTTCTGCCTATTGTTTTACGAATTCTTTGGCTGAAGCCATTTGGATTCCCAATGACCCTTTCTAAATGAGTCACTTACGTTCCTCTTATCTTGCCTCATCTGCTTGTGTTCTAAAGCATCTATCTGCATTGCAAGACTCAGTAAGATCCGTTAAGTCTTTAGGCACTCTTTACAGCTATTATTATTATTATTATTATTATTATTATTTCTTCAGATTTCTCCCAATAAAGTGATAAAACTGCTATGCAGAGGATAAGTAAAACACTTTTTTTTTTTTGGAGATAGGGTTTCTCTGTGTAGCCTGGTTATCCTAGAACTCATTCTGTAGACCAGGCTGGCCTCAAACTCAGAAATCTGCCTGCCTCTGCCTCCCAAGTGCTGGGATCAAAGGTGTGCGCCACCACTGCCCGGCTGTAAAACATTTTTTTAAGACAGGACAAGAGATGTATATGATATGTAGTTTCAGTCTAAGAGTGCTCAGAGCAAGCCTGTGGATGAGAGACAGTCATTTCTTGTTGGTTTTAGGTAAAGAGATCACTTACATTTATTTGTAGACACAAAATTCTCAGAAAACATCACTTATCATCACCACCTCTAGCTTTGAAAATATTTATGAGATTGAAATCATTATCCAGAGGAGGACATTTCATTTCAATGGCATAGGTCAGGTGCCCTGGCTAACACCCCAGATGATATTGATGTTCCTTCAAGATTTAAAATAATGTTTGTACCATTTATTTATTCACTCATATATAGAGAGCACCCATCCTGAAGAATCAGGAACATGGAACAAGGTTTACATAAATCTGACTGTTTTTTCCCCTCTGGCCATTTGGCTCAGTCTGCTAGACCATAAATATTCAATAATACTTTACAATGACAAAGCATCCTTTATGCAAACATCACTAAGCACATTATTCTCCAATATTCCAGTCTCCTTTTTAACCTACCGATAAAGTCACAGAAACTAACTGACTTTCTTCAAGGTCCCACTGCAAATTGTTTATTTTGTCAATCAAAGCCCAGGTGTCCTGATCCTAGTTATAACTAAGCAGAGAAACAAACAAACACACACATTTTTAGGTCCTTAAGCTGATGACCTACACTAAATATTTCCAAATTGAATCTATTAGGCAAAATGTCTTCCTTAAAGATGTTAAATGTTGTGATGCATCCAATTGAATTTTATAACTTTCGTTCCAATTTGCCCAGGGCCAGTTACCATTTTCCAAGCCCCAAGAATGACCTATTTTAATTGAATCCTGTTACAAACACTTAAACTTTCACACTCTAATCAAATCAGGTTTCTAAATAGAAATTGGAGTTGGAGCAGAGAAATAAAACTTTTCATGGAAAGGTCCACTTGAAGTAATAGCACAGCCATGTGAGAACATTCAAGCAAATGAAAAGATGGCCAAGCCACAACGGTTCATGCTACTCAGACAGAGGGAAATGTTTTCTAGTATTTTTTAACCTCTTCCTTAGAATGCTAAATAATGTTAGTTAAATTAAAAACATGAATAAACTATCAAAAATGGGAAGTTTTTTTGAAATCACATAGTCCTGTCTGTGACATATGTGAGTACACACTTTACAGAGTTCAAGGCTGAACAATGCACAGCCATGAGACTATGGGGGAAAAAAAATCACAGTATTTACATTGAGTGCCAATACCAACTGTAGAGGGTAAACTAAGGCAGATCAAGCAAACACACAAAGATTTCTGTAACTCAACTAAAAGCTGTCTTTAAAAGTCTATTAAAAATAATAAGACTACATTGCTCATGAGTTAAAAAAAGAAAGCAATATTGGCTTTTAGCTTTCTGTGCCTGTAGAAAGAAGAGCAGTGATGCCAGTAATCACTAGTTTTCCTATTTTTTAAAAATACTTGCATATTGAATCCCCCAGTGTGTGGGTGGGTGGAGGGTGTCCACACACTTACATATGTGCAGTTGTGTACCCACCCGTGCAGGCAATTTTGGAGGACAACATCAGGTGTCATCCTGAACTGTTTTGCCACCTGATTTTATAAAATAAGGTCTGTCACTGAATCTGGATTGCAACTGTACTGGGTGACCAATGAGCCCCTGGGATCTGAACTCACTATTCTCTCCTATCTGTGTGAGTGCTAGGGATATGAATTCACATCCTCATGGTAAGCACATTACCCACTGAGCAATCTTCCCAGTTCCCACTCTGTCTGTTTATAATAAGCGTTGGCGCTTTCGTCATATCTTTTTTTTTCTTTCTAGAGAGTAATTATACAGTTATGGTTAACTTAAAGGAATAAGTGTATGACATCAAGCCTTTTGTAAGAAATTAAATGTAGCCCAACATAGTGGTGCACACCTTTCATGCCAGCAGTTGAGAGGCTGAAACAGGCAAAGCTCTGTGAGTTCAAGGCCAGCCTGGTAAACATGGCAGCTGAATTCACTGGGGCTGAAAGGAAATGAATTTTATTTGAATCCCCTTTCCAAATTTGCAACTGCCCACATTGTTTCATTATTTTGAATAGGACTAATTTATCTATGCCAACATAATTTGATAAGTTATCCTAATCAAGTATTTTTCAGATTTGTACCACGTATGGCACGAGACAATAGATAGCCAATACATGAACTCTGTGGCTGATTGCAAAGTGGTTCTTAGCTATTAAAGCAAACAAAGGTCAAAAAGCAAGCCAAGGTCAAGGAACTAGATAACTCAGGCCATTAAAACATCCAAAAGTATAATACCGAGCCTCCAATCTTAGAATTTATCGGCACTATTAAATAGATCACTTAATAGCAAGACAATGGGTATTCTCTAAACAAAAGAGTTGGTGTAATAAACTGCCCTTTAAAATATGTATAGCCCGTAAGTATCTTTTTAGGAATGAATGCTGGCTTGAACCTTTCATCAGCATGCTGATCCAAGAACAGGACACCCTGGTGACAGCAGTGATACTTGAAATAACTTGGAATTCATTTGGTTTGTAAGCCAACTGTCAGTTCCAGGAGACCCCCACCTGGAATCACTGGGTTAGTCTTCAGTCTTGACAGACTTCTGCCAGTGCCTTCAAATGACTTCCTAAATACAGAATTTTCTGAGGTTTGTTCATGTCAGACACCAGTTATGGTAGCTACAGATCATTTCTACTCTATGGTCATTGGTAGTATAAAGGAGTGTTCCCCGGGCAACCGTTAAACGCCTCTTTTTAGATAGGTATACATGAGAACAAGAAGACTGTGCATGCTTTGCAGAGATGATCTTACCATGACATCATCCCGCTAGCAAATTGCTATAACAAAGTGCACTGCACCAAAGCACCCCATACAGCAAAATGAAGGTTACCATTTAATGTTCTTTGCACTTGTCAACTTGGCCCACTCAAACTTTCATCACTATGGGAATTAAGATGAGATGTAAGAAGCAATTGTGTTGTGACATATTCCAAGTGACTTTGTCTTGAAGATATTAGAAAGATACATTTTATAACTGTGTCCAACCTGTATAAACTTTAGCTCTGGGGAGGTTTATTGTTCAGTTGTTTGGTTGTTTGGTTTTGCTTATTTGTGTTTTTGTTTGGGGGGTTCTCCCATATAAACAGTTTTCCCCTCCCTCCACTGTTTCCAGCCCCTACCCATCCCTTCTCCCCCAGATCCACTCCTCTGTTACCCTGAACTTAAAAAAAAAAAAAGCATGCCTTCCTCGTATGTCAACCAAACATGGCATAACAAGTAATAAAAATGAGGCACATACCCTCATATCCATGGATAAACAAGGCAATCTAGTAGGAGAAAAGGTGGAAAGATCAGGCAAAATCAGAGACAGTCGGTTCAGACTCTATGAGTCCCTCCGAGTCCTGCTTAGTTGATTCTGGGGGCTGTGTTAACTCTGAGTTTTAAATAGGCAAGAACATGAGTTGTATTAGCTTCTCATGTCTTACCTTCTCTAAATCTGCCACCTCTGCAACTCCATTCTTGACTATTCTAGCTGCAAAGATCCATTTGTCATTGAACTCACATGTCTGAGCAACTGTGTTGAAAGACCACATTGCTTTCCATTGCCTATTACTTGAATGGCTTGTCAGATCACTTTATTCTTCCTGTCCCTAATTCTACATGCAACATTGATCCTGTCAAGCTTCTATAAAACATTAAAAGTATGTTGACGATTTGAAAACCATGCTTGATAGAAATGAGGAATATTACCATGTCGGGAAGCAGAAAGGAAGAATGAAACTCTAAGTGTATGGGCCCAGCACTCTCCAGCACCCCATTCAATCAGAGTAGGACCATCTGGGTCCCCCATCTATGAGAATTCTGAAGCAAACCTGGAAAACTCTTGCTGCTGCCTTAAAACATGTTACCACTGAACTAGAATATTTATAACATTCTTTCTACCCATCCTAAGATTCTTTTAAAATGACCTTCCAAATGTGCTTTCTAAGTTTACCTAACTCTTCTATATCACGTAACGAAAACATCTCAACTTTTCTCCTCTTTTTATCTACACAAACTCATGACAAGCGTTCTCGCTCAGTTACCACATCAGTCACATGCTTTACACAATGACTAGGTCCAACTCTAACCTGAAAGGGAGAAATAAATCCTCAGCTTCCTCCTAAACGCTGAGAAACGCCAGAGGGATGGTCAAAGCTAAGTTGAACGTATAACATATTTATCATCTTTCCAACATCCAAACCTGCTTCTTTAGCACATTTATCCCTCGTTAGCCCCATAAGTCAAGCAAATATCATAAAAACCACCACAAGATGGTTTAGTCTTTTCCTATTTCCTTTATGGCCCAAACTGCCTCATGGACATGGCTTTCTGATCCTCCATCACTGATGTCTCTATTCTTTTGTTGTGCCCTTTTTGTTTCATTCTCTCAACTTCAAGTGCTCATCATTATCATCTACCTCATCTACTGCGTGCAAGGCCCTGAAAACTCTTTCCAGGCCTCCATTTTATAATACATAGAATATTATTTCCTCTGCTTACGAGTACTTTACCACTACCAAATACCTGGTGCACAGGACTCTCACACTAACTCATTAGCCAGGGATGATACTCATCAATGCATGTATTCCACATACTCAGTTTCAGATCCCAACATTCACCCAGTCATGAATGTGCATAATCCAAGCACAAAAGATCATCAAGGATACCTCTCAAAGCATCTATTCCCAGATGTGCTTTGCAAATATTCTCCTTATGTAGTCTTTAATAACGTTCCAAACAATTAAAAGAACTCCAAGTAATTTACATAAGTTTTAAAGCATTTCAATTCAAAACCATTGGCCTACTTCCAGGGCCATGACTGTATCTTTTCCCAAAGGCTGTTCAAAGATTCATGCTTCTGTGCCTTCTCTCCAAAATGTTTAGTTTGCTGATACTCATCTCTTATGTCATCTTTGAAAACTAAACTAATCGAAAACTAAAAGCCTTTCTCCTTCAGTTGCTATTTAGACACCACAATCAATCATTTATTTTACTCTTGCATTGACAGTCTTCCACTATTCCCCAATAGTATGTTTATTGTGAAACATCGTCATTTCATATCATAGTTATATGACTGCCTCTGCTCCTTAGATTTTATTCAAGTCATCTTTTTATTCACCTGTCTATAACCAAGCTATAATCTCCATAAAATATGCTTAATTGGATAAACTAATAATGATACATCATCAATTTGAATAAGTAGTCATAATTTAATTTAATTACGCATCCCTTGCCACGGAAACCAGGTCTCTAATTCAACATAGGGACAAACATTTTCTGTATCATTTTGTATTTTTTTCACTCCAAAAGAGAGAAAAGTCATTATTCAACAACAAGTCAACCAGGTCATAGCTTTAGTATGGCCACATTTGGGTTCTATTGGAGCCATGGAGAGAACCCTGGGAGCAGCCTACGAAGATATTTAACCCCAACAGCATAATGTCTGTGTTGAGGACTGCTCAATTCTTCCTTCAGCAAGCCAGCTGGGTGGCAGAAATTTTTGTGGGTCAAAATTTGCCAAGCCCTAGGCCAGAGTCAAACAAAGACTGTACATAGTATTTGCCACTTACTCCTCCCTCTTCTTCACACAACACCAGAGGCAAAAAGCCAAGAAAAAATTCTGCAGAATTTCACCCTGTGGAGGATCAGGAGTGCTCTGGCACTCAGTTCCATCATCACTGGTGTGAGCCCCTAACTGCGACTACTCCCTAGCCCTGGATAATAATTTATGAGACGTATAAAGTAATGGGCTATCAAGAGAAAATGTTGCATTTTCTAAGTTCCCCAGTTATGCATCTGCATGACGGACTGCAATAACTCCAAGAAAGATTTTTGTCTTTAGAGTAAATAATGCACTTTTTCCCCAAGTCTCAAAGCCTATATTTAAATGATTATTCATAGGTGCTATGGGAAACTTAAAGCTTTAGCTTGGCAAATCCCAATGTAAAATGGGGAATGTTTCATAAGCCTTGTTTATGTGTCACCTGCCCAGAAACTCATCATTGCCTCTTACATTATGCTCCTAATTCCCAAGCCTACCGCAGAAATCTATTTATCTCATTATGCACCTGAAGGGTATTTTGTGACACTGACTCCCATTTACAACATTGTTCCTTTGAGGAATTGTCTCCTAAATTCCCAGTCTAGTGGCATGTAGAAACATTTCTACTTGCATTCAGTGGTGCATGGGAAAAAATATGAAGCTGAGCACAAGAAGTAATCTTTTTATTCTTAAATATACATTCCAGAAATGACCTTCTCTAAATGGCCATTGTTTATTAGGGGTAAACAATTGTAGCCTGTACTATAGAAAGAGGTTTTCTGAATTTAAAGTGTCTTATATGCTGACTGTTACCAAGATGAAACATAGGCTTGGTTGTAAGATTTGACATTGAACCTGAAGCTGACTGACCTCTTATCTTTATTTTCAATTCTTCTCATTACTTCCTTAAATGTATATCACTAGTATTCTGTGAATGCATGCATCATAGAAAATATTTTCCATCATGAAGCAATTTAAAACCAAATATATTTACAGTTTTGAGATATAAAAAACATTTTTTTAAAAAATTAAAAGAAATACCTTTTTAATGGTAATTGAAATGATTTTTAAATCTCATTTATTTTATCAATTGGTTCTGCTTAAAAGTTTTCAGCCCAGTTCACTCTCACTTATCTATGCTGAGGAAGAAGGATCAGTGGCCTGGATAATCTAAAACAGCAGACAATTTTAAAAGCTCTTGTATTCGGCCCAGGCATACTTTACAATCAAGCTCTGATTATCTACATTAATGAAAGGAGTAACAGACACCTTGAGAAAGATGCAACATAAAAACAGATCTGCTGAGCTGGCTTCAGGCACCCAAGGAAGGGGACCACAATGAGTAATGAAAGAAGAACAACGGGGTCCCAGCTCCTGCCAATAGAGACAATCTATCCATAATATAAGCACATAGTGACAATATCCACATGGCCAACCAGAATAATAGCAATTATTGGTAGTAGCCTGAAGTTATATTCAAACACCCCCATGTCAAAAGGATTGGTGCCAATGTTACCCCAAATAGTATAAGAATAGATTATTAGGGAATATATCCGTATGGTACAATGGGTAAAGGTGCCTGCCACCAAGTTTGATGACTTATGTTACATACCTGAGATCTATATGGTAGAAAGAGAGAACTACTTCTTATAAGTTGTCCTCTGACTTCAAAGGCATAAGTGTGCACAAATACACATGCACACACACACATGCATGCATACACATAGAGAGAGAGAGAGAGAGAGAGAGAGACAGAGAGAGAGAGAGAGACAGACAGACAGAGACAGAGAGAGATGCATGTATGCACAGGCACATAGGCATGCCCACATGTTCACCAAATAAATAAAATGTAACTTTTTAAAAAGGAGTCAACTGATAGTTTGCAGATAAAAATGGTACTTTTGAGAGGTTTCTTAGTACCAGAACCAAGCTACCCCCATCACTACTAAGTTTCCAGTGACACTCTTGAAATAGCAACACAGAGAACAAACCAGAAAGAGGCTGTGTGACAGAGCAGAAAATCCAAAGCTTGAAAATGAGAACACCTGGACCTTTGTCCTCTGCATCTCTTTATTCATGCCAAAGTGAGATGTGCATTCGAGCAAATAGAACAGCATGTGCAAAGGTACGGAGGCATGAAGGTCATGAGATTAAAAAAATACACGGGCTGCATTTTGGTTACAGATTAAAGTATCCATAGAGAATAAATGGAGTTGGGGGAGGAGGTAATCTGAGAAAAGATTACAAATTTTATCTGCTATTTATGCCCAGATCCTATAGAAAATTAAAATATCAGTTTTCTAATGATTATCAAAATAGCTGGAACATATTTTGACTACCACTGTCCTAAACGCCATAAACAAATTTAATATTTACATTAACTGAGACAGGCACTCTTACAATGCCCATTTTACAAACAAGGAATAGGGGGCTTCCAAAGTTTAGATATTACCCAAGATTCCACAACTGGTAAGTGATAGGAGTAAGGTACAAATGTAATATGTACCCCATCGGAACTCGTGATGGTAGATGATAGATAAAAAGATGCTAGAATAATAAGAGTGAGTGGTGGAGGCAATATACTGAAGAGATCAGAGGAGGGTGAGAAGGAAGGAAGGAGACTAAGAAGAGACTATATATTTTTAAACTAATGGAAAAATAAAAATAATGCAGAAAGGGGTGTAATAACGAGGTTTATATGATCCAGAAAAAAATGAGTTAATTAATGTGCGCATAAGAGGAAGGAGTTTTGCATGCACTCCATGCTGCTGGTTCTGGAACCTAATGATGCTCTAATAAAGGCTGCAGCATCACATTATCATGTGCATCTATGAACTTAGCTGGACAGCAAGCCCTGGAAGATGAGGAAGGCCAGGAAGGGACAAAACAACTGATACTTTCTCTCTTTCTATCTGTGCTGGAGTGCATCCATTCAAATAAGCAAATACAAGTCTTAACTGAAGGATTTATTGCTGACGAAAAATTCATGAGCAAACGTGGGCCAATATGTAGAACCCATACTTCAAATAAATTACAGAGATACCATGACTTCCTTCTTGTTTCTCAAGGTTAAATACATTGACTCTCATTTAGCTTTCGGTATAACATCCCTGCTACTACTATAAAAGATAAACAAGGAATCAGAGCATGGGGAGAGTAAAAATGCAGAAAATACTGTATCTTATCCAGAAAAAAAATGTATGGGTTATGAAGTTATTTATAAATATCTTAATAAAACTAAACCCATTTTAGACCATTGTTATACTGGTACAAAAACAAAACTGTGTGTGCCTATACTTCTGTGAATGTTATGGAGAGACTGAAAATGTACACTCCAAATTTTAAGATTCTTGCCTGGAAAATATTCAACTGAGTTTTTGCTATAGGTTTTACATGTTCTACAGTCGTATTATTTGCAGAATATAACTTTTCCAGAAACATATATGATAAGCAAGCATTCAATTCAGATCCTTAATACAAAAGAACATACAAGCAGAAAGATGGAGCTTTATCAATAAATACCATATAACCAGTAGTTTTTACAATGCTTACTTTGCAGCACTCCCTACGAAGCCAACTAAGGAAGGAACAGGAAAACTCGGTACAAGAAGAATCTGTGCATTCAGACATAGAGGAGGTAAGAGATTATGACAAATGTAATGACCAAGTAACTGATTCCAGAAGCAAATCCAAAGATCAGTGAGCTGTTTCAGACATAGAAACTCTCACCTCCGAGTGGGTTTCCACACACTGAGCATTTCGGCTTCTGATACTAGACTCTCTGAAGTTCCATTGATTCTGTATTTTCTCATCTTAGTTTCTTCAGGCTACTGAAATAGACCACAGTCTGAGTGCCTTAAAAGTCTGAGGCCTGTGGATGTTCAACGCCCCAGGGTTGGAGAATGCTAGGCTGCTGAGGCAGGAGCAGTTTGGTGGGTGTGGAGCATCCTCATAGAGGAAGGGGAGTGGGAAGGGGATAGAGGGGCTGTGGAGGGGAAACTGAGAAAAGGGATAACATTTGAGATGGAAATACATAAAAGAAGAAAAAAGAGTCTGAGACTAGACCTGGTCAGACTAAAGTCAGGATTTCCTCCTGGTTCAAGGATGGAATCTTCAGACTGTTCTCATACAGAATGGGAAAAAATAGTCATGCTTCTAGATGTCTTCTATAACGCAGGGAGCCCATCAGTGAAAGACTCACATTGCGGATTCAAGTATCAAACTGCAAATGTAGTGGAGAGGCTGGATACACATTGTCTGCAGTGCTCCTCACCACTGCAAAAGCCTGGGCCTAGAGAATTCTCAGAATGTGGGTGCCCCGGTGCTCACAGGAGAATAAATGGCAATAAGTAGAGGGAACTCATTCAGTTCATTAATTTTGAATAATACCTCATCCCTTCTGAGGTCCTCCCCTATGTTAATGCATGTTAATAAAGACTTATACATAAATGAATATTATATTAACTCTGTATTTATGTTAATAAAGATTTCAAGTTCAAAACAGAGTGGGATATACATATTTAATTTTTTTCCCCTCTCACACTCAAATTGAAATGACAGTAAATAAGAGATCCACAGCTAAACTCACATTAAAAAGGTCCCAATAGAACATCACATTTACTCAGGTTGTTCTAGAAAATAAAAATAAAATAGGACCAACTTGTCAGAAAACCTAAAACAAAGTGCCCACGTATAGAGTCTAGAGAAAGCCCGAGGAGAATGCGAAGCTAGCTTCTGCTTGACAGCCTCTGAGGCAGGCATCACAGGGGAAAGCAGACATGGCCTCCCATCCTGACAATTCATCCAGGGACCATCGGTGTCACTGATGGCCAGCTGGCCTCACCTCCTCCATCAACAAGACAATGCTACCTTTACTCCAAGTCCATGTTCCGAGATGCTTCATGAGAGTGACAAATGTGGCCAGGAAGGATTCTAACATACATAACGGGCAGGAGAGAGACAGAGACAGAGACAGAGACAGAGACAGAGACAGAGACAGAGACAGAGACAGAGACAGAGACAGACAGAAAGAGACAGAAACAAAGACAGCGGGAAACAGAGGGAGAGAGAGGGCACCACAAAGGTAAACACAAACTTTCTAAACCTTTGCATCTGGGGATTTGTAATTGAAATCTTGGCTATTTCTTCCATATAAACTTTCCAGTCTGTGAGGACTGACTGTGGATGCCTTCAACAGAACTCTGCCTTTGCAGGCATCCAAGTTTTAGTTGATGATACCATTCTAGTTTTTAAAAAGTCTGAATACATCCTGCTATTAATCAGCATTAGTTCACCTTAGGATCTTCAGAAACTGGATGAAAACAACAAAGAGAAGAACAAAAATAAGTAAAACTAGGAAATCAGTATATTATAGCCCTCATCCAAGGTCTGAGCATTCAGGAGGCTGAGCCAGAAGAGCCATGATCTCAAGGTAGCAAATCTCAAGCTAGCTTAAACTACACTGCAAAACCCGTCTCAAAAAGAGTCTCAGAAGTGATACCATATGTGAGTGTGTGTGTGTGTGTGTGTGTGTGTGTGTGTGTATTATAATTTTTACTGCTTTTTAGGGAGTTTTTGTTGTTCTTCTCTTTTCTATTTATATCATGTTTCTCTGTTTAGTTCTTTTGTATTTTATCCTTTGCAAATAGACAATTATAGATGCACATATGTCTGGACTTTGACCTGATGCTATGACCTGCGACTATTTCATGGGTGAGCCAGTTCTTTTAAATACATACATTTTTAACATGAGAACGTTGAAATGCATATTCTTGGCAGTTTTGAAAGGTACAACTCTCAACTTTCAAAGACATTTTGTCGTGCCATATATAAACATGTATTATTCCTGCTGAAGTACATCTTCATGATACTGACCATTGTCGTCACCCTCCCCTTATCTCCAACCCCTGCAGCCGCTGTTCCCCTCTCCTAACGGTCCAGTTGTTTTAGACCATGGTGAGGACATGCAGCATCCTTTCTCACACCCATCCTTTTTAATTGAGAGTACTGTTGTCCACTTCTGCCTATGCTGACATTGCTTTTTATTCTTTTTTCCATTTGAAGGCTGCATGGTATTTCATTGTATGCAGGTGCCACGTTTTCCTAGCCATAAATGCCACTACATCCCTAATACAGCTAAAGGACATTCATGTGAAAGAAAAGGTTAAAAAAAGTAACCCAGAGAAGAAGCAGAAAGCATAACCAGAAAATGTAGGAAAGAGTCTCCATTGTTCTTAGAATGAAGTGAGCAACGAGTAGGAAGAGCAGTGGGCATCATGTTACATCAGATTAACAAATTTGCCTGTGAAACATGAAGCTCAAAGAATCTAGCAATTCAGTGATGCACAATCGATAAGTAAAGCCTGATATCCTCCTGGAAAGTCGGTGACTCTCCTGAGCTCAAGGGTGAATATCCACCACCATTGTAAGCAGAGACCCAGTGGCTTTTTTTTTCTGGCTAGTGTCTCCTAATCTACTCTTTGCATCTGGCATCTGCTTGGTAAGTTACATCAGCTGATGCGCCATTCCTCCCTTGCACCTACATATTTTTCCATT
Organism: Mus caroli; assembly: GCF_978045245.1. Taxonomy (NCBI): domain Eukaryota; kingdom Metazoa; phylum Chordata; class Mammalia; order Rodentia; family Muridae; genus Mus; species Mus caroli. The sequence continues at coordinate 52,763,656 of NW_028227259.1, read as the reverse complement.
GTCAATCTCATGGTATGGTAGGAAAATAAAGGTAAGTTGAGACTTTTGTGGATCTCAAGTTTAAGAACAGAGGAATGAAATTATGTGAATCTGAAACATGACTGACATGCTAAGGTTTTGAACTCGCTCCCCAGCTACTCATTTGTTCTTTTCTTAAAGGCTGTGGAATATTTAGAAGGTGGTGCTTGCCTGATAGAATCACAATCACTAGTGATAAGTCTTTGAAAGAAACACATGCCCATGGTTCCCATCTCTCTCTCTCTCTCTCTCTCTCTCTCTCTCTCTCTCTCTCTCTCTCTCTCTCTCTCTCTCTCTCTCTCTGTGTGTGTGTGTGTGTGTGTCTCTCTCTCTCTGTCTCTCTCTGTGTCTCTCTCTGTGTGTCTCTGTGTCTCTCTCTCTCTCTCTCTCTCTCTCTCTCTCTCTCTCTCTCTCTCTCTCTCTCTCTCTCTCTCATACCTGGTTAACATACATGTGAATCTATCTCCACTGAAACTGGTGCTACAATGCTTTCTCCACCAGGACAGACTGGCATCTCTCTAAAACTATGATCCAAAAGAAAGATTTCCCAACGTTGGTTGCTTGTGTCAGGTATTTTGGTTGCCTGTGTCAGGTATTTTGTTACAAAAAAGTGAAAGTTGATATGACAGACTATGGTAGATTTCAAGTGGAAATTCTTCTCTTCTTCTTTTGACTAATATAAGAGGTAAATACTCTAAATTTGTTTCCCTTTTTCTTTCTTGGGTGATCTGAAAAAAAGAACAAATCTATCTGGATTTTTCCATAGAAAAACCCACAAGGGTGGCCACTCACCTAACCCCAAACAGGATATCTAATCCAAACTAAAAGACAGTGGGGAACAAGAGAAATAGTTGGATTTGGCTAAGCAGAAACAAGAAAGAGAAGCAGAGTCAGCTCTGGCATTTACAACAGGCAAGTGAAATGTGCCTCTAAAGAAACAGTCAGTATAGAACGTTGTAAACATGGCCTAAATCCTACTCATATAACTGCCCTACATGTCTGCCTGCTTTTTAAATGTAAGCATAACTTCAAATCTCTTGACTGGAGAATTCTATCTTTGATAAACCAGACCAAATATTGTCAAAGATCAACTGCCTGTTTCTGCAACAATGAAGCCAAAGTCAGCATTACATCAAAAGTAAGTATAGCCTGGACACTGGGCAGCATGGAAGGCTCACAATGACGTTCATAAACCAGGGTCCTTTGCCGCCTTTAGAACCACAAACCCCAGACCGGTTAGGAGGCCGTAATGGAGTTGTCTGGACTCTGCTCAGGACTTGTGGGGTTTTACAGATCAGGTTTCCTCCTTAAGAGCCTTCTCCAAACTCACCCGCAGTTACAAGCTTCTAAGAGCCATAGACTCAGGTTCTCAATGTCGTTTTCATCGTTCCTCTGTGGCATGCAGAAGAAATGAACACTGAGCTGCCTGCCTCCCAGCTTTGCTCCTCACCTGTCATCTAGCCCAAAAGAGCACACGGAGTCAGCTTCCTGAAGAGTTAAAAATCTTGGTGAGTTTTCTATGCATAAAATGATGGTCAGCCTCCCTCACTTCTGTATGTAAAATGACTGTCTGTATTTCTCTCCCTGTCTCTTTACTCCAACAAATACACTTTATAGGTCGTTCAATGTTCTTTACAACTCACCTAAAATGCATAATTTCTCTCCTGCTTATACCACTTATTTATTATTTATTTATGAGATTTATATTGTACCTTCCTCCAAGAGGCTTAAGGCACTGCACAGCAAACCATTATACAATAAACATTAAACTCTTCTTCAGAACCATAAACAGTGAAGTGGCCAGAAGAGAAGCAGAAGGGATAAGAGGCACAGGGAGGAAGGCTGTGGTTCTGGTGCAATATATAACCAAGTCAGGATATAATAAGAAGGGTGGTCAGAAGGACAGGCCCTGAGCTTCTCCATTGGCCCCACTTGCAAAAATGTTGACACTGCCCTCTGTTCCACATCAAAGCTATATAATATCTCAATTTTGAGTGTAGGAACCCCACAGTGCTCCCAAGAGAATGAAAAGGAATACATATACACAGAGAAGCATGCTTTGAAAATTGGTGAAAAGGCACACATGACAGTGCTTCACAATGAAGTCACTGAATTGCTAAATTGTTCTTCCAAATATCATTCCCATTCAGTTCTCCTTTTTGCTCAAAGGCTGTGACTTTCTTTTTTTAATATTTTTTTATTTATTATATGTAAGTACACAGTAGCTGTTTTCAGACACCCCAGAAGAAGGCATTGGATCTCATTACAGATGGTTGTAAGCCACCATGTGGTTGCTGGGATTTGAACTCAGGACCTTCAGAAGAACAGTCGGTGCTTTTAATCACTGAGCCATCTCTCCAGCCCTTTAAAAAAAAAACACTTTTAAAAAAGATTTATTTATTATATATAAGTACACTGTAGCTGTCTTCAGACACACCAGAAGAGGGATCAGATCTCATTATAGACAGTGAGCCACCATGTGGTTGCTGGGATTTAAACTCAGGACATCTGGAAGAGCAGTCAGTGCTGTTAAGTGCTGAGCCATCTCTCCAGCCCCAGCTGTGACTTTCAAAGGTAGAACCCAAATTCAAAGATTTTCCAAATAAAAAAGTGACAAGCTGACCTCAGCTTTTAAACACAGGCCATGTTGATCTGACTTAGCCATGTTTGGTCTTCCTGCATCTGTAAATGAAATGGCGGTGGATGAGAAGCTGAAATACCCGTTTACAGCCCCTGCTCAAAGAAATAGTGGAGAACAGGAAAGGAGTGGGTAAAATGTGTAACATGTGGTCTGAACAAGATATCAGCATCTGCCTAAATAAAGCAGATGATATTGCTCTGCTTTCAAGTACAAGCTGAGGTGAGCATAGCCTAAAGAGAAAGATAAAATGATAGAATTGGTGCTAATAGGAGCATTTGTGGCAATGTTACTGAGCACCATGGACCAGGCATTCTAATGCTCCAATGACATAAGCTTACCAAGACCTTATCTATAGAGTGAACATGGCTACTTCATAGTCTATAAGGAAGGAAGCTGAGAAATGCATATTTAATCTGCCATTGTTATACTAAGACGTGTTTAAAGTAAAACTTAACCCCAGCACTTCTAAGGTAGAGCAAGCAAGCACAGAGAAGTCATTCGGTGAATCCATAAAGGTAACAGGCTGAGGATTGAACACAGGACATCTGTCAAGGTCCCCAGACTAGAAGCTATTGATGGAGAATTAACACACAACAGCCTGGTAGAGGCCACAAAAAAAAAAAAAAGACTTTAATATAAGACAGATCCAAGCCCAATGCAGAAGAGCATGGGAAAGACTATCTCCAGACAGACAAGAGGACAGGATAGTCTGGCTAAGGTAGCCCCTGGTTCTCAATGGAACTGTATGTTGGTGACTGAAAGCCACTGTACACTTATAAAACTAATTGTGTACTTATACCATATCTATACTTATATCTATAGAGTTCTATAATGGGTGATCCTCAGTAATCCTTCTATCCATGTCCCTAAATATGATTATACCTAGGCGACATATTAGCACAGAATTCTTACAATACTTGACTGTTCTGTAGGACATGCTATAATTATCCCCCATTTTACAAAGTGCTTACAGAATGTTAACAGAATGTGGTCTGAAACTGTTCGTATACATAGAAAATTGTAACTGTATTTAATATGTAAATAGATGCAAGCTCTCTAAGGAAGGAGTGTGTACTTATGGCGACTACCTGAGGCTTGGACGATCATAGCAGTCAAGAACTTAGTCACTCAGAAGCTGTTAACTACTCAGACGTGCCCAAATTAGGGAAATATTGAGTGTTACTAGGCTATTTCTGGATTTAAATACTGACTATCCACAACACTAAGTGGAGTTTTTGAATCTTAACTGGATCGGGGAATGACCCAATTTGTAAATCATTTCGTTGTTCAAATAAGCTCTGCTAAAATTGATTTGTCTAAAATTTCCCTCTCAACAGCTCATCATGAGAGTTGATGTCTGAAGCTCATAAGCAGGAAACCCAGGAGCACCAAACACAGTTTTGAAGGACCCACCTGACCCACTGATATTTGTAGCATGTGGGGTCATGGATGAGTTCTCTATTAAATTTGAGCTCCATAGACTTGTGTTTTGAGATCTTTCACCTTATTTAAACACATTTCTTTACTAGACAGAGACTAGAGAAGGATTAAATAAAAACAACTCAGTTAAATCTAACTAAATTCCTCAAGAGTCTTTTGGGGCTGGAGAAACCATTTAGTCATTAAGGATACTGGCTTCTCTTCCCAAGGACTTCGGTTCAATTCCCAACACCCATGTGGCAGCTCATAATTGCTTTGTAACCCCAGTTCCAGGGATCTGATGCCTCTTTTCACCTCCATGGACACCAAGGACACGTGGTATGCTGATAAATAAGCAGGACAAACATCCATACACATAAAATAACAAAAAAAATTAAAGAAGATATTTTTGGAATAAACAAGTTTTAGACTGTATTTTTAGGAGTTCTCTAGGTGAACTATAGCTGTATTGCCTAGGTAACTACAAAAATAGATAGCTTTTTTAATGAGATAATTTTATAGTGACTCTGAATCTTAACTGCCAACATGCCCCAAACACCAAGACCAGATGGACTTTTATACTGATGGACTATCTTTATTGCCTAAACTTTAAATTGGTTAAGTTTGATAAGTTTTTTCATAAGTATTCTCATTAAGGAGAGTTACTTTAATTCCTTATCACTATTTCTGAATGGCTACAGTCATGTTCTTCCCAATAGGTTATATGCACATAAAGAGTCTCAAATAGGTGCACCTTCCCTGCCAGAGGAGAGGTTGCCTCCAGAGAGCGCTCTGACCCTGGGACTCAGGTGAGATTGCCATTTTTCTCCAGTGTCTCTCTCTAAAGTGGGTCCACTCAGGAGAGCAGAGGCCTCTGAAGCAGCAGAGCAGCTGGGACAGGGTCCTACAGTCCTATATCTTCAGGCAGGAGGTGGGATTGATCATCAGTCTTCTGTGCACATTCCCTGCCAGAGGAGAGCTTGCCCCTAGGGAGTGCTCTGACCCTGGAACTCAGGCAAGATCAACATTTACTCTCCAGTGACTCTCTAAGGCAGGTCCACTCAGGAGTGCACCAACTGCAGAAACAGCAAAGCAGCTGGGACAGGTTCCTATGGGCCTATGTCTGCAACAGGAGGTGCTGTTCTGCAGCCCTCTGTGCACTGGACTTGCCAGGAGAGTCTGACACAAACTTACAGACTCGCAGGAAGAACAAGCTCTAGCCAGAGACAGCAAGAACATCTAATACCAGAAATTACCAGATGGAGAAAGGTAAACAGGAGAATCTTACCAATAGAAACCAAGACTACTTGGCATCATCAGAACCCAGTACTCCCACAACAGTGAGTCCTGGATACCACAACACACTGAAAAATAAAGATAGAATATTAAAACCAGTAGGGGGAAAGGTGAAGTAACATATAAAGGCAGACCTATCAGAATTACACCAGACTTCTCACCAGAGACTATGAAAGCCAGAAGATCCTGGACAGATGTCATACAGACAGACCCTAAGAGAACAGAAATGCCAACCCAGGCTATTATACCCAGCAAAACAATTAATTACCATAGGTGGAAAAACCAAAGGATTCCAAGACAAAACCAAATTCATACAATACCTTTCCACGAATCAGGCCATTCAAAGGATAATAAAGGAGGGAAATTATGCCCTAGAAAAAGGAAGAAAGTAATCCTACAACAAACCTAAAAGAAGATAGCCTCAAGAACAGAATTCCAACTCTAACAAAAAAAAAAAAAAACAAAAAAACCAGGAAGCAACAATGACGTTTCCTTAATATCTCTTAATATCTTAATATCAGTGGACTCAATTCCCAAATAAAAAGACATAGACTAACAGACTGGCTACATAAACAGGACCCAACATTTTGCTGCATACAGGAAACCCACCTCAGGGACAAAACCAGACACTACCTCAGAGTAAAAGGATGGAAAATCATTTTCCAAGAAAATGGTCCTAAGAAACAAGCTGGAGTAGCCATTCTAATATTGAACAAAATCGACTTTCAACCTACAGTTATCAAAAAAGACAAAGAAGGACACTTCAGAATCAGCAAATGTAGTATCTACCAAGATGAACTTTCAATTCTGAACAGATATGCTCCAAATGCAAGGGCATCCACATTCATTAAAGAAACTTTAGTAATGCTCAAACCACGTATAGCACTGCACACAATAATAGTGGGAGACTTTAACACCCCACTCTCATCAATGGACAGATCCTGGAAACATAAACTAAACAGAGACACAGTAAAACTAACAGAAGTTATGAAACAAATGGATTTAACAGATATCTACAGAACATTTTATCCTAAAACAAAAGGTTATACCTTCTGCTTAGCACCTCATGGCACCTTCTCCAAAAATGACAATATAATCAGTCACAAAACAGGCCTTAACAGATTAAAAAAATATTGAAATAGCCCCATGCATCCTATCAGATCACCAAGACTAATGCTGATATTCAATAACAACATAAATAATACAAAGCCCATATACACGTGGAAGCTGAACAACACTCTACTCAATGATAACGTGATCAAGGAAGAAAGAAAGAAAGAAATTAAAGACTTTTTAGAGTTTAATGAAAAAGAAGCCACAATATACCCAAACTTATGGTATATAATGAAAGAAGTCCTAAGACAAAACCTCATAGCTCTGAGTGCCTCCAAAAGGAAACTAAAGAGAGCATACACTAGCAGCTTAACAACACACCTAAAAACTCTAGAACAAAAGGAAGCAAATTCACACAAGAGGAGTAGAGGGCAAGAAATAATTAAACTCATGACTGAAATCAAACAAATGGATACAAAAAGAACTATACAATGAATCAACCAAACTAGGAGCTGGTTTTTTGAGACTATCAACAAGATTGATAAACCCGTACATAGCCAGACTAACTAGAGAGTACAGAGAGACTACTCTAATTAACAAAATCAGAAATCAAAAGGGAGATATAGCAACAGAACATGAGAAAATCCAAAAAAAAATCATCAGATGCTAATACAAAAACTTATACTCAACAGAACTGGAAAACCTGGATGAAGTGGACAATTTCCCAACAGATACAAGTACCAAAATTAAATAAGGTTCAGATTAACGATCTAAACAGTTTCATATCCCCTAAAGAAATAGAAACAGTCATTTATAGTCTCCCAACCAAAAAAAAAAAAAAAGCCCAGGCCCTGATGGGTTTAGTGCAGAGTTCTATTTCAGACCTTCAAAAAAGACCTAATTCCAATACTCCTCCTCAAACTATTCCACTAAATAGAAACAGAAGGTACTCTACCCAATTTGTTCTATGATGCCACAATTACTCTGATACCTAAACCACACAAAGACTCAACAAAGAAAGAGAACTTCAGATCGATTTCCATTATGAATATCAATGCAAAAATATCAATAAAATTCTTGAAAACCAAATCCAAGAAGGCATCAAAACAATCATCCATCATGATCAAGTAGGCTTCATCCCAGGGATACAAGGATGGTTCAATATACAGAAATCCAACAGGGTAATTCACTATATAAACAAACTCAAAGACAAAACTACATGATCATCTCATTAGATTCTGAGGAAGCATTCTACAAAGTTCAACACCCCTTCATGATAAAAATCTTCAAAAGATCAGTAATTCAAGGTCCATACCTAAACATAATAAAAGCAATCTACAGCAAACCAGTAGCCAACATCAAACTAAATGGAGAGAAACTGGAAGCAATCCCACTAAAATCAGGGTCTAGACAAGGCTGCCCGCTCTCTCCCTACCTATTCAATATAATACTTGAAGTCCTAGCCAGAGCATTTAGACAACAAAAGGGAATCAAAGGGATACAAACTTTAAAGGAAGAAGTCAAAATATCACTCTTTTCAGATGATATGATAGTATATATAAGTGACCCTAAAAATTCCACCAGAGAACTCCTAAACCTGATAAACAACTTCAGTGAAGTAGCTAGATATAAAATTAACTCAAACAAATCAGTGGCCTTTCTCTACACAAAGGATAAACAGGCTGGGAAAGATATTACGAAATAATACCCTTCAAAATAGTCACAAATAACAAAATGCTTTGGTGTGACTCTAACTAAGGAAGTGAAAGGAGTTACAAAGTTCAGAACAGAGACTGAAAGAATGACCATCAAGAGACTGCCCTACATGGGGATCCATCCCATTAACAACCACCACACCCAGACACTATTACAGATGCCAACAATAGCTTGCTGACATGAGTCTGATAAAGCTGTCTTCTAAGAAGCTCTGCCAGTACTTGACAAATACAGAAGTGGATGCTGGCAGCCATCCATTGGATGGAGCACAGGGTCTCCAATGAAGGAGCTAAAGAAAGTACCAAAGGAGTCAAAGGGGTTTGCAGCCCCATAGGAGAAACAACAGTATGAAATAACCAGTACCCACAGAGTTCCCTGGGACTAAATCACCTATCAAAGAAAACACATGGTGGCACACATGGATCTGGCTGTATATGTAGCAGAGGATGGCCTAGTCGGTCATCATTAGAAGGAGAGGCCCTTGGTCCTGTGAAGGGTCTACACCTCATTATAGGGGAATGCCAGGACCAGAAAGTAGGAGTGGGTGGGTTGAGGAGCATGGGAATAGAGAAAAGGGATAAGGGATTTTCTGAGGGGGAACTAGGAAAGGTGATAACCTTTGAAATGTATATAAAGTAAATATCTAATTTTTTAAAAAGACAAAAACATCTCAAATATATTATCCTTGGCATATCAAATAGCTTCACTGTGGTTAAAGTAGTAAAAATGTTGGAAGGAGAGCATAGAGGAGCTAAAGAGATGATTCATTGGTTAATGGCACTTGCTGTTCATATAGAAGATGGGGTTAAGTTCTCAGCAGCCACATGGTTGCTCACAAACATCTGTAACTCCAGTTCTGGGGGAATCCAAATGCCCTCTTATTATCTCTGGGCACAAGGCATGGATGTGGTTGCTGCACACACCTCCACACAGGAAAAACATTCGTAAACATAAGATAAAATAAACAAACCTAAAAATTTTAAGATATAAATAATCTCCTAATTAATTTGACACTGTGAATTCTGAAGCTAACACTGAAACCAAGTGAGCTCATTGGAGTGGTGACCAAGTGCAATGCCAAGGTTTCAGTTAGCTCTAATAGACTACCTAAGAAGGAAGAAATCAATAAAATTTCACCCAAAGCGCTTTCTTAATAAAGTGAATTGAAATCTAGCTTAAATTAAATAACTACAACCTAAGGGTAATTTCTTTAAAAATATGGTTTTTATTTATTGTTTAAAAGTCACAGTAGAGTACAGTGTATTTTGCTTATATCCACCTTTTCCCATGGCTCCATTATATTCCTCTTAAACTCATGTTCTCTTCTTCAGTATATAGCATATATATATATATATATATATATATATATATATATATATATATATATATACACAGCTCCTAGGAGTCCAATAAGTATCAGTCATATGTATACATGGGCAACCTTTCAGGTGGCTTATCTCCTGAAGAAAACTGATTCTCCCTCTCTTCGAACCCTTGACTCCTTGTAGTGCTTCAACTAGGGGTGGATCTTGCGAGTCCTTGCCCATGCCTGCTATACTTCTGATCACTTTTGCCTTGGGCTGGATTATGTGCAGTAGCCAAGCTGTTGAGAGGTCTGTGGGTGTAACATCCCTGTCTGAAGGCACTAAACTAACAAAGTTTCTGGCAATCTTAGAAGCCAGGCTGTCAGCTGATCAGAGGCTCTGAACCGTATGCCATGTTCAAGTAAGGCAACTGTTGATCTATGGCCATCCAGCAATTGCTATGTCAGTTCCTTCATCGACCTATAATCATTCCAGTTGCTAGGTGGAGCTTCTGAATATGTACTCCTCCACGATACACTCTTTACTCAGATTAACTCTGTTAAATTTCATTTGCTCAAATTTGGTTCCTTTCCTCTTATCAACAAGAAGAAAGGGGCAGGACAAATAGATCCATGGACAAAAATAATAGCAACTGTTAGGGGTTTAGTTCCCAGCATCCACATGATGGCCCACAGCTGTCTGGAGCTCCAGGTCCAGAAGATCTACAGGCAGAGGCATGCAAATGGTGCCTAGACATGTCTGTAGGTAACGCACACATATAAATGAAATATGAAGGTTTTTAAAAGTGGGGAGTAAATAATTTGCCAAATTCACCAAGGTAGGAAGAAGTAGATGTGGGTCCTGCATCTATAAAGTCTAGCTCCAGAGCCCATCATCATAACCACAATGTTCTATGCTTCTAGAACCTAGCCCTACTCAATCTATTCCAAAGAAATGACACCTATTCCCTGAGCTGAAGGGCCTCCCTTCCAAAAAGAAAAAGAACAAAGATCATTTCCTTTTCCCCGAAAGAGGGAGTCCCTTTCTGTAATCCACCTGATCTGGTAGAAATTATCTAGAGATGATACCATTCAGTGAAGATGTGGCCCAGTATCCCTGCTGACCAAAGCATTCTCAGTCATCTTTTCAAAGGACCTTTACATCACAGCACTAGTCTTCCCATGAAGATGTCTTGCATATGGCAGTCATAGCAAGAGCATCAGAGGCTCCTCTTCTCCTTTGCAGGTCTGGAATCAAAAGTAGGGGACCAAAGCAGCTTTGTCTCTGCAGAGATAAACCTCTCCTCTGTCACTTCCTAGGAAATGTCCCCCATTCAAATTCTTTAAACTTTAGGTAAAAAGAGCAATTCCTGTGTCCTGTGTAGCTTCTCAGCCTTCCACATAACCCCTGATGGGCAGCCAAGCCTTTTTACAATCAGAAATTATTTCATTGACTGGCCTGGTTTTGTTTATGTGTTAGTTCCTCTATGTTCCATGCTATGAGGAGGAATCACAGAAATCTGATCTCTGTATCTTCTTTTAAAAGAGCAGCTCAAACTTGAGGTGTCAGCAGAGACCTGCTGCTACTATAACTATACAAGCCTTTCTGGCCTCTTCTCAGTGTCTCCTGGTGGTGGACATTGAACCTTGGGGTTTCTTCACTTATAGCTATGTCACTCCAATTTAAACACTTGTCACGTGGTATTTGCGTGTGTCCCTTTCTGTGTCCAAATTTCCTTCTTTGTATGAGGACATCTGGTACTACCTGATCAGAGCCATACCCTACCCCAGTAAAACTTAGCTAATTGCATCTTCAACTGGCTAGTGAAAGCTTCTGGGTCAATCAGAGAACACATTTTTGTTGCTTAAGTCTCACAGCTTGCCATCATAGAAAGCTACAACAAGAAAACTTTTACCTTTGTTTAACTCAGGGTTTCATCACACACTTCTGTGGCCACATATATATTTTCACTGTGGTGGCTGCTGTTAAGAAACCTTCATTGCAAACCCAGAGAATCAACTAAGCAGGGCTCATAGAGGCTCACAGAGCCTGAAAAGACAACAAGGGAGACTTTGTGACTCTGAACTAGGCCCACCTTATAAATATTATTGTTGTTGTGAGACTCCTAAAATTGTAAGCCGGGGCTGTCTTTGACTTTTGCATACACTTGGGACACTTTTCCTCCAACTAGGATGCTTTGTCCACCCTTAATATGAGGGGAGGTCTTAATGAACCTTGATATGCCATGTTTGGTTAATATCCCTGGGAGATCTGCTCTTTTCTGAAGGAAATGGAGGAGGCGTGGACCTGGGGGAGAATAGGTTGGGGGCAGGGAACTGGGAGAAAAAGAAAGAGGGCAAACTTCCTTTGAGATTGAATGTAATATATACAATAAAAATAAACAAACAATAAAGAAGAAAAGAATTCTTCACCATGTCGCAGGACAAGAGGATACAATGCATTTTAGAAAAGTAAATCCAAGTTTTCTGTTTTGCAGATAACAGATTATGTGTGTAGGTGGCGGGTGGGGCATATCCTCACTTCATGTGTTCATCTGCAGAGGACAGAGATTGGAGCTAAGATATGAAGCTCACCTGTTCTTACCTAAATGTACATTTATATCTGATACTTTGGTATTCCTCTCTTATGAACTACCCAGGAAATGGGTGACATGTTCAAGATAGCGCTAAGCTCTGGCTCACTTGGTACAAGGCAGAGCTCGTTACCCAAGTAATGAAGAGTTCTTGGGAGGAATATACTCAACATTTTTCTAGTCTGTTGTGGAGAAACGTCTTTTTTAAACACTTGGCAAATTTGTTCAAGAACCCAATCATGAAAGCAGCTAATCAACATAAACTGGCTTTTCAGATAGCCCAGACTGAGTGGAAGGGAGCTGCGTCCTGTCCTGACCCCTTGGTCACCCCTTCTTGTGTCAGAGGAAGGAGAGAAAAGGATGTGGCTTCTAAAGGAGAAAATTTCATATCTGGATTTGCATTTTTCTTCTAGATTTGTTCATTCACTTTACCCTCCTCCCAAGGAATGCAGAACCCACTAGCATCCTTTTCAGCCCAAGTGTTCGAGAAGCATCTTCTCCTACCTTCTACTTGATATGCAGCAGTGGCTGCTCCCCATCCGAACCCCACAGGGAAAGCCATGGCTCCAGGGGTAGAATCATCGAGTCTGCTAACAGGACCTAACTTGAATTCTGGACTTTAACCAGAGGAGGAGCTAAGCAGCTGTGGAGAATGGTGACCTCTCACTCCAGACCAGAGCCTCAGAGAGCAAACAAGTGGGAAAAAAGTAGAGCTTAAGGCTGGAGGACCCGCCTCAAGTGGCCACAGTTGTGAAAAGCCTCCTGGTCATGTCTAAGATAAGGATTAGGCTTATTTTTTTTTTGTCAACTCTCTCCATTGTTCTTAACAGACATGGATCATCCTGTGTAATGAACAAGTTAATCTTTTCTCTGTCAATGTAGCACATGGGCATGGCTTGTTAGTTACAAAATTCTTCTAGAGTATTTCCCTAAGCAATTGCTCTGCATCTCTGTGTGTGCTTGTACATGTGTGTTTGGGGAGGAGGGTGTTCATTGATTTACGGTTTTCTGGCTTCTGATATGACAGTAGAGGGCTATGATAACAACCGAAGCTCTAACTCTGTCTTGCCTTGTTCCTCTAGGCCTCCCTTGCTGCTCCCCAGGTCTCTGTTTCTGAAAGTGCATAAGCACCTGTCTAACTGTGGGTTATTTTACCAATGGACATGAATGGGTGCAGCACAGGACGTACATTGCTGCTGCCGGGGAGACAGTGTGGAAGGGATATCCTTCAGGACTCTCCGAACTAACATTTCAACTTTAAGACAAACACAATTCACAATTAAAAGTTTATTTTAAAACCTTCTTGTGGAGAAAAGAATTGAACACGGAAAACTAACTTGCTCCTCTTCTGCAACTCTGAATGGAAAACTGTTCCCTGTTCAGGGACAAGGACATAAAGAGGGGAAGAGGAAATGCTAGCCCTAAGATAAAGAAGTGCTTAAATATGCACAGAAGATGAGAAGACTCTTAAGGCACTTAAAATTACATACTTGGAGACATAAACGTCTGCAAAGCAGGTGGAGCTATTTAATAAAAAAAAAATCAGTTCTGGAACAATCTGTATAAAGGAAATTTGGGGGTGGGGGTGTTAAATCTTTTCATTATGGAGCACTAGATGGCGGTGTTGCAATTATTTAGGCTCACAAATGGGTTAAACCCGGAAAATTGAGTATCTCAGAGTTTCCTGTGTGTAGCAGTCCCTCCTGACTCCTTAGGCTATCCCAGGTTCCTCTCAAGACAGAACAACACCCTTCTCCAAGTTCTTCAACAGTCTCTGAAGTTATTTTCCCCCAAAATGAATAATTATTCTTCCTCAGTTCTAAGATCATCCCACAGATCGACCACTAAATCCTACTACAGAGATACTTGCAAGATCAAGGTTCAGTGAAAGACCTTGACTCGAAAAGAAAGACATGAAAACACAGAAAGCTATCCAAAGCTAACTTCTGGTCTCCACAAAAGTACTTCACAGGAGAACATACACACACACACACACACACCTTAGGTATCTTAGCACTTTCTTCCTGCCTTTCTACCAGTACCTTCCATTGCTACCCACAGCTTCTCTATCCTTCTTGCCTTTAGAGATTTCACTCTACTAATGATTTCTGAGCTAGGGCTTCTCTGGCTCTAAAACATGCCTTTTCAGTGAAGCAAAATTGCTTAGTTCCTCTACTCTCTACTTTTGTTTGTACATTCATTTTTTGTTATAGAAATGATTAAAAATAAATAAATCACACATCGAAATTAAACACATCCAAAGATTATACAACTCAGTGAACTTCTACACCCAGAGAGTAACCATTTGAAACAGAAGCTGTGGAGTTTTGCTTTGTGCTTTTCACTGTCTAATATAACCTCATAAACTTACCTAAAGCAGAAAATGAAAACCCCATAACAGACTTAGAACTAGAAAAACCATCAGCTCTACAGCCTCTTTCTCTGTTCCTGTTCATTGCCTGTCCCTGTTCATTCCTCGTCCCTTTGTCTGTATGCTTTCTTGTTCTCCTTTCCACATGTTAGACTGCACCCACCTGTGTATTTGCTTGCATACATATACAAATGTTATTGCCTAGATTCTACATAGGAGACAGAGCATACTTTTTTTTTCCTTTCTGAGATTATGTGACCTCCTTCAATATTATACATGCTAAGTCCATCCATTTTCTTGCAGTTTTTGTAATTATGTTTTTCTTTAGCACTGAATAGTATTTACATATATATGAATAATATTCACTCTAAAGTCATTATATATAACATTCTCATTATTCAGCCATCCATATATGGACAACTATTCTAATTCTTTGCTATAGTGAATAAAGTAGAAATAAATACAGAGGGTACATTTCTCTACAGTCAGGCATGGAGTACTCTGTCTGTATGCCCAGAAGTGAAGTAGTTGGGTCTTATAGTAGTTCTATTTTTAACTTTTTGAGAAATTTTAAATTTGATTTATTCATCGCTGTATTAATTTTACACCCCCACCAGCAGTGAGTAATCAATGTCTCTTTTACCTTCACATTCTCTCCAACATTTATTGTTAGATTTTTTTTTATGGCAGCCATACTGACTGAAGTAGGGTGGTGTCTCAAAGTATTTTTAATTTGTATTTCCTTGGTAGCTAGGACTATTAAACACTTTTATAATTATTGGCCATTTGTGTTTCTTTTTTTAAAAAACAACTATCTTTTCGTTTCATTTTTTTATTTATTGGTTGGCAGTTTTTTTTCTGCAATACTTAATTTATAGATATTCGCCCCTTATTTAATGAATGTTGGGTGTTAGAGATATTCTCTCATCCTGTGGGCTGTCTATTAACCCTGGTCATTTGCTGTACAGACACTTCAGATTTTCATGTTGTCCCATCTGTTGATTCTTGGAGTTCATTTCTGTGCTACTGATGTTCTATTCAGAAATTTCTTTCCTTACCTAGTATCTTGAATGTTGCCCCCTAAATTTAAGCTTCACATTTTAAATTAAGGCCGTTGATCCATTCTGAATTGGTTTTTGTACAAGATAAGATATAAAAATCTATGTCATTCTCCTACAGGCAGAAACCTGGCTTTGCAGCAGCATGTGTAAAAGAGACTTTTACTAATATGTGTTTTTGCCCTCTCAAAATTAAGCAGATATAGCTTTGTTATTTTGTTTCCTGGTCCTCCATAATATTGATCTTTTTCTCCATTTTTATACCAGCACCAGGCTGTCTTTATGACCACAGATCTATACATGTACTTTAATGTTGGGTAATATCGCCAGTAGTAACCTTCCTGATTAGAACTGCTTTGGCTATTCATGGTCTTTATTTGGCTCCATACGAATCCTTGTACTGTTTCTCAGAACTTGTGAAATATTATATTGGAATTTTCATAGGTACTACATGAAATTCATAACTCAATTTTGGTAGTGCCACCATTTTCACAATATTAATTCTGTCAATCACGGAGGACTGAATATCTTTCCATTGGTCTTGTTCACAGAGCCAAGACAAGATCACTTCAACTACTCACGCAGTAATCAACATCAAGTTTTATGAACACCTCTAGCTAAATTTCATGCAAACATTCCTCTAGGAAGAGTTACAGAAAGCACAATATCCATAGCCATGGAAGAGAGGAATTAAGCACAACCATGTCAATGGATGTGTAAAATGTAACAAAGCAGCACAAAACATATGGCACAACCTCATCCATGCCCCAGCACCAACACCCTAGAACGGAATCCAATAACACAGAGATAGCTGAAATGTTTGAGAAACAAATCTAGAGTCTTCCTATTCAAAAGAATTAAATGAATATATATAAAAGTCAAACAAATGGATGTACTAATTAAAGAAATCTATACAGGAGCTTGAATAGCATTTTCCACAATGAATGTAACAGTTGGTGAATGGGAAGCAGAAGTGGAGCAAGCCAGCAGCACTTCTCTGCTTTCTTTAGAAGAAAAGAATTCAAACTCCATTACTTCATCCAGAAACAGTGACTGAAGTTTGCTGACCTTTAGATCCCCTCCACCTCACTTCAAGATTTGTGCTTTCTGAAGACCATTTTTTTGAAACGACCCTGTTCTCTACTTCCCAGTTTTACTCCCTACCAGTTAATAACATAACAAGATACCTACAGTCTGAGCCCACCATAGCCAATAGTTTTTGAATGTGGAATTTGAAGGGTTTTTTTTTTCTGTTTTGTTTTCTTTTGGGTTGGGTTGGATTTTTATAGTGCAAACTCAGCCCTTGCACATGATCCACCACTGGGCTACAATGCTAACCTATCGACTAAACAATCTCACATTAATCTTTCTGGGATCCTGCTGTCCTTCCTTCTGTTCACAAGAGCCACCAACCGCTACCTGCTTTTCAGGATGAAGGCAAATCAGTTACTTGCATTATCAGTAACTAAAAGCACTCTGTACCCTGGGAAATGCTAAAACTCTGTGTGCTTCTTTTCTTATTGCTGTGTCCCAACACCTGGCAGAAGCAACTTAGGAATTGGTTGATTTTGGTTCACAGAGTACAGGGATACAGTCATCATGACAGCTTGGTTGGAGGAGGTATGGACTATCAGGAGACTTTATACTCATATCTATAAATTAATGACCGGACAGAAATCTGGATGGGGTCTGGGCTGGCAAAGCTTCATAACCCGTGATCCTTGCCTCCTATATCCCTACTTTTTTGTTAATTTATTTTTTACACTCCATATTTTATTCCCCTACATCCACCCTCCAACTGTTCCACATCCCATACCTCCTTCCGACCCACCTGTCTCCACGTGGATGTCCCCACACCCACACCTACCCAACCTGACCTCTAAACTCCATGGGGCCTCCACTCTCTTGAGGGTTAGGTGCATCATCTCTGAATAAACACAGATCTTGAAGTCCTCTACTGCATGTGTGTTGGGGGCCTCATATCAGCTGGTGTATGCTGCCTGTTTGGTGGTTCAGTGTTTGAGAGATCTCAGGGGTCCAGATTAATTGAGACTGCTGGTCCTCCTACAGGATCCCCCTTCTCCTCAGCTTCTATATGTTTTCCCTAATTCAACAACAGAGGTCAGCTGCTTCTGTCCATTGGTTGGGTGCAAAATCTGCATCTGGTTCTTTCAGCTGCTTGTGGGGTCTTTCAGAGGGAAGTCATGATAGGTCCCTTTTTGTGAGTGCTCCAGAGCCTCCTTAAGAGTGTCAGGCCTTGGGACCTCCTCTTGAGTTGGATTCCACTTTGGGCCAGTCTCTGCACCTTCTTTTCCTCAGGCTCCTCTCCATTTCCAAGGCTGTAATTCTTTCAGACAGGCACAAGTGGGGAGGGAGGAAATGAAGGAGGGACCTGGGAGGGAAAGCGGATGTAGGGGTAGTGGGGGAAAGAGGGGAACCCGATCTGGTATTGGGTGAGGGAAAAGGACTGAAGCCCTGGGGACCAGCAGAAAGAATGGAAACAGGCAACCTTGAGAGGTAGGAGATTGTGGGGGGCCCTCTAGAATGCACCAAAGACCTGGGAGGTGAGAGACTCTCAGGACTCAAAGGGAGGGACCTTGGATGAAATGCCCAACAGTAGGGAGAGGGAGCTTATAGATTCTACCTCCAGCAGGAAGACAGTACATCAAGTGAGGGATGGGGTTGCCACCCTACACGCACAGCTCTGATCCATAATTGTTCCTGTCTGAAAGAATATCCCTACTTTTGTCAGGTATATTCTATATCTAAAAGTTTCTAAAACCTTCCAAAACAGGAGCACCATCTTGGGACAATGCTTTCAAGCATGTTGACCTGTGGAGGATACTTTACCTTCAGTTCATGGCAGAGCTAGAAATTCTCTACCCACTAAGTTCAAAACAAATTTAAATAATTTTAATTGCCTTTAAATTGTTTTTTCATAAAATATATCCTGATGATATTATTTCCCTTTCCCCAAAAATTCTGTTTCTTAAACTGTAAAACAAACTCTCTTGTCTTAAAGTAAAGATTTGGCCTCAAAAATGTTGACCTCTTACTGGAATTCCTGAGGTTCAGAAACTGAATTTTTTCTATTCTTGTATATGTATGCAGAAGAGAGGTGTTGTAAGTAAACATGTATTTGTCCATTTATAACAAAGATGCACAGACATCAAAGCCAATCACCATCCTTCTTCCACCTGGATCCACTCTATAGCATTGCTTGTTAGTTCTCTGGCACTTATATGGTCCTAGGACTGTGTCCTGTGCAATGAAGTCAATACAGGGCTCCCTTCATGTTCCAGTAAAGCCTGACTACACCATGACTCATGATTCAAACATGGGTCACCATTTTTCCATCCTCTAGCTAGAGACACAGATTCTACTAGAAGATATCAACGTTCTAGTAATGCCTAAGCAGAAAGAGACTTGTCCTATAGCATGGAGCAAGACTGTAACAAGCAAGCACGGAACTTCAGTTTTTTTTCAAAACCTATTTTTAATTGTGGTTCTTATGTGCTTTAACTTCCCTCTTAGCCCACCACCCACCAGAAGTAGTGGAAAAGAAAGGATACAGGGGAAGTCGACCTGTTAAGAAATGGTTCTTTGGAGCAAATCCTATCTGCTTTGTCAGGAAATTGGAGTTCAGTTCACAGGAGTCAGCAGTGGGTCTTCATCAGTGAGATACAGTCAACTGAGAAACATGGAAATGAAGAAGAAAGTTGAAGAGAGCACAATGAGGCAAGAAGTGAGATAGGGACACCTTACAGTTGTTGGTACAGTGGATCATTCATTCTGATATTCTGTATGAGCTAGTCAACTCTGACCTAAGAAGACACTAGTACCAAGGTGCTTTCTAAGCACCCTCAGCGACTCCTGTAAACCATGTGCTATTTCTCATTTTTCAATAATTCTAATTGCAACAGTGAATCTATTTTCAATAAGGTCTTCCAGGCTATCTCAAACATCGACTTTATTGCTTTAGGCTGGAATTACATAAACTTATTGTGATAATACCAGTTTCTCATGCATGAAAATGCATGACCAAATTAGTTATAATGATATTCTTGGTTTCTTTGTAGACAGGGTCTGTCAAAATATGGTTGCAGGAAGGAAACCAATAATGGTAATCTTCAATTATGAGAATTCTATTTATTGTGACGCATAGAGGTTCATTTCTAGGAACAGGGGACAGAGGCATTTGCTCAGCTGAGCTACCCAGGATTTAGTTAACCTGCCTCTTGGTAATAGAATCTGACTTTTGCTTGCTCTGTGCAGCCTAAATGCTTCTGGAAAAGCTGACACAGAGTCCCACCCAATAACTCACTAGCTCCAGGGACTCGTTTCTGTTCATCTCCATATCTCATTTCATTGGTTGTGAGAATTGGATCAGACTTGGGCTTGACATTCAATTCAAACATTGAGATGCCAGAGAAAGCCCACCTGTTTCTGAAAGATGTTTCCCCTTCCACTGAAGCTATATATATTTTAAGCCATACCCTTCCTGCTATGCTTCAGTGAGGAGTTCCACGAGCATTTCATAGACATAAAGAGGACTGGCTTTGGGCTATGCAGGACAAACAGAAGAGAGATGTTTGGAGGATCTGTGAATTCCCTTTATGGTTCAGAGACTTGGGTGTTTTGTTTCTTTCTTTTCTTTTTTATTATTAATTAGGTATTTTCTTCATTTACATTTCCAGTGCTACCCCGTAAGTCCCCCAAACCCTCCCCCCCACTACCCTCCCTCCCCACTCCCACTACTTGGCCCTGGCGTTCCCCTGTACTGAGGCATATAAAGTTTGCAAGACCAATGGGCCTCTCTTCCCAATGATGGCCGACTAGGTCATCTTCTGATACATATGCAGCTAGAGACACGAGCTCTGGGGGTACTGGTTAGTTCATATTGTTGTTCCACCTATAGGGTTGCAGATCCCTTTAGCTCCTTGGGTACTTTCTCTAGCTTCTCCATTGGGGGCCCTGTGATCCATCCAATAGCTGACTGTGAGCATCCACTTATGTGTTTGCTAGTCCCCGGCATAGCCTCGCAAGAGACAGTTATATCAGGGTCCTTTCAGCAACATCTTGCTAGTGTGTGCAATGGTGTCAGCGTTTGGGGGCTGATTATGGGATGGATCCTGGATATGGCAGTGTCTAGATTGTCCATCCTTTCGCCTCAGCTCCAATCTTTGTCTCAGCAACTCCTTCCATGGGTGTTTTGTTCCCAATTCTAAGAAGGAGCAAAAACTCCTATATGTATGTGTGTATGGTGTGTGTGTTATATTTTATTTAACTATGATCAACATGAATTTGTCACAGCTTTACTCAGATGTGAATACTTTTGCTATAGCACTATTGGTTTTACTGGGGAGATTAACTATAATCTGAAAAAGCTTACAGATGAATTGCACATCTTTGAAACACTGAAGAAAATACTAAGGGAAACATACAGCATAAAAAGTCCTATGTGGACAAAAATCTACTTTATCACCATTACCATACAATTTATATTGATCTACTGTAAAAAGTGAAAATCCACCAACCAATATACTCAGGGCTCTAACTATATATATAAAACAGGCTGAGGTCCAGCTAATCTAACAATGACTATCAATGGAAATTCCAAAAATCCAGTAATTTGTTGTTTAGTCCAAAAGTCTAGAAGTCTTCATGGTCTTCAGTATATGCCAGAATCCTGAAGAATTAGGTTCTAATGCCAGGCAAGGAATGAACTTGCCGCCAAGATTGAGGGCAAGCAGGCAAAAAGAAAGAAATGCCTTTTTCCACGTCTTTATATGTAGGCTGCTGCTAGAAGTAGTGTCCCAGATAAAAGATGGGTCATCCTTCCTCAAAAGATCCAGACTAAGGGTGAGTCAACCACTTCAAATGATTTAACTAAAAAATTTCCTTTCAAGTGTACTCAGCCACTTGAGTTTTAGTTAGTTCCAGATAGACTCATGATGTCAACCAAGAATAGCTGTCACAACCCATCTATTGAAATACAGGCGCCATCACAGTCACAGAAATGGAAACAGAAATACAGACGTAGCAATAAATCACAGCAGCATAAAACTAACTACAGCATGGACTATAGCAGTGCCATCATTTCTGCTTCCTCCTGTTGCTATTGCAGAGGCAGCATGAGTCAGGAGTGGCCACTGAAAACACCCTGGGAAATAAATTGCCCCCCATGAGCCACTCTTCTCCCAAGAAACTGTGAATCCCAGCAAAAGCAAAAATTTCTCACAGCTGTTACTCAATTTTCAGGAAGGCAACTATCCCTAATCACAGACTGGTTTGTTTGTTGTTGTTGCTGCTGCTGCTGCTGCTGCTGTTGTTGTTGTTGTAAATAAAGCTTTTAGTTAAAAGAATACTACTTAGTTAAGTTGCTAGGGAGGCAGAGGTTATAATTAAATTTTCTGCTACTTTAAGCAGTTGGCATCCCTAACCCCCAAGTCATTTAAGGGTCAACTGAACCCATGTAATACATTCATTGTCTGCCCAAGACTGTGTTTTGAGTAGATGTTTATCTGTGAATACAGACACATAAAAGGAGGCGTGTATGTGCTCATTGCACACATGTGAACTCATGCACACAACTCTTGTAGGAGAGGTAAGGAATGTATATTAATATCATACATTCCTTCAGTTCCATTTTTATCCCATTGCTGTGGCCAACACAATGACATAAAATGAACTCCCAGAAGGAAATTCATTTGGTTATCCTTCAAGGTCACAGCATGAACTCAGACAGAAAGTTGGGGGAGGAACCTAATAAGAGGAACCTCTGAAAATACTGCTTAGTAACTAGCCCACAAGCACGTGTTCCCCTAGCTTTCGTATACAGCCCAGGACCACTTGCCCAGGGACTGATACCACCCACAGTAGGCTGGCTCTTCCAACATCAATTAACATCTTAGGCCATCACCACACAGAAAGCTGGGCAATCCCTCAACGGCTACTCTAGGCAAAATCGACTTGCCAGTTTCAGCTAAGTAGGACAGGGGCTGGAGAGATGACTCAGCAGTTAAGAGCACTGGTTGCTCTTTCAGAGACCCTGAGTTAAGTTCCCAGCACCTATATGACAGGTCACAACTGTTTCAAACTCCAGATCCAGATGCCCTCTTTTTGCTTCCCTGAGTAGCAGACATATAAATAGTACACAGTAATGCATGCAGACAAAACCCTGATAAAATAAAACATAGGAATTTTAAAGCTATCTAGCATGCTCTTCCAGGAAGAGAATGTCAGGGTTTACTTCGTTTCTTAAGTTCTGGGCCGGATTACTATCCCGGAAGTGAAGGCTCATGTGAGCTAGCAGCTGGCAGGCTCTGGTAGATTCAGTTACATTGTTTACATTTCTGTATTGAAGACTGCACATGCAGCATAAGAGCCAGCGTAAGAGAAGCAAAAACCAACAGCATTGCATCACTCACCATTTCACATAAGACAAAGACAAAGGACCAGAGTGCTGTATAATTAAGGATTTACCAGGGAATAATTTTCAAACAAACAACAAATAGTCTACCCTTCAAGATGTAGACAGGCTGATCCTCACAATGGCATACAAGCAAGGACAGGAACTACTTCAACAGCAACTCCGGCCTTAAAGCTCTCATTCTAAAAGGCAGTGAGTGGAGATAGAACCTTGGAATTCCTTTTGGGGACCTTCCAACAAACACCCACAGCTGTGATATCAAGTTCTAACAGTAGGACAGTGCAGGACATTATTCACAGTGCAGCTGCCAGGGGCTCCCTTCTCCTTATCTCTGTGCTTCAGATTCATCAGATATATTATTCGCACACACAGAGTTGGAAACTCAGGTCACCCTCTTAGTAATACTCTTTGCCCAATACAATCCATGCCTTGTATTCCTACAGAGTATCTGAAGACGTGTTAAACTGAGCGGGGATTAGGGTGAGGCAAGTAGGCGCCTAGGGGGCAAAATGTAAAGAGGCACAGTTCTTCCAGCACTAAATACCGGAAGAAAAAGAATGCTCAAGTTCAAAGGCCTAGCTCTAGAGGACAAACTGGTTTTATTTCCAGACTGTTTGTGACAATGAGCAGGTGTGTTATATGCCCCAGGACTAGACTGTTGCTAATCTGCTAAATCCCACAGTGTTTACACATTGAGAGCATCTTTGATTATTAATCCCACATAGAGTCAGAGTTTAAGACTTCAAAAGGGTTTTCTGTACACAGTAAATACAGCAGTGTTTCTGAAGGCCCACGATCTGGAAAGGAAACATTGAAAGGGTGGAGCTGGGGCAAATACAATGGAAAACCAGGACTGAAAAGGAAGAATTTTGCAAAGAATAAAATAGATTTCTTTTATAAGGGTCTCTTATGTCCGTTGAAATCACTAAACAGATGAGGGTGACCTCCAGTTATTGGCACTCTTTGCCTTCACCTTCTCAGTCCTGGGGTCACTGGTGTGAGCCACCACACCCAGGTTTCCAAGGTGCTGGAGATTGAACCCAGGACTCTGTAAACTAGGTAGGCACGCTACCAACTGAGCTACACTCCTGGCAAACAGAACAACACAGACAAAGCACATTGAAAAGCAGTAGAGTGTTGAAGCTTGTGCAGATAGAGGAGACCCTGCCCTGAATTTTCCATCTTGCATCCATAATCAGAGGCTGTCCCAGGTCTTCGATGATATTCAAGTCCCCCTCTACCTACCATAGGCTACCCACATCTAACCTGAGCTAACTTTAAGTTCCTTTGTGCATGATGTAGCTTTCAATTTACCTTCATTGCAGTGGACTCTTATCTATTCCCAGTCAATAGAAATCCATTCAGGCCTAAAAGTTCCAGATCGACTCCTTTTTCCAGTCTTGTTTCCATCCAATATAACTTTTCTGTAGTGTGTTCCCTGTGTCTAAACCACAGAATGCCCTGGAAGGTCAAGCTTCTAGAGGTCAGCCAAGATGACGGAGCTTGTTCCCCCGCACTCTGGTCACGTGCACCTGGGGGTTTCATCGAACAAGCTGTTCCAGTTCGGGGACTTTATTTTGTTCTTCATATTTCTCATCCTTCAAGGTTTTTTTCAGCCCTGTTTCAGACTTGCTTCCCTCTTAGTTTGGTTAACTTTTATCTAACATTCCATGAATTATTGAACTTACTTTTAAGTTCGAATTCCCCCAGTGAGTGAGATTCTTTGCCTTGTCTTTCCATTGTCTTGGTGACGCCCCTTGGTTAAACCTTAGCAGTAATTTAAAGTCATCTATTGGATGGAACACAGGGCCCCTTATGAAGGAGCTAGAGAAAGTACCCAAAGAGCTAAAAGAGTCTGCAACCCAATAAGAGAAACAACAATATGAACTAACCAGTACCCTCCCAGAGCTGTGTCTCTAGTTGGATATGTTGCAGAGGATGGCCGAATCAGCCATCAATGGGAGGAGAGACACTTGGTATTGTGAAGCTCTTATGCCCCAGTATAGGGGAATGCCAGGGCCAAAAAGCCGGAGTGAGTTGGTTGGGGAGCAGGGCAGGGGAAAGGTATAGGGGGCTTTGGGGATAAAATTTGAAATGTAAATGAAGAAAATTTCTAATAAAAAATGCCTTAATTAAAAAAAAGAAATTCATTTAAAAAAAAAGTAGATCTCTGGCCTCCCATCCCCTGAAAGCATAAGTTCATTATCCACATGGAGGTTGTGCTATGAGAAAAGCTAGAAACAATAACAGTGAGCCGAGGAAAGCAGCGACCCTAAGCACGTGGTCTGGGTCCAAATCTTCTTCCAGTCTGCTGATTAAAGCTCCCCGATGCTACGTTTGGAAATGGTTTATCCTTCAAGGGTTCATGTGCTAAAAGCTTGGTTGGTGACAGTGTTGAGAGCTACAGGAAACTTTAACAAAAATGTGGCTTGTAAGCTGGGCAGTTGAAGTAAAAACTTAAGGGTTCTGTGAAAAGTCAACTACATTAGATGCTGTTTTCTTGGGACAAACATGAGAAGGAGTGTTTTCCTAAAGCAGACACAGGTGAAAGACTAAGACAGACAGAAAAATAAAAATTATCTCTATTTTAGTATCATCCCATGAATTTCTTCAGGTTTACTGACGAAGACTGTGAAAGTAGATAGAGGGAGGGGTATCTAGTTTTCCTGAAGGGTTTTTTTTTTTTGTTTTGTTTTGGGTTTTTTTGCCATTTCTTTTAACACTTTACAAGACCAGAATAGAGAAAGCAGCTAGAGATGGAGAGACAAGGGGAAACCATCGGAGCAAGCCCCATTGCTGCTCAGAGTCTAGCAGGCCTCAGTGGGGAGCCCAGTCATCTGAAGGCACTGCATATAGTAGATGGGCAGTTTTTCAGTTTAGGACACAGACATCAAGGATGTTCCTCAGCAGACTCCATAGAAAACCTCAGCTGCTCAGTTTTGGCACTCCATCCAGTTTGGAACACAGGAGATGTTGCTATCTTCTGAAGGTAATTCATTCCCGGTAATGGAGAACCCTGAATTAACTCGTAACTCCCAACAACCTACCAGCCCTCAGCTTAACATGTCTATTTATAGCAACTGAACATGCACTATAATCTGTCTACTTCAAGTAGTTATGAGAGATTATGTCATGCTCATTCTGTATGTAGGTTTGACAAGTTTGCATTCTCATTAATAATATCTTATATTACAGTCTTTATACACAATAAGCAAAATTCATAGCAAAAAGAAACCAAAAAAGACAATGATCAGAACTCGGGGATGGGAGAGCAAAGATTCTGATGATAGTATAAAGCTTTAGTGATGGCAGATGTATGCCTCACCAACTGCAATGGTAAACACTAAACACAGCATGAGAAATGAGCTTTTGATGGGCCAGGAGATGAATTGTAGAAAGGTGGGAGGAAGTTAGAGATGTTTGAGAGCATGAATGGTGTATTTAACTCTAGCAGAAGCCTCTGTCCCACTGGGCAGAGAAGATCAAAGTCTGAAGAAAATGTGGGTGTTGGAAACCAGAAAAAAATAATGTAGCCACATAAAGGTGAAAGATAATTGGGTAAAATGGACTGCTTCCCATGTTTGGTTTTCTGGCTATGTCTAACTCAGGAAGTGATGCCAGTTCTCTATCCACCACCATGGTCGAAATTTTCCTTCATAATCACATTTGCAGGGCAAACATATAATATATTCCTATTCGATAGTGAGTCAAAGTAAAGTTGTAACATGGATATCACAAAACCATGGCAAGATTTCAAAGGTAGAATACAAATGTCTGTACTTCGTGGTTGCACTTAGCCATGTCTTCAGTTTTCATCCCTTAAAATCCGGTGTTTAGTGTTCTCCCTCTCTCTTAGCGGTACTCAGACAGTAAGGGGAACACTCACTAAGCTGGCCATTTTGATTGGGAAGGCAACTGAAATACTGTTTTCCACCTGCAATTCCTACCTTTCTTTTCTGGACATGGAAGAGACAGGGACTTTGGGTTGGATATCAGCCACAAATAGGTATCTGAGTGCTTTTTTGTCAGAGAGGCCGTCCTAGGTTTGATGATTCCCCTAAGCGGAGAAAGATTTGGCTTTGAAGCTAAGTCTAAGCCTTCAGCCAGTGCTATTTTGTCAAATGCCAAGCTATCAAATGTGGGGTTATTATGTTCTCAACCACATCGTGATCTTAAAATAAAACAAGCGCCAAAGCCTTGAATTCAACCATTTTCATATTCCAAAGAGTATTGTTGCTACAGGCTATCGGAAGCCACATCAAATAGGTCACTGTGACATGAGGATTATTTGGAGCAGAGGCACTGTAAGAAAAGCAGAAAGAAAAAGGATGCCCTGGCCTCTCTGCATCATGAGAAAAGAGGCATGCTCATCACCACATAGTCTGGGAAGCTCCCGTGTAAAAGGAACTTGCCTAACCAATGACAGAAGAGAAGTTCTTGTCACAACATCTCAGGAAGAGAAAGCTCAGAGAAATCTACATGCAGAAGTGCAGAAGTTTGATGTTTTAATTGTCCTGCTTTGTTCAACTTGTTGCATAAGCATGGGGTCTGGTGGCTCCTTGGCTCTACATTTCATTGTCTCCATATGCACATGTAAAAACCTTAATGCTTTTCATTGGATGGTCTATTTTATATCAATTTCATTTTCAAGTTTAGTAAAACTTCTAGGAAAGTAAATATTTTATTCCACTATTTGCTATAATAAAACTCTTGAAATTGAGTAATAAATAAACCATAGAAATGCATTCGGCTCAAGTTCCTGGAAGCTGGGAAGTCCAAGGGTACAATCCTGGCAAATGGCAAGAAAGGGCAAGAGCCAGCAAGCACCTTAGAAACGGTGCAGAAGTCAGCTCTTTATCCAGAGTGTGTTCCATTATAGCCGTGCCACTCTCATGATAATGGCACCAATCTAACCATAAGTGCATCATGCTGGTGACCTAGTCACCAACTAAAGATTCCCTGTCCACACTGTTGAGTTAGGGTTAGATTTCAGTGTGCGTTGGGGACACAGTCAAACCATGGGAAAGGTAAAGTTTCAGCCCAGTCTTCACTCCTTTATCTAAACATCCAGTCCCACAGCACAGGGCTAGAGAGATGGCTCAACAGTTAAGAGCACTGTGCTGCTTTCCTAGAGGTTCTGAGTTCAATTCCCAGCAACTATAGATTGGTTCACACCCATCTTTGATCCCCCTTCTGCTATATAGGTGTAAATACATACAAGTACTCTTATATATAAAATGCATAAATATATCTTAAAACAAGAAAGGAAGGAAGGGGAGGGAGGGATGGGGGAGGGAGGGAAAGAGGAAGGATTCTTTATGTGGCTTGCCATGAAACTCCTGGGATGCTACAGAGAGACAAATTGGAAATGAGAAGTGATAGGAAGGACTACTGAGTACATCCTGAGCCCCTTCTAATTAAGGGCATGCAGATGTTTCTTCTGGAAAGACAAAATACTAGTGAGTGTTGGCATGTCCATTTTTGGATCTCCTTCTCCAGCTTGTGTGCAGCTTTTGTTTTATTTCTGCCTCTGATATTTTGGAAGCCTCAAGACTTCAGCTAAAAATACAGACTTTCCTTTTGGGCATGACGGCTAACGAATATGGATGATATTTAGTTTACACTAGCCCCTCCTTTTCTTCTTCTAAACAAGCTGATTTCTACATTAAAAACTGATTGCTTTTCAATAATTACATTATTGATGCTTAAGTGTCCAACACTGTGAAATTCCTCTAAGTTCTCCTTATTTCTCTATGGTACAAGTTCATTCGATTTGTGTCTGGTTTACTACTCTATGGCTATTCTAATGTTTAGTTTTGTTTTTTAAATTTTTCTCTTTGGTTTTATTTTCTCCTCCCATCGATGTAATGTATATCTGGCCTTCCAAGAACTTTGGGATCCTGGATGTTGCAGCAAAATGCAATAGTGCACTCACTAAAGACCTTTTGATTTCACAGGATCGCCTGTACACATGACGATTAAGAATAAAAAGCATAGGGAACTTAAAAGATAGTACAATTTCTTCCCCTGGTTTTGATGGCTTAAGCAGAGCTGTCAGTTTTTTCAGGCTAGGGGATAAAACCATTTTTATTTGCAAGACTCTCACAAATATGCTATGTAGGCTTTTATAGTTAAAAATGCATCATCTTCTCCAAGTGTAAATATTTTCCTGGGATGAGAAATTCAGTAAAACCACGGGTCCCCGGCCTTTGTGGTTGGTACAAACAAGCCTCGCTTTTTTGAGCTCTCAGTCTTTAAATGTGACAGCCACGGGGTTTTATTTTTAAAGGTTATACTTTGCATTTTTCCCCCAAATGTGTTTGCAAGATTTATTCCTGTGTGGTTAAATCTTTCCAGAGCTCTGAAGTCACCTGCTAGGATTGGCCCCACGTTACATATGGGAAATCACTTACAGAAGGGAACACTGTTCCCTTTGTATCTCTAAATACACTCTGGCTCAGCCTCCCTTTCACAATTAACTGAGTTTCCAAAATTATTTTCCTGGCCTGCACTATGATTCTTTTCTTCTCTCAGAGAGCAAAATTGCCTTAGCCCAGCTCTGTACTTAGCTTTCAAATGTCCACAATGTGTCTACTCTTCTGCTGTGTGTAGCTGAGCTCCCAGGGAATCATGGAGTCATTTAGAAAAATCTGCAGACACAGGAGAGGTTCCTTGCCCATCGAGTTTGCCATGTATAGTGTCGTATGTGCGTATTTCTTTACTCGCATATTTCTCCTAAGATTTATTCCAAATATGTGGTGACTGAGGTTGTGATACAACTTCATTTACATTTATGATATGTACATATTATATATCAGAAGAGGGAAAGAGTCTTTTCAAAATGAGACCACATGAAGAGTAGAGAGAGTCTTCAGACCAGCAACAGATCCTGAATTCTAACCACTACTATTCCTCAAAGCAGGTTGTGTACATTCCTGTCCTGCCAGCCAGAAGACAGGAAGCATAACCCACACAGGCCTACTGTTCAAGCTGAACACTTGAAACAACTGTTTTGAATGGCAGCAAAAATGCATTGAGTAATAATGTCACAGCGAGGTGCCAATCATTTGTGAACATTCTAGAGAGTTATGCCCTTCTTCTGTCCAGTCCTTCCTTGTCTTCTTTAATATCTAATTTTTTAAAGCAGTATGCTTGTAGGACAGATGTCCTTTATGTCATGTGGTTAAGCAGTTACCAACCCACAGTCCCTTTTCATTCTACCATGGTCAAGTGGAAGCAAGGCCTTCATTCAAAGTCATAAAATGGAGAACTAAAAGGCCCTATTCATGGAGCCTTTGAGAAGACTCCTCAGGGTCATAGAGCCTTTTGAGAGGAAAGCAAAAGTGAGACTCATTTAGGAAGGTATAACATTTCTAAGGAAGAAGATCTGGGGAAGTGCCTGAAGACACTGTCATACATCAGCAAAACCGCAATGCAAATCCAAGTCCCCCCCTCTTTTTCAGTATTTTCATCCACTTGAACATACAGTCTACTATCACTCTAGTGAAAAGGACACATTTTTATTGTAGAAGCCATCTGCCAAAAGAACTTCCCATGTTTTCCTTTGTATTTTAACTTGCCAGGATGTCAGAGAAATCAATATCCTCTTTTCCGGATACATACTTGCATTCACTTGGTAGTTCTGCCTTCTGTTCTTTGTATATAGCACATTTGCCAAAGGGTCAGAAAATGGTATCCCTAGCCAGACTCTTCACCCTGTACTTTTTAAAATGTCACTTTCTCTATTATTTCCCTTTCTGCTAAGTATAGAATTAAAAAATAAAATTAAAAGGGCAGAGAGAGAGAGAGAGAGAGAGAGAGAGAGAGAGAGAGAGAGAGAGAGAGATCTGGAAATTTGAGTTGCTATGGATTTGGTGCTGGGATTAATAACCACTGTGTAGAGGAAGCCCAGAATATGTGGCACACCCAACAAGTATTGGTACGATATTGACTAAGAAAGCAGCAAGTCAGGTCTCCAACCAAGAGGTACATTATAGATGATCAGCATGCTTGAAACACAAATTTCTTGCCAGGATCAAAATAGAAGCAACGGCTTGCTTTCCATTTTGTGGAACAACACGAAACATTATAATTTAAAAAAAAAATGCTGTGTGTGGTGGCACACACCACTAATCCCAGCACTTGTGAGGCCGAAGCATGCTAATCTCTGTGCATTTGAAGAAAGGCTGGTCTACACAGAGTTCCAGGAAATCCCAGAGCTATATAAAGAGACCCTCTCTCAGAAAAAAAGAGCAAAAAGGGAAAAATAAAAGAACCGCTCTCCTATTTTTTTTAAGTTTCCATCATATAAATTATTTCATAAAAAGGAGAATTGAAGCCTGAGAAGATAGCTCAGCAGTTACAAGCACTGGCTGCTCTTTCAGAGGACCCAAGTTTGATTCCTAGTATGCACATAGGAGCTCACAACCATCTGTAATCTCAGTCCCAAGGGATCTTACACCCTCTTCTGTCCTCAGACACAATGCATACACATGATGCATAGATATACACGTAGGCAAAATTCCCAAACACATAAAAATAAATAAAATTTAAAAGTAAAAAAAAAAAATAGGGACCAAGTAGTCAGGCATGATAGTTCATGACTATAATCTCTATTTACTTGGAAGCTGAGGCAGAAGACCTCAAGTTCATGGTCCACCTGAGCAATTTAGGTAAACCTTGCCTTAAGATTTAACAAGTGGAGGACTGGGAATGTAGCTCAGTAGTAGAGCATCCCCAAAGCCCTGGGTTCTGTCCCCAAAGCATCTGCTTCAGATTCTAATTTATATAAATAAGATTAATATCTTGACGGTAGTTTGTCTTTGACAATGTAAAGGTAGGATAGTATCACACTGGTAGAAACAGGAGACAAAGACTTGTTGCCCAACTTCAAGAGCAGAAAGTTAAGTACTTCCAGTTTTGTTACATTAACCAGGAAATAAATGTTCTTGGTTCTGTGCCGATCTGAGACAAGAACATCATCAGAAGGGAGTTTTAGTTCCCAGTGTGGGTGTGTTTTCTCCTTCCCAGGTCCCCTATGTGTGCAGCCCTGCCTGGCAGCTATACATAAGGACAGGATAGAAACTGAATGGAAGCACATTGACTCCTCATGGCTGGATCGACTCGACTGAGCGCTGCCATCACCACCCAACTCTGCACTTCTCCTGCCTCAACCAAGTCTCTGCTATAAGCCCTGTAGAAATCCCATAGACTAGCAGTTTGAAGGTATCCTATTTACAGGTACCTGCTCCTGCTACATGCGCCTGCTATACCTTCTTCATCATCTGAAGTCTCATCTATAAGCCTATTGTAAATTCCTTTCATCCTCCCATTGTCTGTGAATCTTCTAGTTCAGAAGACCAGAACCCAGAAGCCACTGACTCTCCTAACCTGAGGCAGGAGAGAAAACCTCTGAGGAACTCAAGGAAACCCAATTTTTCCCATTTCAATATCTCTCATCTATTGTAAGGGTCCTACTCTGACAGATGACAAAAGACAGATTAGAAGAAGAGAAGAGCAGATATCGTTAAAGTTTCACATGACAAAGAAGCTTCTGAAATGAACACTCTGACACCCAGGTTAAGCCTGTTTTGGGTCATCAAAGAATGGATATGGGCGGATGCTACCAGACTAAGGAGGAAATTGACCAAGCCTGTCCAGAGAGAAGAGAAGGGGATGCAATAGTGGAGAAGCCATGTGAGTTTCCGGGGAAGTGGCCTCTTAGGTTTGGGGTAGCAGGCGAAGATTTAGGAATGGCCAGTCATTGAGCTAGTCAAGGCATTTTAAGAATAACTGGTATATATGTGTGTTTTCTATTTGTGGATCCAAGATAGCTCCTGAGCTGGTACACACATGCGACCAGTCAGGAACACAAAGCTGTGTAGACAAACCTACATGCTACAGGGTAGGAGGTGATGAGAGAAAGATGGGATAAAAGGATGTTGGAAAGACCTTAGTTTGGAGTCAAATCTATTGTCTACACCTCAGTGTATTCTAGCACATCATGGGCCATACTTTGGGATACTGGATTTTATTTACCATGGCAGGTAGGGAAAGCCATGCTTCTCTAAGTCAGTAGGAATTAGTTCCCATACTAGTGAGTATCATTGTTGGTCAGGACAACTCCCAATTCCAGAGGCTTGTACTACAAGGTCGAGTTTGTTCATGAGTGTTGTGAATTTCCAGATCAGAAATGGACAGTCCGAGGCTCCAGAGATGACTCAGTAGTTAGGACACTTGATGATCTTCTAGAGAACAATAGTTCAGGTCCCAGCACACACACTGGGTGGTTCACAACCACCTGTAACTCCCACTCCAAAGAATCCAATACTCTCATGTACTCACCACAAAGACTCACATGTAAGTGGCATACAAACACAGACACGTGAAATATACATAAATAAAACAATACCCATTTGCAGCCCTTTTTTCTCTCTTCACAGACATTCTACTCATGAACTACAGCTAATCTGATGAGTTGGGAAATATCAGAAAAAAAGACATTCAGACAGATTGTTCTGCAAATAACTTTAAAAGATACATACAGACTTCAGTTCACAATACTCAGGCCAAAGACAGGTTTAACCATTGTCTTTCACCTTAAGCGTTTCCTTTTCCATAAATTTTGGTAAGGGATGGGATGGGAAGCAATCAAGGCAGGCTAGGCATTACATGATTCAAACCCCTTCACCAAACTGGTTTAGCCCTTTCTTTCTTTCTTTCTTTCTTTCTTTCTTTCTTTCTTTCTTTCTTTCTTTCTTTCTTTCTTTCTTTCTTTCTTTTTTTTTTTTTTTTTTTTTTTTGGTTTTTCGAGACAGGATTTCTTGTGTAGCTCTGGCTGTTCTGGAACTCACTCTGTAGACCAAGCTGGCCTCGAACTCAGAAATCCACCTGCCTCTGTCTCCCAAGTGATGGGATTAAAGGCATGTGCCACCACTGCCCAGCTGGTTTAGCCCTTTCTTATAATAACCCAAAAGACAAGAAGTCTCTTGTCTCCTGCTAAAGATTTTTAAAGGGGGGGGGGAGGTCAGCTAGATTATGTAATCTGGAAGGTGTAAAGAAGAAGATCACCCACTTAAGCCATGGCCAAATTAATAAAAGCAAGCTTTCTTTGTGTACTTGGGCTTTCTTTCCCTAAGGGGCAATTCACGAGATTAGCATTGGACTTGGGGAAAATAGGATTTTATAATTCAAGAGTAAGGGATTTTCGAGTAGAGCATTTGGCAGGTAGGTAGGCAGCAGGATCACAGATGCGGAACATAAACATAACAACTTGGTCATATCAACATTCTGAAACAAAGGCATGCTTGCAAGGTGTCATAACAAGACATTGTGAAACTAAGGTGTGATTGCCATGTGCTTGAACACACAGAACAGAACTGTATGCAATTAAGGTTACAGGAAAGGGCATAATCCAATCCTTGACAGAAAAATTTAATCATAGACGGGATTGAACCTAGTTCATTTTTAGTAAATAAAATGACTTTCAAGCACAAGATAGAGGCTGGCTGGCTTATCATTTAGACAACTTCTTTGATTCAAATCCAGACTATAACGGGATAAATACTATCCAATGATTCCTATTTGTTTGACCCAAATCATTCTTCCTTAACTAGTAAACTCTTCAACGTAATGTCCAGTGTGTAAGGATTTAGGCTCTTCACTTCTCTGCATGACAATGTTGAGCACCACTCATTCTACCTTTTGGTGTAACTAGATTCCTACAATAAACCAAAATTATCTCTTCCTCCTCCTCCTCCTCTTCCTCCTCCTCCTCCTGCTCCTTGTCATCCTCCTCCTTGTCATCATACTCCTCTTCCTCCTTCTCCTCCTCCCCCTCCTCCTCCTCTCCCCTCCTTCTTGCTCTCCTTTCTTTCAGGCAAAGTACAGATATTCAAAAAACAACAAACAAACAAACAAAACAAAGGTTAGGGTAAAAGAAGATGCTTAACACAGAGTTCTCTCTCTTTCTCTCCCTCCCCTCTCTCTCCCTCCCTCTTCCCCTAGCCCCCTTTACTCTCCACTCTCTCTCCCTCACTAAGTGAAAGTCCATGAAGTGTTTCTCATCTACTCATCACTAGATAAAAGTCTGCCCCTGCCACCAATTTCCCTTATGTACACACCATAGCAGCTTTGTTTGAAGTTCTGACTTCTGACTTCCTGCATTTTTGACACTCTGACTTAACAAGCTCCCCTCCTGAAGATACTTCCATTGTATGGGGAGGCTTGTTTTCTTTCTATTGGTAGTTGTTAAGATCCTTGATTCTCTGGGCTCCTTCTTACCTGTTATTCACCAAGAACTTAAGCAGGCACTCCTCTGATTCTTGATGCATAAGATATGCTAAACAGGAATGAAAGACCAGAGGAAAGAGGATGAAGTTGAGGGGGTTGGAAAGTAAGCCACTACTTTTCTCAGCTCTCACTTGCCCTGCCACAGCTCTTCAATTCAATTTTCTTTTTATTTTTTTGTTTTTGGTTTGGTTTGGTTTGGTTTTTGGTTTTATTTGTTTTTTGGGGTTTTTTTGTTTTTTGGGTTTTTTTTTTTTGTTTGTTTGTTTTCAAGACAGGGTTTCTCTGTATAGCCCTGGCTGTCCTGGATCTCACTTTGTAGACCAGGCTGGCCTTGAACTCAGAAATCCACCTGCCTCTGCCTCCCAAGTGCTGGAATTAAAGGCATGTGCCACCACCTCCCAGCTTCAATTCAATTTTCAATGAGCTGTCTTGTTCATTTTCCTTCTCATCTTGATTCCCCTCTTAATCAAAGTTGAAGTCTACATTCCCAGACAAGTGTTCCCTTTTAAAACTACTCAATCAACAAAATAGACAAGCCTAGGTCCTAAGACTTCTATTCTTGTGATCTGTTCAAGACTATAATTCCTCTAGAAAAATATGCAACCAGCTGCGTCTGATTGGCTTCATAGCAGTGATCAGTAACAACCTCGGCCATGATGGCACCAGAGGCTCAGAAAGGAGAACCCTAGTGGTTGTCCTGCAAGGGTGTCTTGGGGATGCTTACTGCTTCCTGCGTACACTGAAGAATGCGAGGAGGTTATCTTGGAATTCATTACTTTCTACTTCCTTTCAATGTGTCCAACACTGCACATACACAGTACATAAAAGGATTAAAATGGGACAAAGATTCTCTCAACAACCACTAAGGAATCTGTCAATTTGACTGCTTTGAACGGAATCACAGTATAGATTGGCACAGTGATTGCTATTACAAACTATTGTTATGGACATCCAGCTAAGCATCAGATGAATCTGTTGTCTAGAAAATGCCACTCCTTTTGCATCAAGAAGATTAATTGAAAGACAGCTGGGCTGAGATAACTCCAGTGTCTTGGATTACTATGCAAATATAGCAAAAAATCAATTTGATCTACACAGCAAAATGAAGCTTGAGTTCAGCCATTTCAATGGCAAAAGCTAACACTTAACTAGGGACTCTCCCCTAGCTCATACCCAAACAAGCCAAATACCCTGCTATAAATGTAGTGCCCAAATCAACCTGTAAGCCCCACCTGCCCAAGGACCAGGCAACCTCCTGAAATTCTGGGAGTTGTAGTTCTTAGAAAATAACCACGTCTCGTGGTGAAGTACAGTGGCCTATAAGGTTGTCTTTATAAACTCCTGCCACACATGGCTCAGGGCCATTCCAGCTGGGAAATTCCAGGAAATGGTCCTGACCAAAGTCCATCTCTTGGTCAGTATTGAATATTTAATAAATCTTGCTTTAAATTGGGCTCCAAATGGTGGAATTAGCTTTTCTCTAGTGAATCTCAGGATTAACAGTA
The DNA here is from genome assembly GCF_978045245.1 of Mus caroli. NCBI lineage: Eukaryota > Metazoa > Chordata > Mammalia > Rodentia > Muridae > Mus > Mus caroli. The sequence continues at coordinate 52,726,959 of NW_028227259.1, read as the reverse complement.
GACAAATAAGTCATTACTGGGTTCCCATACTTTGCCTGTACATGTCCACTACACAAACAGTACTACCGACCACCTTGTAACCTCTTCTGCTTCCTGCTGTAGATTCCCAGCTGAGTCCATTACTCAAACTGTGGCCCTATTTGTGTTTTTGTTTGTTTTTGTTTGTTTTGGTTTGGTTTTATGGGTTTTTTTCGAGACAGGGTTTCTCTGTATAGCCATGGCTGGCCCGGAACTCACTTTGTAGACCAGGCTGGCCTCGAACTCAGAAATCCACCTGCCTCTGCCTCCCAAATGCTGGGATTAAAGGTGTGCCTCACCACCGCCCAGCCATGTTTTCTTTTAAAATAAGAAAGTTCCCCAACCATGAGGATCTGAGTTCCATCCCAGCCCTCACTACAGTGCCAGAAGAGAAAGCATGTGTTTGCTCTCCTACGGCTGTAAGGTGGAGACAATTGAGGGCCTGGAGCTAGCCAGCCTCAGCCTCGTGGAATCCATTTGTAAAATAAGGTGGCAAGAGGCAGTCTAATGACTCAGCTGTAAAGGAGCCTTCTGCCAAGGCTGCCCAGCTTGATAAACTGAGTTCGTTTCCCAGGGCTCATTGTTGGAGAAAAAAATAAAAATAATAATAAAAAAAAAAACAAAAACAGTTATCTTCTGATCCCCATGAGTAAGGAAGGAACCCACCTACAGAGAGAGAGAGAGAGAGAGAGACAGAGACAGAGACAGAGAGAGACAGAGAGAGAGACAGAGAGAGAAAGAGAGAGAGAGAGAGGAGGGGAAAGGAGGGAGCAGAGAGGATGAGAGAGAGTAAATACTGTATAATATGATTTTAAAAAAATTCTAAAACCAAAGTAAGGCAGATTGTAACTGCGTAAGACACACAGCCTCCACCTACAGCCTTTACCTACAACCTCCACCTACAGCCTTCAACTACAGCCTCCACAAACACCCTCCACGTACACCCTCCACCTACAGCCTTCAACTACAGACTCCACATACAGCTTCCACCTATAGCCTGCACCTACAGCCTCCACCTGAAGCCTGAACCCACAGCCTTTACCTACAGTTTCCACCTACAGACTCCAACTACAGCCTCCATCTATAGCCTCCATCTACAGCCTCCACCTACAGACTCTACCTAAAGACTCCACCTATAGCCTGCACCTACAGCCTCCACCTGCAGCCTAAACCCACAGTCTTTACCTACAGTTTCCACCTATAGCCACCATCTACAGCCTTTACCTACACCCTTTATCTACAGCCTCCACCTACAGCTTCCACCTACAGGCTCCATCTTCAGCCTCCACCTACAGCCTTTACCTATAGCCTCCACCTATAGCCTCCACCTACAGCCACCACCTACAGTCTTTATGGACAACCTTCACCTACACCCTTTACCTGTAGCCTCCACCTATAGCCTTTACCTATAGCCTCCACCTACAGCTTACACCTACAGCCTGAACCTACAGTCTCCACCTACAGCCTCCACCTACATCCTTTACCTATAGCATCCACCTATTATCTTTACCTATAGCCTCCACCTACAGCCTCCACCTACAGCCTCCATCTACAGCCTTTACCTACAGCCTCCACCTACAGCCTCCACCTACAGCCTTTACCTACAGCCTCCACCTACAGCCTCCACCTACAGCCTCCACGTGCAGCCTCTACTTATAGCCTCTACAAACATGTTTTACCTACAGCCTCCACCTACATCCTTTACCTATAACCTCCACCTATAGCCTTTCCCTATAGCCTCCACCTATAGCTTCCACCTACAGCCTCCACCTACAGCCTGAACCTACAGCCTCCACCTATGGCCTTTATCTACAGCCTTTACCTATAGCCTGAACCTACAGCCTTTATCTACAGCCTCCACCTATAGCCTGCACCTACAGCCTCAACCTACATCCTTTCCCTGTAGCCTCCACCTATAGCCTTTCCCTATAGCCTCCACCTATAGCTTCTACCTACAGTCTCCACCTAAAGCCTGAACCTACAGCCTCCACCTATGGCCTTTATCTACAGCCTTTACCTACAGCCTCCACCTATAGCCTGAACCTACAGCCTTTATCTACAGCCTCCACCTATAGCCTGCACCTACAGCCTCAACCTACAGCCTTTCCCTGCAGCCTCCACCTATAGCCTTTACCTATAGCCTCCACCTATAATCTTTACCTACACCCTTTATCTACAGCCTCCACCTACAGCCTTTATCTAGAGCCTCCACCTACAAGCTGCACTTACAGCCTCTACCTGCAGCCTGAACTTACAGCCTTCACCTACAACCTCCGCCTACAGCTTCTACTTATAGCCTCCACCTACAGCCTGCACCTACAGCCTCCACCTACAGCCTGCACCTACAGCCTCTTCCTATAGCCTGCACTTGCAGCCTCCACCTACAGCTTCCACCTATAACCTGCACCTACAGCCTCCACCTGCAGCCTAAACCCACAGTCTTTACCTACAGTTTCCACCTTCAGCCTCCACCTATAGTCACCATCTACAGCCTTTACCTACAGCCTCTACCTACAGCCTTTATTACAGCCTCCACCTACAGCTTCCACCTACAGGCTCCATCTTCGGCCTCCACCTACAGCCACCACCTACAATCTTTATGGACAACCTCCTACATCCTTTACCTATAGCCTCCACCTATAGCCTTTACCTATAGCTTCCACCTACAGCCTACACCTACAGCCTCCACCTACAGCCTCCACCTACAGCCTTTACCTATAGCCTCCACCTATAGCCTTTACCTATAGCCTCTACCTACAGCCTCCACCTACAGCCTTTATCTACAGCCTCCACCTACAGCCTCCATGTGCAGCCTCTACTTATAGCCTCTACAAACATGTTTTACCTATAGCCTCCACCTACATACTTTACCTACAGCCTCCACCTACATCCTTTACCTATAGCCTCCACCTATAGCCTTTCCCTATAGCCTCCACCTACAGCCTTCACCTACAGCCTCCACTTACAGCCTCCACCTATAGCCTTTACCTACATCCTCTACCTACAGCCTCCACTTACAGCCTCTACCTACAGCCTCCACCTTCAAGCCTCCACCCACAGCCACAACCCACAGCCTCCACAGACCATCCACACACGTGTCTCACACACATACACTATGTATGTACATGCACATGAAAAGGTGATGATGAGCTTTGTGACAATGACAGGAACACAAAGGAGCAAATTGGATGCTTGGTCCATTGGATGAATGTTCTAGATGCTCCGCTTAGCTCTGGGCTTCATGAACTGTGAGAGTGACCCTTTCCTAGGATTCACACAACTATGTGTCTTCTTTAAAATTATACAGATGGGTTCTTTGCAACCACTTCATCTTCTTTATTTTTCTTTTTAAATGATACTTTTATATTCACCATTTAAGCAGTTTGCGCTTTATCCTATTGCCCCTAACATTGCCAGTTTTTAAGTGCTTACTACATCAAACACTAATTTATGTCATCTAAGTGCTCAAAACCATACAACTATGTGAGGAGTCTGCTTATTCACTACACCTCACAAATGAGGAAAAACTAAGGGTGTGCACTGTACCCAGGGTTTTCGGCTGAGAGACAGAAAGACAAGATTAGAACAGGTTCTTTTTCCCCGGATCCATATATATTAATTTCTATGATTAAACATTTTCCTGACCAGTTTGGCTATTTCTTTTTCCTAAATCAAACAGAAGCAATGTATTGTTCTAATATGTATATCTTCTTCCAGCAATACAGTCTCTTACCTTGCAGCATTTTGCTAAGGATTTGAAAGGACCAGAAACAGGACAGGAGGGGTTAGGAGAGAGAGAGAGAGAGAGAGAGAGAGAGAGAGAGAGAGAGAGAGAGAGAGAGAGAGAGAGGTGCAAAGAAAACAGGAGAACATGATGGCGAACACAGGCATGATTAGGTTGCTTGCTTCTATCAAAACCTTCTGCTGCAGCCAACAGCACCCATTCCCCATTCCCAGCTTCCTGTTGGGGTGAGGCTGGGAGGTGAACCACAATACATTTCTAATTTTCTGCATGGATGCCTTAGTTACTATTAAGATATTGTCAAAGGGAAGTAATTTCAAAGAAGTGAAGCTAGTCTGATTAAGAAGTTCGATTAAGATTGGCTTTTGAGAAAATATTAAAAGCTTGCATGGGGGATAGAAAAAAAAGAAAGAAAGAAAAGATTAAGATGGGAAGCTGTTAAAGCGACTCTCTGGTATCACAGTAGCAGAAGACACAGACTCTGCAGCACAGCACAAAGCACTTCTATCCACAGCACCTTTCGTGATAGCAATCACAACAAGTATGCTCTGTCACCCTGTTCAAGGCCACACACATCCTGGTAGCTCTGATCCTAATAAGTTTTGTGTTTCAGTTCAGAGCCTGGAGCTCCTCCATTTAATCATTCCAGCCACCCCACCTTCTTTTATTGGGCTCTTGCTTAAATTCTAATTACAACACAAGGTGTCTAGCCTAGTCCTGCCCCTTGAGATCTAGAAGTAACTGTGACTTACAGATTTGCTGAGACCAGAGTAACCACCTGTGATGTGGCTAATCACGTTTGTTGACTTGACAGAATCTAGAATCACTTGAGAAAATCTGTGGATGTGCCTGTTAGAGAACTTCCATAGGTCTGAGTGAGTTAAAAAGACTCACCTCAAATTTGGGTGGCACAATTCGATGGGTTGGGGTCCTTGGCTAAATGAAAAGGAAAAAGTCAGCTCAACACCAGCATTCAAATCTCTCCTTCCTAACTGTGAATACAATGTGGCCAGCTGGTTCAATCTCCCACCAAGAAGCCTTCCCCAATATGACAGTGTGTAGCCCAGATCTGTAAACCAAACTATAACCCTCTCTAACCATACAACAAAGCAATTCTGTTCTTAGTTCCTTGAGAGAAATGGAACTCTTTTCCATTTTCCTTCCTACAAAAGAGCTGTTGCAAAATCATATAAGGTTCCTTTATATGTGGGCAATGCACTGAATCATAGTGATCATGGGACCTTATGACAACTTAGGAGCTATTACAATTCTCACTAAAGATGTCTACCAAAGCATCTTTCAGAATAGGCCAAAAGTGGAAACAACCCAAACACCCATCAGTATTTGCATACCTAAGCAAAATGTGACTTCCCCACTTGGAATACGAGTTGTTAAGCACACCATGAATGAGCCTTTAAACTTATTAGGTTTAGTGGAAGAAGCTAGACATGAATGACTGCAAATATCATATTATTTACATAGAACTTCCGGCAAAGCAAACTTATAGGAAGAAAGCAGATCTTGTGGTCATCAGGGACCAGGGTTGGAGGAGGTGAGAGTCTAGAGAGACCCAGGAGAGCTGTTTATGTTGACAAAGATGCTCGCCAGCTGTATTGCGGTGCTGGCTGCATTGCTCTGTAAATTTCCTAAAAGTCATGGAGTCGAGCAACTATAATATGCAAGTTTTATGATATGTAAATTGTACCTCAATAAAGCTATTTAAAAAAGAGTTTCATGAGACATATTAAAAAGGCCAGCAGGACTAGCCTCTGATTGCCATCACACACATATTGGTGATAAATACAAAAGAAAATCTGTGGATGTAATTATCATCCTCTTTTTTTCATTTTATGTTTGTCCCAAATTACATTAATGTACACTATCCCATGGGTGGAAAAGATACCATGCTAACAGATGGCCCAAATTTTCTAATTTGAGAACAATCCCCTCCTGTGGGATTTTCAGTTTCCTGCGAAAGCTTCCACAGTTAATTCTAGAAGACCATGTGGTTGTCTCATTGGGCTTGTAAACTGAACTCTGAGCCAGAATTTTCTCATAGGCTCAACTGCATTCATTTCATCAGTCAACTCCCTCCATTGTATGCCTGCAAGAGTTTTAGATGACATTACATCACTGCGGTGAATAGACCTGAGAGGTCAGGGTTTTCATAGCCTCTCTGGAAATTAACAATGAGCAATATAAGAAAATAGTACAAATAGAAGCTAATAATTTTAATTTCTATTCCCATTTTGGCTGAGAATAACATGACGTGGTATATCACAACCACCACACAGTTTCATGAGGCAGCCTGCAAAGCAAACAATAAACACATTATATTTTAATATAGTAACACCATCTATAACAACTGAAGAAGCTTCTCCAATGAAGGTTGAAAAATGTCCTAATTTGCGGGTATTATTTATATGTCATTAGAAGTCAATTAATACTATATCCATTTAGCAGGTAACTGTAGTAGATTCTCCCTTAGGGCCTATGATTATTTTAGCGATAGATTCTTGACCCTTGTAAAGGTACCAGGTAAGACTTTCAACTTGTGGAGTAGGCCTTAAATCTAGTAAGAAAGTGATTAGTTATGACATTTAAGTCACTATTATACAGGCGGGTATGACTGGCTAGGCTGGCCTTACTGTAGTTCACCTCGTTGACATCTGAGTAAGATTGGTGACTTTTTTTCCTTCTCCAGGTACCATGCATAAGCACCTTCCAGTCCAGCGAGCAGGAATAACACTTGCAGGTGAGCACCAGCTTGACTTTTCCATGTTCTGTGATGCAACTACGTGGTGTTTTCATCAGTAAGAAGACCTTCAGGTTTTAGAGAGTAACAGAGAGCATCTGTATCACACCCTCGTACCCTAAGGCTCAGAGATCGTGGCAAAGAACGAAAATGAGCCAAAGGCAGCAGATGGCAATAGGAGAACAGTGTTTTTCAGACGCAGCAGGATAGCTGCCCATGGGAGCTCATAGAAGTTGTGACAGCATGCACAAGACCAGCATAAGCTCAAGTCAGGTGAAATCTCAGCATGGAAAGGCATGAGCATAAAGTCCTACACCTAGCCAGATAACTATGGGGGGAAGGAGACTCGTTTCTCTGTAACTGGATAGCTTCTGAAGGGCTGGTTGATCAGGCTCCAGTATAGAAGACCATGCATTCAAGAGAGTACATGAGCAATGCCAATGTACTTGATGGGATATTTTTTTAAAAAAGAAGAAGAAGAAGAAAAAGGCCAAAGTTAGGGGGTCAGAGAAGAGAGGGATGAATCTGGGAGTAATGGGGAAAGGAAATAAACATGGTCAAAGTACAATATATGGAATGCCTAAAGAACTAACAACTGATTATTCCTCCACAATAAATGGAAAGCCAGTTTTCAGACTGACACACTTAAGACTTGGAATTCTGTTCGGAGATATAAATATGTGAGGTTGCTGCCCTTGGCCTTTAGTCTGTAGTTGTGACATGGTGTGTTTTTAGAACCAACTCTTACTTTGTCTTATTCCAGGAGAGTGTGCGTTAATATTTGTAAACACCATGCTAGTATACTCATGTTTCCATCAACTTACACCTATCCCTACCCTTTATTATGCATTTAAACACCAAGAATCAGAATTTACTGACCCTGGCTCAACCAGACCGAATAGTCATGCCTTACTCGTAGTCTGCCAGAAAACCAAGACCCTACCTACCTACAGAAGTTAGCACATGGGGGTCTGTCTGCTGTAAACGAGGTTACAGCATAGACTGTTCTCCCTAGTGACAACCCAGGAAACCAAACAAGAATCCCAACTATGAGTCCAAAAGGTCTGACAACTTCTCTCCTCTTTGTCTCTACTTTCAGCTTAGGAAAAAATTAAAACAACAACAACAAAAAAAACAAAAACAAAAAGCAAGTATGTTCTATTGCACAGAATGCCCTGTTGCTAGTTAGCCCAGCTGCAGCTTGCCTACACAGTCTCTATCTGTAACTAACCTGAGGCAACCTTTTTTTCTACTAGGAAGCTCTTTGCTTCCTCTGCTTCTTTTGATCTCTCAGCCAAAAGGCAAGTCGCCATTACTGCCCACTTTGCTGCTGCAGCTCCAGGTAACTTTGCTTTTCTGAGTCTGTCTTATTTCCATTGCACATACTGCAGTTGAGCCTCTGACATACCATACCAACAAGGGGGAGGCTTCTGAGGTCTAAATTGAAGATACAGGATACACATGGAAAACTGGGTCAATCTTGGCTTCCTGACAAACAACTCTTAGCTTCGTTATGCTGAGATATTCAGTAGGCCCCTGAGATTTAAGGCCTGACAGAATGCACCAGAATGAAACTTCCTAAGTCCCATGGAGCTGATCAATCTCTCTTTTTCATCAGATCTTCTAAGAAGTAGGAGTCTGGGTTTCTCATAAAACCAGAAGCCTAGATATAAAAATTAGTTTAACATAAATATAATAACTATAACTATAACAGGATTCTTTGGGAAGCTGAAAAATCCTCCCAGTGATGTGGATTGGTTTGGTTTGGTTTGGTTTGGTTTGGTTTGGTTTGGTTTTGTGATTTTCTTATAATGATCATTCCCTTTGACCTAGGAACTTCTCCCAGAACCGACTGATTCTGAGCCTGAGCAATACTCCCTTTAAAGGAGGTGGGGACATCCTAAGCTTGAGTGGAGGGTATATTTTCTGCATCATCAAAGCCTGATGCTCTGCACATATGGCCCATCCCTCTGTCTCTTGGCCATACTTTAGCCCTGTGCACAAAAGGAAGAATTAAGCTGATGGCTTCCCAATTGTATTCTACTCCTTCCAGATGCCCTTAGCAACACTCTCCTCAGAGTGGAGCCACCACTGTGGCCACTGATTTGGGGAGTATTGTTTTCAACCTCCAAGTTCTATAGGACCATGAGTAGGTGAAAGAGAAACGTGATCTTGCCCTTATCAGCACAGTAAGGCAAGAGGAACAACTGTAAGTTGGAGGAAGCTGGGGTTTGAGACCGAGCCCAACTCAGAAAATGGTGAGGACAGGACAACACTTAGAGCAATGTAGAAGCTGAGGGGTTTGTGGCTTGAATTAAAGTAAGATTAAAGGTCTTAATACCTAACTGACCCAGAAAGTTGTGCTGACACAGGGCTAAATGGACCAACGTCTGGATCAGAAGCAGGACTCAGAGAAGTGTATCTGAAGTTGGATCTGGGAAGCAAGGTATTCTCAAGGTGACTTCATCGTCCCTTCTCTTCCTGTGTCCTGTGCTCAACTGTGCAACCACCCCATTGTTTGTGCAGCCAAGGGTATACCAGTCTTCTTGAGGAATGTAGCCAGAGTCCAGGCAGCCAAGGGCATTCCATTCTTCTCCAGTGTCAGGCCCAGAAGAAGTGGGTTGTGTGTTAGAACAGAATCTGGCAGTGAGCTTCATGAACCGCAGCTATAGGCCATTGTGCAAGTTGTTTTTCTTTGTTTAAACTGTTCAAACTCTGTTTCCTCATAAAGAACATGAGAACAGTAATATCTGATTATTGTTTTGTTAGTGGAGATAGTGCAAACAACAAGCCTGGCATAGATAGGTTGCTCCAACAAAGCATCTACTGCAGCCTGGGGATGTGGCTCAGTGGTAGGGCAGTTAGCTGGCATGTGTGAACCCAGGGCTAAGCTTCTACCTAACAAAGCAAAACCACACCACAACACATGTAACTGCTGCTGTACATCTGCTGCTGTGATTCCTCTGCTGATGAGTCCTGGTTTGTTGGTTGGTTTTTGAGACAGGGTTTCTCTGTGTAGCCCTAGCTGTCTGGGACCTCCCTCTGTAGACCAGGCTGTCCTAGAACTCAGACATCTGCATTCCTCTGCTTCTAGTGGGCTTCAATTAAGGGCATATGCCACACCCAACTGTGTCACACTTTTTTTTTGTTTTGTTTTTTTTGGTTTTTTTTGGGGGGTTTTTTGGTTTTTTTCCGAGACAGGGTTTCTCTGTATAGCCCTGGCTGTCCTGGAACTCACTTTGTAGACCAGGCTGGCTTCGAACTCAGAAATCTGCCTGCCTCTGCCTCCCAAGTGCTGGGATTAAAGGCATGTGCCACTACTGCCTGGCTTGTGTCACACTTCTTAATAGTGCTACTTCTACCTAAATCAGTGTGACAGTTTGAACATTTATGTAGCTGAAAGAATTCTAAGATGCTCACATGCACACTTCATTTCAAAGCATGCTCTGGCCCTAACAGGAAGAATGATAATGACCCCCAGTGGGTCTTTTCCATTTCTAATTCCACTCATTCTATGGTCCTGCGATTACTATAGCCAACTAATCAACTAAACATAATTATGCACAATTCCAAACATATTATGAAGTAATAAGGCCTTTATTTTTCATTGTGCCCTGAATGCTTGTATCATTAGAGATGTAGAAACAAAATTTAATTTGGGCTCACCGAATGGAAAGTCAGAGGAGTGAAATGGAAGACAAAGACGCCTAGAATTTTCCTTTTTCAGCTTGAAGTAGAAAAACAGCTGAGCCCAATTTTTACTGAGTTCAAAGACCCTCACACCTGCCTGATCACATGCCAGCCGTGCCCTTCCTGCCTGAGGACTCTAGTTGATCCTGAGTCCTTGGAGAGCACACACAGGTTAGGCTTCTGTGATGGAATGAAAATGATCATACAGGAAGCTCTGGGTTCAAGATCCCCTCACAAAGAGGAGGAGATAGATGCTATTTATCAGTACTTTTGGAAGAACTGATCACACCTTTGCCCAGATCCCCTGGACATGCTCTGATTGCCACCCCCACCCCACCCCCCAGCCTGGCATATGTATCTAAAGCCACTGTTCAGACTTAGAAGTCAAAGTACGGAAATAATGCCTTAAGTATATTAATGAAACACAAGGAAGAACACAGGTTTTATATAGTCCTGATAAAGTCAGTGACCTACCATTAGGGGAAATAATAAATGCACCACATCCTATAATCTATAAAATAAGCAGCTAGGATGAATCATTCTTATCTAAGGATGAAAGGCAGTGTGGTTCACATATGAGCCACATGGAACTGAGTTATGCATCTTATCCAACACCCTCGATCTATACCCCCTGTGGAACAGCTGCCAGTATATGCTTTGTGGCAAAAACCAAACAGAACAATAAAGGCTTTCACTAGGAGAAAAGGGCAGAAAATCTCACCGCTGGTTTGGAAATTATTTTAACAATTCTTTCCTGAATAAGAAACTAAAATATGATAATGTCAAACTCTGTCTCTGAAAATGAACAAAACCATAAGTCATTTGAAATTCTGGATGCACCATATCCCACTGTTTCCTCTGCAACCTGCTCTAATTTTAATCAGCACAACACAAGACTACCCTGTGTCGTCCCAGGTATCTTTCTGTATTTGTTATTTAAATATCCTTGGAGAGCAATGAGCACAGCTTCAAGTTCATGGCTCTCTAGATAAAACCACATATGAATGTGGATTCCAAATTTTGTCGCTTCTATTTTACCCTATACGAATATACATTAAATCCTAACTGACTTTACGAGAGTGCTGTTATGAATAAGACAGAACAATTACAAGTATGCAAGCCGGCTAGCTGAAGCTGGCCTTTTCAGGCTCCAGGAAGGAATCGGCTTTTTTTTTTTTCTCTCGCTTTTATGTTTTTTTCTTTTTTTCTTTTTTTTTCCTATGTTTTGGAGATTATAAGAAAAATGTTGAGTTTAGCATCAAGGATAGATTACCCTTAAAAGGAACATTTATCAGAGAAAATATTAATTGGCTGCTAGAAAGCAGCCACAAGAAGAAAGGGAAATAAATGAAATGAGACATTAAAGCCAGAAAATGCAGCTAAGGAAGATCGGAATTTCCTTTCATACAAGTGGGAGCTTGCATGCATGTGTTCATTTCTCCCAAATATCTAAGATGTTTAGATGAGCAACAGCATGTCAAGAGTTTGCCAGGCCTGCTGTGAGACCTTTTCACCCTGTATCCTTCTGACATAATGTTGCAATTCTGCCCTGAAGGTGATGGATACAGATGTGTGGAGAGTATAATCCCTACATATGTGTGAACTGGCTGAGGGTATGTGGACAGAAGTAAGGGGCATGAAAAATGGCACAGCAGGTTCCTGCCAGGGCAATGGTTGGGTAGGAGAATCTCTGAAGGATAAAGCAAAGACAGACATGGGTAGCAGCAATCCTTCCTACCTCCTAAATTCTCAACTGTTGCCTAACAAAGCTCCAACAGAAAGTCAAGGAACAACAGAAAGGATCCAAGAACTGGACACAATGGAAGCAATACTTCATTTACTCTCTCTCTCTTTCCCCAAATCCTCTCTCCTACATTCTATTCTGCTCTCTTCACTCTGATCAAACAAGGAAAGCTGAGAATGTTGGAAACATACAAAATGCTTTCATCTTGCTAACTCTTCATTACATTTTGCAGCACTGCTTATCTCAATTTGCAGACTTTGATATCCATAGGTCTCATCATTAGTATAAACATCAATATTAAAAATAATAATAGCCAAGGTTTGCTGAAGAGTTATTATATGTCAGGTACTCTTCTTGTGGCCCTTCACATTTATTATTATTAGTAGTAGTAGTATCATTATCATCATCATTGCCACGATCTAACTGTTGGTACCTACCCCCAGATAAAGTTCTTAGGGCAAAATTATAATCCCCAAAGTAATGATATTCAAAAAAATACATCTGGGAGATGATTCATTTGTATATAAAATATCTTAGGGTTTCTTTTGTCCTGTTGATGTGATAAATAAAGCACTTTAGTAAAAGCAACTTATGGAAAATGGGTCTGTTTCTATTTGAGCATATAATCAGCCATGGCAGGGAAGTCAAAGCATCAGGAGCTTGAAGCATCTGGTCACATTACATCCACAATCAGAAAGCAGAGAAGCCATCAAGGCTTGCTATTGCTCAACTCCATTTCTCTAACTACACAGTTCAGTAGGTCAGTCAAGGAATGGCTCCACCCACAGTAGGCATGACTTTCACCTCCGTCATGACAATACCACACAGATATTCCTAGAGGCCACTTTATCAAGCAATTCTAAGTTCTGTTCAGTTAATAACTAAAGTAAGCATCATGAGAAGAAACTGGAGGGCTGAAGACATCGTCTTCTTTCTTCCTCCTGAGATAACAATGAGAAGGTACCAATAGTGAACCAAGAAGGAACATTCTTACCAGATACTGAATCTGATTTTAAGTTGGTCTTGTACTTTCCAACATCCCGAACTATGAGCAATAAAATTCTGTTATTTATAACCCATCTACTCTGATATTTTGTTGCAGCTGCCCAAACCAATTAACAAAAATACCACCTCCATTTTATAGGAGAAAAAACTGAAGGTTAGACATTCAAAGTATCCAGTCCAACTGAGTACCTCTTAAGGAGGCGGGGGGGGGGGGGAGCAAAGATTCTAACCCTAATTTTCTGACTCCATGGAGTATCTTTGCATCTCTGGCTGTATTATCAACATCCCTACCCTTTCTCTTCATCGAACTTAATAGCCTGTCATGACATTAATGAGTATGGCTGTATAAAGCCCTTAGATGGCGATGACAATGTCAGGTGCTCTATTGATTTCTCTGCCCTTCTCTTTCCCCCATTATCAATAGGAGCTTATAATAGGGTCTAGACTAAGTGTCTTGTTCAATTGCTAACTATTAGGAGCACATACCAGTAAAAACAAGGATTTGGAACAAGTCCAAGAGCATAGTCATCTCTAAGAGCTATCAATGAATAAAGGAGCCAGTCCGTGCTAAGCCCTGGGCAAGAGGAATCTGTAAGTGGACCTATCCTTTCCCAGGGAACTCTTGGAGCATAAATTCACATGCCCAGTGCCTCCTACAACAAATGGATCATGATAATTTAGAAGTTTTCTGTATCTTAAGATACTATTAAGATCAAGGAGAAGCAAGACAAAACTGGGACAGAATATATACAATACACAGATCAGATAAGAAATTTGTATACAGAACATTTAAAGACTTCTTAAAATTAGAGCCAGCTGAGAGGGTAAAGGTGATTGACATCTGATGATGCAATACTGAAGACCAGACTCTCTCCCTGGAACCCACGTAAAGGTGGAGGTGATAGCCAACTCTACAAGGTTCTCCTCTGACCTCTACTCTTACATTTTGCCATATGCATACACATGTAAACACCATACACATAGTAAATAATAAGACAAGTTATTATAAATTAGTAATAAGTGGCAAATATCCTAGTTAATTTTCAATGGGAATAAAGCAAAAAATAATGCACTAAAGATGACAAGAGCCCTGAGAATATAGCTCAGTATCAGCACTCTTGACCTCCATGCTTGAAGCCCTCGGGGTTCAATCCTTCACATTGCTAATAAGAACATGTTGGGTGTGGGGTGTGTGTGTGTGTCAGTGTGTGTCTGTATGTGTATATTTGTGTGTATGTCTGTTTATGTGTCTGTGTGTGTGTGTGTGTCAGTGTGTCTGTGTGTGTATATTTGTGTGTATGTCTGTTTATGTGTCTGTGTGTGTCTGTCTGTATGTGTCTGTGTCTGTGTGTATCTGCCTGTGTGTGTGTCTGTATGGGTGTCTGTGTGTGTGTGTATGTGTGTGTCTGTGTGTGTCTGTTGGTGTAGGTGTGTGTTTGTGTATGTATGTGTCTGTGTGTATATTTGTGTGTGTCTGTGTGTATATTTGTGTGTGTGTCTGCTTATGTGTCTGTGTGTGTCTGTGTGTATCTGTCTCTGTGTGTGTCTGTATATGTATCTGTTTGTGTGTACATGTGTGTGTCAGTGTGTGTGTGTCTGTGTGTATATATTTGCATGTGTGTCTGTGTGTATATGTGTGTGTAAGTCTCTGTGTGTGTGTGTCTGTCTGTATTTGTCTGTGTCTGTGTATATCTGTCTGTGTGTATCTGCCTCTGTCTGTGTGTTTGTATATGTGTCTGTGTGTGTGCATGTGTGTGTCAGTGTGTGTCTATGTGTCTGTGTGTGTGTATTTGTGTGTATGTCTATATCTCTCTGTGTGTCTGTGTGTGTGTGTGTATCTGTCTCTGTGTATATCTGTATATGTATGTCTGTGTGTGTATCTGTCTGTGTGTGTGTCTGTATATGTATGTCTGTGTGTGTGTGTTTGTGTGTGTGTCTGTTTCTGTGTGTGTTCGTGTATGTGTTTTGATGTTACTAGTCATTATGAAAACAAACAGTAAAATACTACTGATTCCTAACCAGAAAAAAAACCAACTAAGAAATACTGAGATTCCAAGAACTGACAAAGGAGAAAGAAAGCACATTGTTCTACAAAGAATTATATAAAAATACATAAAACAATTTTACAGATAGCAACCCCAAACTACATACAAGTAAATGTTTATTAACATTTCATTGTAGTTTTTCTTCTGAACATATTTTTTATCTAAAATCCTCATTATAAATAAAAAGTTGTCTGAAAAAATATATATACAAATCAAGATTCTACATTATTCAGAAATGAATGTCAGCACTGGTAGCATGGTATATATGTCACTACACATCACATTGTGACTAATACTCTCTTAGTTTCAAAGAAACATTCAGGCTTTTTTTTTAACATGCACAAGTGAAATAAAAAGCGATTGTGAGGCTGGAGCAATGGGTAGAAAGGCAAGCACTTGATGCTCTTGCAGAGTACCTGCATTCAGTTCCCAGTACCCTTGTAGGTCACAACGACCTATAGCTCCAGGGAATCCAACACCCTGTTCTGGCCTCCACAGGCACTAGGTATGAGTATGGTGCACCAGCATACCCTCCACACTTGCAGGCACTCACACCTATACATAGAATAGAAATAAACCAATCTTTTTTTTTTTTAAGCAATGTGTTCAAGTATCATACTCCTGTCAAGGAAGATCAGAATAAGCAAGTCATGGAAAAGACAAAACTAAACAGGAGTAACTGAGTTAATTTACCTGTAAAGCCCTTCTTTCCCACAGTTTGAATGCAATAGGTGCTGGCTTCTACTGTGATTTTTTTTTTTTTAATCATTTATCCTTTACCTGGCTTTGCTCTGTGATTCTGTTCCTACATTCTTTGATACTTGGGAACCAGCTTGATATCTGGAAGAAATGTAAAGGGCAGGTGAATCTCCTTCTCCCATAGTAAAAGAAAAGGATGCTTCGGAATTCATGAAGGTACAAGACTGAGTGTTCGATTTACGCTCCTGCTTCACATTGCCAGCTAGACAGACATGAAAAGGCCAAAATAAACAAGTACATTTGACACATTAAAATAAATTCAATATACATTCAAAGGGATCAAGTGAAATCCATAGCTTCATTAAATTTTTTTAAACAATCATTGATTATAATTAAATAAATAAAATAGGTTTTCTTCTTTTAGATTAATTTACTATTTTAGAATATATAGAAAACATTAGAGGTCTCTTTTTAAGTATTTTTTGCTTTGCATTTCTGATGAAAATATATAAATTTCAGGGCACACAGTAATGCACACCTCTAATTGCGGATGTCAGGAGAAGGCAGAGATGGGTTCAAGGCCAGTCTGGTCTATGTAGGAAGTTCTAAGGCAACCAGGGCTACATAGCAAGAACTTTTCTCAAAAGAAAAAAAAAACTAAACAAAAAGTACAACAAAAACCTCCTTCATGGTCACGTTAACAAGATTTCACTGTTACACAATTATACTCATTTGTTTGTATATTTTTGGCTACTTTAGTGCTATAATAGCAGAATTAAAATTAAGTATCTGCTTCTGTTAATCATTACTGCCAGAGGAACCCAAATTATGTAAAACTTTGATTATGATAATTATAATCAGTGATTTTGCTGGAAGTAAGGGAAAATGGGGATTATGAAAGAAGCATACAATTTATAAATTATGGATGTCTTTATTATTGACCCATAAATCTTTGACTCATCAGCTGAACATCCAGCCATTTGTGAAAATAATACAATCAATCAGCTTTGATATGTTGTGTCAACTTTAAGTCATCTGAAATCCTGGCTTTATAGTTTTTCCATTTTGCATTATGAAGCACTGCTTTTCAAGTAGAAAGTTAACAACAACATAGCTCATTCAATGAATTATTATTTGATTTATACCTTAGGAATAATTAGACACATGGTGTCTAGGTCACCTTATACTTCTGCCATGGGCTTTGTACATGTCAAGGAAAAAGGAGCCCCCACGGACATGTAGCCCATGAGACCAGCTTCTTTACAGTAAGAATCCCTACATTGGAATTTGTGGACCATTCTAGTGCTTTCTTTGTCAGGACAGGATTTTGATTTCTCTAATGAATTATAAACTGAGAGCGTGCCTCTTCACTCTTCCATAAGTGTCCAGGTCTGAGTTCTGGATATTTGTTGAGTGATGGTAGAATTGGGGCTGAGGAAATATTGCTTGGTTTTTCTTCTTTTAAACTTTATAAGCCAAGTAAAATAATAAACTTCTGCAAGTTAAATACAGGAATTACTGATTGTGGATATCCATAGAGGTCCCCATCCAGAATGGAGACAATTGACTATTATTCTGCATAGCATCCCAGTTTATGTATCTCTTCCTTCTGCTTCTTCAGTAGAAGGCCAGATTTCTTCAGGCATAAGACATCAAGGCAATTAGAATGAGTCTAGGGAGATACACTTTTATTTTTCTAACAGCTGTTCTCTTGTCCTTTATTTTTTAATTTACTTAATATACAATATATTTTGACTTTCTTTTCCCTCTCCCAACTCTTCTAAGGTCCTCCCTACTGCCCTACACACCCATCTTCATGTCTTCATGTTCATTCTCTCTGTCTCTCTGTCTCTCTCTCTCTGTAAGACAATAAAAATCAAAGCAAACAACCCAATAAGACAAAAATATCAAAACAAAAACCATACACACAATAAAAACAGAGTCTATTTTCTGCTGGGCAACTACTCCCGGTCACTGATCTTGCCCCACAATATGATTGATATGCCCAGTGACACTCCATTAGAAAAAAATTGATTTTCCCTTTCTCAGCAGATATCAAGTGCAAACACTTTATTGGTTAGGGGTAGGACTTTGTGCCCATTTCCCCTTTGCCATGCTGAGAGTTTTGTCCAGTTTGAACTTGTATAGATCTTATGCATGCTATCACACTCTCTGAGATCATATTATGTATCAGCTCTGTTGGGTCTAGAAGACAATGTCTCCTCCTACATCTCTGGCTCCTAGAATCTTCCTGCCTTCTCTTTCACATAAGCCCTTTTTCCTTGAGAAGACAATCCATTCAGAGCTGAGTGCTTCAAAGTGTCTTACTCTGCAAACTATCCAATTGTGGGGTTCTCTGCTAATTTTCAACTTCTGCACTAAGAAGATTTTCTGATGAGGGTTGAGCAAGGCAGTGATCTATGTTTTTATCTGTGAGTCATCAGGAGCCATTTTATTGATATGTTCCTTTAGCAGAATAATAGTACTAGGTTTTCCCCCTAGGGCCTATAACTTCTCTACTCTCAGGTTCTTGGCACTTTAGTAGTATCCCGTATGGATTAAATCTCAGGGAGTGGGCTTCAAATCCACTCAAAGACCGCTTGCTTACTGCCATACCATTTCTCTCAGTGCTGTGCCATATCTCTGGCAGGCAGGTCACTGTTGTAGGTCACAGGATCTATGACTGGGTGATAGTAATGATCACTTTTCTCCTCAGATAGTGTGCATAGCATGAGCCAGAATCATGAATGTTAGTCATTTGTAGTAAAGCTTCTAGTTGAGAACCAACTCCATTTCTCCATGTTCAGTGACATAAGTAAGCAATGTCTTCAGCCATAAGGCCCTCTTTGTCATCTGGTTGTCAATACCAACCAATAACCTTGGCCATAGCATGTTACATTTGAGGTAGCTAAGGGCACCCCCTTTATCTCACCATTCTTAATTACAAAAAGCCTTAAAAATCAGAAACTTGTTCTTTCTTTTGACTTAGTCTACCATTAAATTCATAGGTTATTTTCAACCTATTAATTTCTCTTTTTTTTTTCCAATTAGATGGAGAAAAGCAGAACTGGATAGATGGCTCAGCATATCCAAGTGTCTGTAGCATTAGTCTGGCAACCTGTGTTTGGTCTCTGTGGCCCACACACAGTGGAACACAGTGATACACATATACAGTCTGATCATTCCTGGGGCAAGATGGGAGAGACAGGAGAATCACAGAAAATTTATGAATGGGCTAGCCCAAAATATTGACCACAGCAGAAACAAAAGAAAAACCCAGCCCCAACAAAGTGGAAAGCTACAACCACCTCCTACACTTTGTTCTCTGACCTCCACATGTCCAATAGGGCCCATGTGTGCCTGGGCATACACATACACACATACATATGCACAACTTTCACACTAATAATTAGCAAATAAGATATGGAAAACAGAAAGCTTTTGTCGGGTAATAAAAGCAACACAAAAATTTATTTTTCTTACATTGTATTATAAGTTTTTGTAGACTTCCCCCAGTTTTTTTTTCCAGATTGGCATAATCTGACCAAATATAAAACCCACTGTTTTTCACTGTTGCTCCCCACACAGCTAGATTTCTATTGTTCAGCCTTGCTCACCTTCTTTTCTTGAAGGGCAAGCAGTGAGTGGAATGGAGTGTATGTCTGACAGATTCATTACTATTCTAAATTACTGCAAACCTAATGGCAGTTCCTCCCCTAATCCTCCCATATGTGGGGATGGCCTCAAAACTTGGAAAGTCCTTTCAGAGTGTTCCTGTGACCCAACATGACTTCTGTCTGCAATGAGGTCATGGTTAACTTTTCGGGGAGAGAACATGAGTCCACTACGCAACCACTCCACACTCAAGAATGTAAAAACTAGGGCTGAGTCTGCAAGTGCCATGATCCACTGTTTCACTTAATGGCTTGCTTATTCCATCTTCTATGCGTGGATCTGTGGCCTTTTCCTGAACTCCAACAGCTTCCTACGTGTAAGAGCTAATGGTATTTCATAAAATATCTTAATCTCATTAGCTGAGACAAAAGGATGGACCATCTAGAGACTGCCATATCCAGGGATCCATCCCATAATTAGCCTCCAAACGATGACACCATTGCATACACTAGCAAGCGTTTGCTGAAAGGTCCCAGATATAGCTGACTCTTGTGAGACAATGCCGGGGCCTAGCAAACACAGAAGTGGATGCTCACAGTCAGCTATTGGATGGTTCACAGGGCCCCCAATGGAGGAGCTAGAGAAAGTATCCAAGGAGCTAAAGAGATCTGCAACCCTGTAGGTGCAACAACATTATGAACTAACAAGTACCCCGGAGCTCTTGACTCTAGCTGCATATGTATCAGAAGATGGCCTAGTAGGCCATCACTGGAAAGAGAGGCCCATTGGACAAGCAAACTTTATATGCCCCAGTACAGGGGAACGCCAGGGCCAAAAGGTGGGAATGGGTGAGTAGGGGAGTGGGGGGGAGGGTATGGGGACTTTTGGGATAGCATTGGAAATGTAATTGAGGGAAATACGTAATAAAAAAATAAAAAAAAAGAAAAGAAAAAACACACACACACACAAAAGAACATAACCTATACATCCTCTGAAACATTGTGTGGTTTAGAGAGAAATAGGGTAAATGCCTGAATCAAACTTATGGCCCTCAGTCTTCCAAGAATTGGTGAACAACCTAACCATTTCAGACTCACATAGAAATGAGCTTAAATTCTTGCTCATTGTAGTTTAAATGTGCTCATTACTTTGTGTCCCCTGTACTCATTTTTCCCATCTGTAAAATGACAATCATAATATTTGTTTTGGAAAATGACTCGGAGGATGAGACAGCATGATGGATGTGATAGGATCAGGTTCCTGATTGTGCATAGGCCACAGAAGAAAGCCCAGTCTGAAATCAGACTTTTACCTTAAATCTACACTCTGCAGTTAGATATACTCTGAGGCCCAAAATGTGCTTAGTTCAGTGTCTTAGTAATGTGTCTGTGGTGTACATGTGCATGAAGGTGTTCACACATGTCTGCAGAGGCCAGAAAAGACACCAGATATTCTCTATCACTACACTTTATCCTTTTAGGACAGCATCTCTCATGTTCCTGGAACAAGGCTGACAACCAGCAAGCTCCAGTAATCTTCTAGTCCCTGATCTTCATGGCTTTAGGCTTGCAGACACACATGGGTGTTCCTGGCTGTTTATGTGAGTTCTAGAAATTTGTACTGTACTCCTCAAGCTTGCTAGAGCCTATAGCTGCTGAGCCATCTCCCAGCAATTTTCTTCCTTTCAATTTTTGTATATGCGGCACAAACTATGAAACTCCTCTGTGTCCTCATCACTAAGGCGGGAGTGAGAACACTCCCTGTATTAGACAGAAGTTTTGAAAATTGTAAGGGGTCACACCGCCCCAGCCCTGAGAGCATTGCCTTTGGCACCTGGTATGCTATATACGTTTATATTACATTGTCAGCTATGTATTTATTGAAAATCTTTATTCCACCCGACCAGAACTGTTCTATTAAGTACATGCTGTAGAAGAATAACCAGAGTATTATCTCTGAAAATACGGGAAGTTTGTTCTAATTAAATCCACATTTCATTGGTCTCGCTTCTTGTAGCAGTAGATTTATAGTTAACTTTTTAAAAGCCAAAGTTTTGAATCTATGGTAACATGTTCTGCCTTGTTATTGTACATAAAGACCCCAATTATAGTACTCGGTTACTGCCTTCCAAAGTATTTTTGGTAACAGTTGAACAAAAAGCACTTCAACAAAACCACCATTGTTTTCTTTAGGTTCCAAGAAAGTTTAATTAAAACGCCAACATGATCAAGCAGGCTGAGAATGTTTTCTCATTATTTCAATTAAGAGTCAGTAAGATTTGATTAATATTATTCTGACTGCTCTGGGCTCTGGCAGCGCTGTATATTTTGATTTAGTTATTCATCTCTAGTATATTCTATTAATTATCTCTCTCTCTCCTTCTGCCTTTCTCTTCCTCAGTATAATACGTTGTTTTTTCAAATGGCCTTCAGAGCCTTTTCCTTAAAATAGTAAGAATTATTTCAATTCTACCGTTAATTTTAGTCAAAACTTTAAATACCATTTTGAGCTAATTCATATCTCAGATTCCTCTTACAAAAGAAATGTGTGATATTTTTTTAATGGAGCCTTTCCAGGCTTGATATAATTTACTATGTAATTCAGTGTCTACCAGAGAATTAAAGTGATTATTTATGTTTTCTGGACTCAGACAGTTAGGGAAACATTGGACTCTGCTGATTTTCAGAAACACACCATTGGAATGGTTTAGCAATGCTTTGTTGGTATGCAGAAAACATACTATGTATTAAAATAGGTGTGTGAGTTAATGTCAATAAAATGAGGAAAAGCTGTTTCATCATTCAGCGCTCACCTCAAAATTATAGAAACCCAGGCTGTGTTTAAAATAGTAAATAGACAGAAGTCTAAAATCCAAAGTTATGACTCCCAAAGAAAGAATAACTCATTCTTTTTTATATATGGAATATTAAATTCTCCTGGCTTAATATATAATTTTGAGTCAATGTGTGAAATGGTTTTCTTGGGGGAAAATGCCTAGTTAGTGCTCTCTTTCAGCCCAGTAATTGTGCTGGTATTTTAAAATATGTTATTACACCCAGAGGTTTAGGAAATGGTCATATGTCTTATAAAATGTGAATAAATGTGAGATAGAATTATGCTGCAATTTTTGTGAAAACTATAATTCTAAATTGAATGCCTCTTGTGTTTTTAAACCTCACCTGCATAAACATGAAAATAAAGCATGGGCTTTAAAGAGGAGGGCATCTGTAATTATAGCCCAGATTTCTTAGGCCATTAGTTTCATGCCTGTTTAAACACACACACACACACACACACACACACAGACACACACACTCCCACATCCTACATGTATATCATACCCCATATACGCCCATACAAATTACCGTTATGCCTCCACACACTACACATCACATTACACTGAATATGCACACACATATACCATACATACATCACAACACACACAGTCACACACACACACACACACACACACACATATATGTGTGTATATATATATATATATATATATATATATATATATTGTACACAAATACCACTCATATCACACCACACATATACGTGCCACACAGGCCACATATCTCATGCACACATGCATATTATATACCCATACCACATACATATCACACACACACACACACCATATACATCACATCACATATACACACACACCACAATTACTATACATACCAAACACATGCAGGAACATGCATACTTTTTTGGGTTCTCTTTGAAGAATACAGGCACCTGAGAAATTACAATAAAATGAATAGATAATAGCAAGCACACTTGCTTTTCTTTGCATTAATTTGTCTTTGCAAACATGTTTCCTTAGTTAAGAATTCAAAAGAAGATATAAAACATATCCACTGTTCCCCATATGCCCATGGCATCACAGCTGGAAACCATTGCACATGTTTTGTTTCATGCCCCTGAGTAGCAACTGAAGTTCAGAACAGCATTCTTGGCAGACCTCTTATACACAAAACACTTTTCAAATTCATTTACCACATACACAAAGTCAAAGAAGAAAGGGATTACTATGATTACAAATCATTATGATCTCGCATGATAAAAAGCAATCCTCTATCTTATCCAGCTCTTTCTTGATGGAGGAAAGAGAAGAATCCTAGATGATGGAGCACAGCTTCCAAAAGAGATATGAAAGATGAAAGCTCTCGAATGGCATTAGTGTCAAAAGAAATTCTTCCACTGGGGAATCAAAGGCAGCATCTGAATTCATATTCAGCAATACAGAGGAAAATGCCATGCGTATAACAATCTTGAGATCCCTGGATTTCAAAATGGATGGGAATCAGTCACTAACGGTGTTATAATCCAGTCTCGTTTACGATGCTCCGCAGCCTGTACCTCATGTTTCATCTCAAACATAAAACAAGAAAATATGGGTGATCACTTTTATGGGTGATGACAGACTTCAATGAAATAATTTACATAAAACATTTAGTTAGAGCTTGATATATAGGAGATGCTCCCCAAATGATAGCTTCTATTTCAAAACCAAATAGAAATACTTCTTCTGCCATCCAGGCGTATGGCTTTTTCTTTTTCAAACCCATACCTTAGCAGCTAATAAAATGAAAAGGCAAACTACAATCAGGGAGAAAATATTTACAAAACACACACCTAACATGGGATTAAGTTCAAGATGTACAAGAAACTAAAATATTACAACTCAATAGCCCGGAAATGAATAAGGCAAGTAAAAGATAAACACGGGTCCTAACTAGAAATTCTCAAAAGTCTTGCACACATCATGGGTAGTACCTGGAAAAATCGTCGGTACTACTCATCTGTGAGCATGAAAACATAGTGAGGTCTCACCACCTCAGACCTGTGGAAATGATTTTCTATGAATAAGATGGAAGTGGTTAGGGTGATCATCTAACATGCACACATCCCTGGGCTGTGTCCTAACACCACCTCAAACCAAATGAGGAAGCTCACACCTGCAGTGAAAATCAAAATCATCTTAGAACACATAGTTGTGTTCAAAGCCAACCTGGGGTGCATTATATCTTGCCTCAAAAAGACAATCCAACGCCATACACCAAAGGGACAAAGGAATTCTTCCATACTATAGGTGGTGATATACATCAGAAACGTGTAGAGGAAAATGGTATGAAGATTCCTTAACAAGCTACAATTACAACTACTATGTGATCTAGCAACCTCATTTACCCAGAGAACTAAAAACAAATTTGTTATTTGCAACAATATATATGACTTTAGAAGACGTGACAATAAGAGAAATAGTTTAGGCAAAGACAAATGTGATGGGGAGTTGTTTCCATGTGGAGTCTAAAACAATGAATCACAGAAGAAGAGATTATGATGTAAAGGCTAGGTTTGGAAAGGCTGGTGAATTATTGGTCAGAGTTCAGACTTTCAGATGGATAGGGGGAATAATCTATACAATGTTGAGGCCCATCACATGACAGAATGACTATAGTAAGCAAAATATATTATGATTTCAAAATAAGAAATTTCCAGACATTTCCCCGGAGAAAAGACAAGCAAGCAAGTTTATAGATATGCTAATTAGCTTCATTGATCATTCAACATTTCATATATATGTATATATACATTCATATCAAGTCATTGCATTGTACTTCATAAACATAGTTATCATTTATTAGATAAATTGCTATGAACTTAAACACAAACCTCATGTGCCTATAGGCAAAAAAATATTACCTTAAATTATCTCATCATTTTTATAATTTATTTAACTGAATTATAAAAATATATAGTAACTCTTTTGCTTTTACATTTATAATTATAAAAATTTCTCATTCAAAAATTGCTTATTCTAGTATTTATAAATTAAATTTTAAAAAACATATTTTGCCTACATTTAGGTCTAAACCACCATCGTAGGCATGGTGCCTGCAGAGGGCAGAAGAGGGTTTCAGAGTCCCTTAAACTTGAATTAGAGGTAGCTGTGAGCCATCACATGTGTGCTGGGAACTGAACCTATGTTCTCTGGAGAACAGCAAGTTCTCTTAACAGCAAAGCCACTTCTCTTTTCTTTTTCTTTCTTTATTTTTTCTTTTTGTTTTTCTTTTTGTTTTTTATTTTTGTGACAGGATCTCACTATGTAGCACAGGCTGGTCTCAAACTCACAGAGATCCACCTGCCTCTGCTTCCTCAGGACTGATATCGAAGGTGTGTACCATGACATTCCACTTCTAAATATCTTTTGAAATCAAATCTTTCTACTTTACATATGAAATTTATTTAACAAGAATATTATTACACTGTCATTTTTCCTTATCCAGGGATTAAGAAGAACAGATGAAAGTCATATAATTTAAACTTCTTTATACATTCTTCAATTTTATTTCTAAAATATAACTTACACTAACCATAAGCTCCTGAACACTCAGCAGTTACATTAAAAGTTAGAGTTGGCCATTTTGCAAAGAAAATAAAATGTTTAAACTTCAGAGTTACCTAGAATTTTAAAACAAAGAAAGATTTGAATTTAACAACAGCTTGAACATTACTGCATCTCATCTTTGTCCCTTTGTGATGCTGCATAGCTTTAGCTGCGCAAGCTGTATACAGGCTGCCTGAGTTCCTTTATCTAATCACAGCCTGCCAAGAACCTGTTTCGACACTCACCTGGGTTAATATGCATCTTATTGTTTTCCAGTTTCGAAAATGAATCTTTGGACAGAATCCATTATGCCTGTGTTGGTTTGCCTGAGCAATTGTTTCCCAAGTGCATATTAATTTTGTTATTATTGTTAGCTCTGCTTCCTGTAGGTGCTTGTGCCTTGAATCTCAGCCCAGTCCCTGAAGGAAGACAGTTATGACAAGCTGAAAAATAGATTTTAAGAGCCTCAAACTGGAATCCCAAGAGACCCCGACTGTCCTAGGAACATGTGTAGGTCACACAGTGAGAAATTCTGGAAATAATCCCTAAGATCCTCCAAAACTTTTTTAATTATCCATCATTTCCAACAGGCACTTCTATACCCAAAACCAAGAGGAATCTGTACTTTAGAATATGGCAAAACTATATGCTGAAACTCCATTGGAAAGTCAAGTGGGATATTACATCAGGGTTCTCTAAAGGACCAGAGCCCAATAGAATTGTCTTGGCATACACAGTATTGTCAAAGTGGTTCAACATGGCTTTCTCAAACATGAAAAGCCAAGAACCTTGTAATTGTTCAGTCGTGATGCTGAAGATCTCTCTGGTCTCAGTCTGGTGCGGAAGGCTGCTTATCCACCATTGCTGCTGAAAAGCTAGAGAAGCTGCCTCCAACTTCAGCCTTGGAATCAGCAGTGGCAGCAACAGGGTAAATGAACTCACCAGAAAGAGTGAGAGCAAGCAGGCAAAACAGCCAAGAGGTTTCTTATTGATGTCCTTTTATCTGGGTCACTTCCAGAAAGTGCTACCTATGTCATTTCAAGACAATTCCTCACATATATGTCCCTAGGCCAGCTCAGTGATGGCAATCTCTCACTGAGACTATCTCAAACTGACAACTAAAGATGACCATCATTCATGTTAAGAAAAGAATGAAAATGTGTGTTCTCCCTATACTTCCTGGATTTATCTTTGCATGGAACAACACAGAGATTTTTTTAACCTAGTTTTATATTTCAATAAACCACTATTCCTAGAAAACAAAGCAGCAAATGAATTGAAAAGGAGATATGGGAAGTTTCTGTATCGTGGAGAGCCAACTTTTATCCTATATACAGATTATAATGAGATCTGGTCTTCTGACCTTTCAAGGATTAAAGTCATATCTCTCCCATCGTGGGCTTTATAGACCACTCCATCTCAGAGAGGCTGGCAAACATTTTTCACAAAGGATTCCCAGGCCACAAACTAGGGAATCTGCACCATTGTGATTAGACTTGTTAGGAATTTTAGTATTTTAACACACACCTGACTGTTCCCAAAGATGTGAATTTGATAGATTTCACAAAATAAATTGACTGAAAGTTATTTCTAATAATAATATCTTGAGAGGTTTATTCAAAAAACAAATGTTTCCATTTTATCTCATAGAGTATCAAAGACACAGAAATGAAACAAACTGTAATGTTTATCAAGACATGACCACAGACCCTAGCTAATGTATGAAGCCTTGGCAAGTTGGAAAATAGATACAATTTCCAAGCAATGGCCAAAGGGCTTGAAAATTAAATGACAAGCTTGGAAATAAAGCAACTTTGTTTTATAAATGAGACAGGTAATAGATGTATATAGATTATAGATGCAGACAACTAAAAGATATCTATTATATAAAATAAATAAACATATATTTATATAAAGATATTATCATAAT
Organism: Mus caroli; assembly: GCF_978045245.1. Classification (NCBI taxonomy): domain Eukaryota; kingdom Metazoa; phylum Chordata; class Mammalia; order Rodentia; family Muridae; genus Mus; species Mus caroli. The sequence continues at coordinate 52,699,316 of NW_028227259.1, read as the reverse complement.
GATACCAATAAATTCTACACGATTTATATAATATAATACACAAAGTCAAAATACATTTCCCTAACTGAACAAAAGAATATGTGTTTCCCACTAGGCAGAGCCAGGGGAGAGGAATATTTGCAGGAGAATAGGGAGAGGAAGGTTTGCAGGAGCCAAGGAGTCGAGAATACCACGAGAACATGGGCCACAGAATCAGCTAAACTGGGCTCATAGGGGCTCGCAGAGACTGAAGCAACAAACACGAACCCCATATGGGTCTGATCTTGGTCCTCTGCATATAACTTATGGTTGTGCAGCTTAGTGTTCTTGTGGGACACCCAACAATGGGAACGGGGAGTGTCTCTGGCTGATTTGCCTACACTTGGAATCTTTTTGCTCCTACTGAGTTGCCACAAACACCCATGATATGAGGGTTTGTGGTCAGTCTTTTCACTCATTTGTTTGTTTGTTTGTTTGTTTGTTTGTTTGTGGTAAGGTTTCTCTGTGCAGCCCTGGCTGTTCTGGATCTAGCTTTGTAGACCAGGCTTGTCTCAAACTCAGAGATCCACCTGCCTCTCCGCTTTAGTGCTGGGAGTATTGGTGTACATTACTACCACCCATGTGCCAAGTCTTATTGTTAGGTCATGCTCAGTGGATATTTCTGGGAAACAGGCGTTGATCTGGGGAGAAAGGAGGTGGGGGAGGGGTTGGGAAGGAGTGGAGATAGGGAAAACTGCAGTTGGAATGTGATGGATGAGAGAAGAATAAAAGTTAAAAATAAACAGTGTGCGTATGTGTCTGTGTGTGTTTTATTTGGCCAACCAATATTCACTGGTCATTGATTCTGTGTTATAATCAGGTGTAGTACTAAATATTTGAAAGTACTTAGATTAAGCCCATTAGTTCTGTGAGTTTAGTCTCCTTTCCCAAGATGCTATGCCAACAAACTCAGTACTGTGACAATGCAGGGACAGAGCTACATCTAGAAAGCCTAGGACCAAGAGTGACAGGGGGAAAATAAAACTTCTTGAAAGAGCAAGTAAGTAAGCTGATGCCTATGACTCTACCCATCACTCACCACCACCACCACCAGCAGCACTTGAAGATACTACAAAGCATGCGCCTCTATCCCGTTGGGTTTATTAATCTCTTGTAACTCTGGGAAGACTTTGACCATAACAGCCAGCTCCTCAACTTTGCAGTTGAAATCCACATTTCCCCACTGATAACAAAATCCTATCATTAAAACATTAGATGCCATGTCTGTGCCTTATATAGAATGAGAAGCTATCACAGGAGTGCTGGCTTTAAGGATGAGTTGAGGCTCTCACCCAGGTCACCTGACTTGAAGAAATACTGAAAATCTACTTTTTGCTGACTGTAATTTCCTCTTGAACTGAACCTTTGAACCACTGAGTCATTATTTTTTTTAAAAAAATTACAATTTGCCAGCCTGTTACTCAGCATTCCATAACATGATCGATGATGTTAGAGGTTTTCAGCTCATTGTATTAATCAATTAAGCACAGAATATAAACAAAAAACAACAACTGTCAGCTGATCTCAACCAATTGCTGATGAACTGCTGTTTAAAACAATTAATAATGAAGTAATGCTTGAAAACTAAGGGCAAAGGCCTAATTGATTTTGCAAAAGTAAGAACACTCTAAATGCTCAATTAGTTAATAATTTGCCTACTAATTGATTTCTTCAAGGTGTCTGACTGGCAAAATTGAGAAGGGTTCTATAATCACTATCCTACTACAGAAAGCTTCTTTCTAGGCATGGGGAAGGTTAGAAGATCAATTTAGATTCCCATTAATGGTGCAGAAAACTTTCTCCAAGGGTGAAAACCCAACTATCAAAAACGAAGGAATAAGAAACGAATAAAACTCTGGGGAGAGTTTTGTGAGGTGAAGCAATGTCCTGAAGAAGACGAATACGTTGGAGGAAAAATCATGAAATGCTGAAAATAACTATCAGAAATAACAGGAATTTGCCACATGCAAAAGGACAAGTTTGAGAGTGAGAGACCCGTGATGAAAATTCTTTTAAACAAGGGTAATGATCTAGATAAAGAGAAATGAGCAGACAAGGATGCCAAGAATTCGACTAATTATATTTTACTTCTGAAGTCCTTATTTTCTTTGTACAAGACAAGTTCTGTGGCTTTCCGGTAATGGAATCAGATGGATGGAGTCTAGATAATGGAACAGGGATGTTAAACAGGGAGGGGCAATCCAAAAGCATCGTGAGGGTGTACTGTAAAGATAACAGTGTGGATGTTGGGAATCTGCAGTTGGCAGCGCTGAGGGTCAGCCACTCTGCTGATTTTATGGAGAACCAGTTCATTGAATCCCCAAAATCTACCATTGGAGGTTGTTCCTCCAGCTGGTGGACAATATTTCTATATTTGAATATGACATGGCTCCAAGGCTGATGTCCCCATTTTCCACATTGTCCTTGATCAGACTGAAAGAGTAGGGGACCACCACAAGGGAGCAAAGGCAAAAGAAAACCCAGACTCTTAATCTATGAGCATACATTTAACAGCTTGTGATAAAATAACAGATTGGGTGCCAAAACCAGAGTGTTTCAAACTAGAAATCCTTCATACTAAAGCAGGCTAAAATCTAGTGGTATGTAAGACGGCCACACAAGTATCAAACTGAGCTGTGAGGAACTGGAGAGGAAAAAGCCATATCCCATAAAATTCCTTGATTATCCCTGGAATCCACTCAGACATCAGATGCTCTATCAGACAAAACTACAGCCCTTTGTTCTCAGTGGGCTTAAAATTTTCTCACTTAGGGACCAGGAAGGTAGATGGCTCAGATGTTCAAAAAGCCTGCTACAGAAGCAGGAGGACAAAATGGTTAGATAGTCGGAACTCTCAGAAAAACCCTGTGGCCATGGCCACCTCTAATCCAGACTCTCAAGAGGCAGAGGCTCTCCAGAGCAAGCTGGCTACAAGACAAGCCATGTGTGTGGGTAAGATGAGAGTCACACTGAGTGACCTTGTCTTAAAGATAAAAGTGGAAGATAGACATTTGAAATGTAAATAAATTAAATATCCGATTAACAAATGGAAGATACAGCAAAGAAGATTCCTGACATCAAGCCCACGCTTCCACATCCATGTGCACGTGTATGCTTGCATTCAGACATGCACCTACACCCACCTGCATTCAAACATTCATACTCATGAAAGGAATGGCAAAATCCACTAAATTGGGAAGTCACACAGCTGAACAACAGATATACTTGGAGTTTTTCAATGGCTTCATTTCGATGACACCCCCACTGAATGAGTTGACACCTGCGTAGGTTACTTTGAATAAACTTTTCAAGGTGTTTTTCCATGATGAATTCTATTATTTATTTTCACACGAGTATACATTCTATGTCTCTCCCTCGTTTCCATCTGCCCTTCCTTTTCACACTCTCTTTCCCTGTTAAGTCCTTCTGGCCTGCCTAGCTTCATGTCTGCATATATGACTTTAGGTCTCCAAGAAAACCTAGAAACCACAAGTGCAAGAAACTAACTAAATACTGTGGTCTTTCTGAGACAGGTTTAATTAACTTAATACAATCATTCCAAGCTTTTGCTATTTTCTTGCAAACTATACAATTTTCCTTCTTTATATATGAAAAATACTCATAGATATATATATATATATATATATATATATATATATATATATATATATATAAAAAACTTTGCTTACCCACTCTTTTGTTACTGGATACCTAGATTGGCTTCATAATTTGTATATTCTGAAGAATATTGCAATAAATATTGATGTGGAATTATTTTTGTAATCTGTTGACTGGGAGCCCTTTGTGTAAATACCCAGAAGAAAGAGGTACTATTGGATCAAATGGTAGACTTTTTTTTTTTTTTTTAGTTTGAGACTCTTGCCACACTAACTTCCATCGTAGCTGGACCAGTTTATATTCCAGTGACACCATACAAGGCTTCCCTTTTGGTCTCACTAGAATTTGCTGTTATTGTTTCTCAATGACTGCTATTCTTACTGAGGTGAGGTAGAATTTCAATAAGGTTCTGATTACGTTTCTCTGATGGCTAGTGAAGTTGAACATTTTTTTCCTATTTTGGGGGCTGTTTGTATATCATCTTTTGAGAACTGTCTGTTCACTTCATGAGCCCTCTTTTTGTGCTTTTTGATTTCACACTACAATTTTTAGTTCTTTGTACACTATAGACATTAATACTCTGCCAAATTCCCTAGGTTGTCTTTTCACTCAACTGATTCCTTTTCTGTACAGAATTCTGATTTCATTAAGTCCCTTTGTAGAATGGTCACCTTTCAAAGAACACCTATAGCTGTTGATGGTAGCTAAAATAAGATAAAGGCTTGACACCTCTGTCTTCCTATAATGTATGCCCATTTGACTCTACTCAGCTCTGTAAGTAAGATGGTTAAAATTTTATGGTTCTAACCCAAACCCTCATTTCCTTTGTTTTGAAATTAGAATCAGCATTCTTATTGTCTGTTGTGGTAGTGAATCAGTCAGGCATCCCATAAAAAGTATATGGACATAGCACGTACCAATAAAACCAGGACATCTTTCCTGTCCCCATCTACCAAGTGCTGAACTCTCATGTTGAAAGCCAGTCATCCCTTTCCAGCCTTGTGTGCAACTTTTATACAATTCAAATCTACTAAACTATTCATGTTCTCACATTGCTGCTTTTCTTTCTCTGTCACTATACAAGGGTCAGCCTGGTCTGAGTGTAAATTTAGGGTCAATTTTCCTTTTTCTCTTTGATCTTGTTCCTGGCCATTTGGCTATGTTCATCACTTTTAGAAAGTAACCATATTGCATATGAAGAAAAAAGAGTCACTCTGGCTTTAGAATTCAAAAGTGTTTCCTAACTACTTACCTTAAGCAAGGGGCTTGAAAGAACATTTTTTTTAGTATTTATAAATAACAAGGTACATCCCCTTCTTCCACTAATTTGTATCATAAACTTGTAAAGTCAAGTTCCAAGAGTATTGAGTCAGAATTCCCAAGTGCTAGCAACTAGAACAAGAGAAGTTAGTTCAGCAGCAAGAGAGTGCAACCAGGCAACCAGCAAAACCTCATCTCCCAAGATAAGAAAACAGTATCAACTGCCTGTGTGCATGCACTGCAAGAGGGGATAAGCAATGGAAAAGAGATAAAAGTGAAGTCGAGACAGAAACAAAAGATAGGTTCTGTGGGAATCTGAAGCCCTAAGGTTCTTAGACAGTGAAACTAGCTAGAGGCCAGTCTTACATAGACATTTCCTTGACAGCCAGCTGCCGGTTCAATGCTGTGAAGCACCATAAAGAACACAAACAACACACCCAGGTCACCCTGACAGGCTTCTTTCAGCTCCAGAGATGGCACAACCAGCCATCTCTGGCAGTGCTCCAGTAAATGTGCAGTTGAGAATACGTAAGCAAACAGCACACATAAACTCAGCCCCATAGTAGTATGTATAAGGTGTGGTGTGAGTGGTGCTTGTGCAGAGAGAAAGTAATAAATGACTTTACTGAATATTTGAACGTTGTTCTTGTGGATGGCATGATTTTATTTGAAAATAAATGTCATTAGTGTCCTATAATACCATATTTATTCTTTGAGATAGTGAACCCAGTTTGGCATGTATTTAAATACCAAATGGCTCGTTTTCATTGTTTTTATTTTTAAACTAACAGAAATGTACCCCTGCCCACTCCTTCTTGGAAAGCAAAGGGAATCTGAAATTCACATGCTGCCCATTGTTACCAAGGCTCAATAAAGACCATGTCTCCCACACATGTACAAGTGGAATATAGATGGCTGTTGTGAAAAATGGGGAGCTATTCTTGGTACCAACCAATATTTAGTCATTACTAAAAAAAAAACTTCTGAATTCTCAGAGACAAGGCTTAGATTCAGAGTGGCATAATGAATGAATATAGATTTATGATTGAACACTTAAGAGCTTATAGGATTGACTTGTTGTATTTTGCTTTTTTAAAAAATAGAACCTTTCTCTTACCCTTGTAACTGTACTTGGAGGAGAATTAGAAGTTTATTTTTACCTTAGTGCAAGGAGATAGGAATGGATCAATTCACATTCTTCTACATGATAACCACCAGTTGTGCCAGCACCATTTGTTGAAAATGCTGTCTTTCTTCCACTGGATGGTTTTAGCTCCCTTGTCAAAGATCAAGTGACCATAGGTGTGTGGGTTCATTTCTGGGTCTTCAATTTTATTCCATTGGTCTACTTGTCTGTCACTATACCAGTACCATGTAGTTTTTATCACAATTTCTTGTATTAAAGCTTTAGGTCCAATATATATAAAGAACTCAAGAAGGTGGACTCCAGAAAGTGAAATAACCCCATTAAAAAATGGGGCTCAGAGCTAAACAAAGAATTCTCACCTGAGGAATACCGAATGGCTGAGAAGCACCTGAAAAAATGCTCACCATCCTTAATCATCAGAGAAATGCAAATCAAAACAACCCTGAGATTCCATCTCACACCAGTCAGAATGGCTAAGATAAAAAATTCAGGTGACAGCAGATTTTGGCAAGGATGTGGAGAAAGAGAAACACTCCTTCATTGTTGGTGGGATTGCAAGCTTGTACAACCACTCTGGAAATCAGTCTGGCGGTTCCTCAGAAAATTGGACATAGTTCTACCAGAGGATCCAGCAACACCTCTCCTGGACATATATCCAGAAGATGTCCCAACCGGTAAAAAGGACACATGCTCCACTATGTTCATAGCAGCCTTATTTATAATAGCCAGAAGCTGGAAAGAACCCAGATGCCCCTCAACAGAGGAATGGATACAGAAAATGTGGTACATTTACACAATGGAGTACTACTCAGCTATTAAAAAGAATGAATTTATGAAATTCCTAGGCAAATGGTTGGACCTGGAGGGCATCATCCTGAGTGAGGTAACACAATCACAAAAGAACTCAAATGATATTTACTCACTGATAAGTGGATATTAGCCCAGAAACTTAGTATACCCGAAATATAAGACAATACCCGAAATATAAGAGACATGAAACTTAAGAAGAACGAATACCAAAGTGTGGACACTTTGCCCCTTCTTAGAATTGGAAACAATCACCCATGGAAGGAGTTACAGAGACAAAGTTTGGAGCTGAGACAAAAGGATGGACCATCTAGAGACTGCCATATCCAGGGATCCATCCCATAATTAGCCTCCAAACGATGACACCATTGCATACACTAGCAAGCGTTTGCTGAAAGGACCCTGATATAGCTGTCTCTTGTGAGACTAGGCTGGGGCCTAGCAAACACAGAAGTGGATGCTCACAGTCAGCTATTGGATGGTTCACAGGGCCCCCAATGGAGGAGCTAGAGAAAGTATCCAAGGAGCTAAAGAGATCTGCAACCCTGTAGGTGCAACAACATTATGAACTAACCAGTACCCCGGAGCTCTTGACTCTAGCTGCATATGTATCAAAAGATGGCCTAGTCGGCCATCACTGGAAAGAGAGGCCCATTGGACTTGCAAACTTTATATGCCCCAGTACAGGGGAACGCCAGGGCCAAAAAGTGGGAGTGGGTGGGTAGGGGAGTGGGGAGGAGGGTATGGGGGAATTTTGGGATAGCATTGGAAATGTAATTGAGGAAAATACGTAATAAAAAATATTTAAAAAAAGAAAAGTGCTTTTGTTATGTTACTCTAGAGACAAGGAAAATAACACATAGATTGATTGAGTTGTTCTTGATAACAAAACTGCTGCATTATAAACACCTATTGAATTGTTATATACACCAGTGTTTCATATGCCACTTAAATAAAGATGTATGTTAAAACATGAAAGAGATGTGTCTTGGAGTTGGTGAGCTATGTGTAAGTAGTGTAGAACAGGCCACTGGTCTGGGACATCTCATGTATTTGAAATGCCCAATCTTTAACTGGAAGTTTTGGAGAAGTGTGAAGCTTTTGTCTATTTCTAGAATAGAGGATGCTATGTTTATGTAATCTTACAATTAGTTCCATGGACCTTTCAACTTTTCCCTCCCCTGTCTCTTCCCTGTTTTCAGTTTTGTAAACTGTAATAGGTGTCTTATCTGGTAGCTGGAACCCCAAGTTTTCTTCCTAACACTTCATTACTTGAATTGTTTCATTAGCATTTCTTCTCCCTAAATCCTCCTTTGGTTGGTTAGCCTTCTAAAAATTCCTCCAATTTATCTATGTCTCTTAAAAGAAATTAGATGCTCTCGTACTAAATATAGTATTAACGAGACCTAATCACCAGTGCAGAATTAGATTAATTACCTTGCTTGTTTTCAATGTGACACTCATCAATCAATTAATATTCCACACATGTGTAATTTCTGTATTGTATTTCATAAAACAGATTAATCTGACTAAAGCTTTTGGAAGTAGAAAGGAAAGGAGCAGGTACTGCTTCTTCTGCTACCACTACTTGTTACTTACATAACCTTGGACTAATGACACGACATCCTTGAGACCCAAGTGTCCCCAAAGAAGTATGCTGACAAATTCACTCCAGCCTATGTTCTTCGGGATTTGTTCTCAGAAGTAGGATTAGTAGGAAGACTCACCAGCATTGTGTGTGCCTGGACCCATGCAACCTATTTCATGGATTTAACCTTGTATGCTTGTGAGAACTCCAAAGCATCACAGTGAGGGTCTTCTGCAGCAGCCTAGTTATCTGGACCAGAAACCTGGAAGATGAGTTGGACAGGAAGGGTAAGCTAGAATGTTTAAGGCTGAGAGAAGACCATAAGAATGTTCTAGAGCCCATCTGCCTAGGTCTCTCACTTTCTTCTAACATCCAGCATTAGATATAAGGACACGTTGTTGGATGCCTTGATTCTCACCACACTCATTAGAGAGCCAAATGCATCCTGCCCCAGGAACCAGAAAAGCTTGAAGACATTTAAGGATGCTGGAATTGTGACATATCTGTGATGGTCATACCAAAGGATGAATCAGGCTCCTATTCTACAGGGTATAACAGAGCCTGGCACATTTCACTTAATATTGTCTTATTTAGTAAATAAAAAAGAATGAGAAATTCAGTTTGACTTTCAAGAAAATACTTTTAAAGTGTTCCGCAAATATAGCCACAAGTGGTTTTAAAACCCATTTATGTCCTATGCAAAACCTGGACATATTCCTTCTAAAAAAATTTTTTTTTCTAAAATTCAAACTCCCTTGGGCATTGTGTATTTTTTGTAATCTTATCTGTACTAGCATTCAAAATTCAAAGATATTATGATTCGTACTTTATGTCTGTCTTCTAATTCACCTTTTTTTTTTTTTAAATATTTTTATTACATATTTTCCTCAATTACATTTCCAATACTATCCCAAAAGTCCCCCATAGCGCCCCCCGCTTCCCTACCCACCCATTCCCATTCTTTTGGCCCTGGCATTCCCCTATATTGGGGCATATAAAGTTTGCAAGTCCAATGGGCCTCTCTTTCCAGTGATGGCCGACTAGGCCATCTTTCGATACATATGCAGCTAGAGACAAGAGCTCCAGGGTTCTGGTTAGTACATCATGTTGTTCCAACAATAGGGTTGCAGATCCCTTTAGCTCCTTGGGTACTTTCTCTAGCTTCTCCATTGGGAGCCCTGTGATACATCCAATAGCTGACTGTGAACATCCACTCCTGTGTTTGCTAGGCCCCGGCATCGTCTCACAAGAGACAGCTATATTTGGGTCCTTTCAGCAAGATCTTACTAGTGTATGCAATGGTGCCAGCGTTTAGAAGCTGATTATGGGACGGATCCCTGGATACAGCAGTCTCTAAATGGTCCATCCTTTCATCACAGCTACGAACTTTGTCTCTGTAACTCCTTCCCTGGGTGTTTTGTTCCCAATTCTAAGAAGGTGCACAATGTCCACACTTTGGTCTTCATTCTTCTTGAGTTTCATGCGTTTATCAAATTGTATCTTATATCTTGGGTATCCTAAGTTTTGGGCTAATATCCACTTATCAATGAATACATATTGTGTGAGATCTTTTGTGATTGTGTTACTTCACTCAAGATGATGCCCTCCAGGTCCATCCATTTGGCTAGGAATTTCATAAATTCATTCTTTTTAATAGCTGAGTAGTACTCCATTGTGTAAATGTACCATAATTTCTGTATCCATTCCTCTGTTGAGGGACATCTGGGTTCTTTCCAGCTTCTGGCTATTATAAATAGGGCTGCTATGAACATAGTGGAGCATGTGTCCTTTTTACCGGTTAGGACATCTTCTGGATATATGCCCAGGAGAGGTATTGCTGGATCCTCCGGTAGTACTATGTCCAATTTTCTGAGGAACCGCCAGACTGATTTCCAGAGTGGTTGTACAAGCTTGCAATCCCACCAACAATGGAGGAGTGTTCCACTTTCTCCACATCCTCGCCAGCATCTGCTGTCACCTGAATTTTTGATCTTAGCCATTCTGACTGGTGTGAGGTGGAATCTCAGGGTTGTTTTGATTTGCATTTCTCTGATGATTAAGGATGTTGAACATTTTTTCAGGTGCTTCTCTGCCATTCGGTATTCCTCAGGTGAGAATTCTTTGTTCAGTTCTGAGCCCCATTTTTTAATGGGGTTATTTGACTTTCTGGAGTCCACCTTCTTGAGTTCTTTATATATATTGGATATTAGTCCCTTATCTGATTTAGGATAGGTGAAGATCCTTTCCCAATCTGTTGGTGGTTTTTTTGTCTTATTGATGGTGTCTTTAGCCTTGCAGAAGCTTTGTAGTTTCATGAGGTCCCACTTGTCAATTCTCGATCTTACAGCACAAGCCATTACTGTTCTATTCAGGAATTTTTCCCCTGTGCCCATATCTTCAAGGCTTTTCCCCACTTTCTCCTCTATAAGTTTCAGTGTCTCTGGTTTTATGTGAAGTTCCTTGATCCACTTAGACTTGACCTTAGTACAAGGAGATAGGAATGGATCGATTCGCATTCTTCTACATGTTAACAACCAGTTGTGCCAGCACCATTTGTTGAAAATGCTGTCTTTCTTCCACTGGATGTTTTTAGCTCCCTTGTCGAAGATCAAGTGACCATAGGTGTGTGGATTCATTTCTGGGTCTTCAATTCTATTCCATTGGTCTATTTGTCTGTCACTATACCAGTACCATGCAGTTTTTATCACAATTGCTCTGTAGTAGAGCTTTAGGTCCGGCATGGTGATTCCACCAGAGGTTCTTTTATCCTTGAGGAGAGTTTTTGCTATCCTAGGTTTTTTGTTATTCCAGATGAATTTGCAGATTGCACTTTCTAATTCGTTGAAGAATTGATTTGGAATTTTGATGGGGATTGCATTGAATCTGTAGATTGCTTTTGGCAAGATAGCCATTTTTACAATGTTGATCCTGCCAATCCATGAGCATGGGAGATCTTTCCATCTTCTGAGATCTTCTATAATTTCTTTCTTCAGAGACTTGAAGTTTTTATTATACAGATCTTTCACTTCCTTAGTTAGAGTCACGCCAAGATATTTTATATTATTTGTGACTATTGAGAAGGGTGTTGTTTCCCTAATTTCTTTCTCAGCCTGTTTATTCTTTGTGTAGAGAAAGGCCATTGATTTGTTTGAGTTAATTTTATATCCAGCTACTTCAGCCAAGCTGTTTATCAGGCTTAGGAGTTCTCTGGTGGAATTTTTAGGGTCACTTATTTATACTATCATATCATCTGCAAAAAGTGATATTTTGACTTCATCTTTTCCAATTTGTATCCCTTTGATCTCCTTTTGTTGTCGAATTGCTCTGGCTAGGACTTCAAGTACAATGTTGAATAGGTATGGAGAAAGTGGACAGCCTTGTCTAGTCCCTGATTTTAGAGGGATTGCTTCAAGCTTCTCACCATTTACTTTGATGTTGGCTACTGGTTTGCTGTAGATTGCTTTTATCATGTTTAGGTATGGGCCTTGAATTCCTGATCTTTCCAAGACTTTTATCATGAATGGGTGTTGGATCTTGTCAAATGCTTTTTCAGCATCTAACGAGATGATCATGTGGTTTTTGTCTTTGAGTTTGTTTATATACTGGATTACGTTGATGGATTTCCGTATATTGAACCATCCCTGCATCCCTGGGATGAAACCTACTTGGTCAGGATGGATGATTGTTTTGGTGTGTTCTTGTATTCGGTTAGCAAGAACTTTATTGAGGATTTTTGCATCAATATTCATAAGGGATATTGGTCTGAAGTTTTCTATCTTTGTTGGGTCTTTTTGTGGTTTAGGTATCAGAGTAATTGTGGCTTCATAGAATGAGTTGGGTAGAGTACCTTCTGTTTCTATTTTGTGGAATAGTTTGTGAAGAACTGGGATTAGATCTTCTTTGAAGGTCTGATAGAACTCTGCACTAAACCCATCTGGTCCTGGGCTTTTTTTAGTTGGGAGACTATTAATGACTGCTTCTATTTCTTTGGGGGATATAGGGCTGTTTAGATCATTAACCTGATCTTGATTCAGCTTTGGTACCTGGTATCTGTCTAGGAACTTGTCCATTTCATCCAGGTTCTCCAGTTTTGTTGAGTATAGCCTTTGGTAGAAGGATCTGATGGTGTTTTGGATGTCTTCAGGATCTGTTGCTATGTCTCCTTTTTCATTTCTGATTTTGTTAATTAGGATGCTTTCCCTGTGCCCTCTAGTGAGTCTGGCTAAGGGTTTATCTATCTTGTTGATTTTCTCAAAGAACCAGCTCCTTGATTGGTTGATTCTTTGAATAGTTTTTCTTGTTTCCACTTGGTTGATTTGACCCCTGAGTTGGATTATTTCCTGCCGTCTACTCCTCTTGGGTGAATTTGCTTCCTTTTGTTCTAGTGCTTTTAGGTGTGTTGTCAAGCTGCTAATGTGTGCTCTCTCTAGTTTCCTTTTGGAGGCACTCAGAGCTATGAGTTTTCCTCTTAAAAATGCTTTCATTGCGTCCCATAAGTTTGGGTATGTTGTGGCTTCATTTTCATTGAACTCTAAAAAGTCCTTAATTTCTTTCTTTATTCCTTCCTTGACCAAGGTATCATTGAGAAGAGTGTTGTTCAGTTTCCACGTGAAGGTTGGCTTTCTATTATTTATTTTGTTATTGAAGATCAGCCTTAGTCCATGGTGATCTGATAGGATGCATGGGACAATTTCAATATTTTTATATCTGTTGAGGCCTGTTTTGTGACCAATTATGTGGTCAATTTTGGAGAAGGTACCATGAGGTGCTGAGAAGAAGGTATATCCTTTTGTTTTAGGATAGAATGTTCTGTAGATATCTGCCAGATCCATTTGATTCATAATTTCTGTTAGTTTCACTGTGTCCCTGTTTAGTTTCTGTTTCCATGATCTGTCCATTGGTGAAAGTGGTGTGTTGAAGTCTCCCACTATTATTGTATGAGGTGCAATGTGTGCTTTGAGCTTTACTAAAGTTTCTTTAATGAATGTGGCTGCCTTTGTATTTGGAGCATAGATATTCAGGATTGATAGTTCCTCTTGGAGGATTTTACCTTTGATGAGTATGAAGTGTCCCTCCCTGTCTTTTTTAATGACTTTGGGTTGGAAGTCAATCTTATCAGATATTAGAATGGCTACTCCAGCTTGTTTCTTCATGCCATTTGCTTGGAAAATTGTTTTCCAGCCTTTCATTCTGAGGTAGTGTCTATCCTTTTCTCTGAGATGAGTTTCCTGTAAGCAGCAAAATGTTGGGTCTTGTTTGTGTAGCCAGTTTGTTAGTCTATGTCTTTTTATCGGGGAGTTGAGTCCATTGATATTAAGAGATATTAAGGAAAAGTAATTGTTGTTTCCTGTTATTTTTGATGTTAAAGTTGGCATTTTGTTCTTGTGGCTGTCTTCTTTTAGGTTTGTTGAGGGATTACCTTCTTGTTGTTTCTAGGGCGTGGTTCCTGTCCTTGTATTGGTTTTTTTCTGTTATTATCCTTTGAAGGGCTGGATTCGTGGAGAGATAATGTGTGAATTTGGTTTTGTCGTGGAATACTTTGGTTTCTCCATCTATGTTAATTGAGAGTTTGGCTGGGTATAGTAGCCTGGGCTGGAATTTGTGTTCTTTTAGTGTCTGTATAACATCCGTCCAGGATCTTCTGGCTTTCATAGTCTCTGGTGAAAAGTCTGGTGTAATTCTGATAGGCTTGCCTTTATATGTTACTTGGCCTTTTTCTCTTACTGCTTTTAGTATTCTATCTTTATTTAGAGCATTTGTTGCTCTGATTATTATGTGTCGGGAGGTATTTCTTTTCTGGTCCAGTCTATTTGGAGTTCTGTAGGCTTCTTGTATGTTCATGGGCATCTCTTTCTTTAGATTTGGGAAGTTTTCTTCTATAATTTTGTTGAAGATGTTTGCTGGTCCTTTGAGTTGAAAATCTTCATTCTCATCCACTCCTATTATCCGTAGGTTTGGTCTTCTCATTATGTCCTGTATTTCTTGGATGTTTTGAGTTAGGATCTTTTTGCATTTTACATTTTCCTTGATTGTTGTGCCGATGTTCTCTATGGAATCTTCTGCACCTGAGATTCTCTCTTCCATCTCTTGTATTCTGTTGCTGATGCTCGTATCTATGGTTCCAGATTTCTTTCCTAGGGTTTCTATCTCCAGTGTTGCCTCATTTTGGGTTTTCTTTATTGTGTCTACTTCCCTTTTTAGGTCTAGTATGGTTTTGTTCATTTCCATCATCTGTTTGGATGTGTTTTCCTGTTTTTCTGTAAGGACTTCTACCTGTTTGATTATGTTATCATGTTTTTCTTTAAGGATTTGTAACTCTTTAGCAGTGTTCTCCTGCAATTCTTTAAGGGATTTTTGTGCTTCCTCTTTATTGTCCTCTGCCTTTTTATCAGTGTTCTCCTGCATTTCTTTAAGTGTGTTATTAAAGTCCTTCTTGAAGTCCTCTATCATCATCAGGAGGTATGCTTTTAAATCCGTGTCTAGCTTTTCCGGTGTGTTGGGGTGCCCTGGACTGGGCGAAGTGGGGGTGCTGGGTTCTGATGATGGTGAGTGGTCTTGGTTCCTGTTAGTAAAATTATTACGTTTACCTTTCGCCATCTGGTAATCTCTGGGGTTAGTTGTTATCGTTGTCACTATTTAAAGATTGGAGCAGAAGCTGTGTTCCACTCACCAGCAGTCTCTAAATCCTGCGGCGGGGGTCGTGGGTAGCTGACGGTACCCCGGTGCTGGTCCAGCCGGAAGAGGCCTGTGGTCCTACTCAGGCCGTTTTTCTGCTTCCCTAACTAATGTAGTCTCTGGTCCCGCGTGCAATTGGATTGGAGCAGAAGCTGTGTTCCACTCTCCAGAAGTCTTAAGATCCTGTGGTGGGTGTTGTGGGTAGCTGGTGAGTGTCAGCTGACCCTGCGCCCCAGCTGCCCAGGTGCTTTTCTGACCGGAAGAGGGTTGTGGCCCTATGTAGGCCGGATTTCTCTCTCCCCAACCAGAGCAGTCTCAGGTCCCGCGTGATTGGACTGGAGCAGAAGCTGTGTTCCACTCACCAGCAGTCCCAAAATCCTGCAGCGGGGGTCGTGGGTAGCTGGCGGGTGTCAGGCAACCCTGCGCTCCTGCTACCCCGGCGCTGATCCAGCCGGATGAGGCCTGTGGTCCTACTCAGGCCGGTTTCTGCTTCCCTCTCTAATTCACCTGTACCTATGTGTCTCAAGGAAAAATCTAGACAGAGGGGGTATCATCACCTCAAACCAAGGGGATGTCAACCAACAAAATAATGGTAATAGTACCATAGACTTGGAGCCCTGTGCATTGTTAGTGGGATCAGAAAATGCCAGAACTAGGAAGGAAAACAGTGTAGCTCATCCAACAGAGATGAAAGATGGAGTGGCCAGCAGCACATCCAAACACAAAAGCATAGCTGTGTTCCAGCTAATCTCAGAATGCCCCTCGGGAAAGCAATTGCTCTGGGGGACTGATTTTATGATAAGTCAAGAAAAAAATCTGTATGAATAGACAGCATTCAGTCTGCACGAATACGAATGGTAAGCTCTGTAACAAGTGGAGAAGACAGAATGTCTAGGAAAGAAAACCCTACCTGTGCAAAACTGTAAAACAAATACCTACACCTTAAAAAAATAATCAGTAGCACACAGACCACATGTTGTACCAAAATATAATTGAGGTATTAATCAAAGCTAAAAAAACATTTAGGCATACATTAAGTACAAGAGCAAAAATAAATCATAATTGAAATTAATACTACTTAATAGTAGAAAAATTCTATATATAGAAAGTCAAAGGCTATGGCCAAATGCTTAGAGAATAATTTAAGACTCAAACTGTACATGTTAGTAAAACAAAGAACTTGAAAATGAAGAAGTTGAGGGCCAACCTATTGATACACATCTGTAATCTGGGCCGTCAGGGTCAAGTTCAAGGCCAGCTTGGGCTACATGGCAATAGAAGAGGTAAAAGGAAGGGAAAGTATAATCAGGATACAGTGTATAAGAAAAGAATCTGTTTTTAATGAAAGGGAGAAAAGGAATAGGAGAGGTGGTGGGGAGCAGAAAGAAGGGAGGAAAGGAGAGAGAAGAAAGTAGAAAGAGCTATAATCAATTCAAATGAAGAAAATAACAGAAAAGAAATAAAGTAAGAGAATTATATGATAGTAGCAACCCAACCCAAATGTCTTTATTGAAAAGATTCATAAAAATGAAGACACCAAACAAGTAAACAAATAACAGCTACTACTGCTACAGAGTAGTCAAAGTTAGGTACCCACTTTCTAGGTTTTCCATATCTTAAGTGGTTTGTGCAAGTTAAGGGAATTCACCCGGACTTGGGGTTGTAGCCTAGAGTCCCCAGTGCTTCAAAACTAATAAAAATAATGAAAAGAAGACATCCTGATTTGAAAAAGAGCAGGGAAGGGTATGTGTAAATATTTGGAGTAAGGAATAGGAAGGGTAAATGGATGTACTTATAATCTCAAAAATTAAAATTAGTAATTTTAAAGAATAAAGATTCATGTTGGTGTTTTGCAAGAGGACTGGACTGCTAATATCCTAAAAATGAAGGTTAAGCTTGCCCCCAAAGAGCCATTTCTAAACAGGTCTACTTCCCTTGTGTCCTAATAACATTTCTTTTCCACTACCTCTGGTGAGTGGTGGGCTAGAGGGGAGCTTGAATCCTTATTAAAATAGGTTAAGAATAATTTATGCCTTCAGATATATAATTTTGGAAATGTTCAGGCAATGCCCAGAAAGTTAAGCACAATACTTGAAGCAAATAAGAATTATAGAGATTTAACTTGGATACTGTTCTCTATCACATGGGTTCTGTTTTCTCTTGAAACTTTGTAGAAGTCATACTTGACCTGAAAAGAAATAATTGACAGGAGACTATGTTTACTTTGTTATGAAAATTCATTGATAAATTAATAGAAAGCAGAGATTAGAACCTTCCACATCTCAACTGGTAACACAATCTGAACCACAAGGCTAGGTGTAGCTGGGGTGTGATTATCTTATTGATCATCAACAAGACTTAGCTGTCATCTAAAGAACATTAACTGCCTATTGTCTACAATGGTGAGCTAAAGCTATTGACTATTGCTATTTTTCATACACCAGCTCACCATGAGCACACATAACGACCATGGTGCCACTTTGACTCCTTGTGCCTGCAAGGTAGCAGGAAGTTGCCCACCACTATGAGCCTGTAGCCACACATGAGTACAAACATCAAAAGCATGCACACATTTGTGCTGTGGCAAGATGTTGTCATCTACAAAGTTCACAATCATGGACAACCTACAAACAAGAAAACACACAAAAATTCGTGTTTTAGATAAGCAGCGACAGTCCAGTCCACTCAGCATACACCACACAGAAATCAACAAGTGCAGTTCAATCCAGAAGAAACTTCAAAGCTTGCCAACCAGTTGAGTCCACTCGGAAGCCGCAAGGAGCTTTAGAAACCTCACAAGAAGTTATTTGACAGTTTGTCACTGAACATGGAGTTCATTGATGCCACTAGACTATCTGGCCAATCAGCTTCAGGGATTTGTCCATCTCGACTCTACCAGTGCACTTCTATGCCTGGCTTTTTACACGGTTACTGGTGATCCAAATTCAGTGCAAGGAACATGCATGGAGCAATTGTGTCTCCATCATTA
Source organism: Mus caroli (assembly GCF_978045245.1). Classification (NCBI taxonomy): domain Eukaryota; kingdom Metazoa; phylum Chordata; class Mammalia; order Rodentia; family Muridae; genus Mus; species Mus caroli. The sequence goes on along the minus strand of NW_028227259.1, from coordinate 52,681,214 downwards.
CCGTTGCTTACCACCAGTACAGAAAAGAGACCCATGACCAAGGCCTTGCGGGCTTGCTAAGATGCTTTTATCAAATGATCCAAGCAGCTGGAGACTCTTTGTAGTCTGCTTGTCAGAAATGGTCCACACTCAGCCATGGATATCTAAATAATTGCACTTTGTAGCTATTGTACAAAAAGTTCTGTGTCATATCCTGAAAGAGGGTCGCCGGGCGTGGTGGCGCACGCCTTTAATCCCAGCACTTGAGAGGCAGAGGCAGGCGGATTTCTGAGTTTGAGGCCAGCCTGGTCTACAGAGTGAGTTCCAGGACAGCCAGGGCTATACAGAGAAACCCTGTCTCGAAAAACTAAAAAAAAAAAAAAAAAAAAAAATAGAAAATTAGAAAGAGGGTCAATGTGATGAGATAAGGATATGAGGTGATAGCCATAGCTAGCAGCCTTGAGATTGTTAGCAACTTTTTCTCAAAGATCTGGCAAAGGATTGACTTTCTGCTGGATCCTGGATAAACAACACTGGACATTGTTGACAGCCAGGCTGACTCAAGGCTTTTCAGAGATCCTGGTGAAAAGGGAAAAAGAATCTAGATCTATGTCTTTGCTTAGGAGCAGACTTAACAAGGTCCAGTCTGGGGTTAGGGTCAGAAGTTAAGGTTCCTGGGGACTTGGCTTTTCTCCCTGAAGAGACTTGAGTTACAGTCCCAAGGTGGTTGTGTGCTGGCCCTGTGATGCCCATAAGATAGCTTGTGTTCTCTTTGTAAAACAACATTGCTTGATTAGCTTCCTGTTGACTTTGTCCCTTTGTATGATATACCTTTTTGTTGACACCATTCCATTTTTCCTTTCAGGAAAATTGTATATAATATGTTGTTTTCAAATAAACGTGTTTGCATGTAAAAAGTAAAGAAATATGAGAACACAGCTTCATTTTAACATAATAACACTAATGCTTATTAACATGGACTTAATTCTAATGATTGTAAACATTTCTAGAGTTAGTTATACATATTCATGGGTTGAAAATGCTAATTGATATTTAAAAAAAATCAGTTACCAGTCCCATTCTTTGACATGACCTAGACAGACATGAGTAAGATATTATTTCCTTATATGATATAACCTGTTGAACCCAGATTTTTGTTATGAACAACTTCATGCCTCTATAAAGATTGGTTAGCCAACACCGGTGAATTTAACTGATCTCATCCTTGTGCTCAGTAAGAGACTTTCACTCAACTTGGCAAACTGGAAATTACATAAATACCTTTCTCTTTCTTCTAGGGAGTTCATGTTGGATGGAAACCTGGGACAAGGCTAAATTACTTCAATATGATGACATTTAATTTTTTCCTTATTATTAGAACTATACTACAGTGTACTCATGTACATTAAATAAGCAATATTTTAAGAAAAGAACTGTAAAATTCTTTAAAGTACAGGTGGTCCTTCATAATATGGGTTTCACAGTCATGGATTCAACTAATACAATGAATATAAAAATATTATTTTAAAATTACCATAAATATGTTCAAAATATTTTCTTGTTCTTTTTCCCTAAATAATAAAGTTTAACAATTCTTTACATTACACTTACACAATATTATTTTGAATAGCTTAGAGATGGTATAAAAAGTTAAGAGAATACAGATGTTATATAAATGCTAGATCATTTTATATAAACGACTTGGTCAGCCTCAGACACTGGTAGCTATAAGGAGATACTGAAACCATCTTCCACAAAGTCTGAGGTATGACAAATATTAATTGAATTATTTCATATACATATAATTTTTCATTATGCTATTGGTAATTTATATTAAATTATATCCTTGCATGCATGTGACATAATTTAAAGTCAATTTAAATATTTTGATGTCTGCTACAAATTCAAATTTTAAAAGCCCTTTTCTATTTTTGCTCCCTTTGAGTCAGAAAATACTGAGCTGAATTGTTTGCTGTTTGGTTACTATACACTTCAGCAACACAATAAATTAATAAACAACACTAAAATGATTGAGTAACAAGAATAATCATTTAGGGCAGCCTTTCTCTTTTGTACATCATTATGAACCAATTGTTTTTCAGATTTATGGTGTGTCTATTGACCATAGCTATTATCCTCCTTTTGGTACTCAGATTATCTCAAGCACACCCTAAATTGGTTCTTGTGGTCTTTTGACATAACACCATCAATCTCAGGATGTTTCTTTTCTCCCTGGCCCTAGATGAGCTATTTTCTAAGAGGTTGGTCCTTCTGGGCAGTAGAGCACATCTCAGGGTCAACTTGAGCTAAGCCATGCCAACATGCAGGACTTAAAATAATCTTCCATCCTTTTTACCTCCAAGATCTCAACTACATCCTCAAGGACCAGTATGAATTCATGTTAATCTTTCCAATTCACTTCTAATAATACAGCTCTTCTCCTTAAATCATTAAGTCATAAATTGCATCTTGGTAGTGTTGCTTTTTTTTTCCACTGTAAATTTTGACTTCTAATAAAAACACACAAGAATATCCTCTTGTAAGAACAATTTAAAATTTAAATCTAAAGTAAATATATATATATATATATATATATATATATATATATATATATATATATATTACCAAGATTCAAATGTTTTGGCTGTTTCTTCTGTATTAACGAACTGTGGTATGCATGTGCTGTCAAGTTAACTTCTGGATTTTCTTAGCACTCCTCATCCAAGGTGTCTGTACTGCGTTTATATGCTATACCAGCTTATGCACAGTGTTTTTTCATGCACACTCATCGTGGACATTGGGATTAGGAGCAATGTTGGAAATTTTGTGTGTGCACATGGAACTTTATGCTCATTCTCTTTTTCTTGGAGGTTGCTATTATGGGAGAAAAAAAAGAAATCCACTCTGGTAAGTCCACCATGAGGTACTAAAACCCTATGCTTGATCCAAAATTCAACAGTTTCATTTCACCATCAAATTGTCCATTGATATTTTACGCTTTTATTTTTCCAGCAATACAAACTCCACACTTTCACACAGTCAATCCATTTTGGGTAACACTACAAATTCCCTTCTTGCTCCTAAAGCTTTAAATGCATTTTGCTCCCTTTTCTGAATAACAGGCTCTTCTTTGTTCTATGATATACTACTTCCCTTGACAAACTGAATAAATCATTCTCTCAATTGTTATATGAATGTTTACAACATACACATTCAAATAAAATTGTAAAATTGAACCTTCATGGGAAGTGATTGTAACTGTTTTCCTGCCTGAAAATAAAAATAGCCCGAAAGCTTTTGTAAAAAAAATCAAAGTGCTGAATTTATTTATTATCACATAGATCACAATGCTGCCTCCACTCCTTCCTAGAGGTCCCATTCTGGCTATTGAAATTATTACTAAATGCTTCAAGGTGTAAATTGGCAGCTCTTAGACTCCTCTGACTGACCAAAGTATTCATGCAGTGTAGTAGTCCCATTATATATTTTTATTTTAATAAAACACACATAACATACAATTTCTGATCATAACCTTTTTAACTGCACAGTTCATGGCTGTTCAATAAAATCACATTGTTGTACAACCCAATACCATCCACCTCCTCTTCCCCTGGGGCTGCCAGTCCTTTCACAGGGAATCCCATCATGTTTCATCCTTCAGGGTCCACTGACTCCTAAAGATTCACTTTTCACATACACTCCCAAAGAAAAGAAGAGCTTCATTGTGTGAATCTGGAGGATGCTCCAGACAAATGAGTTAATACTGCTCAGACCCTCTAAACCAGGTTAAGTGGCAACGAAACACCTACAAGTAAACTCAACTGAAAGAGCTGAGGAACTACCCTGCCCAGTCCTGCCCAAATGAATGAGTACAGATCATTCCATGGATGATACACTTATTTTAATAAACACTTATAAATTTTTATTAATTTAGAAAATGTATACGATTTATAAACATTAAGCTTGGAAATTTATTGCAGGGATATAGAAGACCAGAAAAGTAGAGCATTAAGTATTTAAAATGGGAATTCTATATCTATTCATATCACAAGCTCCATTCTGGAAACCCCAACATCATGAAACACTTTGAAATCTTGATACATGATGTTTTTCAAAATGATTTTAAAGTCATAGCTAAGCTCATGAGAGGATAAGATAGTATTCAGGAGCAAGGGATCCCAGAGTGAGTCTAGCCTGTGGAGGAGGGCCTAAGGCTGGCAGCCACCCCAAGGACATTCATTGGCTGACCTCCAAAATACAAGAGTCTTCAGTTTTAATGACTTAGAGACATTCTTCTGCTCTCACACAACGAGCTAAATTAAGGCAGGCACTGATTAAAGTCAAGAGCCCAAGGGTTGTGTCTTGTAGGAGAGATCAGAAGTAAATATTTCCCAGTCACAAATATAACTGGAAACTATTTTTGAAAAAGAGGGGAATCTCCTTTCAGAATTCATTAACAGAATGTACTGTATCTCAATATATACCTATATAAATATTGTCAACATTGTCAACAAGGCTGGGGAGAAGGTTCAGTGGGCAAAGTGTGCAAACATAGTGTGTTGATACCAAAGATGCAAAGAGAAAGACCACAGACCTGAATCATCATGGCCAAATTAATTAAAGCAAGCAATTCATTAAAGTGAGTTATTTGTTCCTGTATACTGGTTGCCCCCACCTTAGTTGAAGTTCAAGAGTTCAGCATAGTACAAGGCCAAGATAAGGGTTTTTATAATTTGGGGGTGGGAGGTTTCAGAATAGGGGATATGGTAGGCAAATAGGCAGGGTTACAAATTCGGAACATAAACAGTTGGTCACAACAGCCTCTTGTGAACCAAACACATGATTGAAAGTGGTCCTTCGAAGGTAGTCAGAACAACATGTAGTCATAATAACCTTTTGAAACAAAGGCGTAGTTGCCAATTCCTGGAACATAGAGTATAGAACCCTTTGCAGTTAAGGTTAGAATAGGGGAATAACCCAATCCTTGAGAAACAGATTTAATCACAAACAGCAGTAATGAATCTAGTTTGTCCTTACTATAAGATAACACAAGATGAAGGCAGACTGATTCATTGGTAAAACTACGTTCAGATCACTACTACCATGTAGAAAACAATGTTTGGCACCTTGCATCTTGAATCCCAAGCCTGGGGATGCTGAGTGTTAGATTATTAAAGTAACTGGAGAGAAAGAGAGACTTGAATGAAAGAGTCTTGGGCTGAGCTTAGGTAGAACCATGTTTTTTCAATCAAGGGGCTACCTTGGTCATCCTTGTGTGCCAATGGCCAAAAGGCCTACAGAAGAAAATGGGATGCAGTTCTTTATAAGGACAGAAATGACTTCCAAAGTCCACAAAGGAAGCTAAGAAGTGTCGTCCTTCCACAGGAAACTATCATTCCCAACTCTGAGAGGATATAAGCCATACAGGGCAGGGGTGTTATAGCTCTTTTCTGCTGAGTCATTTTCAGAGGTAGTAGTTCTGGGCCCTTTGAAGAGAAAGTCCTCTGGTCATGTAGCAGGAGGAGAGTCTAGACTTGACTGGCTGTGATGGATCATGTGATTGCTGTCCTGTATCCCCAAAGAGATTTGGAAAATAATAATTACAAGGCTGTAAGCAGCTGATTTGTTTACAGAGTAGACTGAGAGATTTCCTGGGAAGTTTGTGGGAGGGAGAGGAGTGGGCAGTAGGAGAGACAGAATAGTCCAGTAAGAGAAAATAGGCACAGAGTTGATCCAGGGAGAAAGTGACTGGTCCCATTGCCAGGACTGTCACACCACAATGAGTTAGCAGAAGAAGAAGGGCAATACAAAGCATTGAAGGAAGGAACAGGGGGAAATCAAGAACTAACACAGAGAATTGTATCTGTCCTAGGGTGAAAGAGATGAAGGTTCCTAGGGTGAAAGAGATGAAGGTTCCTTTTAGTCAGCATTTCCACAGCATCTTAAGGTCTTTTGCAAAGATATCAGGAACTTTCTAGTTCATATCCACCTTTTGTTTAAGAGTTGTCCTTCTCTATAACATTAACAACCTACACACAGTAGAAATAATTTTATGACTATCACATTTTCAATAAATGGTATATGTACAATATAGTCAAACAATAGTCTAACAGAAGCCCATACACCAGTGCCTTGTAGCTGAATTTTTTTGGTTCCAGTCTCTAGGCCCCACTTTTAACCGGTTAGGGTTTGGTGGCATGGAAGCAGTGTGTTTTCAGAGAAAAGCAGACATCATTTCACCTCTATAAGGGACCATTGCATCTTCTTCTGTAAGCATTCTGGCATCTGCATACATGGATGAAAAAGTAACCACTGACCATGAATAAACCTGTCCTGACTAAAGGTCAGAGCAAACCTCACTTTCCAAACTTTTGTCTCTCTATAAGCATGGGCATATGTATGCACACAACACCCACATGCAAATGTACATACATGTACTCAGATATATACAGACACTCAAAAAACAAAAACAAAAAACCAAGAAACAAAAACAAAAACCAAAAATCCCCAATGTTTCCAGTAAGTGTATACAAAAATAACCTGACACATTTTTTAAAAATGAAAGTATAGCAACAATAAAAAGAAGTAATATTCAAATAAATTTAAATTTTAAAACAGTATAAATACTCCAACACTAAGAGGTTACCAAAAAGTGGCCTGACCTTGGGATTAGTTCCAGGTTCTGGTGAAAAACAAAGGAAAATCTGTCCTATGAGCAGACTCTCAAAAAACCCATAGCGAAACTGATACACAGAAAGATAATGCACATGTTGCAGTGACATTTACCTGAGTTTCCTTGCTTGAAAGCTGCAGGAGTGATCCACTTCTCCTCACATCTTCACATTCAATGGTGTCAAACTCCAGAGATTGGCAAACATGACAAACTGGGCTCATTTAAACGTCAATCTATTAACACAAAGGCCTATCCAGCCACATGAGCTTACTGTTAGAAACACCGGAAAACAAGGGCTGGGGGTGAGTATGGCGCAATGCTTGAATGCATGTTTAGTTTATTTGACATCCTGGGTTTCACCTCCCTGCAGTGCAAAAGAAAAATAATAATGATTAAATTAAATTGAAAGCAAAAAAAAAAAAATCAGCACTGCTAACTCTCTTAAGATTACATTTGTTTGAATTCTCTGATAAAGACACTTTGCATATATGCATATGATGAGAAAAAATAAACATGGGCAAACATAAAATACTGTAAAAAATGATTAGACAGACATAAAAAAGTTGAAGCTGAGGAAATAATAGGATAAAAAGACCTTAGAATCTCTATCCAATAACTCATGTAAATATAAGGAAAACTTTAACTCCTTAGCAATTTCACTAACTACAGGCCTACACAGTCTGTTGCTTTATTCTAAAACTATGTTTTGATCTTGCCTCGCTATCCAACTGATGTTATATGCCATATATAATAAGCTTTAAAAATGTATCCTGCTGTTTGGTTATATTCATGTGGAGGATTTTTTTTGTACTTTTCAGGTTTTCTTATAAAATTAATCACTGTTTTTTTTAAGCAAATATAGTCACTTATTCAAATCTAGTCTCTCTCTACCCTAGTGTAATGTACAGTATAATAAGTAAAAAAGATTCCATCTCCAGTGCCAGGGTCTGACTCGAATTTTTAAATCCCCAGGAATGTTGTGATCAGAATGTTTTTGGTCTAATGAGGCTACCTTTAGACTTGTACATAGTTTTAGGCTAGTAGCCAGAAGGATCAAATTAAAGAGAAACCTAGAATTTTCATTCCAGGCCACATAGAGGAGCTGGAGAATGACATAATAGTTGTGGCCATGTGATGAGCCACTGCAAATATCCCCTATATGGCTGGATTCAGTGATCATCTTGGTTAGTGCACACACAGGTGCTAGGAAGATGGCACATCTCAAATCTACAAAAACAGAAGCTCCTGGATAGAGACATTTAGAACATGTACTGTGAAGTTCATTATTTGTAATCTTTAATAAATCTGTAATCTTTTAATAAGCAAAAAATATAAGAGAAAGTATTTTGGCCTCAACCAGTGGCATGGGTTTCTTCCAGTCTGGGCCAGCACCCAAGAACTCCACAGCCAGTCTCATAAAACTCAGAATAAGCTCCATCCCAGGTGCTCGACATGCCCAGGATCATAGGATCAGAGGTGCTGTGAGAAGACCTTTGGCACTAACTCCACAGCCAGTCCCACAACACCCAGAAGAAGCTCCACTCCAAGGCACTCTAATATGCCCAGTATCACAGGAGCTTTGTCACACCAAGATCTCAAGGTCCCAGAGGCAGCTTGACAACCACGAGTTCTGACACACCCAGGATCACAGAATCACAGGATCACAGAGACAACTGAACTCTGAGGAGTTTTGACACAACCAGGATCACAGGAAGGACAGGTTCCAGTCAGATATAGGGAGGACAGGTAGCAATAGAGATAATCAGATGGTGGGAGACAAGTGTAAGAACATAAGCAACAGAAACCATGGTTACTTGGCATCATTAGAACCCAATTCTCTCACCATAGCAAGTCCTGGATACACCATCACATGAGAAAATCAAGATTTGGATCTAAAATTACTTCTCATGATGGTAGAGGCCTTTAAGAAGGACATACATAACTCCCTTAAAGAAATACAGGAGAACAAAGGTAAACAGGTAGAAGCACTTAAAGAAGAAATACAAAAATCCCTTAAAGAATTACAGGAAAAAAACAATGAAACAGGTGAAGGAATTGAACAAAACCATCCAGGATCTAAAACTTGAAGTAGAGACAATAAAGAAACCACAAAGGGAGACAGCTCTGGAATTACAAATCCTAGAAAAGAGATCATAAGCCATAGATGTAAGCACCATCAACAGAATACAAGAGATAGAAGAGAGAATCTCAGGTGCAGAAGATACCATAGAAAACATTGACACAACAGTCAAAGAAAATGCAAAAAGCAAAAACCTCCTAACCCAAAACATCCAGGAAATACAGGACACAATGAGAAGACTAAACATAAGGATAATAGATATATGAGAATGAGGATTCCAAACTTATAGGGCCAGCAAATGTCTTCAACAAAATTATAGAAGAAAACTTCCCTAACCTAAAGAAAGAGATGCCCATGAACATACAAGAAGCCTACAGAACTCCAAATAGACTGGACCAGAAAAGAAATTCCTGCCATCACATAATAATCAAAACATCAAATGCACAAAACAAAGAAAGAATATTAAAATCAGTAAGGGAAAAAGGTCAAGTAACATATAAAGGCAGACCTATCAGAAGAATTACATAAGACTTCTCACCAGAAACCATGAAAGCTAGAAGATCCTGGGCAGATGTCATACAGACCCTAAGAGAACACAAATGCCAGTCTAGGCTACTATACACAACAAAACTCTCAATTACTATAGACAGAGAAAACAAGATATTCCATGATAAAACCAATTTTACACTATATCTTTCCACAAATCCAGCCCTACAAAGGATAATAGATGGAAAACACCAACACAAGAAAGGAAACTACACCCTAGAAAAAGCAAGAAAGTAACATTACAACAAACCCAAAAGAAGATAGACACGCAAACATAATTCCACTTCTAACAACAAAAATAACAGGAAGTAACAATCACTTTTCCTTAACATCTCTTAACATCAATGGACTCAATTCCCCAATATAAAGACATAGAGTAACAGACTGGATAAATAAACAAGACCCAGCTTTTTTGCTGTATACAGGAAACATACCTCAGTGACAATGACAGACACTACCTTGAAGTAAAAGATTGGAAAACAATTTTCCAAGCAAATGGTTCCAAGAAACAAGCTGGAGTAGTCATTCTAATATTGAATAAAATCAACTTCCAACCCAAAGTTATCAAAAAAAGGTAATGAAGGAAACTTCATACTGGTCAAAGAAAAATCTACCAAGATGAACTCTCAATTCTGAACATCTATGCTCCACATGCAAGGACAGCCATGTTCATAAGAGAAACTTTACTAAAGTTCAAAGCACACATTGTACCCCATATAATAATAGTGGGAGGTTTCAACACCCGACTCTCATCAATGGGCAAATCATGGAAACAGAAACTAGAGACATGGTGAAACTAACAGAAGTTATGAACCAAATGGATCTAACAGATATTTATAGAACATTTCATTCGAAAGCAAAAGAATATAACTTCTTCTCAGCACCTCATGGTACCTTCTCCAAAACGGATCATATAATCTGTCACAAAACAGGTCTTGACAGATACAAGCAGATTTAAATAATTCCATGCACCCTATAAGATCATCACAGACTAAGGCTGGTCTTAAATACCAACAAAAATAACAGAAAGCACACGTATACATGGAAGCTGAACAACGCTCCACTCAATGATAACTTTGTCAAGGAAGAAATAAAGAAAAAAAATTAAAGGCCTTTTAGAATTTAATGAAAATGAAGACACATCATACCAAAACTTATGGAACAAATGAAAGCAGCGATAAGAGGAAAACTCATAGCTCTAAGTGCCTCAAAAAAGAAACCAAAGAGGGCTTACACTAGCAGCTTGACCACACACCTGAAAGCTCTAGAACAAAAACAAAATAAAACAAAACAAAACAAATATACCTATGAGAAATAAATGGCAGGAAATAATCAAACTCAGGGCTGAAATCAACCAAAGAGAAACAAAGAGAACTATACAAAGAGAAACTGTTTTCCCCAGTTTTGTGAGCTATTCTAGCAAATTCCTAAGCCCAAGGAATGGGTGGTGGGAATCCACTTTTTATAGGACTATAGTCAAAAAAGAGTCAGAAAGGGACTTCTGGTTGACCACGGAGGTAGGGACAATCTATTGCACTGAAGTTTACTCTGAGGCATTTTGGTTAATTTCAGGCTATTGGGTTGGGCATTGAATTGAACTTGAGCACATACAGTGTTCAGAAAGATGTAAAACTGGATGATGTGAAAATCACCCTCCCTTATATTATATGTTAATGTTGAGAAAACATCTCATGGTTGGTATTTTCCATCCTAGGGGAAGAAATACATCAACTACACAAAAATGATAAACATACAAGTATTCCCAGTAAATATACCACCTGTAACCTCAACCAAAATGCATATTTTTATATCAATCCCACAAATAGTTTAATCCATTATTAAGTATTTTGTATATATAACTAGTTCTTTGTTCTGTTTTTAATGAAATAAGCCTCAAATAGACTCATAAAGTTGCTTTTTTCAATCATTAGTTATTTTTAGACTTAACTATAGTAAAAATTTATAAAACTAAATTGATATATGGCATGAGCTTATTCAGTTTCTTCCTTATGTAACATATTTAATTACCTTGCAAAATAATTTTCCAGTGTCTAATAAACTCTAAGATACACGTTCTCTTTGACACATTAATTATACTTGTTTAGCAATTACAAATCAATAGGAAGAAAAAACTTAAATCAATAATAGGGATTTGAGAGGAAACAAACAGCCAGAGACATCAAAAGCAATTTCAGATGCATATGACAGAACTATAAAGGAGAAAGAAATTCTCAGAGTCCCTGGGAGCCCTTTTAGATGTAGACACCCCACCCCCTCCATTGGCTTTGTTTATCCTTTATTCCTTCAGGCCACTGAGCTTCACCTGGACCTAATCTCAACAGTCAAGTGTTTGGTCTGCTGTTCCCAGAATCAGCCTCCAGCAGGAGAGATTCCCACACTCCACACACATTTCAAGATCATCTCTAGATAGACTAGGCTCTGATTTCTCTGACTTGATGACAAAATGAATTCAGAGATTTCCAAGTAAAATTTCAGCTCTAAACGACTTTTAAAATAATTTTATAGAGAATTAATTGGCATATGATCATATTTAAGTCTGTTTTAAGTGAGTGTAGGAATGATATAAATTTGTACACCCATGGAAGCCTCGCCACCATCAAGATACAAACCAGTTTCACTCTGAACATCTTCACATCCCCCTTTCCATCTTATATTACTTATATTACTAACACTCAGTGTCTAACCCTGAACTCAGATATAAGGGTTTCTTTTCTGCCCTTACAGATCATGTGTTTTCTAGACATTTCTATTTTAGAATCATGGTTTTTATTTTATCTGGTGTCTTCTTGGCACATGTTGGTCATGTTGTTTAACTATAGTTTTTTGTTGATTTTTTGTTTTTGTTGTTCTTGTTGGTAGTGGTGGCAGTGGGTTTTTTGCTTGTTTTTCAATGTGGAGCAGTAATCCATTTTGTGAATATACCAAAAATATTTTGTTCCTTCACATTCTGGTGAATACTTTGATTTTGTATGTGAGTCCTAGTTTGCTTTTACTACCGTTCCTGTGATAAAACACTAAACAAACAAAATCAAACGGGAAGGGGGGTGTCTTATTTCAGCTTGTGGATCCAGTCCACCACTAGGAGAAGGGAAGGCAAAAGCTCATGCTAGAGCCAGAGGCAGAAACTAAAGCCGAGATCATAGAGAGAATGGAGTCTACTGATTGCCTTCCTTGGCTTGCCCAGTTCAATTTCTAATACAGTCCAGGTGTACCTGTCCAGAAATGGCACAACCCACAATGGGTTGGGCCCTTCCGTATCAATGAGCTATCAAGAATATGCCACACACACACATGAGCTCACAGGCCAGCCTGATGAAGGCAGTTCCTTGATTAGGATTCCCTCTTGCCAACTATGTCTATGTCAAGTTAGAAAAACAAAATCTAACCAAGACAATCCACCCTTTATTAACTTGGACACACAAGCACCTCACGGTAAATCATAACCTATCCTTTCTTCTTTTTGTCCCCAAGATATCATGTTAACATAATCAAAATGCAAGAATAAATACATCCAGTGCTTTGAAAATTCAGTCTCTTTTTAATCAAAAACAAAACAAAACAAAAACAAAATTAACTAAACCTATTAACTAGCCAGGCATAGTGGCACATGCCTTTAATCCCAGCACTTGGGAGGCAGAGGCAGGCAGATTTCTGAGTTCTAGGCCAGCCTGGTCTACAGAGTGAGTTCCAGGACAGCCAGGACTACACAGAGAAACCCTGTCTTGAAAAAAACCAAAACAAACAAACAAACAAACAAAAAAAAAACCCAAAAAAACAAAAACCAACTATTAACTCTGGAGCTCCTATAAAATCCAAGTAATACTCCAAGAAGGAAGAACCAGGGCACAGTCAAAGCAGAGTGCAAATCCAGTAGTGTAAAAAGCTCAGTATCTGACATTTGAGACTAACTCACGATCTTCTGTGAGTGAAAGGGGTTAAGTTGCTCCACCTCTCTGTCTACGCATCCAAACACACATAACTTGTCTCCTACGCTCAAGCTCATTCCTTTCCACACAGGCCACTGTCCCTGGTGGTCACCTCACAGTCCTGCTGTCACCAATACTCTAGAATCTCCACTACAACTGAGGCTGCACCTTCACCAATAACCTTTCTCACCACCCTTTCCCAGTCTCAAGTCTCAACTGCTCTCAGTTAGGCCTTTGTATCTTCAAAGCTAATCCTGTATGGACCTGTATGGACACTGTCTTGATCCCAGGGAAACCATGATTTCTGTCTGCTACTGGTCTCTAATCACAACTGGTTTCTAGCCCCAGATAACCAGTGTTGATTGTCCCAGAAAAGAAATTTCATTTCCTTGGACTATTAATACAAAATATCACAGAAACAATGCAGATGTTGGAGACCTAGCTTGTGATGTTTCAGAAAGATACAAAAACGATCAGGGCTGTTTCTGTGATGTCTCTCAAGCTTTCTTCAACAATAATTTCTTTCCTTAATCTCTGAGGACTCAAAGGCTTTCCTAGATCACAACATGGCCCCATCAAAATCAAGCAAACAAGCAAGCAAGCAAGCAAACCTTAAAACAAAACAAAGTAAGTACATGGTAAGGTCTATCATGGCAATACTCCATGTCTCTGGCACCAACTTCTGGCTGGTTTGTTTTCTTGAGGCTGCAATAAAAAGCTGACCAAACCAACCTTTGAGCTCAATGAAGCATTTCTCAGCTCTTAATGAATTTAGTATGAAAAGCTAGCATGCCTGTGATTGCTCAAGTTTCACCAAAGCCATCCTGAGCCAATTGCTTTCAAATTCATTGTTTCTTTCCCAAGGCAAATTATATAGTGTAGACAAGGTGTGAACCAAGTGAACATAGATTTATTAGAAGAAATGAGAAAGAATTGCAGACAATGAGAGACATTCCAAAGGAGGAATACTGACATGCTCCCTTGCCACATGGCCTTTTATAGATCTTATGGTAAAAACTGAATGGAGACTGAGGTAATAGTTGTCAAACTTTTGAAGACAATGTGGGCTGAGCCCGTAAGTGATTGACCCTACCTCTCATTTGCCCTCAATTCAAACAAAAATGTGATAACGATCTACTCATCCAGTCACAGAAATGGTCACATGTGCTGGTTATCTTCATCTACTCAACCAACTCACCTTACTCATTTAGTTAGGTGTTGGTTGAGATACATTCGATATTGACAGCTCATGAACCATTCTGGACCCTGCCCTTCCTTCCTGCAGGAAACTAGCTCTTGTCTCATTATGACTGAAACCTCAGACACCATCAGAAAGAAGCTGCCGTTTCAGGTGAAAAATAACCAGAACAGCCTCAAAATAATGATCCTTTGATATTGTTGGATGAGTTTTTCAACAAATGTACACATTTCTATTAGATGTACTTTGAAGTTCTATTACTGATTGTGGTGGTTGATGATTTACATCCTTTCAATCAACAATGTGAAGGAATGAATCTAATGTAACATTAGAACCTGTGACTGGTTTATCAATCGCAATATCCCTGTCTCAAACTCTATTTTATGTAATTCTAACATCCATGCTTTTGCTTCCAAATCTTAAAGTTTGCATGGTGCATATTCTTCCATCCTTTTCTTTTAAATCTCTCTTTCTCTCTCTCTCTCTCTCTCTCTCTCTCTCTCTCTCTCTCTCTCACACACACACACACACACACGCACATGCACGTGTACACACACATATTATATATTATGTATTATGTATTTATAGTATATTTTATATAATATATATTACATATTACATATTATATGTATATAAATATATGTGTGTGTTTCCCAAATGACAGCACTTATCTTTAAATAACCCTTTCTAAAACAGAAATAAGCACAGAGCATAGACTGATTAAACATTTTCACACAGCTCTTAAGAAGAGAAGCTGAGACTTGAACCTAACTAGCCAAGGTTGACATGGCAAAGCAGCACAGGAGAAGTGATTCCAACATCAGGCATGTGTCTGCAACGTAGAAGGCACAAGAACAAGGTGTGAGTTTTTCTTCCTCCTAAGGCCTTGCTTGACCCTCCTTAGCTGTGTCCTTGCAATGACATTTCCTCTGTTTACCCAGATATTCACTTCTCACAGATGTCAGTTGGATTAGATTTAGGGTCTAAGTTTACAACCCCATTTAACCTTAATTATCTCCCTAAAGGCCAAAACTTCAAATAAGATTTCAATAGCAATGAGCTGCCTCTATGTAGATGTATATTTGCCAAGGAGCATGGTATAACGTGTCACAGACCTTAAGCAGAATTTAAGTTCCAAAGCTGAGTTCATGCCATCAGAGGAAAAAAGGAGAGAAAGGAGAAAGGGAAAGAAAAGAAGTTTTATTGTTCAAAAGACTGCACTGAAAATTCAAGTCAAAATTATAGCCATAAAAATTATAAAATAATAATAATAATGTTCACAAACATATTATTGCTCCAAATTATGAGTCTGAAGTCTCAAATTTTATTATCTGAAAATCTTTGCAAAATAAAGGATGTTCTCAGGAACAATCTTAATTTTGTCTGTTTTTAAATAATTTACTATATTTTTATTTAGATTTACCTGTTGATTTTCAAATTCATCATTTATATATTTTTTAAATATGAATACACTGTGAGCTAAGCTTAGCTCTCTGACCTTTCAGAATCTCTGAAACTGTCATTTGCAGTGATGTTTTCTTGTTTAACTTTTACTTCATTTGATTGAGCGTTTTTCCTGCATATATGCATGTGTATTGTGCACATGCTTGGTATCTGAAGGCCAGAACAGGATGTTAGATATCCTGGAACTGGAACTAAGGTCATCTGTGAACTGCAATTTGGGCTCTGGCAACTGAATCTGGATCATCTGCAAGAGCAAAAAGTATTCTTAACTCTTGCACACTCTCTCCTGCCTCCAGACTCTAGATTCTAGAGATTTTCCTTGAAATAAATATATGCTACTGTATGATGACCAAGTTTAAAAAAAATACACTCAAGTTCACCTAGCAAACCCTAGGTATACATTATTTCAAAGTCATTTCAAGTAGTAAATAACTACAATTCCAACATTAAATGAATTGACATATTCTATCACACACTTTCACTTCTTGAAATGGTTATAAAAAGAAATTGACTTGTTGCAAAATGTCAGGCTTTGGACAGCCATTGAAATTAATGTTCCATGAATCACAATTAATCTTATTTAGCAAATTAGTTCATATAATTAGTTTACATACACATGATTGGAACAATAAAATGCTCTCGGTTGTATAATTGTTCATAATTAGAATATTAAGTTACTGCTCTAGTTTTTTTAAAATTCCAAACAAGTTGATTCATAGTTACTTCGTATTTACTTAGTTTATGGTTTTATCATTAAATTTGGATCTCCTTTTACAACACTCAAGGAAAGAAGTTGATAACATGTTGGTAAACAGCAGTCTAGATGAACAGCAAAATAGAAGCATGAAGCCAGACTCCATCCTAACAGTGCTTTAAGATCTACAACAGAAAAGGACGACAGAGTCTAATAAATGTTACCCAAGCAGAACACAAACTTCTTAGAGATCTGTTTCAATATGACTTTAAAATCTATAATTTTCTATCCTTATGTCTGACAGCAATTCCACCAGTGAAAAAGGAATCTCCCAGAATTCCACTTACTTCTTTCCTTCTCCTATTTTCTTTTCTGACTCTCCTTCCCCTCCACTCCCTCTGCATCTTCTTCATTTATTCCTCTTTCGATGGCACAAAATTTGACTTAATCTACAATGACTCCACTGACATTCTAGAAATCATTAGTATAGCTTTTCCTGCAGATCCCCGCCTGGCCTGATCATGACAGGAGACAGAAAGTTTTAGAATATAGAGTGGTGAGTTAGAAACAACAATGTGGACTATTTCCCCGGTGCCCATATGTTTGAGGCTCTTCCCTACTTCTCCTCTTTAAGTTTCAGTGTCTCTAGCTTTACGGAGGTCCTTGATTCAGTTAGACTTGAGCTTTGTACAAGGAGATGAGAATGCATCAATTCGAATTCGTCTACATGCTAACCACCAGTTGAGCCAGCACCATTTTTTGAAAATGCTGTTTTTTTTTCCACTGGATGGTTTTAGTTCCTTTGTCAAAGATCAAGTGACCATGAGAGTGTGTGTTCATTTCTGGTTCTTCAATTCTTTTCCATTGATCTACCTGTCTGTCATTGTACCAGTACCATGTAGTTTTTATCGCAATTGCTCTGTAGTACAGCTTGAGGTCAGGGATGGTGATTCCACCAGAGGTTCTTTTATTGTTGATAATAGATTTTGCTATCCTAGGTTTTTTTGTTATTCCAGATGAATTTGTAAATTAAGTTGGAATTTTGATGGAGATTGCATTGAATCTGTATATTGCTTTCAGCAAGATAGCCAATTTGACTATATTAATCCTGCCAATCCATGAGCATGGGAGATCATTCCATCTTATGGGATATTCTTTGATTTCTTTCTTCAGAGACTTAAAGTTCTTATAGTACAGATCTTTCACCTGCTTACTTAGAGTCACACCAAGGTATTTTATATTATTTGTGACTATTGTGAAGGGTGTTGTTTCCCTAATTTCTTTCTCAGCCTGTGTAGAAAAAGGCCATCAAATTGTTTGAATTAATTTTATATCCAGCTACTTCACTGAAGTTGTTTATTAGGTTTAGAAGTTCTCTGGTGGAATTTTTGGCATCACTTTTGTATACTATCATATCATCTGCAAATAGTGATATTTTGACTTCTTCCTTTCCAATTTGTATCCCTAGAAACAACAATGTGTCTTGCATTGAGCAAGAAATCTTTAAAAAGGAGAAATTGAAATTAGTCGTGTTTTCAATTTTATTTTACATCTGACTATAAATACTGCAAATATGAAGGATCTCATATAATATATTCATTTTATTTGATTTGTTCTGGTCTTAATTGTGTTTTGTTTATTTTGAGACAAAATCTTCTGTAGCCTAGGCTATCCTTGAACTCACTGTGTAGCCTAGAATAACTTAGAAGTCCTTTCTTCCTTAGACTCCCACATATTGGTGTTATGCACATGCCCCAACAGGATAGACTGGAGCTGTCATTTCCATCTGTGTTATTTTTCAGGCCTCGTTAAGGCTTTGCCTAAGAATTAAAAAAAAAAAAAAAACTGTATTCACTTCTCAGGCAGTAGCACAGATTCATGCCTTATATCCTAGTCTTGAGGATCAAAGAATGAATTTATTTGTAGACAAGTCTTCTAGAAGAAATCAAGTTAACAGGAAGTCATTAGGATATGCCCTCATCCCATTTAACTGGTGTCCTTTTAAGAGGTGGAAACATGGACTCTGAGACAGGCACATAAAGAGAATGCATATAAAATAAAGATGGAGGCAGATGTGATGTTGGGGCGGTACTTTTTACAGACCGTGAGGTTATAGGCCTTAGAACATGCTTTAAGAGAGCCATATGGTGCAGCCTTGGAGAATTTTGCCACTCTGTCTGAAGCTTCTCCTCTTTTTACAGACAAGCAACTATTGCTATGGCCTTGCATTTCTGTCCCTCATTCTTGTTACTTCATGCAGACTCTCCCCACTGGTACCCAGACCCAAAGTTACCTTCAATTATAATTTTACCCCCTTAACTCCTGGCCTCCTGGAACATATGGTAACTTATACAGCAAATAGGCTCAACATACCCCATGTATACTATTGCAGCAACTGAAGGCTTCCTCCTTTTCAGGGCCCATCTTTCCTATCTATGGTGGGAGCCTATAGCTCTCCTGCCTGTTTTCTTCTGGACACTCTGTTTCAGCACCTTCTATTGACCCTATAATATCTTTTAAAAAAATTCTAGTACAATCTAAGGGACTCAGAGCAAACCAGAAAAACACCAGAAGCACGGAGACAGGCTTGAGATGAATTCTTCCCCAAAGCCCTCATTTGTAGGTAAATTTGCCAACATTCTGATCTGAACTTCTGGCCTCCAGAACACAAAGAATTTGTGTTGCTGTGGGACTCTTGTTTGTAGTACTGTACCATAGTGACCCTAGCAAACCAACACAGTAGCAAAACAGTTTGCTTTTATCTTAGGGGGTGAAATTTAGATAGAGTTTATATTTGAGTTTAAGATTCATGGAATTGTGACTTACAGCTGGATTATCAAGATATATTCTGCTTTTAGCTTGGAAAAATTCATGAATCCAGTTATCATAGAAGAAATTCTATCCAGGTATATCAAACTATCTGTCATTATTGATATCTGTTCCCATTATTGTGACAGAAGAGCATAGGCTCAGAATCTTTAGTATAATAAGTGTGTATGTGTGTGTGTGTGTGTGTTTCTGTGTGTGTGTGTGTACCATGGAGCTTATATGGAAATCAGAGGACACTTTGTGAATCAATTCTCTCCCATAATCATGTGGGTTCCAAGGATTTAACTGAAACTATTAGGCTTCACAGAAAGTATCTTTACCCAGTGAGTCACCCTTTCTAAATGCAAGGTTGACATATCTATAAAACAGTTACTGTGATATGCCATAAATATAAACACAATAAATGGCCAAACTATATCCTGTAGATGTAGAAAAAACATTTCAAAAATTCAACAACATTTTGTTGTAGAAAATAATGATAATATCCTAATTAGTGGTCAAATATTGAATTTGAAAGTCATGCTTCCAAAGTTCAAAAATTCACTTCAAAGCTTTGATGATGAAGCAATATGTTATAATAGATGAGTTAGTTCCTAAAACAAAGAGTCTATAATTAAACCTTTATATTTGTTATATTTGTAGCTCATTGATTTTTTTTTACTGTAGCATAAAGAT
This sequence comes from Mus caroli, assembly GCF_978045245.1. Lineage (NCBI taxonomy): Eukaryota > Metazoa > Chordata > Mammalia > Rodentia > Muridae > Mus > Mus caroli. The sequence goes on along the minus strand of NW_028227259.1, from coordinate 52,661,129 downwards.
AATTTAACTAGTACTAATAAATAGTATTATGAACAAATAAATTTGGCACTAAAGAAATAACTATAAATAAGGAATGAAATTGGAATGGTTCTTCAATCTTCAAACGTGTGTGTGTGTGTGTGTGTGAGAGAGAGAGAGAGAGAGAGAGAGAGAGAGAGAGAGAGAGAGAGAGAGTTCCATAGCACAACTCTCTCACTGGAAGACTGAATAAAAATAAGACAGGAAGGCCAGAGGGACTTATTGATCTAGTCAAATATTTTCTTTCTTCTCTTTATAGGAAATAAAAGAATAAAAGGTGGCTGCTGCCTCCACAATCACCACCACAACCAAGAACACACAAAATTCAAGATATATCAATCCTAGAGAAGAAAACATCTATTTTTAGCTCACAATTCTAGATAGTAGTCTGTAGTTGAGATATAGATAGCTACTTCATGTTCCTGCCTTGACTTCCCCAATATGATAAACTATAACTTACAACTGTGAACTAAAACAAACTCCACCCTACTCTAAGTTGCTTCTAGTCTCTGTATCTTATCACAGAGATATGAAAAGAAACTAAGACATTGCGAATAACAGTCCCTTCTTCAAGGTTTGTCTGCAAGAGAAGAGCCATGTGACACTAAAGGAAAAAATGACACACCTTGGTGTTCAGCATAGGGGACAACTAAGCAACCTTATCAAAAATATCACTCCTTCAAGACCTGTGGGAGGGAATGTGAGAAGTGCAGGCTGCCAGCTACATCTTGAGAAGAAACTCCTTGCAGCCCCACCTGACTGCATAATTATATTTGCTTATACACCTTCTCTAGTTCCAGGGGAGGTATGCCTCTTCTCTCAGGAGCTACCTTGAACTAAAGCATACAATTAAGCCACACCCAGATTCCTGCCCCCAGAAGTATGAGATAATAAATGTCTTTCTCTTGCCCTTCTGCTTTGCCAGGAGTTTTCCTCCTGACTTGGTACTGAACACTATCAGTTTACATCCACTGAAATGGTCGTATGATTTGTATACTTTATTTGGCTAATATAGGAGATCCCCCTGCTTTTTAATAAACCCCACGCGGTTATAAACATTTTAAAATACAAACTCTAAGAAGCATACTTAGACATACATTTCAGAGAAGCCAGGGTTTGGGCCCAGATAAGTAAAATATTAAGAACGTGTTATTTGAGACTTTAAGCTTTTAAAACATTTTCCCTCTGGTATAATAGTGGTATAAGGGGTGTTCCTACCAGTTTCCCAACTGGTAATGTACAGGTCCATATACTCCACATTTTCTAAAGACTTTTCAAAGACTGTAATTTTTCACCTTCATTTTAAATGACTCTAGAGAGAGATGGGTATGGTGAGAGACAGAAGTACCGGTAAACTATAATTGCAAGCAGGGAACAGACATCTGTGGATCCTGCTGTAGCATTTACTTTGTATAGTAGCCCTGTGCCTATTATGTATCAACATGAAGGTACTTGAATCTCGGTTACCACATCATGTCATCTGCTTCTTCCAGGAGAAAACTGTCTGTCATTTTCCAAAGAATGTATATCTTGATCACATTGGTTTGTAACTTGATTTACTAGTGGCTTTATCTAATTTGCCTCTTTGCCTGAGCACAAGGCAACTACATCTCTGGAATTTCTGCTCATAGACCTTGGCTACTGAGATGTGCTCATAAGAAGCCCATTATCAGCCAACTCACAGTCATGCTGAAAATGAGCTATGAATGCTAATACATCCTGGAGAGTGACAGCAATCTGTAATACCAGGTGCTAGAAGAAAAGAGTAAGCAGATAAACTGGAACTGTTCTGACACGTGTCAACAATTCACATACACATGATCACTGTGATAATTAGTAATGTTTCAAGTCTGGTTTCACACAAAGGTGCCGTCTTACTTTTCTCTGGTTGCTATAACAAATTTGAAACACTGGCTTCAAACAGCAAATTGATTCACAGTTCTGGGGATACAAAAACCTTCGCCTCTAGGCTGAAGCCAAGAACTCAGGATGTCGTAATAAAGACTATAGAGAACACATCTCTTCCCTCTTCTAGTTTGAGAAGATACCAGCATGACTAGGTATCTGGCCTTTCCCTCTTATCTTCAAGGCCAATATCTTTGAAGACATTAATATTTATGTTGCATCTCCAGGAAGCCTTCTCCTTCATATGTAGGAAAAACTTCTTCCCTTTCCGTTCTATAAGAACATACATAATTGTGATTTAGATCCATCTGTACAATCCAGAGTGTCTCTGTATCAACATTTCCCCTGCATACACATTTACAGCAACTTTGGCATGTTAGGTAGTATTTCTAAATTGCTATAACTAGGCACTAAGACCTTTGGAACAAGTGTATTTTTTTCTTCTTTTTTATTATTCTCTCATATATTATATCTTGGCTGCAGTTTGCCCTCCATCCTCTACTCTAAGTCTTCTCCCCACAACCCCTGCATCCCCTTCCACACGTCTCCTCTGTTTCTTTTCAAAAAGGGGCAGGCCCCCCAGGTATAGCAACTGAACATGGCATAACAAGTTACAATAGCCTCTGTACAAACTTTCCTATTAAGGGTGGGCAAGTCACCCAGTAGGAGGAAAAGCTTCCAAACAGCAGGCAAAAGTGTCAGAGATAGCCCCAACTCCCATTGTTAGGAATCCCACAAGAAGACCAAGCTACACAGCTATAACATATATGCAGAGGGCCTAAGTCAGACCCATGCAGGCTCCCTGATTGTCAGTTCAGTGTTTCTGAGCCCCTGTGAGCCCAGGTTAGTTGATTCTGTGGGTTTTCTTGTGGTTGAGACAAACATTTGTAATAACAACATACACATTGCCTTTCCTTAATAATGTAGCTCTTTCATACTGTTTTTACCAGAGTACTAAGTATGGTATGAGATACACAATGGAAATTTATGGTGCAGGTTTATCCAAAGTTAGAGAAAATTTTTCATAAAAAAAGAACTTGATCTTACATGACATCTGGAGAATTCCCAGCCAAGATTCAAGTATTCTTGAAAACCCTGTCTTTCTCCCCTCTCTTTCTCCTTTTCCTCCTGCCAATGAAGATAAGCTATTTTTTTCTGAGCCAGGAAAGGCCTAGAGAATTCTGGAGAAGAGGTATAGTGACATTATAACATAAAAAAAAAAAATCAACCCTACATTACTAGAGAAACCCATTAAGTCAATTTGCAGATAAATGAAGAACCATTCTTTCTCAACGTTTTATACTCAATGTTTGGTTTGGTTGCTCTAAATTCCAAGCAACAAACTGGATAGCAGGTACAAGGATAAGCTGTTCCATCAAGAAATCTGCCTAGAAAAATAATTTATTTTCTCTGATCACATGTTGCTTATGAAAGTAACTAATACACTTATCAGTTATTATTTCATGTTATTAAATCTAGCTTGCTGTGCCAAGGTTTACAGTGTATAAATCATCTGCCATGGTCTCAAAATTCCTAGTCACCACAAGATTAGTATATTAAGATTTTTAACTCCCAAGTGATGTTATTTAAAAGCGAGTTTTAGAGGCATGATTAGTTGCCAAGGTAGAGCGTTTGTGATGGGATTAGTGTCCTTTTAAGAGATTTCTGAGAGGCATTCTTGGCCTTTCTACAAAGTGAGGGCAGTGAGGAAAGATTTCATCCAAAAACCCAGGAAATACGCTGTCACCAAACAGACAGCACATCTGCTGACTACTTGACCTTGGATTTTCCAGCCTGTGGAACTGTGAGAAATGAATGTCTGTTGCTTACACATTCATTTCTTAACAGTTATTTTGTTATACTCGCCCCCAAATGAGTAGCGTGGCTTCCCAGTTAGTAGTATCTTAGCCCTATGACAATAAAGTAGTTTAAATTTGTCATGTGTTGGCTATGTATCTCTCGTTCTTTGTCCCTAAAAATTAGAGCTTAATTCCCTTCTCACTGAATGAGTTGAATTTGATGATTCATTTCTAGAAAATGTGCAATATGTACAAAATTGTGCTGTGTGATTTAAAAGACCAAGCCATAAAAGGCACTGCGTCTCTAGTTACTCTATCCTGGCTATCTTGCTCAAAGGGATGGTAACAGACATGTTATGATAGCTTTCAATAGGCTCCATCAGGAGAATTTAGCCAGGACCTGCTATGACAGTATAGGATAAGTGTCATGTGTGTGTTATGTCAGAAACATAAATAGGCTTGCCTCTTTTCACAAAGTCATAATTTATTAAGTAACAATAAATTCACAATGTTTAATGGTTTCTATGATAGCATTGTACCTGCCTTGGTATCATAGTCCAAAGATGTGCAAGCCTTTTATTCAAGTCTTCATTACTAATATTAACCTTCATATCCACATTACATAGTACATGGCACATATATCTGTATACATCTATACATATACAAGGGCTACAGAGTTAATGTGTTTGAAAGACTGCTGTAAAATTCAAGAGGCTTCAGAAGTGAGCTGAGAGTCTGTATTGATAAGATAATGAACCCAACAAGGTCTGGGAGGCAGCTGCCAAAGTCAGATTTGATAGTAGCATATATGGGGGACATGCAAACACATGTCTACTCACCTCAGATATGAAACTGACAACAGACCAAAATAAGGATACCAACATAGTCAACTTGGTGAGACAATGAGTTTTATTGGGGTACATACAAGAATATGGATGAGGGGTTACTTATTGTAGCATAAATGAGTCTGTCAGCTGCATCTTATATATATATATATATATATATATATATATATATGTAACAAAAATTAATGTAGAGAGAGGCCATGATTTTGAAGAGGAGAAAGGAGGAGTATACGGAATTGCTTGCAGGGAGGAAAGGGAACAGGGAAAGGATGTAATTATCATCTCAAAAATAAAAGAAAAAGGTGCTGCATTTCTTTTCTCTTTATGACTTTCATTGTGTTAGGCAACTAGTTAAAAATTAACAGACTTGCAAGTCACTGGGAATAGAGCCCTGCATACTCTGTGCCTTAACACAATAATGTTGCAAGTGTCAAATGGTGGAAGACAACAAAGGAAGCATCCCAGCCTCCTAGTTGTGACCCCTTGATATTACTTCTAATTTTATGTGAGTGTTGGTGGGGGGTGGAGTCCAGAAGTCAAAAGAGGATCCTGAGTGTTGAACTACTAGCTCTTTTCTTTATGTTCTTGAGACAAGGTCACTCACTAGACAGAAAGTTTGTCTTCTTGGTTAGGATAGGTGCCTAGTGAGATCTCAGAATCGGCCTATATCTGCACCCTTCTCCCCATGCTGGGGTTACAGGACCCTGCTTAGTTTTTATATAAGAACCAAGAGTGTGAACTCAGGTCCTGATGTTTACCCAAGCACTCTTACTTACTGAGGTTATCGCTCAAACTCCAGGGGTCTTAAGATTTAAAGTATGAAAAGGTAGCTACACATTGGACAAAAGGAATGAATTGGAGTGGTAGGACTTTTCATTATGCCAATTAAGGGACAGCTACATCCTCCTGGTAAAGCTGGATCTTTTTATAGAGTTTTTTTTTTCCTTTAATTCTAATCTACTCTTTTGTTATACAATTTCTGGTCAAAAGAATAAGGTCTGAACTGCATCTCTGGCCCTGCATGGAGACGTGGCATTCTAAACTGCTGGGAAGATTATAAGATTCCTGTGTATCGGAAAGCTCTGTGGTAAAGAACAAAGACAAACCATCATTTTCGCTTAGGAGCTAATCCAAATGGTCCTGTCAATCACCGAAACAGGAAACTGACCCTCAGCCAAGCTATCTCTTCTGGGAAATTGGAACACTATAAACTATAAAGCTACCTAACATGGAGGATGGTATAGTACTTCCTTTAGGCATTGTCTATACTTACCCCTCAAAAATTTTCCCTATACAATGGTCTCACTGCCATTCCATCTTATGAAGTTGCCTAAATCAGTTTAGGTATAAGAAATTGAAAGTTACAAATTTGGGCCAGCAATGGCTATTTGTCCAGTGTATATTTAGGCTAGTTTTGCATTGAAAGGTGAAGGAGAGTTACCAGTTTCAATTCTACTAATTGGAGCTCCTTTAAGTTAACCCTCAAACAGGCCAAAGGAGTGTCTTTTGGTTCAGAAAATTTGGACCCCATGTTGAAGCTGAGGACCAACGTACAAGCAAGGATCAATGTCCAGTTATGCAGAGTGTGCTCCACAAATGAAAATGACCAGATCCTCCTGGAATGCAAGGTGGCACCTCCAGCCTATACAATTTCAAGGTTAAAGCTTGAGGAGGGGTGAAATGAATGTGTGGTCTCTCTGCCAGTGGAAAAGTCTCCTGTACCTTCAACATAGTGGGCGATACAAAAGCTCTATTGACCCTGAAACCTGCTATTAGTAGTCTCGTTGACCCATACATAAACTAGAGCTGTGTTTATTCATAGACAGTAGGTAGTTTGTAAGAAATACATGGATTAAAATGTTAACTGGGTTGGTTTATGGCATTAGAATCATCAAGAGCTTGTTCTATATCATCAGTGATGATGAGTTGAGTAAAGGAAGCTGGTTTCCATGGCTTATGGATTCTAAGGTAAGCAGATGCAAAGAAAAATAAATCAGACTGGTCCTCTCAAAGATCTCTTTCATGCACACTTAAAGCAGAGAGACATCCTTAGCATGATGGCAAAGCTGACCTGTTCGGGTGTATGGTTAGTGGCTCTCGATTTCTGAGATCAGGAAAACAATACAGTTTTGGCATAGTGATTGAAGTGGGGTTTCAATATGAGTGCCATTTTGTCTTGGAATATTGGGCCTAGAGTAGGAGCTCAGTTCATTGCCAGTGACCTTAGTAACTGTTATTTAGAGGTAGTCAATAAGAACTGTATATTGCAAGAGGAATTAAAAAAAATTTTAATGAGACAAAGGTTAGAGAGTGCCAAATTCTCCTTGAATCCCAGTTTAAATCATCAAAACCTTTTTTTTCCCCTTTAATTCTTATTAAGCTGTTCTTCATGCTACTTATTTATTCTGGGTCGAAAGATTGGTATCTGAGCTGTGTCTCTGACCTTGAGTGGAGACAAGACTTATTAAATGTCCTTAAAATAATAAATATTACTATTATTATCATTGTTATATTATTACTTTGTTTAGTAAGGCTTAGGTCTAGACCCAAAGGAAATCTGAGAATATGTGGCATTCATTAAGATATGGGGGAAAACTGTACCTTATCATCATGAGTTGACAGACTTCAATAAGACATTTGAAAGTATTATGGGTGCCACATCAAATTTGAGAGTTGGGTATTAATATTAGGTAAACACTGAAGATATGGTTCTTACCAAAAATTGCATCATCTATAAAGGAGTCACATGGTTGTCTGGACAGAACTGCATTCTAGTTCCTACTTCTCAGAGGGCTTTGATTTTAGTGTTTTATTGCACAAGAATAGCTAGTTTTCTCTTGAACATTTGCTGTGGAGTTTTCCTTTGTCGTGTAAATTTAATCCTATTTAAAAAGTCTTTGACTTCAAGGAGTTTCTACAGGAAAGAGTGAATTCCTCAGATGGGGGCCCGCTCAACTAACAGATAATCTAATCCAGGTTTTTGTACTAGCAATACAATGGTGGGAAAACATTCAGGAAAATTCTCAAGGTTTTAAAACTTATAAAACAGTGTGGCTTTCCCTCTGAGGAAGTCAACCTAAAACTGTGTGTTTTTGCAGGCTTGACTACAGACAGTTGTAAAGGCTAGCAGACCACACAGGGAGAAAACTGCCCTCCTTGTTACAGTGACACTGCAGGCCCATTAAGAGAAAGCTATTTCCTCTTGGACTAGAGAAAGGAATCTACCTCTAGTCTGGGTGGAGACCTGACATTCCAAGTGGCAGGAAACAGAGTTAATCCCCTTGGGCTAGTCAATTACACAGCTAAGGAACCACCCCTTAGGAGGGCCTTAAGCCATGCTAAAGAAACAAGGGGAATGATTATCCTTTAATGAGATAATGTACTTTCCATTCCAGAAACCCTGCCTTCAGTGGAGTAACTGAAAGGAAGTCTTGAGATGCAGTCAAACTTGCCTGCCTTTTGGTGATCTAAGAAAGGTGTGACTGTTCCTCTCTTGCTTTTCCAGTGTCTCTTTCTTTCAGATGCTGGTGAGGGCCAGGGTATGCTTTTATTTAAAAATAAAAAATAAAAATAAAATTAAAAAAATAAAACTTTCTCTAGAGTCCCCTCTTCCCCCTTTGTCATATGACTGCTTGCCAAACCTCCATGCCTAACTCAGAGCACCATGGTCTCTTTCTTCCATGCCTCCAGTTCCCTCCTCTAGGCAGCTGTCACGATTTAGAGCTCACCTGTCCTGTGTTTATTCTAATCACTAGTAAGATCCTCTTCTCGTTTCCTTTTGATTTCACACTTAAATTCTTTTTCTTAACAAGCCTGAGAATCCTGAGAGGGTAAGCCTTAACTTCTCGTGAATTATATGACACTTCAAAATTTCTGCTGCCATCCAGAATGAATGGTAACTCTCCGAAGGGAGCTGCAGGCAAGAACTCAGGTTCGTGCTCTGTACGTAATGCATTTCTATCCCCTGTTTGCTCACTCTTTAGCTATCATCATCTGGGACCTTGTGCAAAAGTAGTCTCAGATGCCTCTGTGAAGGCTTCCATGTAAGGAAGAAAAGAATAGAAATGCTTCCTCCCTTACTATGCCTGAGCACTTTAAGAACATAAGACTTCACTCTGAGTCTCTGTCTATCCCTCTGTGCCTGTCTGTCTCTATCTCCTGTCTTTATCTATCTATCTGTCTCTCATTAGGCCACACTCCCCTGCATTCTGTCCCCCTAAAACAAAGGAATGACAAAGGCCCATTGTGACTATGACAGCACTCAGCCTAGGTGGAAAATATTAGGACCAAGGCAACTTTAAATTATCCTAACTAGTGCCTACCTCTGTGATTCCAGGTGTGTAGGCCAGATCATATGATAGCAAGCTTACCGACTCCTCATCCCCTCACAAACATCTGAGTCACAAACTCTTTTTTTTTTTGGAGGGGAGGAGATTTGAAGAGAAGGTTCTAACTGTTTCTCGTTTAATAGTACCATTATGGTTGACAGTGGCCATGATGCTATAGCTCTCCTGCTGTTTTGGAAACTGACGAATCTGTTTGGGAATCCCATCACACTTGCTATACATGGTGGCTATCTTGCCTGATGAAGCACCTCCTCAGACATGAAGCCCTGCTCACCTAGTTCAGGGCCCTATCTCCTATTAAAGTTCATCTAACTGGTAATCGCTGTGTCAGCACCTTTCATTGAACCTGTACATCATCCTTGGAGCTTTCTCTTTCGTCCCTCTACACTTTTACCCTAACACCAGGGTCCATAAAAACACCACAACCTTTTGCTTAGTCCTCCCTCAGCAGGGAGTAATCTCATATATGTGACCATCCACAAGACCTTGAGCTTGTTTGGCATGTTCATGTTACTGTGATTAAATATCTGATATAAGCCAGTGCTTCTCAAACTTTTCCCACTCTCAAGCCTTTTAGCCCAATTAGCCCAAAAAAGTTTGTGTGACCTCAAATTTTATACACATATAAACAAATAACCTTCATAAATATATGTATATATAGATATATATGAAGCATTTGCTGATAATGCAACCATTCTTAATTTTAGCATTTATTAAAGACAAAATCCAATTTGCATGCTAATGAGATGGATGTGCTTGTTGATTTTACACAAAGAATTAAATCTCTTCTTCTATTTGATAATGTAGGAAGTGGAGCATCTCTGCTTGGTATTATAATTGTTAACATTCAGAATGACACTTTATATAAACACACAGAACAAATCAGAAAAAGCATATTCAAAACCATTTCATAAATTTTTGGCAACTCTGCCATAATCCCAAGCCAAAATTCATTTAAGGATTAAAAATAAAAATCAAATGAACATTTAAAGCAACAATTTTTAAAAATCAAACTTTCTAGCATAATAGATTTCAAACATGTGCTAACTTGATACCTTCATGCTCAGAAATGATGTAGGAAAATAGTAACAAACTTTGTTTTCCATATTAAATGACTGTATTTCTCCTAGAACAGAGGACTTGGTATATATAGATAAAAATGACTGTGATACTGACAAACTCAAATCTGAGTCCAGGTGTTTCAGACAGTGTGGTTGTTTTGTGGTATGATGGCATGTGTAGCACAGAAATGCATGCTTGTGTGTTCAGAATAGAGGCTATAGTGATGTCATATGACAACATTGGTGAGAGCTACCAGAGATTCATAATGCATTTGATTGTTTTAAAACTAAATTCTGGTCATTCCATACTCAGAGACCTTTCATTGCTCTTCTGTTATCCATGGCCTTGATGTTCAGTTATATAACCCAATATGGGGGTCACAACTGGTAGTTAAGAAGCTATGATATGACAATTTATATGATGAAAGACATATTTTAGCTTGTAGTTCCAGAATATTCGGCCCATGTTTTCTTGGTTCTGTATACCTGGACAGATCACAGAGTGACAGCAGTATCTGGTGAGTGGTGGGGGGTCCACCTTCTCCTCCACAAAGGCAGGAGGCAGATGTCACTTACAATGACCTACTACCTAGAGATAGTTTCTAGAACATTCTGAAATTACACCACCAGCTGGAAAACAAGGATTTAACTGATGATCTGATAAAGAAGATTTCATATTCAAATTTTACCAAGGCAGTGTGATGGTTTGTATATCGTTGGACCAGGGAGTGGCACCATGTAGAGGTGTGGCCTTGTTGGAATAGGTGTGACCTGGTTGGAATGGGTGTGTCACTCTGGGTGTGGTCATAAGATCCTCACCCTAGTTGCCTGGAAGTCAGTCTTCCACTAGCAGCCTTTGGATGAAGACGTAGAACTCTCAGCTCTACCTGTGCCATGCCTGCCTGGATACTGCCATGCAACCACCTTGATAATAGTGGACTGAACATCTGAATCTGTAAGCCAGCCTCAATTAAATGTTGTTTTATTAAGACTTGCCTTGGTCATGGTGTCTGTTCACAGCAGTAAAACCCTAACTAAGACAGCACGTGATTCAAAAGGCTAAAAATGGAGCAGGAATTGTTGGTGGTTTCTCTAGTTTTAGCTTTTGCCTATTCCATCTTCTTGACTTTAGACCCAGGTTTACTTTTACTTTCAGCTGGATGCTTGAATTCAATAGTTTGGTGATACCTGGCAATTCAGCTTTCCAAGCTCTGCTGAGTTTTCTGTCACCCTATTGGAATATTCCAGTTGCTACACCTCAAGCAATATAAGTAAATCAAATCTGAAATTCCCTATTCCAGTTTGTCAGGAATGATATAACAAAGAAGACAGAATTGACTCTGATCAAGGGAGTATTACCGGCAAGTATTATGGTGTAATCTATGGAGTAGAGACTCTTTATATGACTTTATATTGCAGCACAATACATCAAATGTATTTGTATTTAAATATAAAAGAAACAGAATATACTTTTCACAATCAATTTTATCCACCAGCCATTTATTAATATGACTCCATAAGAAAGTTGCTGGTTTCAAGTAACAGCAAACTCAGCACAGTGACTAAAGTAACGAAGAGAGTGTGGTTCATTTAAATGACAGACCATAAAGAAAAAGATACTCTAGGCATGAATAAAATATAATCAGTCAACATGTCAGTCCTGCTGTGATCCTTCAGGCTGTCTTTTTCTTTGTGCTCTTCTCATCTGTAGGCACACATTATTAATACACAAATCAATTTCATACTTGTGGTGTCTTTCCCAGCCTTTCATCTGTCTGATTAGTCTAGATTTGGTCATACAACAATTCCTGGATGAATCCCTTTGGACAAAGAGTGTATGGTGCCAATTCCCTTGTGGTCGGCTATACCTGTTTGTTTTTATTTGTTTCTCAGAGCTAATGGGTAGTCATTATTACCCCAGATATCATGTGAAAGGCAGAGAAGAAGTCAGAGGTTATTGAGAAGTAAATGAAGACTAGTGGCAACCTAAAATGTCAAGTAAATGGGAGCAACAAAGAGTCAACTGTGCCTTTCAATTGTCTTTGAAATTGATGTTTTATGGTGGAAAGGAGAATAGCCTTCTCTTGGTGGTTGACTTCCCACAAAGGCATTGGTTGGAAAGGCTCAGCACACAGGAACACATTTGCACAATAACAAGGAGAAAATGAATTGGAGAGGTTAGGAAGGATAATTTCCTATGACCCTTATTACCATAGTGGCAGATTCAAGAACAGCAAGAATGGAGCTGTCAATGGTGGAAGTAAGTAGAGTAGAAATAAATAAGGCCAACATTCTTATGAGATTAAAATAGCCTGCTTCACTGGAAAATGTTGTTTGAAAAACACAAGATAGCCAAATATTATAGTGGATACATAAGAAATTAAAACCGCCTGCATGGGAGGGTTTTGCCTGAGCACCTGGGGGAGCCATCTTGGTCCACGGATCCTGCCTAGACTAGTCTATGCAGGTGAGAGTGTAGACTACAGAAGCTAACAGCTTCTGAAACAGGCAGAAGCCACATGAATTTTGAGGCACCTGAGGACCCCACTTTGGGTCCAGACATCCAGGCACCTTCCCTGACACAGGAGAGGTTTCCTCGCTGCCCCAGAAGGCTTTGCCAGAGCACCTGGGGGAGCCATCTTGGTTCCCAGATCCCTCTGAGACTGGTCTGCGCAAGTGAGAGTGTGGACTACAAAAGCTAACAGCTTCTGGTACAGGCCCTGTTTCAGGCCTTCATCTTCTGCCAGGAGGCAGGTCCGAACGCCAGATATCTGTCTACCTTCCCTGCAAGAGGAGAGCTTGTCTGCAGAGAGTGCTCTAAACACTGAAATTCAGGAGAGAGCTAGTCTCCCAGATCTGATGATAGAGGCTAACAGAATCATGAGAGGAACAAGCTCTAACCAGAGACAACAATAAAAACTAACTCCAGAGATTACCAGATGGCAAAAGTCAAACGTAAGAATCTTTTTTTTTTAATTTTTAATATTTTTTATTACATATTTTCCTCAATTACATTTCCAATGCTATCCCAAAAGTCCCCCATAGCGCCCCCCCAATTCCCTACCCACCCATTCCCATTCTTTTGGCCCTGGCATTCCCCTATATTGGGGCATATAAAGTTTGCAAGTCCAATGGGCCTCTCTTTCCAGTGATGGCCGACTAGGCCATCTTTCGATACATATGCAGCTAGAGACAAGAGCTCCGGGGTACTGGTTAGTTCATCATGTTGTTCCAACTATAGGGTTGCAGATCCCTTTAGCTCCTTGGGTACTTTCTCTAGCTTCTCCATTGGGAGCCCTGTGATCCATCCACTAGCTGACTGTGAGCGTCCACTTCTGTGTTTGCTATGCCCTGGCATAGTCTCACAAGAGACAGCTATATCTGGAAAAGTAATTGTTGTTTCCTGTTATTTTTGTTGTTAAAGTTGGCATTCTGTTCTTGTGGCTGTCTTCTTTTAGGTTTTTTGAGGGATTACCTTCTTGTTGTTTCTAGGGCGTGGTTCCGGTCCTTGTATTGGTTTTTTCCTGTTATTACCCTTTGAAGGGCTGGATTTGTGGAGAGATAATGTGTGAATTTGGTTTTGTCGTGGAATACTTTGGTTTCTCCATCTATGTTAATTGAGAGTTTGGCTGGGTATAGTAGCCTGGGCTGGAATTTGTGTTCTTTTAGTGTCTGTATAACATCCGTCCAGGATCTTCTGGCGTTCATAGTCTCTGGTGAAAAATCTGGTGTAATTCTGATAGGCTTGCCTTTATATGTTACTTGGCCTTTTTCTCTTACTGCTTTTAGTATTCTATCTTTATTTAGTGCATTTGTTGTTCTGATTATTATGTGTCGGGAGGTATTTCTTTTCTGGTCCAGTCTATTTGGAGTTCTGTAGGCTTCTTGTATGTTCATGGGCATCTCTTTCTTTAGATTTGGGAAGTTTTCTTCTATAATTTTGTTGAAGATGTTTGCTGGTCCTTTGAGTTGAAAATCTTCATTCTCATCCACTCCTATTATCTGTAGGTTTGGTCTTCTCATTGTGTCCTGTATTTCTTGGATGTTTTGAGTTAGGATCTTTTTGCGTTTTACATTATCCTTGATTGTTGGGCTGATGTTCTCTATGGAATCTTCTGCACCTGAGATTCTCTCTTCCATCTCTTGTATTCTGTTGCTGATGCTGGTATCTATGGTTCCAGATTTCTTTCCTAGGGTTTCTATCTCCAGTGTTGCCTCATTTTGGGTTTTCTTTATTGTGTCTACTTCCCTTTTTAGGTCTAGTATGGTTTTGTTCATTTCCATCATCTGTTTGGATGTGTTTTCCTGTTTTTCTTTAAGGACTTCTACCTGTTTGATTGTGTTATCCTGTTTTTCTTTAAGGACTTCTACCTGTTTGATTGTGTTATCCTGTTTTTCTTTAAGGACTTGTAACTCTTTAGCCATGTTCTCCTGTAATTCTTTAAGTGAGTTATTAAAGTCCTTCTTGATGTCCTCTACCATCATCATGAGATATGCTTTTAGATCCATGTCTAGCTTTTCCGGTGTGTTGGGGTGCCCTGGACTGGGCGAAGTGGAAGTGCTGGGTTCTGATGATGGTGAGTGGTCTTGGTTTCTGTTAGTAAGATTATTACCTTTACCTTTCGCCATCTGGTAATCTCTGGGGTTAGTTGTTATCATTGTCACTGTTTAAAGACAGGAGCAGACTCTGTGTTCCACTCACCCGAAGTCTCAAAATCCTGTGGCGGGTGTTGTGGGTAGCTGGCGGGTGTCAGCCGACCCTGCGCTCTAGCTACTCCGGTGCTGGTCAGTCCGGATGAGGCTTGTGGCCCTACTCAGGCCGGATTTCTGCCTCCCCAACCAAAGCAGTCTCAGTTCCCGCGCGATTGGACTGGAGCAGAAGCTGTGTTCCACTCACCATAAGTCTCAAGATCCTGTGGCGGGTGTCGTGGGTAGCTGGCGGGTGTCAGCCCACCCTGTGCTCTAGCTACCCCAGTGCTGGTCAGGCCAGAAGAGGCCTGTGGCCCTACTCAGGCTGGTTTTCTGCTTCCCTAACTAATGCAGTCTCAGGTCTGGCGCGCAATTGGATTGGAGCAGAAGTTGTGTTCCACTCACCAGAAGTCTTAAGATCCTGTGGCGGTGTTATGGGTAGTTGGCTAGTGTCAGCCGACCCTGCGCCCTAGCTACCCCGGTGCTGGTCAGGCCGGAAGAGGCCTGTGGCCCTACTCAGGCCGGTTTTCTGCTTCCCTAACTAATGCAGTCTCAGGTCCCGCACGCAATTGGATTAGAGTAAAGCTGTGTTCCACTCACCAGAAGTCTTAAGATCCTGTGGCGGGTGTTGTGGGTAGCTGGCGAGTGTCAGCCGACCCTGCGCCCTAGCTACCCCGGTGCTGTTCTGACCGGAAGAGGCTTGTGGCCCTACTCAGGCCGGATTTCTGCCTCACCAACCAAAGCAGTCTCAGGTCCCGCATGATTGGACTGGAGCAGAAGCTGTGTTCCACTCACCAGAAGTCTCAAAATCCTGTGGCAGGGGTCGTGGGTAGCTGGCAGGTGTCAGCCGACCCTGCGCTCTAGCTACCCCAGTGCTGGTCAGGCCGGAAGAGCCAAACGTAAGAATCTTACTAACAAAAACCAAGACCACTCACCATCATCAGAACCCAGCACTCCCAACTCAGCCAGACCTAGATACCCCAACACACCCGAAAACCTAGACCCGGATTTAAAAGCTGATCTCATGATGATAGTAGAGGACTTCAAGAAGGACTTTAATAACTCACTTAAAGAAATACAGGAGTACACTGCTAAGGAGTTACAAGTCGTTAAAGAAAAACAGGAAAACACAACCAAACAGGTAGAAGTCCTTAAAGAAAAACAGGAAAGCACATAAAAACAGGTGATTGAAATAAACAAAACCATACCAGACCTAAAAAAGGGAAGTAGAAACAATAAAGAAAACACAAAGTGAAGCAACACTAGATATATAATCCCTAGGAAAGAAATCGGGAACCATAGATGCCAGCATCAGCAACAGAATACAAGAGATGGAAGAGAGAATCTCAGGTGTAGAAGATTCCATAGAGAACATCAGTACAACAATCAAAGAAAATGCAAAATGCAAAAAGATCCTAACACAAAACAACCAGGATATCCAGGACACAATGAGAAGAACAAATGTATGGATAATAGGAGTGGATGAGAATGAAGAGTTTCAAGTTAAAGGGCCAGCAAACATTTTCAACAAAATTATAGAAGAAAACTTCCCAAACCTAAAGAAAGAGATAACCATGAACATACAAGAAGCCTACAGAACTCCAAATAGACTGGACCAGAGAAGAAATTTCTCCCAACACATAATAATCAGAACAACAAATACACTAAATAAAGATAGAATATTAAAAGCAGTAAGGGAAAAAGGTCAAGTAACATATAAAGGCAAGCCTATCAGAATTACACCAGACTTTTCACCAGAGACTATGAAAGCCAGAAGATCCTGGACAGATGTTATACAGACACTAAGAGAACACAAATGCCAGCCTAGGCTACTATACCCAGCCAAACTTTCAATTACCATAGAGAGAGAAACCAAAGTATTCCGTGACAAAACCAAATTCACACATTATCTTTCCATGAATCCAGCCCTTTAAAGGAAAATAACAGAAAAACAAATACAAGGATGGGAACCACATCCTAGAAAAAGCAAGAAAGTAATCCTTTTACAAACCTAAAAGAAGACAGCCACAAGAATAGAATGCCAACTCTAACAACCAAAATAATAGGAAGCAACAATTACTTTTCCTTGATATCTCTTAATATCAAAGACTCAATTCCCCCAATAAAAAGACATGGACTAACAGACTGACTACATAAACAGGACCCAACATTTTGCTGCTTACACGAAACCCATCTCAGGGAAAAAGACAAACACTACCTCAGAATGAAAGGCTAGAAAACAATTTTCCAAGCAAATGGTCTGAAGAAATAAGCTGGAGTAGTCATTCTAATATCGAATAAAATCGACTTCCAACCCAAAGTTATCAAAAAAGACAAGGAGGGACACTTCATACTCCTCAAAGATAAAATCCTTCAAGAGGAACTCTCCATTCTGAATATCTATGCTCCAAATGCAAGGGCAGCCACATTCATTAAAAAAACTTTAGTAAAGCTCAACGCACACATTGCACCTCACACAATAATAGTTGGAGACTTCAACACCCCACTTTCGTCAAAGGACAGATCATGGAAACAGAAACTAAACAGGGACACAGTAAAACTAACAGAAGTTGTGAAACAAATGGATTTAACAGATATCTACAAAACATTTTATCCTAAAACAAAAGGATACACCTTCTTCTCAGCACCTCATGGTACCTTCTCCAAAATTGACCATATACTAGGTCACAAAACAGGCCTCAACAGATACAAAGTATTGAAATTGTCCCATGTATCCTATCAGATCACCATGGACTATGGCTGATCTTCAATAACAACATAAATAATAGAGAGCTAACATTCACCTGGAAACTGAACAACACTCTTCTCAATGATACATTGGTCAAGGAAGAAATAAAGAAAGAAATTAAGGACTTTTTAGAGTTTAATGAAAATGAAGCCACAACATACCCAAACTTATGGGACACAATGAAAGCATTTCTAAGAGGAAAACTCATAGCTCTGAGTGCCTCCAAAAAGAA
This sequence comes from Mus caroli, assembly GCF_978045245.1. Lineage (NCBI taxonomy): Eukaryota > Metazoa > Chordata > Mammalia > Rodentia > Muridae > Mus > Mus caroli. The sequence goes on along the minus strand of NW_028227259.1, from coordinate 52,643,485 downwards.
ACTAGAGAGAGCACACATTAGCAGCCTGACAATATACCTAAAAGCTCTAGAACAAAAGGAAGCAAATTCACTGAAGAGGAGTAGAAGGCAGGAAATAATCAAACTCAGAGGCGAAATCAACCAAGTGGAAACAAGAAGAACTATTCAAAGAATCAACTAAACGAGGAGCTGGTTCTTTGAGAAAATCAACAAGATAGATAAACCCTTAGCCATACTCACTAGAAGGCAAAGGGAAAGCATCCTAATTAACAAAATCAGAAATGAAAAGGGAGACATAACAATGAAATTCCTAGACAAATGGATGGACCTGGAGGGCATCATCCTGAGTGACATAACCCAATCACAAAAGAACTCACATGATATGTACTCACTGAGAAGTGGATATTAGCCCAGAAACTTAGAATATCCAAGATATAAGATATAATTTGCAAAACACATGAAACTCAAGAACGAAGAGCAAACAAAGTGTGGACACTTTGCCCCTTCTTAGAATTGTGAACAAAATTCCAATGATAGGAGTTACAGAGACAAAGCTTGGAGCTGACACGAAAAGATGGATCATCTGGAGACTGCCATATCCAGGGATCCATCCCATAATCAACCTCCAAACGATGACACCATTGCATACACTAGCAAGATTTTGCTGAAAGGACCCTGTCATAGCTGTCCCTTGTGAGACTATGCCGGAGCCTAGCAAACACAGAAGTGGATGCTCACAGTCAGCTATTGGATGGATCACAGGACCCCCAATGGAGGAGCTAGAGAAAGTACCCAAGGAGCTAAAGGGGTCTGCAACCCTATAGGTGGAACAACAATATGAACTAACCAGTACCCCCCCCCCCCACGAGAGCTCGTGTGTCTAGCTGCATATGTATCAGAAGATGGCCTAGTCGGCCATCAGTGGAAAGAGAGACCCATTGGTCTTTAAAACTTTATATGCCTCAGTACAGGGGAATGCCAGGGCCAAGAAGTGGGAGTCGGTGGGTAGGGGAGAGGGAGGGGGAGGGTATGGGGGACTTTTGGGATAGCATTGCAAATATAAATGAAGAAAATACCTAATTAAATAAAAAAGGAAGAGAAGTTCAGTTAAAAAAGAAAGAAAGAGTCAAGAGCTCTGGGGTACTGGATAGTTCATAATGTTGTTCCACCTATAGTGTTGCAGATCCCTTTAGCTCCTTGGGTGCTTTCTCTAGCTCCTCCATTGGGAGTCCTGTGATCCATCCACTAGCTGACTGTGAGCATCCACTTCTGTGTTTGCTATCCCCCGGCATAGTCTCTCAAGAGACAGCTATATCTGGGTCCTTTCAGTAAAATCTTGCTAGTGTATGCAATGGTGTCAGCATTTGGAAGCTGACTCTAGCTGCATATGTATCAAAAGATGGCCTAGTCGGCCATCACTGGAAAGAGAGGCCCATTGGACACACAAACTTTATATGCCCCAGTACAGGGGTACGCCAGGGCCAAAAAAATGGGAATGGGTGGGTAGGGAAGTGGGGGTGTGTATGGGGGACCTTTGGGATAGCATTGGAAATGTAATTGAGGAAAATACATAATAAAAAATATTAAAAATTTAAAAAAAAGAAAGAAGGAAAGAAATGAAAACCAAAGCTTGGCTGAAAGGTACATACTTCTAATCCTTGCACTCAGGATGCTGAAGCCAGAGAACTGACATGTGTTTGGGGCTGACTGGGGATGTATATGAGTTCAAGGTTAGCTTGGCCACACTGTGGACTTCTGCCTTCAGGAACAAACAAAGCAAAGCAAGCAAGCAAAGAAACAAAGCTAACATTAAAAATAACAGCAAGTAATAAATAAATAAATAAATAAGTAACATGCCATTAGAGAAAATCACTTTGGCCCTTGCATTCATCCCCCTGCCTCCCCACACACACCCATATAATTGAGGGAGAGAGAAACAAAGAATGTTTAAATACTATAGACAAAATATTAATGAATGTAAGTATTAATTATTTATCTATTGATAATCACTTTGAATGTAAATAGATTAAATTCTTCAACCTAAAGTCATATACTGGCAGAATGGCTTGAAATTGCTTTAGAAGACTCAGCAACATGCTACCCATAAGAGATTCCTTGTTTGGATGATAGGCCATAAACAGGAAAAAGAGGATATTACATAAAAGTGGAAAACAAAGAGTCTAGGAATAGTTACATTTGTAGCAGAGAAAAATAAATATTTTGAAGTAAACGTTTTGAGAAAAAGACCTAGAAATCATTGTATACCATAATGAAGAATGAGCCAATCTAGTAAGAAGATAGAATGTGTATGCACATGTACACACCTAACATTGAAGCCCTTAAATATACCAATCAAGTATTAGTGGACATGACAAGAAAGAGCAAAGTGTAGTTACGGCAGAGAACATCAGCACTTCATGTTCAGCAATGAACAGATCATCTGGATAGGAGATTAATGAAAGTCTTTTAGGTTTAAACTAAACTCTAGACTCAATGGCCCCTAACATGTAATTAAAAGTTAAGAATATAGATTGTTATCAGCTCCGTAAGAGATTCCTCAAATTGAAGATGACTTGAGCCTGTTAGGTAAGTTCATTCACCACAATGAGATACAAACCATTAAGTTGAGATTCTTCATACAATTCGTTAAGTACAAGAAAATTAACCAGCACACTACAGTAACACCCGGAACCTAGTAGTTAAAGAAATTAAAAGGGAAGTTTAAAATTTTTCTACAAACAAATGAAAATAGAATCACTGGATACCAGAAACTATAAAACACAGAAAAAAAAAAAAGTTCTTGGGAAGGGGAAATTTATAGAAATAAATTCCTACATGAAAAGGACAAAAGACCTCCATTAAACAACATACTGTTGTGTGTTAAGGAACCAGGAAATGAAGACATAAATAAATAAATAAATAGTAAGAGGAAAGAAATAAAACAATCAGACACATCTAAAGTGGAGATCCAAACATTAATTTAGGAATTAAGATCAAGGGTTGGACTTTTGAATGATTAAAAAAAGATAACAAAAAGTGTAGCTGTTTAAGACAGAAAAGGAGGACAGAAAAGGAGGAGATGGGAAAAGAGAGAGAGAAATAGAAATGCACTAAGAGACAGAGAGAACTCAGCTAATGATTAAAGCTGATGTGATAGAGACCCAAAATCATGAGGGACTGTTATCAGCAATGAGATATCAATAAACTCGGTATCATAAAAGAAACATATGAAATGCCTTAGCAAACACAAGTGACAATATTGAGTTATGACAAAATATAAAATCCAAGGAGTTTAATAAATATGAATCAAGAATCGAGAAACTCAAATATCAATCTGTAGAAAAGAAGGAAAAATTTGCAAACTGTAGGTCAGAAGAATTAATATCTATAATGTGTAAAAGCTCAAGTTTAATAGTAAGAGAAAGAGTCCACCTAATTAAGATAAGGGCAAAGCACCTGCATAGGCATGTCTTCGAAGATGAAAAAGAGCCAATAAACATAGGGAACCGATGTATAACACGGCAATCCTCACTTGTTAAAATGGCTAGTATAAGAAAGCCACTGTGGTGCTAGAATATGGAGATAATTTTTACACTTGAGGTGCAAGTATAAATTAGTAAGCCATAATGAAAGTAGCATGGATATTTCTTAAGCCATTTGAAGTAGAACTGCTATTGGATCCAACAATTCCAATACTAGGTAGTACATGTTCAATGGAAAGAAAATCTAGATGAGCAAGGGAATTCTGCCTGACTGCATTTAATGTAGCATTGCTCACAATAGTCAAATGATAAAACCAATCATCTGTGGAGAGAGAAAATGTGGTTATCTCTTAGGCAGAATGTTTTTCAATCTTAAGGAGGTCCTTCCATTTGCTATGACATGAGTAATCCTGGCAGGCATTATGCTAGGTAGAAAGGAGCAGGCACATACACACACACACACACACAAATGTGTCACAAGAGCTCACTCATAGACAGAATGGCAGCTACCAGAATTTGATAGGGTTATGGTAGGAAAGTTGTAGAGATGGTGAGGGATAAAAATACAGCTAGGTGAAATCCAAAGATCTGCTATAAACTTAGGTGATTATAGGTAATAAAAATACTCTTCATAAAATTTAGATGTATTCACCACATCAAAAAAGAAACTACGTGTGGGCTGGAGAGACAACTCAGAAGTCCCTAGCTCCTCCAGAAGTTCTGAGTTCAATTTCCAGCAACCACATGGTGGCTCACAACCATTTGTAATAAATCCTCTTTTGACGTGCCTAAAGAAAGCTACACTTTACTAATTTACACTAAATACATAAATAAACAAACAAATAAATAAATAAGTACTTCAATAAAAAGAAACTATGTAAGGTATTAAAGAAGCTAGGTAAATGTGATCATTTAACAAAGCTTGCACTTCAAAATAACATGCTATTCATGATAAATATAAATTTATAAATTTTAGAAGTAAAATAAAAATAAAACAAAATTTGCTTGTGAACTGTCATGTTTCCCATTGTTCCTGCCTGTCATAATTATCAAAATTCCATTTTGTGATTTCTACTATATCAAGCTTGGTACATATGTAATAAAATTAAGAAAAATTTCATTTTTTCATTTTCTTTTTTTATTGGATATTTTCTTTATTTACATTTCAAATGTTATTCCCATTCCTGGGTTCCCCTCCAAAAAGCACCCTCCACCTATCCTCTCCCCACTCCTCCTGCTCACCAACCCACCCAATCCCACTTCCTGGCCCTGGCATTACCCCACACTGGGGCATAGAGCCTTCACAGGACCAAGGGCCTTTCCTCCCATTGATGTCTGACTAGGCCATCCTCTGCTACATATGCAGCTAGAGCCACGAGTCCCACCATGTGTACTCTTTGGTTGGTTGTTTTGTCCCTGGGAGCTCTGGGAGTACAGGTTAGTTCATATTGTTGCTCCTCCTATGGAGTTGCAAAACCCTTCAGCTCCTTAGGTCCTTTCTCTTGCTCCTTCATTGGGAACCCTATGCTCAGTCCAATGGATGACTGTGAGCATCCATTTCTGTATTTGTCAGGCAATGTCAGAGCCTCGAAGGAGACAGCTATATCAGGCTCCTGTCAGAAAGCACTTATTGGCACCCACAACACTGCCTGGGTTTGGTGATAGTATATTAGATGGATCCCCAGGTGGGTCAGTCTCTGGATGGTCATTTCTTCAGTCTCTACTCCACACTTTGTCGCTGTAACTCCTTCCATGGGTGTTTCATTCCCCCTTCTAAGATGGATCAAAGTGTCCACACATTGGCCTTCTTTCTTCTTACTTTTCAAGTGGTTTATGAATTGTATCTTGGATATTCCAAGCTTCTGGACTAATATCTACTTATCAATGAGTGCATATCATGTGTGTACTTTTGTGATTGGGTTACCTCACTAAGGATGATAACCTCTAGATCCATCCATTTGCCTAAGAATTTCATAAATTCATTGTTTTAAAAACTGAGTAGCTGTGATGAAAGGATGGACCATTTAGAGACTGCTGTATCCAGGGATCCGTCCCATAATCAGCTTCTAAACGCTGACACCATTGCATACACTAGTAAGATCTTGCTGAAAGGACCCAAATATAGCTGTCTCTTGTGAGACGATGCCGGGGCCTAGCAAACACAGGAGTGGATGTTCACAGTCAGCTATTGGATGTATCACAGGGCTCCCAATGGAGAAGCTAGAGAAAGTACCCAAGGAGCTAAAGGGATCTGCAACCCTATTGTTGGAACAACATGATGTACTAACCAGAACCCTGGAGCTCTTGTCTCTAGCTGCATATGTATCGAAAGATGGCCTAGTCGGCCATCAATGGAAAGAGAGGCCCATTGGACTTGCAAACTTTATATGCCCCAATATAGGGGAATGCCAGGGCCAAAAGAATGGGAATGGGTGGGTAGGGAAGTGGGGGGCGCTATGGGGGACTTTTGGGATAGTATTGGAAATGTAATTGAGGAAAATATGTAATAAAAATATTAAAAAAAAAAAACTGAGTAGTACTCCATTGTGTAAATGTACCATATTTTCTGTATCTATTTCTCTGTTGAGGGGCATCTGGGTTCATTCCATCTTCTGGCTACTATAAATAAGCCTGCTTTGAACACAGTGAATCATGTGTCCTTATTATATGTTGGAGCATTTTCTGGGTATATGCCCAGGAGTGGTATTGCTGGGTCCTCAGGTAGTACTATGTCCAATTTTCTGAAGAACTGCCAACTGACTTCCAGAGTGGTTATACAGCTTGCAATCCCACCAGCAATGGGGAAGTGTTCCTCTTTCTCCACATTCCTTCCAGCAACAGCTGTCACCTGAGATTTTATTCTTAGCTGTTCTGCCTGGTGTGAAGTGCAATCTGAGTTGTTTTGATTTACATTTCCGTGATGACTAAGGATGTTGAACAATTTTTTAGGGGCTACTCAGCCATTCAGTATTCCTCAGTTGAGAATTCTTTGTTTAGCACAGTAGCCCCCTTTTTAATAGGGTTATTTGGTTCTCTGGAGTCTAACTTCTTGAGTTCTTTGTATATATTGGATATTACCCCTCTATTGGGTGTAGGGTTGGTAAAGATATTTTCCCAATCTGTTGGTTGCCTTTTTGTCTTATTGACAGTGTCCTTCGCCTTACAAAAGCTTTGCAATATTATGAGGTCCCATTTGTCGATTCATGATCTTGTTCTGTTCAAGAATTTTTTCCCCTGTGATCATATCTTTGAGGATCTTCCCCTCATTTTTCCTCTATAAGTTTCAGTGTCTCTGGTTTTATGTGGAGTTCCTTGATCCACTTAGACTTGAGCTTTGTACAAGGAGATGAGAATGAATCAATTCACATTCTTCTACATGCCAACCGCCAGTTGCGTCAGCAACATTTGTTGAAAATGCTGTCTTTTTTTCCACTGGATGGTTTTAGCTCCCTTGTCAAAGACCAGGTGACCATAGGTGTGTGGGTTCATTTCTGGGTCTTCAATTCTATTCCATTGATCTACCTGTCTTTCACTGTACCAGTACCATGTAGTTTTTATCACAGTTGCTCTGCAGTACAGCTTGATGTCAGGCATTGTGATTCTACCAGAGGTTCTTTTATTGTTGAGAATAGTTTTTGCTATCCTAGATTTTTTTTTTGTTATTTTAGATGAATTTACAAATTGCCCTTTCTAATTAATTGAAGAATTGAGTTGGAATTTTGATGAGAATTGCATTGAATCTGTAGATTGCTTTTGCAAAGATAGCCATTTTTACTATATTAATCCTGACAATCCATGAGCATGGGAGATCTTTCCATCTTCTGAGATCTTCTTTGATTTCTTTCTTCAGAGACTTGAAGTTTTTCTTTTTTTTTTTTTCTTTTTTTCTTTTTGTAGAGGAAAGGGTTTATTTCAGCTTACACTTTCAGGTAACAATCCATCATTGGGGGAAGTCAGGGCAGGTATTCAAACAGGGTAGGTATTCAAAGCTGGAAGCAGGAGCTGATGGAGAGGCCATGGATGGGTGCAGCTTGATGGCTTGCTCAGCCTATTTTCTTATAGAACCCAGAACCACCAACTCAGGGGTAGCACTGCCCATGATGATCTGGGCCTCCCCTATTATCAATCAAGAAAACATACCACATGTTTGCCCACAGGACAACTTGGTGAGGATATTTTCTTTTTTTATTAATTTTTAATATTTTTTATTACGTATTTTCCTCAATTACATTTCCAATGCTATCCCAAAAGTCCCCCATACCCCCCCCCACTTCCCTACCCACTCATTCCCATTTTTTGGCCTGGCGTTCCCCTGTACTGGGGCAGTTCTTTCACTTACATAGTTAGAATCACACTAAGGTATTTTATATTATTTGTGACTATTGAGAAGGGTGTAGTTTCCCTAATTCGTTTTCAACCTGTTTATCTTTGTGTTTATCTTTGTTTGAGTTAGTTTTATATCCAGCTACTTTGATGATGTTGTTTATCAGTTTTAGGAGTTTTCTGGTGGAATTTTGGGGGTCACTTAAGTATACTATCATGTCATCTACAAATCATGATATTTTTACTTCTTCCTTTCCAATTTGTATCCCTTTGATCTCCTTTTGTTGTCTAATTGCTCTGGCTAGGACTTCAAGCACTACATTGAATAGGTAGGTAGAAAGTGGGCAGCCTTTTCTAGTCCCTGATTTTAGTGGGATTGCTTCAAGTTTCTCTCCATTTAGTTTGATGTTGGCTACTGGTTTGCTGTATATTGCTTTTATTATGTTTAGGTATGGGCCTTGAATTCCTGATCTTTTCAAGACTTTTATCATGAATGGGTGTTGGATTTTGTCAAATGCTTTCTCAGCATCTAATGAGATGCTCATCTGTTTTTTTTTTTTCTTTCAGTTTGTTTATATAGAGGAATACATTGATAGACTTCCATATATTAAACCATCCCTGCATCCCTGGGATAAAGCCTACTTGATCACGATGGATGAGCATTTTAATGTGTTCTTGGACTCAATTTGCAAGAATTTTATTGAGTATTTTTGTATTGATATTCATAAAAGGAATTGGTCTGAAATTCTGCTTCTTTTATGGTTTAGGTATAAGAGTAATTGTGGTTTTATAGAACAATTGGGTAGAGTACCTTCTGTTTCTATTTTGTGGAATAATTTAAAGAACATTGGTATTAGCTCTTCTTTGAAGGTCTAATAGAACTCTGCATTAAACCTATCTGGTCCTAGGCTTTTTTTTTTTTTTTTTTTTTTGGTTGGGAGACTATAAAATGACTACTTCTATTTCTTTAGCAGATATGGATATGGGACTGTTTAGATTAATAAGATCCTGATTTAACTTTGGTACCTGGTATCTGTCTAGAAACTTGTCCATTTCATCCAGGTTCTCCAGTTTTGTTGAGTATAGCCTTTTGTAGAAGGATCTGATGGTGTTTTGGATTTCCTCAGGTTCTGTTGATATGTCTCCTTTTTCATTTCTGATTTTGTTAATTAGGATACTGTCCCTGTGCCCTCTAGTTAGTCTGGCTAAGGGTTTATCTACCTTGTAGATTTTCTCAAAGAACCAACTCCTGGTTTGGTTGATTCTTTGTATAGTATTTTTTTGTTTGTTTGTTTGTTTCTACTTGTTTGATTTCAGCCCTGAGTTTGATTATTTCTTGCCATCTACTCCTCTTGGGTTAATTTGCTTCTTTTTGTTTTACAGCTTTCAGGCTTGCTGTCAAGCTGTTAGTGTGTGCTTTCTCCAGTTTCTTTTTCGAGGCACTCATAGCTATGAATTTTTCTCTTAGGAATGCTTTCATTATATACTATAAGTTTGTGTATGTTGTGGCTTCATTTTCATTTAACTCTAAAAAGTCTTTAATTTCTTTATTTATTTCTTCCTTTACCAAGGTATCATTGAGTAGAGAGTTTTTCAGCTTCCATGTGTATGTGGGCTTTCTATTATTTATGTTGTTATTGAAGATGAGCCTTAATCATCTAAATGTTCTCTCTCTCTCTCTCTCTCTCTATATATATATATATATATATATATATATATATATATAGATAGATAGATAGATAGATAGATATAGATATAGATAACAGATATATACATACACACACACACATATATATACATATATATATATATGTATATATCTGTTAAATCCATTTGTTTCATTACTTCTGTCAGTTTCGCTGCTTCTCTGATCTGTACATTAATGAGAATATGGTGTTGAAGTCTCCCGCTGTTATTGTGTGAGGTACAATGTGTGCTTTGAGCTTTAGTAAAGTTTCTTTTATGAACATGTGTGCCCTTGCATGTGGAGCATAGATGTTCAGAACTGTGTTAATCTTGGTAGATTTTACCTTTGATGAGTATGAAGTGTGCCTCCTTATCTTTTGTGATAACTTTAGGATGGAAGTCGATTTTATTTGATATTAGAATGGCTACTCCAGCTTGTTTCTTGGGACCATTTGTTAGGAAAATTGTTTTCCAGTCTTTTACTCTGAGGTAGTGTTTGTCTTTGTCACAAAGATGGGTTTCCTGTATCTATGACTCCTAACTTCTTTCCTAGATTTTTTTATCTCTGTAGTTGTCTCCCTTTGTGATTTCTTTATTGTTCCTACTTCCATTTTTAGATCTTGGATGGTTTTGTTCAATTCTTTCACTTGTTTGGATGTGTTGACCTGTAATTCTTTAAGGGTTTTTCATGTTTCCTCTTTAAGGGCTTCTATCTGTTTGCCTGTGTTCTCCTACAATTCTTTAAGGATTTTTGTGTGTGTGTTTCCTCTATAAGGTCTTCTACCTGTTTAGCTGTATTCTCTTGTATTGTTTAAGGGGTCTATTTATGTCTTTGTAAAGTCCTCCCTCATTGTCATGAGAACTGACTTTAGATCCATATCTTGCTTTTCTGGTGTGATGGTGTATTCAAGACTTGCTATGGTGGGAGAATTGGGTTCTGATGATGACAAGTAACTGGGTTTCTGTTGATTCTGTTCTTATGCGGGCCTCCCACCTTCTGATTATCTTAAGTGTTCCCTTCCCTCACTATATCTGATTGGAAACTGTCCTTCCTGTAATCCGGTTGGGTTGAGTCAGAACTCCTCAGAGTCCAGCTTTTTCTGTGATCCTGAGATGGGTGTGTCAGAGTTCCTGGGTGTCAAGCTTTTTCTGAGCCCCTGAGATTCTGGTGTGACCAACCTCCTGGAATCTTGAGATCCTGGGATTAGAGTGCCTGGAAGTGGTACCTCTTCTGGGGGCCATGGTGCTGTCCAATGAGTTTGCAAACAAGGTAAACCAACACCAACTGGAAGGAGCTGTAGCCACTGATCGAGTGGGGTTCCTGATTCCTTGGCTTCTGCTAGTCCCTGTCACTCCCAGTGGTGTTGGAACAGTTATTGTATTCTACTCACCATTGACCTAAGATCCTGGGGGTGCTAGAGCACCTGGGGAGTGGAGAGTCCTCTGGGGACCATGGGACTCTCTGTCGAGTTTGCACACAAGGTAAGGTCAATAAAATTTTCTTTATCATCAACAAATTGTTCAAACATGTCATCACTGTAACTACATTCTATGATAAAACCCTTAATAATACTAAAGTGTTACAGAATTAATTAGCCTGAACCAGATCACAGCAATGTCAGAAATATTACATCTCACCATTCCTTAAAATAAGTTGGTGGCAGGAGGTACAGGCTAGCCCCTTTGCAGACCTAAGAACGCAAAAAGCAAAACAAACAAAACAAAACAAACAAAAAAAAAAAAAAAAAAAGGAAGAGACAAAGTGGTTGGTATCAGGGATCAAAATAGAATATCCCAAAACAGGACTGCAGGGAACCAGAATAGAATATCCCGAAATATAAATGTAGGGACCAGAATCTGAACTCCATATCTGCCTTTTGCATGAATATTATTTTAAGCTGATTATTTTAAGAAACTGCATACTAAGGAGAGGCTTTGAGAAAAGAATGTATCCATCTTTCAGAAGGGAAATGATTTGCAGTTGTAAAGAAAGTGCACACACGTGCTTCTGTGTGTGTGTGTGTGTGTGTGTATGTGAAAGAGAGAGAGAGAGAGAGAGAGAGAGAGAGAGAGAGAGAGAGAAGAGAGAGAGAAGAGAGAGAGATGGGAGGGAAGGAGGACAGAAGACAACTTGCAGGAGTTGGCTCTCTCCCTCCACCCTATGTCAAACCCAAGTCACCACGTTTGGGGTGCAAGTCACTTCCTCCTACTGAGCCGTCTCACTGGCTCTAGAGACACTTCTTAGTACAGAAACACTGAGTTGAATTTGTAGACGAAACTTATTCTTGTGTGCATACTCCCTGTTCCTTTTCCAAACTAAGCACCCACATTTTTTTTCTATTACTCAGTGATTTTTTTTTCTATTATTTAACATGATATAAAAACCTGATTACATTGCTCTTCTTGCTAGGAAGTGTAAAGGCAATCGTGTTGGTGTTATTGTAGTGTTAGAATATTTGTAAACTGTTGAAAGTTCTTGTCACTGTTGTTATTACTCAATCTAGAGCAGGAAATCTTAATGAGCATCCTATACTTTTGATATCTGAAAGTGAGGTAGCTTTCTGTCTATGGATGCAGTGTAACCAGCTTCCTTATGCTCTTGCTGCCATGGCTTCCCCACCATGATGAACTGTATCTCCAAACTATGAGTCAAGTTAAGGTTCTCTTAAATTGCTTTTGTCAGGTGTTTTATTGCCCCAAGGGGAAAGTGACCAATGCAGGTACTGCATGTCCTTTTCCTTTTTATAAATATAAGCCTTTTGTCTAAGTTCCCCATCATGGAGTATGTGTTCAACAGGCTTCCATCTTCCCATATACCAGTTTTTCAATAAGCATGATCCCTACCATGTCTACTCCCTGGAATATTGGCCATCAAGCAGTAAGGGGTCCAGGCCTTCAGCTGGGAACATTGTGAAGTCATGAATTAAAATCAAGTGAGTAAGTTCTTGGACCTGAGCAAGAATTCATTCCCATCACTGTGTGACTCCATGTCAAGACTTTCCAAATACATTTAAAACATGGTTCAGAAACCCTGGAGAGAGTATCAAAAGTTTATAAATTTGGCCAGATATAATAGAGTTGTACATGTCTGTAATTTCAGCACTCAAATGGCTGACAGTTTGATTGCAGATTTGAAAATGTGTATATGTATAGGTGTATAGTTATATAGGTGTCTCTACGTATGTACACGCACATCATATCACAGAACATATATATGTTCACATACCTATATTACATCAAAATCACTTTTAATGGTGAAATTGGTGAGAGTGAGGAGAAGGAGGAGGAGGAGTGATCTCTGAAAAGGAATGGTCTGGGAAATATTTTAAGAGTGCTCTGTAATTTCAAGTTATTCACCATGTGTTAATACAGGCCTGCTTTTGCCTTTTGTTGATGATGATACGTGGGCAATAGTGACTGGATAAAATTGGCAGATGCTTCACAATAACCTAAGTTTAAGTGGAGGTTAAATATAAACTCAGCTGCCAGAGTATAAGTCCATTGAGACAGACACACAACACATCAGGCAAAGCATAATTAACTCACAGACCTGCAGCAGCAACAGAATAACCAGATGCTTAGGATCTCAGCAAATCTAGATAGCAGCCCAAGGCCAAGGCAAGATGCCCAGGATAGATGGATACTTTTCTGTGCATGCTTTGCTTCTCAGGATAGCTGAGCACACTCTGTCCTGTGAGCACTGTACCCTAGACATCATGGTTATTCCTGAGCAACCTTCTCTGAAAATAATTAGAACACATCATAGAGTGTTTCAGACAGTCCCTCCCCTTTTGTCAGGATATCGCATTCCTGATTTATTCTCCCAAAGAACAGCAAGCAAACCAGAAGATATCTGTATATACACCACCTTACATATATATGCTGGACCAGGCAAAGTAATCCTAGGGGCTTTCCTGTTGCAAACTCCTGCTCCAAAGTCTCATTCTGCCTCTCTGAGTTCTATTTAGACTAAGAGGCAGTGAACCTATCTACATGAGGCAAAAAGTTGTCCTTAATGAAGACAAAAGTACAAGTGATGCCTTGGTTAGTCCATTTTGGCTGCTATAAGGAAACATATGAGATTGTTTACAAATGGCCAATGTTGTTTTTAGTGACTGGCAGCGTGAAGCTCAACAGTCATGTGTTTTCAGATTTGGTGCCTGGTGGAGGCTCACTTTCTCACAGACAAAGTCATCTTGGATTCTCTTTATATGGTAGAAGGCATAAGTCTGCTCCTATACACACTTTCATTGGATTTTGTTTTGTTTAGAGATAGTACTACCCTGGGGCAACCTGAGATTACATGCTCCTGAGTCTCTAACCAATACCTTGATGCTACATGGCTTGTTATTTTGATGCCAGTGATCTCACTCAGGGCCTCCCACACGCTGGTCAAGCAATCTACCACTGAGCTACTGCCACAGCTCCTTAATGTAGCATTGTGAAGAATATAAAGCAAAGGACTCAGACAAGATATGATCAATTCTTCATGCAGAGAAACTATACGATAAGAATGTGCTATTTTTAAGTGACTGCATTTTGAGGCTACTTTTCATCCATAAATATATGCCTGATACATTATTAAAGTCTAATCTCAGATCTCGGCCAAAGTGACTGCCCACAAGGACAGATTACCCAACTCTGCCACCAACAATCATGGAATACTTTGCAATTTCACTTTCAGTATAAGCCAAAATACTAAACTCAAGTGCTAGTTTGGTCCTATATGGTCACCATTCCTGTTGGTTCTCTGACGTGATCTTCTGTGAATCTCTCGTATCAAACAGCCTCTTGATCATTCTGGAACATGAGAGCATGCATGACTATTCAGAGTTTCTGCCTTGCTCCTTCTCCTGTGGCTTTCTCCAGACACTTAGAATGTAGGGGCTAAATGAGATGCTGCCAATAGTCTTGGGCAATTGAAATGTACAGTCCCAAGTTAGTGGCACTGCATGGATAGGCTTAGGAAATGTGGCCTTACTGGAGGACGTATGTCACTGGGGACTGGTCTTGAGATGTGAAGGATTCCTTCCATACCCAGTTTTTACTGCTTCATACATGAAGTTGTAGGGATGAGTCTACAGGAAGGACACAGTGTCTTTGTTTCACCATCATGGACTCTTATGATTCTAGAGCCATAAGCCCACATGAACTCTCTATATGTTGTCTCAGTCACAGTGCTTTATCACAGCAATAGAAAAGTAACTAATGTGCATGTGGTTTGCTCTTCTCTGTTTAGTCTCTGCCTAGAGGTCTCCTTATCTGGTCACCTTATAGAAAGAAGCAATTATTTGGCCATGGTATATTTATCTTCCCTTTGCCCTTTGTTTCATCCCTTCTTAGCACACATGACCAGTACCTTCACTTGCACCTTTCGGTCTTGTCCTTCCTTCTCTATCAAAATGAACACTCCAAGAAAGGAAGGACTGGTAGATTTGCTGCAGTGTTCCCAGCACTAGAACAGAGCTCAGCATACAATAAACAAACAGTAAATATTTGAGAAACCCATGGATGTACTTGTGGTCCTTGAGCAGTAGAACTGCTACATGTGCCAGTTGGAAACATTTTATGGAGAAACTGAGGATGGCACAGGATTTTACCCAGAAACTGTGCAGCACATAACACACAAACAACCATAGGACTATGAATTACCATTAACAACCCACCACTGATTAGGAGACAGAGCAAAATTATAATTCAGTGCTATTATAAACTAGTAATTTTTCACATAAAGAAAAAATCTCTTCCATAATCACAGACTGTACCCCTAACCTTGGCTAATCATCTTGCAAATGCATGCGATTAGTCACAGTGGGTAATGGGAAAAGGAGTGCCAGGAGCTGGGGCGGCACAATCCATCACCCACACAGGGGAAATAACTCAAATTTTGTGCCCTACTAATGGTGGGTCAGTAGCATCAATTCTGTATTTGAAGGGCAATCCAAACCAAATTCCCTAAAGTGCACCAAAATTTGAATAACTCCTCTCTGCTAAAAGGAGTGTTATCTAGCAAAACAACAGATTTAACATTAAGACAATTTGTAGCAGTTGGGAGAGCAACAGAATTAAAAGCATAAAAACAAATGGTGCAATACAATCTTGGTGGTTTAAAAAAAAATTCTGACTATATAGTTCTATCTGTTTAAGGGGATAGTGTTTTATTAAAATGTTATAAAACCTTACTCATTGCTTTATGGAACCTAATAATTTGTTGGGAATTTTTCTACAGGTTCCATGAATTGAAACCAGGTAGAAAGGTGGGGCATACTGGCCCACGTGGAATCATTGTTGCTTCAATTCTGTAATGCAATGTTTTGAGGTTAGAAAACTGTGGGAGGCATCCTCTCATAAACGGAATGCAAAAAATGTATCAAGAACCAAGAGATATCAAGAATGCAAAAATAAGTAAGGTTATCCAAAAACATGAAAGAACACAGAATGACTGTTTTTTGAGGGTGCTGTATGTGTGCACGAATATCCATATCCATGTGACTCACACATCCTCCTCCTCCTCTTCCTCCTCCTCCTCTTTGTCTCTTTGTCTCTTTGTCTCTTTGTCTCTTTGTCTCTTTGTCTCTTTCTTTCTTTCTTTCTTTCTTTCTTTCGTTCGTTCTTTCTTTCTTTCTTTCTTTCTTTCTTTCTTTCTTTTTCTTCTTCTTCTTCTTCTTCTTCTTCTTCTTCTTCTTCTTCTTCTTCTTCTTCTTCTTCTTCTTCTTCTTCTTCTTCTTCTTCTTTTTCTTCTCTCTCTCTCTCTCTACCCCGTGTGTATGCATGTGTGTGTGTAGTATAATGCTGTGAGGTGATAGCACACTACAATATTTCTATTTGGTCTCCTTGAAGTTAAAAAGGGCCCCAATTCTTTTAAAGGACTCTGGCTCGAGATAGTGGAAAAGATAATAAAAAAAGGCACAGAACTACTTTAAGTGAATTTAAGTCTCCAAGACCAAGCAAATTACATTCTCGGAAGCTGAGGGAATTTGTAGATGGAATCTCAGCACAGTTATTTAGGATAAGGAATGGTGTAGAAGGCAGAAACTTAAAGCAGCCTTATGCTGCTGCTTTTTACATGCTATGAAATACATAATATTTTAAAGGGTTAGACATAAGTAACATTTAAGGCTGGAATTTGCAAACACATAAGAGATAAAGCCATGCTTCTGAGTGTGATTGATGGTTTACACTGATTGCCAGTGTGAGAGGCTCAACAGTCTCACTGGAGACAATTCGCTCAGCAAGTCTTGAATAGACTGAGGTTTCAGGACAACTCACCCTAAGTAGCTATTATCCCTGAGCCAATGTCCTAGGCTAAACAAAAAAGAGAACTTGAACTAACCATTAGCGTTTGTCACCCTGCGCTGTCTGTTATGGCTGTGGTGTGACAGGCTGTGTCATGTTCTTGCATGTATGACTTCCATCCATGATAGAGGGTATGCTCACCTGAGTGGGAGCATTCGTCTTCTGTCTTAAGATGGAACTATTGCGTATTTTGTCACAGTAATGCATGATATAATTAATAGATGTCAGGGAACTGCTTATAACCCCGAGTCAGAGCAGAACTCATTTGCATTGCTGTTACTTTGAAATTGTCATTTTTGGGTTTTTTTGTAAATGCAGAAGGAGCATATCTGGAAGGAAGAGCCTCTGAACATCAGAGTCAGGAAACTGAGCACAGATTGGAATTCAGGCTTTATCCCTTCTTCCTGTTTGACCTTGACCTCAGATATCCACCTACCTCTGTCTGGAATTAAAGGCATGTGCTAGCATGTCCAGCTTTTTCCTAATCACTTTACTGTACACTCATGGCTGCCTCAAAGGGGTTTTTAAAAAGAGATATTTTATTTTCTCCCTCCTCTCCTTCTTTGTGTGTGTATGTATCTGAGTATGTGTGTACCCATATGTGTGTAGTGTATTAGTCCATGGAAATCTATGCATCTGGTTCCCTAGAATTGGAGTCATACTCTGTCCTCTGCAAGAAAAGCAAATGCTCTTAATAGCTGAGCTATTTAACTCTCCTGGTCCTCAAAGACTTTTGTAAAGATCTCATGGACTAATCAAAGTAAAAAAAAAAAAAAAAAAAAAAAAGCAAAGCAAAGTCCCTTGTACCATTTCCAACAGACAGCTGGCTGGGTGGCATGAGTCAGTGGAAACACTCCAGGTCTGTAACCCTGTAATCCCTTGCAGAAACTCTTCATTCTTGGCCTGTCTTCTGAGTCTGCCTATTAACCTTATTGGTCCAGCTCAGATCTTCCCCTTGGCTCTTTCAGAGCCATTTATTGCAAGGATATAGTTATTCTTCAATTCTCTTCGGCAAAGCAGATGACTTCTTAGGACAGGCTTGACTCATGCCAGGAGTAGGGATGTGGTTGTCCAATGCTGCCTGTCTTAGTTGAGGTTGCTATTGCTGCTATAACATATTATGATCAAAGCAATCTGGGGATTTGTGGGGCTGGGGAGCCTTGGAAGCCATGGGGAGCCAGCCTGGTCAAGAGTGGGATTGAGGCATGTCCAAACTCCAGAAATCTATTACTGAGAGCAGCAGGAGTAGGATTGCATCCCCCAACTCCCATCCTGCCCCAGGCCTTCATATCCTGGCCCTGCATATCCTTTGCTCCTTGGAGGAGATCACATAACCTGCCAACCAAGATGCATTCCTTCTCTTTACAAGCGTATGTCCAGCAATAGCTGAAATTCTTCCCTATGCATATGAGGCATCCTCAGCATCCTGGTCCTAGCCAATGATGTATGGTCCCCTACCCACTTTCCAAAGATTTAAATAGCCTTTGTTCTCCCAATTAAATGAGCTGTCTCACTGAAGCCTGTCTCCTAAGAGTTTGATCTTACCACATTCACTTGCTGCCTGAGCCTGAGTCTCCACCCACTTGTCATTGGTACCTTGCTTTCTGGCTTAGGATGCACTGGTTATGACCTCGGGAGGCAGGCAGGAAGACAGAGCCTTGGCAGGAAAGAAAGGTTTTATTTGGCTTAGACTTAAACATCATTGTCTTAGTCAGGGTTTCATTGCTGCGAAGAGATACCATGACCAAGGAAACTCTTATAAAGGCAAACACTTAATTGGGGTTGGCTTACAGTTTCAGAGTTTTAATCCATTATCATCATGGTGAGAAGCATGGCAGCATCCAGACATGGTGCTGAAGGAGCCAGGAGTTGTACATCTTTATCTACAGGCAGCAGAAGGGGACAGTTTTCTGCAGGCAGCCAGGAGGAGACTTGTCTTCCACAGGCAGTTAGGAAGAGGCTCAAATTCCTTACTAGGTGAAGCTGAGCAAAGAGACCTCCAAATCCACCCACACAATGATACAGTTCCTTCAATAAGGCCACACCTACATCAGCAAGGCCATGCCTCCTAGTAGTACTACCCCTCATAGGCCAAGCATTCAAACATGAGTCTAAGGAAGCCAAAACAATTCAAACCAGCACAATCATAGTTTATCATTGTGGTAGTTTGAATGAAAATGGTCCTCATAGGCTCATAAGGCCTTGCTAGAGTGAGTGTTAGGAGTGGACACTTGTTGGAGGAAGTATATTACTGATGGTGGGCTTTGAGGTTTCAGAAGTTTAAGTCAAGTCCAGTGGCTCACACTCTCTGCTGCCTGCAGACCCAGATGTAGAACTCTAGCTATATCTCCAGCACCATGTCTGCCTATGTGCTTCCATGGTGATAATGCACTAAACCTCTGAACTTTTAAGCAAATACCATTAAATGTTTTCCTTTGAAGAGCTGCTGTGGTCATGGTGTCTCTTCATAGCAATAGAAACCGAAAGTAATACAATCTTCAAAGTAAGTCAGGACAGGAACTCAGACAGGGCAAGAACCTGGAGGCAGGAGTTCTGTTCACCAGTTTGTTCCACATGACTTGCTCAACCTGCTTTCTCATAGAACCCAGGACCACCATCCAAGGGATGGCATGATCTGCAATAGGCTGGGCCCTCCTCCATCAATCATCAATGTAGAAAATACCCTACAAGCTTACCTATAGCCCAATTTTATGGAAGCATTTTCTTAGATTGCGAAAAATCTACCCAGCACATTGCCTGTGATTGTATAGGGAAAACTGCTATAGGAAGGTTTCTGAAAGGTTTCTGGAAGTAGATTAAGCCCAACTTAGTTTTAGCAACAAAGTACTTGATATTCTAATTCTATCAGAGTCTGATCCCTATATTTCTCTCACCTTAAGATCAATTTAGGTTTGAATTTCAGTTCCTTTTTGTCAGGATTCTCTTCTGTGTTCTGATAAAGAAAATGGTAAGATGTATGTTATTGGCTAAGGAATATATATCCTACTGATCACTGATGCTGCAGCCATAGAACCCCAAGTTCTGCAGAGGCACCAGCCTACACCTCCTTTTCAACAGCACATGAAGCAGTTCTCTTAGTTGCTCACTTCACAGATGAGGTAGCTTTGTAATTTAGTTGTTTAAGGTCACAAGGCTACACAAGGCTAAAAGGTTAAAAATCAGCATACAAAATCATTTAATTTATCTATCTTTATTTTTTTCTGGGTGTTTGATCACAATGACATAAAAGTCTAACTAATAAACACACACACACACACACACACACACACACACACCTTCCTGGAGCTTCAAGACTGATTTCAAATTATTAAAAATTCTCTAAATACTGTTGCTTGGCTGTACATTTTGAATAAACCAATGTGAAGGCAAATGAATATGACCATTAGGAGAAATTTCTAAACTAAATGTATAGCAATTTATTTTCAATTTTATATTAACTTTTTCAAACATACGGAATTAGACAACACCATTTATGCTAACATGGCATGCATCCATTTTCCAAATTCACAATTATCTACATTGAGGTTAATCATATTCATGAGCCAAGCCTAACTCACAACCCCCATGAGACAATTCGATACTAGTAGTAGTTGGTATAACCTTTTATCCATAAGTTTGACTGTAACACCCAGGAAAGCAACATGCCCTGACAAGGTACAAGCACACAGAGCCCTGCATTCTCTAGTATCCGCAGACCTGCAGGCATGAGCAAATGTTAAATCATGATAATTATCTTACAGAAGGATAGGAGCCCATGTTGGTCGACTGGAGGCACGGGAGGCTGGAAGAGGAAGCTGAGAGAGCTTCTATCCACATGCTGCAAGCACAAGGCTAAGAGAGCAAAGTAAAAACAGCAGGAGTCTTTAAACTCTCAGAGCCTACCAGGATTATCTTGCTGGGAGAATGCCTTCCATATAAGGCTTGAGGTATCCTTACCAAGAATTATGGGGAAGATCTTCATATATATATATATATATATATATATATATATATATATATATATATATATATATATTGCTGCTGTATATGCTGCATATTGTACAAATTCAGTGAACTGGATTCTTGGCAAAGGATGAGGAGAGGACACTCAGCCATCTGCATATCTCTAGAGCCCATTTGAGCGAATAAAACTCAGTCTGTTTCCAATTAGCTTCACAGCCTCAGGTGCCTGGCAGTTGCTGTGTCTCAGATTCCTTGAATAGAATTTCTCTGGAAGGAAGAACAGTGTGTCTGTGTGTGTGTGTGTGTGTGTGTGTGTGTGTGTGTGTGTGTGTGTGTGAGAGAGAGAGAGAGAGAGAGAGATGTGTGTGTGTCATTGTGGAAGAGATTACAGCTACCTAAGCATGTTGGTCATCTAAGGGATTTGCTTGACTTTTAGGGATCTGCCTTTAGCTTGGGGTCCTTTCTCTTTAACTTTACACCCTTTTATTTTATTTTATTTTATTTTATTTTATTTTATTTTATTTTTGAGATTATAATAAGATTACATCATTTCTCCCTTCCTGTTTTCCCTCCAACCCTGCTATATACTCCCCCATGCTTTCTGTTAAATTCATGGCCTTTTTGAATTAATTGTTGTTACAAGCGTATATGCATATATATTCTTAAACATGACTTGTTCGGCCTGCATGTTTTCAGGTTAATTTATGGTTGAATGTCATGAGCATACCAAAGCAATTATGTTGTAGTCAGGGAACAACTTAAATGAGTTGGTTCCCTCCTTCCATCTTGTGGATCCCAGATCACTGAACTCTCATTACTGAGCTTGGTGGCAAATGACTTTTCTTACTAAGCCATTTCACCAGCCTGTAAGGTCATTTTTGATGGTCTCTAATGGCCACTCCTCCACCATCCCACCTAAGGAAGTGTCTTGCTATTGTAGCCCAGGCTGGTCTGGGACTCATAGTGGGACTGTAGCTGACCTCATATTTGTGAGAATCCCCCTGCTTCAGCATTCAGTGTGCCAGGGTTATAGTCATGTGCCTACCTACCATACCTGGTGCTGTTGTTGACCGCTGTCCCAACTCTGATAAGTACTCTCAGCTTCACCTGAAAACCATGCCCAAAACTTCCAGGCTTCTCTGCTCTCAGTGTGAATGGCAGCTCACCTTGCTTCTGCTATCCTGGAGAGGGCAGTAATTCGATCCAGTGTGACAGATCTCAACTGAACCTGTATAATGGGGGAAATACGAGTTAATATAAAACACCAAGATTAAGTACATCACATACATTCCACATTGAAGAGTGAAGTCTTCCCTATGAGATGCCGAACAAGGGAAATAATGGGTTGGCTGAGAAAGAGTTTTCTTGGGTTATGTCTAGGATTTTGTCAGTCAGAGAATCTTCTTTTCTTTTTTTTTATTTATTAGGTATTTTCTTCATTTACATTTCCAATGCTATCTCAAAAGCATACCCCATACCCTCCCCCTCAATCCCCTAATCACCCACTAGCACTTCTTGGCCCTGGCGTTCCCCTGTATTGAGGTATATAAAGTTTGCACAACCAATGGGCCTCTCTTTCCACTGATGGCCAACTAGGCCAACTTCTGCTAAATATGCAGCTAGAGACACGAGCTCTGGTGGGTACTGCTTAGTTCATATTGTTTTTCCACCTATAGGGTTGCAGATCCCTTTAGCTCCTTGGGTATTTTCTCTAGCTCCTCCATTTGGGGCCCTGTGATCCATCCAATAGCTGACTGTGAGCATCCACTTATGTGTTTGCTAGAACCCAGCATAGTCTCACAAGAGACAGCTATATCAGGGTCCTTTCAGCAAAATCTTGCTAGTATATGCAATGGTGTCAGCGTTTGGAGGCTGATTATTGGATGAATCCCCGGATATGGCAGTCTCTAGATGGTCCATCCTTTTGTCTCAGCACCAAACGTTGTCTTTCTAACTCCTTCCATGGGTGTTTTGTTCCCAATTCTAAGAAGGGGCAAAGTGTCCACACTTTGGTCTTCGTTCTTCTTCAGTTTCATGTGTTTCACAAATTATATCTTATATATTGGGTATTCTAAGTTTCTGGGCTAATATCCACTTATCAGTGAGTACATATTGTGTGAGCTCTTTTGTGATTGGGTTACGTCACTCAGGATGATGCCCTCCAGGTCCATCCATTTGCTAGGGATTTCATAAATTCATTCTTTTTAATAGCTGAGTAGTACTCCATTATGTAAATGTACAACATTTTCTGTATCCATTCCTCTGTTGAGGGGCATCTGGGTTCTTTCCAGCTTCTGAATATTATAAATAACGCTGCTATGATCATAGTGGAATATGTGTCCTTTTTACCGGTTGGAACATCTTCTAGATATATGCCCAGGAGAGGTATTGAGGGATCCTCTGGTAGAACTATGTCCATTTTTCTGAGGAACCGCCAGACTGATTTCCAGAGTCGTTGTACAAGCTTGCAATCCCACCAACAATGGAGGAGTGTTTCTCTTTCTCCACATCCTCGTCAGCATCTGCTGTCACCTGAATTTTTGATCTTAGCCATTCTGACTGGTGTGAGGTGGAATCTCAGGGTTGTTTGATTTGCATATCCCGGATGATTAAGGATGCTGAACATTTTTTCAGGTGCTTCTCAGCCATTCAGTATTCTTCAGGTGAGAATTCTTTGTTTAGCTCTGAGCCCCATTTTTTAATGGGGTTATTTGATTTTATGGAGTCCACCTTCTTGAGTTCTTTATATATATTGGATATTAGTCCCCTATCTAATTTAGGATAGGTAAAGATACTTTCCCAATCTGTTGGTGGCCTTTTTGTCTTATTGATGGTGTCTTTTGCCTTGCAGAAGCTTTGCAGTTTCATGAGGTCCCACTTGTCAATTCTCGATCTTACAGCACAAGCCATTGCTGTTCTATTCAGGAATTTTCCCCCTGTGCCCATATCTTCAAGGCTTTTCCCCACTTTCTCCTCTATAACCTTTACTGTCTCTGGTTTTATGTGGAGTTCAT
Source organism: Mus caroli (assembly GCF_978045245.1). Taxonomy (NCBI): domain Eukaryota; kingdom Metazoa; phylum Chordata; class Mammalia; order Rodentia; family Muridae; genus Mus; species Mus caroli. The sequence continues at coordinate 52,619,742 of NW_028227259.1, read as the reverse complement.
TGATCCACATAGATTTGACCTTAGTACAAAGAGATAGGAATGGATCAATTAGCATTCTTCTAGAAGTTAACTGCCAGTTGTACCAGCACCATTTGTTGAAAATGTTGTCTTTTTTCCACTGGATGGTTTCAGCTCCCTTTTCAAAGATCAAGTGACCATAGGTGTGTGGGTTCACTTCTGGGTCTTCAATTCTATTCCATTGGTCTACCTGTCTGTCACTATACCAGTGCCATGCAGTTTTTATCACAATTGCTCTGTAGTACAGCTTTAGGTCAGGCATGGTGATTCCACCAGATGTTCTTTTATCCTTGAGAAGAATTTTTGCTGTCCTAGTTTTTTTGTTATTCCAGATGAATTAGCATATTGCCATTTCTTTGTTTTTTAATTAATGAATAATTTTTATTTTTTATTTTTCTATCTTGGAAATAAATTTTTTTATATTGGGTATTTATTTCATTTACATTTCCAATGCTATCCCAAAAGTCCCCCACACCTTCCCCAACCCACTCCCCTACCCACCCACTCCCACTTCTTGGCCCTGGCATTCCCCTGTACTGAGGCATATAAAGTTTGCACTACCAATGGGCCTCTCTTTCCTTGATGGCCTATTAGGCCATATTCTGATTCATATGCAGCAGATTGCCATTTCTAATTCGTTGAAGAATTGAGTTGGAATTTTGATGGGGATTGCATTGAATCTGTAGGTTGTTTTTGACAAGATAGCAATTTTTACTATATTGATCCTGCCAATCCATGAGCATGGGAGATCTTTCCATCTTCTGAGATCTTCTTTAATTTCTTTCTTCAGAGACTTGAAGTTCTTATCATACAGATCTTTCACTTCCTTAGTTAGAGTCATGCCAAGGTATTTTATATTATTTGTGACTATTGAGAAGGGTGTTGTTTCCCTAATTTCTTTCTCAGCCTGTTTATCCTTTGTGTAGAGAAAGGCAATTGACTTGTTTGAGTTAATTTTATATCCAGCTACTTCACTGAAGCTGTTTATCAGGTTTAGGTGTTCTCTGGTGGAATTTTTAAGGTCACTTATATATACTATCATATTGTCTGCAAAAATTGACATTTTGACTTCTTCCTTTCAAATTTGTATCCCCTTGATCTCCTTTTGTTATCCAATTGCTCTGGCTAGTACTTCAAGTACAATGTTGAATAGGTAGAGAGAAAGTGGCCAGCCTTGTCTAGTCCCTGATTTTAGTGGGAATGCTTCCAGCTTCTCACCATTTACTTTGATGTTGGCTACTGGTTTGCTGTAGATTGCTTTTATCATGTTTATGTATGGGCCTTGAATTCCTGATCTTTCCAAGAATTTTGTCATAAATGGGTGTTGGATTTTGTCAAATGTTTTCTCTGCATCTAACGAGATGATCATGTGGTTTTCCTCTTTGAGTTTGTTTATATAGTGGATTACATTGATGGATTTCCATATATTAAACCATCCCTGCATCCCTGGAATGAAACCTACTTCATGGATTGAATTGGGTAGAGTACTTTCTGCTTCTATTCTGTGGAATAGTTTGTGAAATTAGATCTTCTTTGAAGGTCTGATAGAACTCTGCACTAAACACATCTGGTCCTGGGCTTTTTTTGGTTGGGAGACTATTAATGGCTGCTTCTATTTCTTTGGGAATATATAACTGTTTAGATCATTAACCTGATCATGATTTAACTTTAGTACCTGGTATCTTTCTAGAAATTTGTCCTTTTAATCCAGGTTTTCCAGTTTTGTTGAGTATAGCCTTTTGTAGAAGGATCTGACAGTGTTTTGGATTTCTTCAGGACCTGTTTTATGTGTCCCTTTTTATTTATGATTTTGTGAATTAGGATGCTTTACCTGTGCCCTCTAGTGAGTCTGGCTAAGGGTTTATCTATCTTGTTGATTTTCTCAAAGAACTGCTCCGCATTTGGTTGATTCTTTGAATAGTTCTTCTTGTTTCCACTTGGTTGATTTCACCCCTGAGTTTGTTTATTTCCTGCCATCTAGTCCTCTTAGGTGAATTTGCTTCCTTTTGTTCTAGAGTGTTTGGGTGTGTTTTCAAGCTGCTAGTGTGTGCTCTCTCTAGTTTCTTTTTGGAGGCACTCAGAGCTATGAGTTTTCCTCTTAGAAATACTTTCATTGTATCCCATAAGTTTGGATATGTTGTGGCTTCGTTTTCATTAAACTCTAGAAAGTCTTTAATTTCTTTCTTTATTCCTTCCTTGACCAATGTATTATTGAGAAGAGTGTTGTCCAGTTTCCACGTGAATGTAGGCTTTGTATTATTTATGGTGTTATTGAAGATCAGCCTTAGTCCATGGTGATCTGATAGGACGCATGGGACAATTTCAACACTTTTATATCTGTTGAGGCCTGTTTTGTGACCTATTTTATGGTCAATTTTGGAGAAGGTACCATGAGGTGCTGAGAAGAAGGTGTAGCCTTTTGTTTGAGGATAAAATGTTCTTTAGATATCTGTTTAATCCATTTGTTTCATGACTTCTGTTAGTTTCACTGAGTCCCTGATTTGTTTCTGTTTCCACGATCTGTCCATTGATGAAAGTGTGGTGTTGAAGTCTCCCACTATTATTGTGTGAGGTGCAATATGTGCTTTGAGCTTTACTAAAGTTTCTTTAATGAATGTGGCTGCCCTTGCATTTGGAGCATAGATATTCAGAATTGAGAGTTCCCGTTGGAGGAATTTACCTTTGATGAGTATGAACTGTCCCTCCTTGTCTTTTTTGATAACTTTGGGTTGGAAGTAGATTTTATTCCACATTAGAATGGCTACTCCATCTTGTTTCTTCAGACTATTTGCTTGGGAAATTGTTTTCCAGCCTTTCATTCTGTGGTAGTGTCTGTCTTTTTCTGTGAGATGTGTTTCCTGTAAGCAGCAAAATGTTGGCTCCTGTTTGTGTAGCCAGTCTGTTAGTCTATGTCTTTTTATTGGGGACTTGATTCCATTGATATTAAGAGATATTAAGTAAAAGTAATTTTTACTTCCTATTATTTTTGTTGTTAGAGTTTGCATTCTGTTCTTGTGGCAGTCTTCTTTTAGGTTTGTTGAAGGATTACTTTCTTGCTATTTCTAGGGCGTGGTTTCTGTCCTTGTATTTTTTTTTTCTGTTATTATCCTTTGAATATTATCCTATTCATGGAAAGATAATGTGTGAATTTGGTTTTGTCACGGAATACTTTGGTTTCTCCATCTATGGTAATTGAAAATTTGGCTGGGTATAGTAGCCTGGACTGGCATTTGTGTTCTCTTAGTGTCTGTATAACATCTGTCCAGGCTCTTCTGGCTTTCATAGTCTTTGGTGAAAAGTCTGGTGTAATTTTGATAGGCCTGCCTTTATATGTTACTTGCCCTTTTTCCCTTACTGCTTTTAATATTCTATTTTTATTTAGTGTATTCGTTGTTCTGATTATTATGTGTTGGGAGGAATTTCTTTTCTGGTCCAGTCTATTTGGAGTTCTGTAGGCTTCTTGTATGTTCATGGGCATCTCTTTCTTTAGATTTGGGAAGTTTTCTTCTATAATTTTGTTGAAGATATTTGCTGGCCCTTTAAGTTGAAAATCTTCATTCTCATCTACTCCCATTATCTGTAGGTTTGGTCTTCTCATTGTCCTGGTTTTCCTGGATGTTTTGAGTTAGGACCTTTTTGCATTTTGAATTTTGCATTTTCTTTGATTGCTGTGCCGATGTTCTCTATGGAATCTTCTGCAGTTGAGATTCTCTCTTCCATCTCTTGTATTCTGTTGCTGATGCAGGCATCTATGGTTCCAGATTTCTTATCTAGGGTTTCTATCTCCAATGTTGGCTCACTTTGGGTGCCTACCTTCCTTTTTAGGTCTAGTATTGGTTTGTTCATTTCCATCACCTGTTTGGTTGTCTTTTCCTGTTTTTCTTTAAGGACTTGTAACTCTTTAGCAGTGTTCTCCTGTATTTCTTTAAGTGAGTTATTAAAGTCCTTCTTGATTTCCTCTACCATCATCATTAGATATGCTTTTAAATTTGGGTCTAGGTTTTCAGGTGTGTTGGGGTGCCCCGGACTGGCTGAGGTAGGAGTGCTGGATTCTGATGATGGTCAGTGGTCTTGGTTTCTGTTAGTAAGATTCTTACCTTTGCCTTTAGCCATCTGGTAATCTCTGGAGTTAGTTGTTATAGTTGTCCCTGGTTAGTGCTTGTTCCTCCCATGATTCTGTTAGCCTTTATCAGCAGACCTGGTAGAATAGCTCTCCTCTGAGTTTCAGTGGTTAGAGCACTCTCTGCAGGCAAGCTCTCCTCTTGCAGGGAAGTTGCACAGATATCTGGCATGTGGACCTGCCTCCTGGCAGAAGATGAAGACCTGAAACAGGGTCTGTCCTAGAAGCTGTTAGCTTCTGTAGTGCAGACTTTCACTTGCACAGACTAGTCTTGGAGGGATCCGGAAACCCAGATGGCTTCCCCAGGTGCTCCAGCAAAGCCCTCCAGGGCAGGTAGGACACCTGTCCTCTGGCAGGGAAGGTGCAGGGATGCTTGGAGCCCAAAATGGGGTCTGCCTCAGAAGCTGTCCTCTAGGGACCTTGTGGGTGTCCTCTGACTCTGTGCCCAGGTAACCGGGTGCTAGCGTCAACTGGAAGGGACTTGTGACCCTGGTCAGGCTGAGTTTTCTGCTTCCCTAATGCTGGTCCTTTTGATTGTAATGGAACAGAAGTTGTGTTCCACTCACCGGTGGTCCTAAGATCGCATCGAGAGTCTTCTGGGACCTTGGAGGTGTCTACCGACTCTGTGCCCAAGGTGACCAGGTGCTGGCGCTGACTGGAAGGGACTTATCACACTTTGCTTTCTTAATTCTCCAAGCAGAAATCTAAATAATTCAGTGAAGAATTTTTTGAGCTTCAGAAGTCTACTAGGCTGAGGTCTGATCCTGGGGGTTTTGCTTGGAAGGCCTAGAAAGTATAGATCCTTATGGCAGCTGTTATCGGCCAAATTAAGTTTTCCTAAAATTCACATGATGCAATCTTTACTTCTAATTGTGAATGCATATGGAGACATGACCTTTAAGAGGTAACTCAGGTTAAATGGAACTCTAAGAGTAGATCTGTGATCCAATGGACTCAATGTGCACTTGAATAAAGGTAGTTCATTCATATTCTCAATCTCTCTCTCTCTCTCTCTCTCTCTCTCTCTCTCCTCTCTCTTTCTCTCTCTCTCCCTCCTTCCTCTCTCCATTCTTTCCATTCTTCCCTCTTTCCATTTCTCCCACTCCCCTCTTTCTTTTTTCCATGTGAGAACACAGTGAGAAGGCAGCAGCCAGCTGTTTAAGTGACAGGAAGATACCAATTTACTGGCATTTGATCATTAGCTGCCAGACTGCCAAAAAAAAATTGTTTAAGCCACCTAGTCTATGTATTCATTTTGTTATGCTTGCCTGAGCTGATTAGTGTAGTGTATTATTATCAAAGTCTTGGGGACTTTAAATACATGTCTTCTGGCTGGTGATATGTCAGAATTACCCCTGTAAAATATTGCCCTTTGACCCATGTCAAAGAAAGAAAATAGTGAAAATATGAAATAGGGGAAGAATGGTCCCAGGTCATCAGAACAAATTGGTTTTTTATAAGAATACACGCTGTAGAGAAATAATGTTGATTTTTAAAAGGCAGGCATCAGCCCATCCTGAGTATAAACTAGGCAGAAGAAATTTGCATGTTCTCTTTACTTAAATATGTAGCAGGTAGCCTGGGACAAAGCCAAAGAGTGAAACAACTGTAAAAATAAGAATGTTGCAGTGGAATCTGCCTGCTAGATAATATTGGTCCAAGGTCATTTCAGGCTAAGGGCTCCTGAGCATTCAATATGCAATTCAAAAATTCATATTGATTTTGCAGGCTGATACCAAAAGAAGAACTTCATGTGTTAAATTCCCTCTCAAAATGGCTCTAAGTGCTTATAATTACATTTCAAACATCTGCTGCAACAATCACAGCTCTGTGCTAGTTTTTGCAACACAGATTGACTGACAGCATCTCTACTGACAACAGTTCTGATTCAGCTTCAGCTTGAGTTGTGAGAATTTGCAGTTGGGAGCCTTATCTGAACTGTCACCATTCTGTCTTATCACCCTCAAGCAAATAGCCATTCCTGAATGGTACTCACCACTGGGACTGCCTTAAGGTAGAATGTTGGCGGGACTAAACTCCAATATTTCCCAGTTGTTTTCCCTATAAAGTTTAAGATTTTGATTTTGAATGATTGAAATTTAATTTTTCAAATTAGTTTTTGGGTTTCAAATTAGTTTAGCAGAGGATTACATAGCTAGCTCAAGTGAAACCCTGCCTTGATGGTCACACTATTATCTATGTATGAGGAGTTCACTAGTTCTGCTGTCATTTACCTGTTTACATGGATGGGAGGGGCCAAAATAAGACCAATACTGGGTTAGCTAGATGGCTCATTGGGATCAGACCACTTCTCTTACAAACCCAAGGACTTGAGTTTCTTTCCTGGGTCTCACAATGGAAGGAGAAATTGACTCCCGAACTTGTCTTTCCTGACTTCTTTTTTCACGTTGTCAAATGTGTGCTGCCCTGACTAGTGTATTTACACAGTCTTCTACTACTACGACAATGACAATGACAAGTAACAATAATAAACAAAATTTAAGAACAAATTAACAATACAATTTCATGTCAGAATTATATGGAAGCCCAATTTCAATGTCTGTAAACCAAAGTCTATTGGGACCTGAGATGTACTAATACATTCATACACACCGTCCCCCACCCCCAGTGGCTTTACCATAGTAGCTGCAACTGAGACCATATAGCAACAAAGGCTCACACACTTACTCCTGTTCTTTGCATAAAATGTTTGCTGGTTCCTGCTTTAGCATCAACGAGATGAAGGTGACTCCCTCTCAACATCAGCCCTAATCCTTTTACCTGTATTTGTTTTTTTGTTTGTTTGTTTGTTTTCCTCAAAGAATAAAACTTTGCTTCAGGGAGTGTTTACAAAAAGACTATCCTAGATGTACATTTAAGAGGCACAAATGGTCAAAAGTTGGCCCTAGTTCAATGACTGGCGGAGATGGTAGTCTTTCACTGTAATGTGAAGACTCTAGAATCTTGAGAAGCACATAGACAGGTGAACTTTTAGCTTTTTCTCTCAAGAACTAAACTGAATTCGGAAGGAGTTGAAGGGGAATCAGCTAAGTCTCATATTTTTAGGTAACTCAGAAAAAGGTTGTGCCAGCAATTGAAGACAGGTGTGTTAATATCTAAGTGAGGAAGTGCAGGAAAGTCTGGGAAGGAAGGAGAATACCTGTGTGTGCCATGAATGAGGACTAGGATGTGTGATATTAACACTGCATGTTTCTGTACTCAACAGGATATGCCAGATACATAGAGGAACTCATTTGTGTCTTTCTACAGTATCAGAATTTGTTTAATAACAGTAAATTCATGATGATTTCAGTACTGATGATTCGTCTTATAAATCTACCTGGCTTGATTGCCTGGCTGAAGAGAATCCAAATACTTTATTTTACTCTGAATTATTAATGTTAATTCATATCACACATCACATATCACATGGTGAGTGTGTGTGGTGTGTGGGGAGGCATATATACATAAGTATGGGTAACATGATGGATACAATTTAAAAGGAGGTTGTGGTGGAGTTTAAGAGGTCTCAGAAGTGGGGAGAGGCAAAGTTTGGATTGATCAAATACTGCAGAAGCTAGAGTCAGGGTTGAGAGTGAAGTTGCAGAGTTCAACAGGCAGATGAAAGGCTGGATTAAGAAACAGGTCAGGTCACGTCCAAGTCCAGAATGGCAGGCGGTTGAGTAGGCTACTTTAATGGCAGAGGACCAAACTGGGTAGGAGAGTTCTCGGTCCTTGAGACCCACAGTGGGCATCAAATGATAAGCTGGCGTGAGGCCATCATCACTTATGGCACCCTTTCCTCGACCTCAGTGGTCATGACTCCTTTGGAGGCTGTGTATTAGATATCCTGTATATAAGATATTTATATTATGAGTCATAACAATAGCAAAATTAGTTATAAGGTAGCAGTGAACTAATTTTATGGTTGAGGGGGCCACTGTATGAAAGGGTTGTAGCATTAGGAGGCTTGAGAACCACTGCTCTACCTGGCGTATCTGACGAGTTCCTGGAATGCTTTCTATGATACAATCTCAATTTGCCCATGTATGCATAAACTCATAGGGTGGCTACTGTCTGTGCCCACAAATAAGTCCTTTATCAGCCTGTGCTGGAGAGGTGATGCCTGGCAGATGACAGAAACTCTGGGCCCACCCAGGGCCTACTGTCATTCTTTTCTCTCAAAAATATGGAGCTCTAATCTGCTTATTGGTGAGGTTTCCTAGGGCAGTGCACAGCCTGAAACCCACTGTACTTTACAGAGTTTGGAAGTAACCCGGAGTAGAACACAGCTGATCACAACAGGCCCTCTGCAGTTTAAACTGGTGTTTGGCTCCTCCTAAAGGCAACTGAAGAATGGCTAAATTAAACACATTTTTTTGTTGTTGTTCCTGATAAACAAAGGGATTTCTTTTTCATTTTGCATCTCATTTGTCACTAAGGGATCTCATTAACTCTGTAAAAGTGAGCAAAAATCAGACGAGTATAGGGATTAATCCTCAAGCCCTTTCACGCCATCCTACATGAAATGCTACATTTGGGCTTTAGTCTCAATTTTTCCCTTCTTTCTTGGCCGCCAAATCCTTCTCTGTTTCTTCCTTCTCCTCTTGAAATACTTAAAGGTCCAGGGTAGAAACCAAATACTCCATTTTGCTTTCTTTTAATTTTTCTGCTTAGAAATCTCATCTACACCTGTGGCTTTAAATAAAAGTTTTGTACACTGATTTAAAAGAACAAATAATTCCCCAGCTAGTGCTAAAAACTTCAGACCCTTCATAATGCTGCCTTAGAATATAACCACTGACTTGAAAATGAATTTGAGGTTCAGCATGCCCCGACATAACCCTGCAATGAAAACTGGTCTTCCTCCAGGGGTCTTTCCTAAGAGAATGGTGCCATCAATCACTAAGGCAAATCAAGACACCAAATGTCTTCTCCCTCATTCCCTCTACTCAGCCACAAAAATGAGCCTTATGGTTTTCTGAAATACTGTAGGATTCAGCTCTATGCATCCTTTCTCATCGTCATCCCCACTGTCCTATTTTAGATTGTCTGATCTGGAGCTACAAGCTCCTAATCACTCCTAGAACCCACCCCTGTACAGTTCTCTTTCCCTCTATAGTCCCACTCCTGAGTCCAAAGAAACATACAACATGTAACTTTTATTCCATTACAGCCTTTAATAGCTTCCAAGAGTCAAGATATGTATATGCCTGTGCATATGTAATATGTGTACATTGTACATATCTATATGTGCTATATGTATGTACATATATGTATTAATATGTGCATGTGCACATATAGTGCATTCATATGTAAATGGAACATGTGTATATGTAGTATATTCATGTACATGTGTATTCATATGTACATATGTACATGTGCATGTAATGTGTTTATTTATATGTTCACATGTTTGCATGGTACACATGTGTATGTAGTTTATGCATGTGCATGTATGTACTCTTGTGTACATGTGCACATGTGTGTTTCCATATGTGAACATGTGTGTATGGGGTACATGTGTGTGTGTGTGTGTGTGTGTGTGTGTGTGTGTGTGTTAAAAAAGGAATCCAGGGCCTTGTATATGGCATTCTCTGGTTTTCCAAAGGACATTCTTGATGATGATGATGATGGTGATGATGATGATGATGAACAAACAAACATAAAAGACAAACCTGGATGCTGTCCCTGAAGGGTCTCCCCTGCGCCCATATCACAGATCTCAGCAGATGGCTTTCTTTCCATGTTTGTTTCAGTTTTCTGAACTTCTCCAGTGTCCTCATGTTCTACTTTCTTTTCTGCTGCAGGAACCTTCCACAAGCTGTTCCATCTCCTTGGGTTTCATTTAAAATGTCTCTTATTCCCAATAGACTGAAGACTAATGAAGTCTATCAGAGATATATAGCCACTGAGCCTCAGAGTGGTTCATTACTTCTGAGAATCTTCCATGACTCCCATGAAAACTTTTATTTTCCACCCAGTGACCTGATTGATCTACCTGTAAAAGGATGAAGCAACAACAACAATAACAGCAACAACAACAACAAGCAGTTCTAGTCAACCCATTTTTTTTTAAAGACTTCGATAAGGCCATGGTTACCTTCCTTGTCATTTATATTTATAGCGCCTGCACAACGGAGAGACTCCTTCAAGGGGCCCTCGAAACACAATATATTCTGTGATCATTTGCTGCTTATTGATGCCAGAAAGTTGAAAAATGTGCTCACAATACTTTGTGCTCTGTCTATTTTACAATCAATATGTCTTTTGATTAAAAAGTAAAATCAATCTATCTTTCTCTTAAAAAGTAAGTACATAGTTTTTCTTTTTTAAAGAATCAAATGATTTAATACAGATGTGCGCAATATAATGTAAGTCATTTCCAGGTCTTTGCCCCTTTTCCCTGACATAAAAAATTCATTATCCACATTATCTTTTATATCCTTCCATGCATACTCTATACACAAACAGTACAAATAGACAGATGAATAGGTGTCATATACAGAAATGGAACCTCACAGATGCACATAGATCTTCACATCCTCTTTCCTCAGGTCTTTATTGCTCTCCATGTATGCTGTATCCTAACTTATTAAGCTCATTGATGTCTTTAATTATTGATAACAGTGGTGATTTGGATGAGACTGGCTCCCACAGGATCACATGTTAGAATTCCACCATTGGTGAACTGTTTGGGAAGGATTAGGAGGTATAGCCTTGTTGGATGTGGTGTGTCACTGGAGGTGGGCTTTGAGGAACAAAAGCTCACCCAATTTCCAGTTAGCTCTCTGTCTCTGCCTTGTGGCTGTTGTCTCAACACGTAAGCTCCCAGATACTGCTCCAGCATCCTGCTGCCATGTTCCCACTGTGATGGTTATTGGACCCTACTCATCCTCTGAAACTGTAAGCAAGCCACAAAATAAACTCTTGTTTTCTTGCTCATGGTATCTCTTCCCAGCAACAGAAGATTAACTAAGATAACCATCATGGATGCCCTTTCAAGATTTTGCTATAACAAAAAGTCTATCAATCAATGTTCATCTGTCTGTTCTCCCTCCACATGTAGCTATGATTCTGAAGGGAAAATTCCTGGTAGCTGCATTTCTGTTCCAAAGACAGAGTTTCTCTTTCTGTTTGGAAGGTGGTACTAAGCTCTCCTAGAGAAATAATTTCAGTTCTTGGTGTGGCCTCCAGCCCTGTGGGAAGATGTCTAACTTTCCTATAACTGGAGGCCACTAAGTATTGTCTGGTCCACTTCTTTCTAGTTTGCTGGGTAAAAACTGTTGTCTTAGTTTTTGACTATGGGTTGAAATATTTGCTTTTATTTATTTAATTATTTGGTGGGACTAAGAATTTTTTCATATTATAAAATCTGTTTCTATTGTTATCTGAGCTTATTAATGTTTCATGCTGATCAATAAAACAAAACTTGTTTTGTTTTTTCTTAATGTATATGGGTATGTTGACTGTATGTGTATCTGGGCACCATCTGTATGCCAGGTGCCTTTCACAGCCAGAAGAGAGACTGGATTCCCTGGAACTGGAATTATAGACAGTTTTGAGCTGTGATGTGGGTGCTGGGAATTGAACCTTGGTATTCTGGGACAGCAGCCAGTACTCTTAATCTCTGAGTCATCTTTCTAGCTCCCAGTGTAGTTTCTTCAATATTAAAAAAAGGATTAAGTGCATATTGAAATTTTAAAAATAAGTTTACCCATCGATTTCCTGTGACTGATTTTAAATTTTCAAATGATTACATTGATCAGTTTGTGTCTTACAGTGGTTTAATGTCTAAACACACATAAGTGGAAATGATTACATACTCATATGTAGATACGTTTTCTAGCCTGTTAAAGTCATATTTTTATATTTAAAAGTCTTGGTCTCTCCTTTGGAAGAGAGGAAGTAGGAGGAAAGACATGGGCAATTATTACTGGTGCCTTTGAATGGATCATAATCCACAGCTGAAGGAATTTATAACTCTCATAGCGGCAACTAAGCCACTGCATCTTTACTCTCCCCATGTGACATCACATGACAAAGCAGCACCTCAGCTCTTTCTTCATTTCATTTGTTCTCAATCCTCTGTTTTTCTGATCCTGAGCACTGGAGTGAGGGCCTTGCACATGCTAGGCAAATGCATGATCCCTGAGCGTCTCCAGCCCTCTTAGCACTCTTGGAAAGGATGATTTCCTCATGCTAGATGTGGAACAAAATTGTTCATTAATCTACCAAAAAATTAAAATGAATCATAATACTTAAAGTAATACTTACAGTTTGTGTACATTTAAAAAGCAAATACTTAAGAAAAAAAACATAAATCAAAACCCATGTATTTCTTTGTCATCCATTTTAACCATTTTGAATCTTCTTCTTTCTATTGTTTTGTCTGTGTCATATGCTAACAGGAGAGAGACCAGGATGGTAGACAGCACTGGTTTGTGTTCTTTTGCCATCAGAGATCTATTTGGAGAACTTTCTCCCTCCAGCCTGCCCATGTACGTTCAACTCATCCTCCACGTTCTGTCTTCAGGCATGTACGTCTCAAGACAGAGCAATCACAATCCTTAGCAGAGTGATGGAATGTGGCATCATTGCTTTGTTTATATTTTACCTGGTGAGATTTTACAGTTGAAGACACTGTCTGGGAGAATGGCTGCCCTTTTACAGGTGAGTAATTCTTAGTTGAGAACAAAGGTATCAGTGAACTAGGAAATAGAAGAAAGCATTGTTCCAACGACTCTGCATTCAGCTATTAAGCAATATTCTATTGACATGGACCAATACCTTCCTTTTCAAGTTTAAACTAGTTAGAATTACATTTGTGTTGCTTCGATTGAAGTTGCTTTGGTTGACACTGGAAGTGTTCTCATAGTATTTGGAGTTGTTACAATAAGGACTCTCACCTTACATCTCTTCCTTTCAGGGTCCTGTTACAGGGGAGAAGGGAGGATTTGAATATGCAAAGAAAACAACAATAGATACAGAAGTTATCCCTCGCTGATTAAAGGACCAGGCTAAGGTATACATAGATGAGTCAGAGTGCTGGACAGGGCCCCAGGGCAGAATCTTCTGCTCAAGACTTAACACATTACTGGATGAGCTGCCAGAGAGATTGTTTTTATTACATATTTCCATCAAAGTGGACTGAGCTTTATTTAATGAAGATTAGAGAAGTTAATTAAGTGGATTTAGAATTTAATATACAGGGCTTTTACTGCCAAACAGCTTTCAAATACATGAGTAATTTTCCTGATTGGGGCTGGTTACCAAGTCAGACTACTGGGATTTTTATCATTCTATCTAGCAGCAACAGCATCAGCTAGTCAAAGCATTGAAAAACTGTGACAAGTTTCAATGCACACTCAACTGAGCTGAGAGTCCAGTTCATTAGACAAAAGTTTTGTGTAAGTTATCAGGTAGGTATTTAATTGTGAATATTGGGTGGTCATGAAATGGCATGTTAATGAGTTGAGAAATATTATTCATTTATTTTGTTTATTCCCCGTTAATGTATTCCCTGTCCAGTAATTCTTTATGGACCACTGCAGTGGGTTAAATGAGAAATGTCCCCTAGAGGCTCCTGTGTTTGAACACTTGGCCTCCCGTTGGTAGAGCAGTTTGGTGAGGTTTTGCAACCTCGAGGAGATGAAGCCTTATTGGGGGGCAGTACATCACAGGTGGTGGCCTTGGAGAGTCTCAAGTCTTCCCTCACTTCCTGTTCTCTCATTCTGCTTCCTCTTTGTGATGAAGATGTGATTAGCCCGCGTGACCGCCAGCTCCTGCTATTGTCGCCATGCTTCCCCTGACCGTTGCTGTGCCTTTTCTACCATGCTGGACTCTGTCCCTCTAGAGCTGTGAATCAGAAGAAACTGTTTCTCCCGTAGGTTGTTTTCGTCAAGATATTTTACCATAGCAACTGAAAAATGATAAATCCACTTTTGGAGTGCCTACCATCATTCAGACCCAATAATAAACTAACAAATGATCTAGATGCACTGGACATTCAAAGCATCTCAGATACATGGAATCCAACTTGGAGTCCTGCAACCTAATCTGTACAGGGATGGGTACTTTCCTCCAAAGTGGGGAGGGCAATCAATGCAATGAAGTGCACAAAAGGAGCTCTACATGCAGAGAACATAGGGTTGATTTCCTTGAAATCTTCCTTTTGGTTGCCTCAATTGTCTGTTTGGTTTGTTAGTGGAAGGACAGTCTACTACTCTTGGAGATAATTATCTCCCAGGAGTTAAGAGAGTGGGTGATGAAAGAAGCTGATATGTCTAATTATAGTGTTATTAAAGATAAAATATTTTCATAATTTGTAGTGATGAAATACTATCGTTGCATAGATGTTTTTCCCAGTGATTTCACCCAGGCATTACTAAACCTTCCTAATGTGACTGGAGGGCAAGCTGTTATCACTAATCTTCAGGGTTGCTGACATTGAGCAAGCAATCTTTGTAAGTCAGTGTTTGACCAGGTGTATAAGAATGTCTGATTATAGGTCTATAAGGGAGAGAAATCACACCTGCAAAGTTTTCCCAGGTATGTGCTTCAGGCTTTTCAAGGACCAAGAAGCTTGGACACATTCATTTAATTTCTGTAGGCTCCAGCCTTGTCATCTGGAACAGGAGGAAAGGGCTAGATTCCAATTCTGCTTGTGTTTTGAGCAATCTGCTGTGGGCAAATCATGTGTTATGTGCTTTCAATGTTAGATTAATTTAAATTTAAACCAATGAACAACATATGAAGAACACTGCATTGTTTATGGTAACCTAGGTAAGGATGTAGTCAATGCAGTAATCTGATTCCCATCTTCAAGATCAATGGTCTGTGTACTTTTAAATTTTGTATATACTTTAACAGTTTTGTATTTACATAATATATGCATGCATTTAAATGTATTAACATATAGGCTAGTATAATATTAACATATAGATTGAAGCAACTTAGAATATAAAACATGGTTTGTGTCATGTTTGAAATAACATACGTAAATTAAATTTTTAAAGAGTCTCTAATTTACAGTATTTGTTTTGTGACATGGTAACATTTGTTTGGGGTCTCTAAGTGATGAAAGAACGTGAAATCAACAGGACATGGCTATAGTTCATTGGTGAGGCACTTGTGTGGCCTGCACAAAGCAAGCCCTGGGTTTCATCTCATTTAACAGCTAAAGCAAAAATCAAACTTAACAGTAAGTTGTGGTGTGTTTGTGTGTGTGTGTGTGTATACCAAAAGACGGGATGCATAGTGGTTAATATTCAGGATCACAGGCCAAATCAAAGAAGTAATTACTTTGTTGACAAAGGAATAGTTTCAAACATAATATCTCGTTTTGCTTAGCTCAAAAAATGAATTTTGCTCCTATCAGCTGACCCTGAGGAAGCTATAATTGAAAACAAAGATTTAGGTGGACATTTCATGATTGGTAAATCTGCTACAGAGCCTTTCATCAACAGTTATCAGTCTGCTAATAGATGTTAAGCATTATGACTTTGTATGGAGGACTGAAGCTCCATATAGATAATATACAAAGTCAGGACAGGACAGGCTGTGACATACATACAACGTAGACACTCAGGAAATACTGTTTTAGAAAGACATTATACTTCTGTAGTAGATTATAGTTCTAATTTTTTTTAAAGCTATTGCACTCTCTGTTATGTATTTTAAGTTTCAGTTGAGAAGATTTAATCATGTTCTAGAAAAAAAATGTGGGAAAGATGAGAGAGTGAAACAATGTTAAGTCTATGAGCAAAGAGATGTGAGACTTGGCAGACATAGGAAAGCAAACAGAGTAGATGTGGTAGGCAGATAAAAGTGGTGGAATGTATGAGAGAAGTACTTATACACAGAAAAGAATGGGTAGGCCCAGGAAACGCCCACTATTCATGCTTTCCTGAATATACATGGGACATTTGAAGCACTCTACTTATTGGGTTGAAAATCAGCCTTTATTAGTGACTTTTAACCTAGCCTTACATGTGCTGTGTCCAAAAGGCACATACACAATCCACAACCCTTCATTGGACTGTTTGGCTGGTTATAAGTATGATCAGCAAGCATTGTTTTTATGGGCCCAGTAGAACAAATAGTCCCTACTGTCTCCTGCCAGCTCACCTTGCTTTCTGACCTCAGAGCTGAGCCTTTAAAGCCCCATCAGTAAGGGACAACGATGTATCTGAGATCAAAGACAAAAGTGCAAATACATGAGTTAATCCAGACAGTGACTGTGATATTGTGAATCAGTATGCAGAATGATTCAATTTTTCCCAATCCTTTGTTTTAAAAATATTAACTTTTATCTGTGTGTATGTGCATGTTTGTACTTTGATCATATGCCGAAACATGTGCATTTAGACGTATCCAGAATCCAGGAGAGGATGACACATCCTCTGAACTAGAGTAGAGGCATTCCTGTGCTGCCTGACATCAGTGCTCACAACCAAACTCCAGTCCTTTAGAAGAGCAGCAAGTGCTCTTCCCTACTAAGCCATCTCTCCAGCATTGTCTCTCTGTGTATGAAACAAACCATGTATAAGCATAGACTAAGCCTTCTTGTTCCATGAATCTGTGCTAACAGATCTGGCCATAAAAACACTTGGTGCCCGCTGTTTTATCAAGGTAATTCTTCTCATGGCACGGCTGGTTGGACTTTGCCTCATATTTCTCCTTTGTATTTATAACCAATAATAATTACACTGGAATGGAGAAGGAAAATATCATTTCAGAAAAATATTTGGTCACCTAAAGAGAGTAGTGGTGTCATGAAGATACATTCCAATAATAGCCCAGCTGCCGCACACCAACAATGACTTCATGGCTCATCAGGACAAAAATTGCACTTTAAACCCTGTGCTGGTTTAAGTCCTCATTTAAAAAGGTGACATACAGTGACTTGCTGAAGGGCACTGTATCTCCTAACCAGTGAGCCAGAGCTGGGGCCAAAGCTGTGTAAGAGGCAGGATATCTGAGATAACACAGAGGATCCATCTGGGTCCTGGGTAATGACCAAGCTCACATTCTAACACATGCTATGAAAACACTAAAAATACAAACCACAGATGTCACAATTAATAGATTACCATCCAAGCACACAAAAGTGAACTGAGAATGTCTGTTTAATTAGTAAGGCTTACTAAAGGTGTTCCAGAGACCTTTCAAGTGCTAGCAATTGATGTTCTTTCCTGCTGTAAATTTAATCATGGCATTACACATTTCTATCTGATCCTAGAACAATGAACTTCATCCATTTCACATTGGTTAACAATAGCTGGGAATTTATATTTGGCCACCCAAAATGCTTATTTCAACAAAACTTATCTTTAGTCATCATGGCTGAGGGATAGCAGCAGATGTCTGAAACATAGAAATGAGTACATCTAAAATGTTGTAAATTGTCAAATGCCGTTGAGTTGCTTCTGTGTGCCAGGATGGCCCTAGGTTGTAGAAAGTTATAACAATGGTGACATAAATGCAAGGATACTCACCATTGAGGGAAAGAAGTCCAGAGGCTTGAGTGACAATTGACCATGATATCAGTAGGCTTCTGTTTTTAAATACCCTTCTATGATTTAAAGTGTTCCTTGAGGCTTTTTGCCTTCTGATTACAAAACACACATTTCACCTCTAGGTGGCAAACGTCAGTGGTGGGAAAAAGGGATGGGCTATTAGCACCCACTTCTCCTTTTTCCCTCAGCCACCACTTAAGAGAACCACACAGTAGGCTTTAGGCATTTTTGTTTGTTTGTTTGTTTGTTTGGGTGTTTTGCCTGCTTCTGTTTCCATGTATGCAATGCCTGAGGCAGTCAGAAGAGGGCATTAGATCTCCAGTGATTGGAATTACAGCTGGTTGTGAGCCTCCCTGTGGGTGTTGTGAATCTAACCATAGACTTCTGGAATAGTAATCAGTGCTCTATATCTCCAAGCCACTTCTCCACCCAATACGCTCTTTTAAAACAGATGACACATAGAAGTTTCTAGAACTACTGTAGAGTCTCTAAAGTCAAACTGATATTCATCAGTTATAAGCAGCTAGGAAGCACTGATCTGAACGACTGAGAAACAGAATTTTTGGTTAAAATCTTGTCAAGCTTTTAGGTTAAATTTATACACTCTTAAATTTATATACACTATTGAACAGCATAATTGTTGATTCCTTTTGCAAGGTCATCTGCCACCAGTAGTTACAAGGATGGCTGGAAAGTGATACACCTCAGAAAAGCTTAAGAGTGGCTTTTGGGCAGCAACCTGCCATGGGAAACAGGGACCATCAGGGAGCTACAACTGTGGTAAGGGAGAGCTAACATACACAGATGTAAAATTCAAAGGGAAGGAAGTCATGCGCCAAGTTTAGATAATCATCTAGACCCTGGATCTAAACAATCCAGATTCCAGAGCCACAAGATGGAGGAAAGAGAGAGAGAGTGATTTGAAAGGGGGAATCAAGAAAAGCTTCTAGAAGCTCATAGTCTGGCGACGGGAAAAGGTTCCTAAAAGGAACTGTTAACAGTAAATTTAGATAGGCACATTTATTATCTATGAACACATATATTAAAACATATTTTCATTACAGGTATTCACGCAGACATACACAGTTTATACAGTATTTTATTTTAAATCAAGAAAAACAAAGCATGTTTGATATCTCTTACAAACCTTACAAGACCAGCAGATCTCAACTGGTCTCTAGACCAGTGAGTGTCAACTTGAGGGTCTCAACCCCTTTAGGGTTATGTGTATTTAGATTTTTACATTACTATTAGTAATAGTAGCAAAATTACAGTTATGATTTAGCAACAAAACAGGAGCGTCACAATATGAGGAACTGAATAAAAGGGTCACAGCATTAGGAAGGCTGAGAACCACTGTTCTTGATGAGATGCTGAATGTGGTCCATACCCCCTCCTTAAAGCAACAGCCAACATGATGCTGCCCTGTTCCTGTATGGTTAAGAAGTAACATCTCAGTTTCTAGAACTTTCTGCTATGGGACAGTCACAGACACAGTGGGAACTCAGGACCCAGGAAGCCCTACAGTTTCAAATGTTGCAGGCCTGAGGGAGGAGCAGCAGTCACTGGACCTGTCTGGCGAGAAGATGTCGGGGTGAGAGTAGCTTAATTCCAGTTTAGGTTTTGGTGAAGCTGTCAAGCTCAGACTCCATCATCCAGTTCTGTGCAGTTCTAAGGGAGGGCTCACATGTCATGGTGCTTGCATAGACTCAGCGCTCGGCACACTCTGGTGTCTACAGTGTTGAGAATTTCTAAAGCCGGCTCCACTCTGTGATTTTTTTTTTCTTCTAAATGACTTATTTTCAACAATCATCTGAATGACTTCTTTGGAAGAAAGCTGAGCTGACCCACAGACTAGGATTGTTTCCTCCATGTTTGTCTCTAGATTCATGGTCTTATTTGTGACCTACCCTTTTCTGGTGATTTTATATTTTAATATTCTCAACCATCGTGAAGTACAAATTTGACGCCAAACTTAAAGCACATGCTAAGTACGTCTCAGAAGAGTCAAACACATTTACCTCCATGATAGTTATCAACATTTTCATGTAGTCTATGATACGCCAGTCTATGGCAATATCAACAGCAACATGGCAAATAAAAGCTTTCAAATTATTATGGTAAGATTTTATTTTTATGGTGAGAACAGGTAATGATGACAGGTATTGATTTTGGGGGGGGTAATCATCTTCATATAAGTTCTACAGAAAGGTGACCAACCTCACCACAACTGAAATATGAGTTTGTGATCTATAGTTAGTTGTAAATTTTAAGTGACTTAATCATGGCTATGATTTCTTACTTTTCTTAGCCACTGTAAGCACAGACTTGTGCTGTTCAACACATATGTAATAGCATTTAGAGCTGAATTTAATAAAAATGAAATTGAATAAAAACCCCACTTCCTACAGAATTGTAGATAAATTTTAAGCTCTAGATAGCCACTCTTAACTAACATGGATACTATAGGTCTGGATCCCTCTTTTCCTTGTCACATGCCAACTTCCAGAGCCAGAATAATTCTCTCCACATTGATGTATTAGTAGATGCTATATGCACTACTGTGTTTAGATATTAGATAGTTAAATCTCAAGAAGTATCAAGTGATGCACAATTAACACTTATCTAAGTGTCTTGGTAACTTATATACTATTGAGAACGCCAAATACATGCATCTGGGACATGATCTTGGAAATTTTTTTCGGAGGTCTTTTTAGATCCAAGTAAAAAATGCCTGCCATGGACCCTGCTTCTCTTCCAGTTCTCTCGATGTAAGATCAAGCAGCTGGAATATCCACTCCTGTCTCTGTGACAGCCTAAGGGTGGCTGTGTTGGGAGGGACAGGCAGGCTGATTGGGCAAAGGTGTGTACACAGGTGCCACGCCCCACCTGTTGCTGAGTGGAACCAGCATAGGAAGCAAGGCCAGCAGGGGATGGACAGGCCACTGGCTGTGTCCACGGGCTGTGATCACGTGCTCCTTACCTGCTAAGTTACAGGGTTGAACTCCAAAGTACGCGAGGTTTCTGTATACCAAGTTGCTCCTTCCTGGATGTTAAGGAAGTCTGTTTCTCAAAGGAGAATAAAACTCATTTTGTTGGCTTGTATAGTCTCTATAAACTTTAAACATAGGGTAGGTAAGCCCTGGTCTTGCAAATGTTAGGGTGGGGTCTGCGGTCTTTGGTATGAATAATAAAATTCAGCTTGGGTTTCTTGGCTGCTTCGTCACTGTTGCTCCAACTGGTTAACATCTGATCTACCTGTAGACTCAGAAATTTCGGTTGAATGGTCCCCATGCATCCTCAGCCTTGCCCACAGCTGCTTCAGGCCAGGGACAGCTTCCGAGTTCAGTTTATTGGGAAGAAACCTGTTTCTGGCTGTGGCGGATAATGAAACTTTCTAACATGGCCTTTCTTTGGAAAGATTGGTTTTAGGCTCTTTCCCCTCCTCAGGTTGGAGAAAGAAACTTCACCCCCTCCGGCCAGGGCTCTTAGGGGCGTGCAGGGCGGCTTTGTCTGCCAGGCGGCGGCGCCAGGAAACACGGAGCAGAGCCGGAGGGCTGCTGGAGTTAGACTAGTCTAGAACTTTCTTCCGCTGGGTCCAGGAGCAGCGGAGTTCCGGCCAGGACCTGGGGGCGTGCCCGGGTCGAGGTCGGGTCGGCTGCGGGCCTGAGAGCGCGCGGGGCTGGGGTGGGAGGAGCGGTCGCGCGGGGAGGAGCCGGCAGGAGGAGGCGGCGCTCCCGCGGGCCGAGCGGCGAGCTGGGACCCGGCGGCCCTGACCCCGCGGCTCCGCGGAGGGCGAGCGCGGCCGCGGACAAAGGAGCATGTTGTCGCGAAGCGGGACCGATCCTCGGGCCGCCGGGAGGCTCGGGCCACCGCCAGGGCCGCCCCGCCCCGCCGCCGCCCGCTAGGCCGGTGCCGTCTCTCCGCCCCGCAGGCCCGGTCAGCGGCATGGAGCCGCCGCCGCCGCTGGCGCTGCTGCTGCTGCCGCTGGCGCTGCTCGCTCTGCTGTGGGGAGGAGAGCGCGGGGCCGCGGCGCTGCCCGCGGGCTGCAAACACGACGGTCGGGCCCGGGGTACCGGCCGAGCGGCCGCCGCCGAGGGGAAGGTGGTGTGCAGCAGCCTGGAGCTGGCGCAGGTTCTGCCCCCGGACACGCTGCCCAACCGCACGGTCACCCTGTAAGTAACCCACGACGCCCCGCTGCCCTTTCCTGGGGTTCCCTCGCTCCCGGGTGCGCGGAATGGGCGCGGGGGTCTCCCGGGTATACACGCTCCTTTGTGTGCGCGCGGCGGCGGGCTGGGGGTGGTGCTGGAGAAGCCCTGCGGCTTAGTGTGGGACCTGGGTGGCCCATCGCCTTCGCAACCGCCTCTGTTCCTCCTCTGCTAGTTTTGCAAAGAAAAGTTTTCGGGGTTCCCGGGAGCGTCCCATGCCATCCCTGCTTTTGCTCTGCTCCGGCCGCCGAATACCACGTGAAGATGCTAATAAACACTCAGTCGGTGCAGTCCAAGCTCATTCATCCTGGCTCGGGGCTTCTGGGGAACACCCTGTGTGCTCAGAAGTCTTCATCCTAACTGTGGAAATGAAGTCGCACCTGAGGTAGATCCAGTTTGCAGGACGCCACAGCTTAGGACGGCTCTGTGTGGTCTCCAAACCTCTACGAAGCTCTCCTCGCTTTCTGCCTTACTTTTAGTGCTCTTTCAGAACAACTTTTAGAGTTACTAATTTCGGAGAAATGTAAGATAAAAGTTGCCCAAGTCCATTTCAGCTACATACTGAAGTCGGAGAGCTCTCGGGAAAGCCAGAAACTTCGGGGATTGAAAACAGTGTGTGTTGAGTGAGCCCTCCAGAGGTTGGAAGGACTTCGGGTTTTCAGTGTGGGTTTCCACCTGGAAGGAAAAGTTTGGTAACTCAACTGTGCTATAGGATCCAGGGTTCAGTCCTGGAAACGTGGTTCTTTGTGCCAGTTGGACTGAGCGGTTGGCCCAGTGACTTTAGATTCAGTTTTCTGTGAAAGATGAATTGGTCTGGAAAAGTTTGAGTCAGAGTGTTTGTAGCGGGTATTTTGGCAGGCTGAAATCTGAGTCCCTGGGCGTCGTGTTTCCCTATGTTGTTTTGGTAGGTTTCTTAAAAAAGAATCAAGGCTGCCACTATGCACACATAAAGGCAAAGGCATGTGTGATCTATGAACCCACTTAAAGTAGGATTTTTAATGTAGCCTAACTAGACAGAAGGATATTTGGTGGGATAGCCTAGTCAACACCTTTATTGACTTATTTCCATCCCTTTCCTCCCTTTCTTTCTTTCTCTCTTTCTTCCTTTTTTTTTGATAAGGAGACATTTAACACAAGAAACTGTCTTTTCTGCTCACTCAGGTTGAAGATGGGTAAAGTAGTTTTTGTTTTCTTGGGCTCTTACTGACACGACACTTTGGTGTTGTCTTTGCCATTTGGCCGTTGTCAGGAGTTCTATTTATTTAGGTTTTGGCCAGATGTTTTGAAGTGAACAAAATGTAGGCACCTTAATTAAAGTCTAAGTCTGGTGGAGAAAGGCCCAGTGTTGAAGTCCCCTGTGACTGGAAAAATTAGTCACACAAGTGACTTAAGTAGTGATTGGATAAACACCCAAATGCTAGGTCAGTGAGTGGCACTCAGCCTGATTCCTGTTTATGTTTACTTGTCCTGAAATGGATCAATTATATGTAAGGTATTGGCCAATTTGGTGATATTGTTGTATAAAATCACCTTTTGGCCTATTATCAATTATTGCATCAGATTTTGCTCGCGTATAGCCATTTAAGGCCTTTGAAATGTCATTTTGATCCTTGTTTATGTCTGAAAGCTGGTTAGATAAAAATAAAATTAATAAAATTAAGTGACCAGCAAGTAAGCAAAGGCTCAGTTAAGCCACTGCTGAAATATGGTCAGAGTATTCCAAGCCTGTTGGAAGGTCTCGTAGGCTACTTGCTTCATCGTGCTAGACAGGCTTTCAAAAGAACGGTGGGTAAAGGCAGATCCAAGTTCCCATAGTGGTTGTGTGTCTGGTCCTGATCCCAGATTCTTGCCCTGCAGTTGAGATGTTCCTCATCAGATGCTCACACCTGCCTTCATCTTTGTTAGTTCAATGTTTTTTGCCTTCGGGGGATTCTTGGTAGAAGACGGTGTGTGGAAGTTTGGGTTGTCTGTGAGTTTCCCAAGGCTGCTGTAGATTGCTACATGCTTGGCTCCTTGAAATAATAAATTTATTCTTCCTCAGTTCAGGAGAACAGAGTCTAAGGTGTCAGCTTCACAAACTAGGATAGACTCCTTTCTTGATTCTTTTGGCATTGAGTGCCCTTCAGTTTATGATAGGTGTATTTTAGCCTCCACCTAAGAGTTCACCTGGCTCTCTTTCCTCTGCCTTAGTGCCTTAGGTGGCTCCCCCCCACCCCCCGCCCCTCTCCTTCTTTCCTTTTTTCCTTCCTTCCTCCCTCTTTCCCTCCCTCTCCATCTCTCACCCTCTCTTTCAAAAAAGGAACAGTCTTGGATTGGGATAGGGCCTATTCTAAGTATTCTTGTCAGAATCTCTTACTTCATTATACTTGAAAAGACCTATTTTCCAAATAAAGTTACATAGGTAGGGGCCATTTACCTCAGGCTTGGACAAATATCTTTGTGGTGGGTTAATTACCATATATTTCATTTTAACACAGAAATAAAATCAAGATCCTGGGGGCTGGGGAGGAGGTAGCTCCTGGATGAACACAGTGGGCCTAGTCTCTACAGTGTTTTGAGTTTGATTCCCATCACTGCAAAACAAGCAACTGTTCTTGAGGGATACCCAGGTATTTGGAGAACAGTCTCTGAATAAATCTTAGAGCGGTATGCTAAATGTTTTATTACTGGGATGCACATTGAGCAGAAAAGGACCCACCCAGAGGAAGACAGCAAGCCTTGGCACTTGGTGTGATCTAGGGTCTGAAAATCCTGAGCCAATTCTGGAAAAAGGAAGACAACTAAAGAAAATAGTTGATGCAGGGAGGCAAAGAGGAAGTTGAAGTCAGGGTGCTCCTGCGTGCCTCGGCTCCCGGAGGGCAGTACTCAGTTAGGATGCTGTGCAGTTGGTGGCATTGGAATAGTAGAGGCAAATGTCCCTTGCTTGGATGCTCATGAGAGAGAGACATTAGAAGATAGCTGGCTCCCTGGTTTAGTGTTTAGGCCTTAAGTGTGTGTGTCCAAGGGTTTTCGGTGAGCTGTCATGTTACTGCAGAGAGGAACATTTAATTGGCTTGGATTGTGAGGATGACAAGGACAGGCTAGTTTTCTGTCTGGCGAGGAACTTGTCATTGATTACTATAGCTGGACACTGTGACACCTTTCAACCCTGAGAATAAACACTTCTTACTTCCAGCGGCTGTGTTTATCAAAAGAAGTTGAGCAAAGGTCTTTGGCCTGAGCACGCTCGGTCCCAGGTTCTCTTGTAGACTCTGTTAAGGAGATAGATTATACTTATGAAGTTTACAGAGAAAGTGAACAAAAAACACCTGCATTTAATAGTTTTACAGGACACACATTATTTATTACATCTCTGTATTTATATGAGATGTTATTACATATGTGATTTTAAAAGTTCTGAGAACGTGATTGGCTGAAAGCTTTACAGGGTTAGCCATGTGTGTCCGTGTGTATTGTCTTCACGGTTATTGTAGGGAAACAGTTAAGTCAGGAGTTGTGACTCGGGAATGAAGTCTGGTTATCTCTTAGTTTGATAAGTGAAAACAGTGCATGTGCGTTTGGGTCTTGATTTTATAAAATGTTATATTTGTTTTCTGTCAGTTGGTAATTGTTTCGACGCCTCTGATATGGACCAGTCAGTATCAGGTACAAGAAAAGGAACCCCTGGAGTGTCCAGGAACTTAATTAAACATTGTTGGCGAGAAAGGACAGGATAGATAGAGTGGGCAACATTCAGGTACAATGAAAGAATTCCTGTAATTATACAAAAGTCCTGCACTGCTTTCTAATGTTTTAGGAGACTTGAAAGGGGGAGAAGTCTGGGGTGGTACAGAGTCTCTGGGAAGTACTTCTTTCCTGCAAGAAGTAAAGACTTGAGTAGGGCCTCAGGGAAGGGGAAGGTTCAATTGGAGGATAGAGATCATTTAAGGCATAAGGGAGCAGGCTGGTTGCCAGCCCAATGGACTGGGGATCTTGTGTTGGGCCATTAGTATAGAGATAGCTTATGGATATTGGCTTTGACACACTTGGTATTTCCCATACTTGCCTTGTTGGTGCTGCTGGGAACAAGATGAGATGGGGGCCGGGTCCCAGGCAGAAAGCAGGGGAAGTTGGAACTCAACGAGATTGTAAATGAGACTACTCACTGAGGCTGTCGGAGCAAAGAGAGGACTAATCATGAGATTTCATGGTGGGAGAAGCCGCCTGGTGGTGAGGTGCCCAGAGATCATGTGCAGACACACCAAGACTAGTCTTTGACAGCTGAAGGTTTGAAAGCCGTTCAAGAACCCCGTCCATACACCAAAAGTGAAAGATGCCAGGCTCTGTGGCTTGAAGGGAGAAGGGGATTGGGAAAGGTATAATCAAATATGGATGAAGCAGGAGTTCTGGGAGAATGAAAGCAGAAGGTGTTCTTAAAGGATTTGGGTTTCCTGGGACGTATGGGAGTATATTGAATGGGATGGGAGAGAGTTGCCAGGAGGAGAAATGGTGGTAGAAGGAAAGATAGATGGGGCTGAGCATACGTAGAGCGTGTGGTTTTTGATGGTAGCAGGGACTTTCCCTCCCTGCCAGAGTAAGAGGAGACAAGGTATAACCAAGAGGAGCATGAAGGAGCAAGTGCAGAGGCGGCTGTAGGTGGGAGGGAGAGGGGGCTTCTGTGTTCCCTAAGAACATAGGTGAAGGAAGAAAGTTGAGGGAGGATGGTGGGAAGATGAGGGGAAGAAGGGCCCCCTTTTGGAGAGTCATGGCATGGGGGTTGCATAATGTCATCGGGGTGGAGTCTTGTCCAGTTTGGTCCTAATTTCAGAAGGGAATAGCCAGCAGGCTTGCTTTCTCCACTTGCATTCAGCTTGAAGCTACAGCTCCTTGTGGGTAGTAGGTGGCTCCCTCACCACACAAGTGCATTCACACACAGAACAGAATGACTTGTGTGGAACACCCTCCTCTCCCCTTTTAATTAACCTGTGGTGATCCCAGGTAGCTACTGGGTAAGGTTGTTGTCTTTGAATTCGAGATCTTATTTATTGCTCTATATTAAGCAGATTAGGTTTTCTTTCTGTAGGTGTCTTCTTGTAGTTTGAAGTGCCTAGTGCTGGTGGCTCTGATCCACTAAGGTATGCTGCTTTGCTACCCGAGAAAAGTCAGGAATCAGCAGAAGGGAGTCTCATCCGCTTTTACTCTGTGAGTCGTTTCCATCTCGCTGCCGTGCCTCTCATCTTGAACACAGTTTGTACTTAGCCTTCTATAGAGCTTGGAACCTGTGCTCTTGTAAATTCTGCATCCTTCACAGACTGCCCGACTTCTGGGAATTCTTCACTGACTGTCCTCATGGCTTGGCCTTAGGTCATTTTGTATTTCTCTTCTCTTACTTTTTTCTCCTCCTCCTGTCTCTCTACTCCTAAGGCCTTGTGTGGGCTAACTACACGAGGAGCACTGAGATACATCTGTCCCATACTCCTGCATCCCTTTCCATGATACTGGGTAGCCATGCACATAGCCTTGAAGGGAAGGGCTAGGAGGAGACCTATCTGATACAGCAAGTGTTCTTTATTGGCAAGCATACCGTCAGCAAAGATTCAAGAGCGGATGGTGGAAAGTCAAGAAGAGTGGAGGACAAAACTTTCACACTGGTACAGCAAATGAGGGCATTTATTTATTTTAGTCTGGTTCAATAATGCATAGATGTGGGACCCATGATTCAGAAATGGGTATAGTAGGTGTATCTACACATACACCTACTTGATCTTCTGTAGCATCCTAAATTCCTACAAGGAATACTTTGCAGAAACAATCCATAGACTTAGGCATTTTTGATCCTTGAGTACCTATCTCCTATCTTAAGTTTTTATGAAATGATGTCAAGGTTTTGCATAACCCTGCCCCCAAATCCTGTTGCTTCTTGCCTGTTTAGAGTCCTTTAGTATCAGGCGTACAGGAGAGCGGATCGCAGGGTTTGGCAGTATGCCAGGTTAAGATACAAAGAAACCTTGGAAAGTTTGGAGGTGTTTGTTCCATTGCTGCCCCACCTTCCCACCTTTGTCTCCAGGAGTCCTGTAAAGATGGCTTTGAAAAGCACGTAAGAGAAGTAAAATAATAATAATAATGATAATAACAACAACAACTAGAAAGTAAATCAGAAAGTGATCTAGGATACAGACCTTCTTTCTCCTTATTTATCCTGTTTTCCTATTGGCCTCTATTCCTGGCAAGCCTCCTGCCTCTGTCTTTGCAGTGCAGAGTGCTGAGCTTCAGTGACAAGCCTTGTAACACCATGCATGGCGGGTTAGTTTCTTATGGTGACTTTAATTCACCTGCTCCTAGTGATGCTGTTCTGCCTTGACTCTGGAAATC
The DNA here is from genome assembly GCF_978045245.1 of Mus caroli. Taxonomy (NCBI): domain Eukaryota; kingdom Metazoa; phylum Chordata; class Mammalia; order Rodentia; family Muridae; genus Mus; species Mus caroli. The sequence continues at coordinate 52,591,525 of NW_028227259.1, read as the reverse complement.
TTATGTCCAGAGACTACAAGGAAGGCACACTTATATTAACATTTTCCTGTAAATAGGAAAAATAAAATCACATATACAGTACTATGAGTTTAAGTGGCATGTTAAATTAGACTTCAAGATTAAAAAGCTATACATGCAAACTTGGCCTTTTCAAGTTTTGATTGTTGGCCAGCAACTCAGTTTGGTTTTAATATTCTTTGTATGGTTTATCTTGCATGCATGTTCAAATTTAGTTTAATGCAGGAGGCAGTTTAAAATAGCAAGCTGTCCTCTCAAGGTTTTCTTTTGACTGACTTTTCATCAATTTTGCATGTCCAGTTAGGGGACTCCCTTTAAGCCAGGGTGACTTTCCCAGGCTCTCCTGGGTCTCCATCACTTGTCTTGGCTCTTAGGCGCTGTGCTGAGTGCAAAGCAGACATTGGCTTTGCTCTTGCACATTGTTTAGCAAGCCTTTCCTTGTCCTGTGATTCTTCCTGTTGAGAGCCCGAGGAGATCCAGTAGGTCAGACCCCACCCCATGCTCTCCTCTAGCCATAGTCTCTTCTCACTTGCCTGCAGACAGCTGGCTTCTGGGGTTTGAACCTGTGCTGACAGACTAGACAGCAGCTTTTTTTTTTTTTTTTTTTTTTTTTTAGTGTAGAATAGAGTTCATTTAGGGCATGGGGAGGGGAGTTAAGAGGGTAGTAGAGACAGAGAGAAAGACAGAGAGAAGGAGCGAGTAGATAAGTGGAGGCCGGCCATGAACATGTGGAGGGGGTGGGGAGGGGATAGGGAACAAGGAAGCAAGAGGCAAGAGAGAGGCCCGAGCATGAAAGAGATGACTCTTTTCATGTTTACTCATCTCTTACTTTTCTTCGTGGTCAGTATCCACGTCTGCAACTGCTTGAGTCCATTTAACTGCTAGCTGTTCCGATTTGTGGTCGTTTCAGGCCTTATCTCTGGATTCGACTCTTTTAATATTTAATTTAATTTGATTTGATATTTTTTGCCCGCTGGATCAACTCTGTCCCAGTCAGACACTGCTGTTCTGGAGCTGCGCCTCGTCCTTCTAGCCGTCCAGTATCTGTCATGCCCCTCTCTCCTAGCGTGGATATGGCCGTCAGTCCAGCTTCCTCAGGATGGTCTCTAACCCATGCTCTGGATCCACACTGTCACATTCTCCTGAGACAGAGCAGAGTGCAGAGGTAGTTTGTGTGGCTTTTGATGTGTTAGCGGCAGTAAGGCTTTCTAAAGGGAGGTTTGGAAGACAGGTTTAGGCAGGACTTTGCCAAAGGGGCCCAGTAGTAGATCCTTTGTTCCATTGACCATGGTTGTGTTGTTTTCTTCTTCTCATCCATCTCCCGGGCACAAAGCCTCTCTGCAGTCCCGGGTGTTTCCAACTTGCAGCACACAGTCGCATTGTTATTCACGGAAGTTACTGCAAGATTTTCACGCCAGGACATGACACACGCAAATGGTGGTGAATGACATTCCCCAGGCTGTGTCCAGAAGTAGGGAGATGAGGGATGCTCCCAGCCATTATCTATCCCATCCCAGGGGAAGAAGGGGCTGGTTGTCTCCTTTACTGAAGCCTGATTTCAAGTGTGCTGCTGAAAACTTCATTTGCATCACCCAGGAGCATTAAATATTCCCATATCTGGAGCACAGACCTGTGTTCCCATGCAATTGATGGGATCCCAGACATTAGTGATTTCCATTGATTCCGGTGACCCTTGGGATTACAAAACCTGTTGTTAGGGCTGGAGAGATGGCTCAGCAGTAAAAGGACTGCTCTTACAGAGGTCCTGAGTTCAATTCCCAGCAACCACGTGATGACTCACAACCATTTCTTATGGGATCTGATGCCCTCTTCTGGTGTGTCTGAAAAGAGTGACAGTGTACTCACATACATAAAATAAATAATTTTTAAAAAACAAAAACAAAAAACAAAAAAACCAAACCCATTGTAAGGTATCCCAGTCAAGGGTTAATTGTGGCTACCAGCTGTCCTCTGCTACAACAAAGGGAGATGGAAGAAAGAGCCCAGAAACAGAGAGCAGCTGCCTTTGGGAGTGGGGAGGGGTTGTTCTATGTGCAGACAAGAGGGATGAGATTAAGAGACATTCCTGGGACAGTTAGCTGATAGCTGCGGGCTGGGGCTATGTTCACAGGAGATTATAGATGGAGACTCAGGTGTGCTATCTAACACCGGATTTAATGTTAGGTTGGTGGGATGGTGTTAAAGATATGCCGTGGAGATAAATGACTGAACTTGAAAGGGCCTGACAACTGCCACCATTTGTCCCACTGGTATTTGAGGGCCTGCTGCTGTGTGTTTGATTTGGGATGGGCAACAAAACAGAAAGGGTTCTTCCCTGCTCAGGGTCCCTTTCATGCTCTTTGTTAGATTTAAAACTCAAGGTCCCATTTCCATGCATGAACTTTCTCACAGGGCAGGGGCTGTCAAGTCGAGGAGCTGCGTCGTCATCCAAATCTTCCTAAAACTATCACAATATGAACAGCTAGTTGCAGAATGAATTCAAGCAGTTTAAAAAGTAGGATCCCCATTGTGAAGAACACAAGGGAAGAGTGAACCACCAAACACCAGATCTGGGCTTGGGGCCTGCTTCTCAGTGTGACAGCACACACATATGCAGGTGGACTGCAGTTTGCTGCTTGCAGGCAGGCAAGAGAAGGAAAATGAAGAGGTAGAGGGTGGCAGGAAACTGGGCCTTCTCTACAGGGCTCAGCTCTGCTCTTGCACTTGTTTTTCCTCAGGCTCTGAAAGAGAAACAGAAAAGTGAAATGACTGCTCTGATAAAAGAACAACAACAAAAAGATAATTTAGTTCTCAGTGTGTTTTAATATAATTTAACCTATGGAGGGGTCATTTGTGTTTGGCCAAACTTCTGAACAGTTAAAAATCTATTTATGTATGTATGTGTGTATGTATGTATGTCCCCATTGACATGAGGTTTCTACGGAGATAATTCACCATCAGATATTTATTTCGTCATTTTCTTGCTGTTTGTGCTGGGCCTGAAGGAGGCAGCCCAGTAGACCTCCTTGTGCTGTTGACTTCACAATCGGCAGGTGTGCTGTGCGGGAGCCATGTCTGGAGAGCACAAAGCTCCTTTGCTAGACTGTGAGTCAGCTCGGCTCTCAGGCCCTGCCAGTCACTCTCAGCGCCTCATCTGCGCACTTGTCCTGCATTCTTGGTTCTGAATTTAAATGAAACACAAACCTTATATCTGCTGGGTTTTTTTTTTTTTTTTGTATTTCTTCTCATGTTTTACCTTCTTCAGTTCAAAAGTAATCTTTGTGTATTTGTCTTATTTTTTACCCCATGGTTGTGGGGATCAGGGCACACAGAAGAAGACTGAATTACTGCTGTGGCAGTCTGTTAAGAACTTTTATTGATTTCATTTAGGATCTTGCCCAGTGACAGTGTCATCATAGCAAGAGAAAAACCTTTATATGGCTTGATAGCCCTGTATGAGAAAGTGCTGCCCCGCCCACCTGTTGAAGGTTGTACTTATAGACTGCTGTTTTTCCAAAGGGGCTAGGCATGCTGGACCCCTGGGGGTCATTCCTCTCAGTGCCTCCCCTCCCCAGGGGCAAGCATTGAATGTGACTGGGATGTGTGTGTGTCTCCATCCAAAATACCTCCAGGGTTGCCCCACTTCCTCTGTCAGGAGCACTTGCTGTAGAGACCAGCAGTTAACAGGGAATCCTGTGCTGGCCTGGCATTTCTGTCTAAATCCCCCTTGGATTTAATTGAAGGAAACTCTGTGCAGCCTTTTCGTGGAATGGTAATGAAGGTCCTTTAACACCCGGCGTTAATGTTTTCTTTCTTTAGGCCTGCTTGATTCTGAGTCTAATTAAATTGATTCCTTTCCCATCAAGATAAGACTTAAAAAAGCCTTCTTGACTGTGCAGTTTCTCCCAGATTCTTGTGGAAAAGGTGAAGCTAGATCGCAGGGCGGTGTCTAAGATGTCCTTTCTGTTAGTCTTATCTGTTTTATTTTTTTTTTTAGATGACTTTTTTTTTTAATTTAAGTATGGAATAGAAAAATACAGTGATAAGTATATTAAAATAGTGCCCCAGTAAGCACCGAGGAAACTGCCCTTAGGATTAGGAAATAGAGCTTTGAGGCTCTCCCCAGTCATCTTGAATTTCTTTCACTGCCTGGCACTGTGAGTTTGGATGCATCATGTTCAAGCTCTTATAACCTTGTCTTCCGTTTTCGGTCTGAAACCATGTGCCACTGTTCTTGTGCATTCCTTAGTGCGATTGATAGGATGATGTTCTTTATATTCTTAAAAATAATATCCATTATGGGTATGTGCCAGTTCATTGTTAATGTCCACATATCCCATAGTTTATTTATGTTGTTATATAAGAAGATATATCTCTATAACATGCATGTACTTAGCAACCTCTTGCTAGTGATATGTGAGCGTATGCATGTGAATGTGTACCTATCTATCTATGACTCTCTCTCTATAGATACTTAGACTAAAGTCTTTCAGTCAAGTATACCATGAGGCTTACGCAGGATGTTTCCTTTTCAACATTGGTGTCAGGCTTGTCATTCTCCAAGCACAAGCGTAAACTCTCCCTTCATGCCCAGGCTAAGGATTCTAAAATGGTTGCAGTGAGAACCTGGAATCTGCCTTGTACCCCGCTTGAAAAATGTTAGCTCATCTTGCCTGGTACCCACTTCCTACCTGATGTTTGCTTGTGTTTTTGTGGGGTGACCCAATTTGGTGGCCCAGTCTCTGACCAGAACGTATCAGACTGTGGTTTCCTGATGGCCACGTTGATCTCTGGATGAGCCTCGGGCACAGGAGCATTAAGTGATTCTCTGTACAGGGAGGTTGTCTTTCATTTCTCTGTGCTCTTAAGTTGGGCTAGGGAGGCATTTCTTCTAATTCTTAACTGAGATGGGATGAAAGTGTGGCAGCTAAGCCCCCGAATACTCAAAGAAAACTATGTTCCTGTGAGAGTCCAACTTTACCTCCTACAGTATTCATCTGATGGCACGGTGCCTGTCTTAGCCACATGGACCTGTTCCTTCTTCCAGTTGCTCCCTGCCTTTGGGAAAGCATGCCTCATTTTGCTCTCAGAGCTTCTCACATAGTTTCTGAAGGTGTCCTTGCCATGCTCTGGCATGGCTTTCCTCCTCTGTTCAAAGCACCCCAGGAATCCCCTGTAGCATGTGCTGCTTGCGCACTCTGCTATAGCTCAGCTCCTCAAATTCACGATCTGGTCCCTTCTGTCTTAGTCAGCTGCTCTGTAGTTTTTGCCCCCTGCGCACAATTTGCTGCCAAGGGTAGAGTTCTCTGGCAGCCCCTCTGCATTTCTGCTCATATTTTCTTCTTTGGTTTAATGACTGCATTTGATATCACACTCCCAGATCATTGAATTTCAGCTGCTGAATCCGGGTCCTTTCATCTTCTGCACTTTGGGCTAGAAAGCTCCTAGGAACAGTCTAGACCCAGGAAGGACAATGGCCCCGGGGGCAAAAGGGAGGTGTCATAACAGTGTGAACCTCTGAGAAATAGAAACTGTTTAGATTATTTTAAATTGCTTCAGCAATCCTAGTTAACTCTTCTATTTAACTATCTAGTTAACAACCTAGTTAACTCTTTTATCAGGTAGTGGCAAAGGAGGGTGTAGGGGATCCCTAGGTCCAGCAACTGGGTGACAAAGAGGCTCTTTTCCCTTCCTAGCTCCAAGATTTTCATGCTCTTGAACGTCTATTTCACACTAGTCTGTGAGGCTTGTGTGTTGTGGAACTCCATCCTTTGGCCTAACCACCATCATCTTCATTTAGAGCAGCTGTGACCACGTCCAAGCAGTCTCCTCACTGTTGGCATTCACTCATAGAAAGAAGGGCTGGAAGGAAAGGGTCCTTTCTCTCCCATCTGAGATTTTGACAGTCCCATCCTGCACCTACCTGCTGTTTGTATACACTTCTGTCCTAATTGCCCGTGGTGCTCTCTGGAGTTGCTAGAGTGCAGTCGGAAGGGTGGGAAGTTAAATGAAGTGGGGTGGGGACTCTGTGCATCATCCATCATAGGGTGATGTTCTGGGCTCATTCAGCTCCTGTAAGCAATCCTTCATCTAGACGCTGTGACTAAACCGAATCAATTCATTGGTTCCCCAAAGTGGACTTTGTTGGACTAGTAGACCTTGGTTTACAGGTTCCCAGAGAAAGAGTTCCTGCATGCCTTACCGTTGTGTTCTGTATGGCAGCTTATTTTCCAGTGGTTGGTTTTTGTTGGGAAGTTGCAGAGAAGGACAGTAAAATGAAATATCCTGTTCTCACTTTTTTTTTTCTTTTTTCAGAATAGGATTTCAAAAAAATCATCCCCTTTGGATGAGTTCATTTTGAGATCTGTAGCTTTCATTGTTGGAGTGACCACAGTTGAGTTTTCTTATCCACAGATGCACTAGGGTTCTTGAGAGAAACAGCAACGACGATGGGATGTAGATGGAATCACCGGGGTGGGGGTAGGGTGGGGGGGATGGTGTTACAGGAATTGGCTCATTTGGTTATAGTCTAAGGAGTACCCCAGTGTATAACCTGGAAAAGCGGGAGTCTGTGGTGTGACTCATCCTGGAGTCAAGGCTCTAGGATCAGAGCCTCAGGCACAAGAGTCGGCAGTACTGGTGCAAGTGCAGCCTAAATCTGAAAGTATCAGGCACACAGACGTCCAGGATCAGAGAAGTAGTGTGGAGCAGATACCTGGGCACCCCGAGCCCTGTCAGAAGGACACAGAACATTCACCGCCTGAAAGGGTTGAAAGGTGTTTCCTTCCCAAACTGGTTTGGTACTTACTCTGAACCGCCAGGACTTGGGGGACATAATGTGTGTGGAGTGCTCCTTGAGTTTAGAACCTCAGCATCCTTAGCTGATGCTCAGGTTCTGGAGATAACTGACATCTTGATACTTGTCAGGTAGTAGCTACAGTGTTAAATACTTTACAAAGAACACATTCCTGGCTCCTTCAGATTGACAGGGGAGGTAGTGTCCATGTTTTTACAGGTGCTCCGGCAGATGCACAGATGAGTAAATTAGTATTCTCCAGTTACATAGGTTCTGAGTTCCAGAGCTTGGCTTGTGAGCCATATCTGTGACTCCAGTTCTACAATTCTAACTATTGTTATACCACAAAAGCAACCTTTTGGTAGTAGGGTTGGGTGTAAACCTTTGTAAAGCAGTTGACACAGGAAACTGGTGCACACTGAACAGCTGATGGGGAAATAGGAGCTGAGAAATTGCACTTAGCACTTAAGAGTTGTTGAAGAGAAGATGTTTATTATCCCATTTGCTCTCATTGCAGTAGTTGTGGGAGTGACCGTGTTGGTCCTGCTTAGGTCTGTAATGTAGTGTTGGCTATTAATTAGGAATGCCTTGCTCGTCTGCATTCTTGAGGTGGACTGTTTCATCCTAGAATTCCCAAATGTCCTTACCTGGGACACAGCTACCCTGCACACCTGGGGGGACTAAGACCATCATGGTGTGGGAGGGCGGGGTAGCTGCCTAAAGTCTTCATCAGAAGATTAAATCAGCCTTTTCCCTCTGCCTGACGTTTAGGGAAGGTTCACGTTCCCCATGGTTCTATGCTCCAAGATCCCGATTTACTAATGACCTGAGAGAGGAGGAAGCAGAGGAAATAACAGGAGACTGTGGTTTCAGGGAATCCACACTGGCTTTGCCAAGTGTAGCCAGAGTGTAGCTCTCAGCCCATCACAGGTACTCTGGCCTTCACTTCTCTGACAGGGAAGTAAGGTTTTGAGCTGGCTTGTCCTTAAGGGCTCCTTAAATGCCTGAATTCTGTGAATTTACATAGCTCACAAAACCAAATCAAACCTGACAAGATCACTGAGGTGTTTTTTAAAAGGCACAGACGTTAATGAAGCCCCAGTAGTTTTATTAGAGGGATTCATTGCATCATTATATGGCATTCACACAGTAAGTACAGGGGCTGTCTTCTTGGCAGAGGCAGCCAGGGAGGGCTGGAGAGGGTGGGGGCTGCTAGGATTAGCATCTGGCCAGCCTGGTTCCTTCCCTGTCTTTATTCACTGCTTTTAGCTGCTCTAATTGCCCCTCACTTACCAGTTGAGACCTGCCCTCCTTGCCTAGGGCTAACCCCAACCTTGGGACCTTGAGCTCTCCTTGTGTTAGCCTGTGTGTTAACCCGATTTCTCTCTTGTCTCAGTTCCTGTCTTTAAGACCTGAGCACTTGAGGAGCCCATTAAGCACTCGAACCCTGGTGTATCCCTATTTCTTCCTTCATCACAGGAATACAGATTTTTAAGTTCCCAGCTAAACGGGTAGCCCAGGCTGCTTGTCTGAGTTTCTGAGCTCTGGGTGAATGTTTGGACATCCATTATATAGGAATCACAGGTATTTTTGTTAGATAGTAAAAATTTCCTCAGTGGAATACACACATACACACACACACACACACACACACACATACACACACACACAGGTGTGCACACCTGCATACACGGATTAAGTATGCTCCACTACACCTCTCACACTCGCCTTGCAAGTATTTTACCAATTGAGCTATCTCTCAAAACTCTCAAAAGATGTTCTTTTCTTTTTTTCCTTCCTTCCTTCCTTCCTTCCTTCCTTCCTTCCTTCCTTCCTTCCTTCCTTCCTTTCTCCCTCCCTCCCTCCCTCCCTCCCTCCCTCCCTTCCTCCTCCCCTCCCTTTCTCCCTCCCTTTCTCCATTCCCTGCCTTCCCTGCCTTCCTCTTCTTTGGTAATTTTTAAATACTACTGCAATTATTTAGGTTCTATATAGAGTAGAGAGCTCTACAGTGTCCACATGTTGATTCCAGGCTGGGTAGTTCAGTTGGTGGAGTGGTTGCCCAGCACGTAGCACCTCTTGGGTACCGTCTCCATTGGTACATGTTTTAGATACATGCACAGTGGTGCCTGCTTGTAATCTCAGCATTTGGGAAATAGAGAAAGGAGGTCAGAAATTCAAGGTCATCCTCAGCTTCATAGTACTGAGCTCTACCAGCCTGGGGTACGTGAAAGCTTATCTCAGAAAACAAAGCAAGAGGCTGGAGAGATGGCTTAGAGGTTGAGAGCATTGACTGCTCTTCCAGAGGTCCTGAGTACAATTCACAGCAATCACATGATGAGATCTGATGTCCTTTTCTGACATGTAGGCAGGACACTGTGTACATGATAAATATAAATCTTTATAGAAACAAACAAAAGCCAAGGCAGACAGAACCGCAAACACAAAAATACCTGCTTCCCGCCCCCAAACCAAACCAAACCAAAACCAGGTTGAATCTCTCATCTTTCTCACACACTCTTGGTCATTCTATCTAGACAGAGAATGGCTCCCATCAGCAACCACAGATCTTTGGGAACTGTATTGGGGGAAACTAAATGAGAACAAAAAGACTGAGCATCAAAAATAAGGCCAATTGGAACATAATTTTTTGGAATGTGCCAGGTCCTGTGGTATGTGTGGGAGTGTTGGAGTTACGTTCATACTTCCCTAACAAGGTCATTACTATGATGAACCCTGTTTCATGCTTTGGGAAGTCCGGCCCATTAAGATTCCAGGGTCACTGGACTGCTAAGAGAAGGAACCAGGTTTGAGCTCAGTCACTTGGCATCCAGAGCCCATCTTAATGCAAGGACAGATTGACAGTCAGCATTGTAAGCTGAGATTCTGAAGTGACCCTTCAGCTCTCAGAATCTAGCTTGAGTCTGGCAAGCAATGATCCATGTACCTACATTGATGAGTCCATAATAACTTTAATTCTATTTTAATGCTAGTTGGCAGTTTTTTGTTTTATCATTCCTAAATCAATCATACTTTAGTACTTGGAAAATGCCCATAGCCTCTTTCATTTTATCATCCCTATTAATTTCTTACCTCATCTATATTTATCAAAGAAGTTTCTCCATGATCTGTCAGTTGATTTCCTTAAAGTTACTTCTTTAAAATGTATCTTCATTATTTTTAATTCCATATGTGTGTGTCTGGAGTGTGGGTTTGTGCCCATGGATGGTGTTGTATCCCCTGGAGCTAAACTCAGGCTGTTGTGGGTGCTGGGAACTGTACTCTCCCCTTGGTAAGAACCTTAGGCATTTGCACTCAAGTGCTGACTGCTGAGCCATCTTTCCCTCTTTGAAGTAACTTTACCCAGGACGAACAAGATGAATATTTATCACTTTCTTAGCCAGTAAGAATTGGCTCCATTTACAGTTTTTAATCTTTTACTCATATAATTGTCTTACAAGTTAATAATTAAAAATAATCTTTTAAATTAAAAATGGAATCATTATTTGCTTAGAAATTAGTATTTTGACTACATTACCCCCCTTCTCTCTTTGTGTGTGTGCAAGAGATCGTATCATGGCGTATATATGGATGTCAGAGAGAGCAGCCTTGGGTTGGGGTCTTTGGGTTTCTTGTTTGTTGTTCATCTCTGCATATGCCAAGCTAGCTGGACCGTGAGCTTCCAGGAATTCTCTTGTCCCTTCCTTCATTTGTGCTGTATGACGGCTGGGATTACAGATGTATGCCTCCTCGCCTGGCTTTATGCCAGGCTGGGTATTTTGTGCTTTACCTACTGAGTCTTTCCCCAGACCGGTCTTTAGTCTTCTAACAAAACAAGTCAAATAATGTGGAGCTCTGCTTGTAGCTGGTAGTAATTTGTGGTAGCTTGGTTTCGTACAGTATGTGTGCTTTGCAACTCCATCTTTTGCAACAGGATGGAACATGTGCTTTTTGGCAAGTTCCCAGACTTGAGCAAGACTAAGGGGGGAGGCTAGTTCAACAGATTGCAAGTGTTTGCTTTTTAAGTCCTGATGCTTCTTCACACTGCCCAAGTAGCTCAAGGTACAAAGAGATTTGAGACCTCTATCCTTGATAGACGAAGTCTGCATGAACTGGATGTATGGATGTAGTATTTGGGACTGTCAAAACATCAGCACAGAAGGTGTCCCACAGTGTCTATGTCGATGGTGAAAATGATTACCTTTGAGACAGGGCTCTACTCTGAAGAGCAGGTGTGTACCACAGGCTGGCCTCACGGTCTTACCTTCTCAGCCAGGAGCTGTCTCTCCTTTACTTGTTTATTTATTGTTCATCAAACAGCAGGGTTAGGCTGTGTTATGTTGCTAGTGACATATTCAAAATATAGGTGTGGTCTTAGATACTGGTTTAGACAAAGATCTGTATAAGATCTTTCTGAGATACTTAGGAATCTGATTGTGACCTGGATATGAAAATAGACTGAACTGGAAAGGCTGAGTCGGTAGCTCAAGAAGCTGGCATCCCTGTTGTTTGTAATAGGATCTGTGTTTACAAAATCTATACCTGTCTGTGTATATGGTTGACAGTGTCACGAGTCTGAGCTCTGAACTTGTGAGCATATTTGTCTGTACATAAAAAGTGTAGTTTACTTTCTTATTCTTCTTCATCTTTGTTTTCTAATTTAAGTACTTGACCACTGCTACTGTAATAAAAATTATTTAAAAGCAAGCCACCTTTTTGCTGAGAATTTTCATTTATCACTCACAATGGTCTCTTCATCTTAGCTAGACCTTAATATCTGCTTCTTATATTATTTTTTCAAGAGATTTTTTCCCACCAGCCGACACACTACATATTTTGCTGTTTTGGTTGTGTCCCGCCGCCCACTAGTATATGAATTTGTGAAGACTGCAGTTTTAGTTTGGTCTGTTTCCCCTGGCGTCTCTAATGCTCTCAAGCATGCAATCCACACTCAATAAATCCTCATCACAAGGACCTGATGAGGGGAAATCGATGTGTGTGTATGTTGAGTTCTCTGAGGGAACTGTAGCTTTCAGTCCAATTTAAAACTATTGCATTAAGTTGTATTTTAAAACCAAACCAAAAAAAGCCCTTAGCTTAAATAATGTTTATTTCTGTAAAGTTCATTTGTGTAGGAAAGTTTCTAGAACTGGATGGTCACCGCCAAGGTCTGGAAGTGGTTTAATATTGCCCCTCCGGCATGTGTGGAGGGTCTCTTCATGAGTACTGGTGAGCACATGACCACTGAGACAGCCCGGGGACTTGTTGTGAAGTTTTCTCTTATGTTTGCAGCTTTTGGCCTCCTTGCTGTGATTGGCCAGACACTCAGTTGCTTGGTCAGTGGTATATATATATATATATATTTTTTTTTAAGGCATTTCTTTTATTAGATATTTTCTTTTCTTTTTTTTTTTTATTAGGTATTTTCCTCATTTACATTTCCAATGCTATCCCAAAAATCCCCCATACCCTCCCGCCAACTCCCCTACCCACCCACTCCCACTTCTCAGCCCTGGCATTCCCCTGTACTGGGGCATATAAAGTTTGCAAGTCCAATGGGCCTCTCTTTTCAGTGATGGCCGACTAGGCCATCTTTTGATACATATGCAGCTAGAGTCAAGAGCTTTGGGATACTGGTTAGTTCATAATGTTGTTCCACCTATAGGGTTGCAGATCCCTTTAGCTCCTTGGGTACTTTCTCTAGCTCCTCCATTGGGGGCCCTGTGATCCATCCAATAGCTGACTGTGAGCATCCACTTCTGTGTTTGCTAGGCCCCAGCATTGTCTCACAAGAGACAGCTATATCTGGGTCCTTTCAGCAAAATCTTGCTAGTGTATGCAATGGTGTCAGCGTTTGGAAGCTGATTATGGGATTTTTAAGTTAGTTACTTTTCACATCAAGGTAGGTTCACTATGTACCAAGGTTGTTTGGAGCCTAACTTTATAACATCATAGTAGAGAAATGATCTAATTTAACATCTGTCCTAAAAGTTCCAACTGTGCTTAGGGGTACACGCCTGCTTCTGATTCTGTGGCTTAAGACCTGTGTGTACCCATTATTCATTCACATTCATTCATTCTTCCCCCACCGTCTCCTCTCCCCTACATTTGCTCTTGCCCTTTCTCTCTCCCCTCTCCCCCTTTCCTCTTAATAGAGCCAGGCTCCAGAAAGGACAAAGGGCTGGATGCTTATAGTGTTTTCTTTCTAATACGCCATTTCACAGGAGGCCAATTTCGTGTTCCTGTCTTTTCTCCCACACAGCAATGCCATTTCCCGGGTACTATAAAGCTGTGGCGTGGGACTTGCCTTGGAGGGAATTTGTGTAGTAATGTTTCTTGGCTCCTTTTATTTCCTTCAAGCTATACATTTCAAGGGCAAGGGTAAACACTCCAGTTCTGCCTGGTTTTGTACAGCCTGAGAGCAAAGAAAGGGTTTTTACGCTTGAAATGGATTTGATGATCAGGACCTCAGTTAGTGAAATTTTATCTCCTCCAAAAAGGAGTGCATTCTTCATTTCATTCAACAGTGTGGTAAAGAGAAAGAGATTGGGACCCCTGTTAAATGAGAGCAACAACTGTATGCAGGATCACTTTGATGGATGTTAGTTGGGCCTGAGATACTGGGCTCAACTCCAAATATAGCACTAGCAAATGGGGGTGGATTGCCAAGGAGGTTGGGGCAGAGGGTCATCAGATTTAGAATTACTAACTGGAGACATCAAGGTGGACGAACTGCTGCAAAACTGGCCTAATAAGGTCCTTGCTGAAGGTGGCCAGGTGATCTGCTCTCTGCAGGGATGTCAGGGAAATGAGGAATTTGATCAGATATCAGGAGGTTTTTGTTTTTTCTTCTTCCTAATTTAACAAGATCCTTGTTAAACTAGACACCATGCTACAGATGCAGGAGCCAGAGGTTAAAGAGGAGGGTCCTGAGTCACCTGACTAAAATTTGGTTGAGGAGAACATTTGTGCGAGGGTTTAAGAAAGAAGTCGTGCTCTGTTGTTATATTTTGAGCTTTGTCATTCATAACTTGTGAAATTAGAAAAATATAACCTACAAAAAATTGTTCTCCATCTTGATACAGAACCTACTTGCTACCTTGGATCTTGCATAGCTTTGCTTGTTAAGTTTTAGCGGCGGCCTGGCATTTCTGACAGTTTATTGCTCTACAGTTTCAGGACTGCTCTTGTGGGTCACAGTGCTACAGTGAGCAGGAAGTGTAAGGTTAAGTGTAGCTCTTGTGCATATTGTACTGAGAACTTGGGCTTTAGGAAAGCACACTTGTCTACCTTAGCCTGTAAGATCCCCACTTCCTGAACATTTGTAGCTATAGCCTGTGAGCACAGTTGCCTGTGCCATTTCAGTGGCAGCCTCTTCCCTTCACCCTTCCTGTGAACCCAGAATCTTCTGTGCCTTCTCTGACCAGTTCTACCTGGTAGAGGAGCCCATGCAGTCCCTGCCAGGGCTCTGATCTGCATAGTTCTGAACTGTTTATGGAAACCTTGGCAGGATTACAAGGATTTGACTGTTTGTCTGTCTTTAACTTCCCACCCTTTGGAGTTGGGGAGGGGACAGCTTACATTGTATATAGTTCAGCAGTGTGTCCTCCTAATCAACTCGCTTTCAGCCACCCTGAAAGTCTGTATTCTCTTTGGAGCAGTTAAACACCCTCCTCAGAGCATGTGTGCATATTAGTCCTTGAGGTCTGCTCCTGTATCTGTTGTGTCTCTCCCAGAGCGGAGTAGTTTCTCAAATATATTCGGAGTTAATGAGTGATTGATACATCATCAAAATTTTCAGCTGAAAAATCAAATCTTTGAATCCTCAAGAACCTCAGTGTGGTCCCAGTAGAAAGCTTTCTGTTTGATTAAAATGCCAAATAAACTCACTTTTATTGTATTCATAAATAGTAAGTGTCCAACATTCTCTGTGATGTACCGGCACCTTGAAGAATGGGCTTCCTTTTCTCAAGGAGCTAATGTATTTGTAAGATATGATGGAGTGTTGTTTAATAAACAGTTTTTCATTTTTAGACATTGTTGAACGATATCTTGTATGGTGTTAAAAACCTTTCAGATTTTCTTAATCAACTAAATGCTATTTAGCTTTATGTAAACTCACTGTGTTTAATGTTATCGCTGAAAAATAGGTTATTTACTTTTTATTTATGAAACTGCTAAGTAAAGCATTGAAAGCAAATGAGGAAAAAAAACCAGGCTTTTATGTATTATTTCAAGGGTTGGATCTTTGAGAAAGCTGCCTGGGAACTTGGAAGGTTATTTAATGAGCCATTTGGAGAGTTAGGGTTTACTGTGTACCCGGGCATATTTTTGTTGTCTTTGTATGGTTATTAACGGCACCTTTTAATCTTAAGACTCTAATCATGTGTTCCATGCTGACGGTTTTGACTTGCTGTCTCATTTTATATAATTGTTCACTTTGTGGGAATCGAAGTTGGGCGTTGGGTACAGCATTGATAATGTAGCTAAGTTCTGCTGGATGAATTCTGTAGAAAAGATTTCTTGGATGAATAAATCTGAGATGTCCGACAAATTTAGGTGTCTTCTGTTCAGCACAATAGGGATTCCTGTGTGTGTTTGCTGAGAGAGCTAATTAGCAGGCTGCTGCTTCGCATTGCTCTAATTCTGGGGATCTTGCTAGTGGTGGTGTTCCTACCCCTTTGGGTCTGTGTGTGTACCCCATCATCCTTAGTTGTTACAGGGTACCACCCATCCTGTTGCCTGCACAAGATTACCCTAAAACTGGGCAAGACACACAGGAACCTCAATAGTGTAACAGCTGGCGAAGGCTGGTTTCGCTGAGCAGTTGCTCCAGGCCTTGAAGAAGGCAGCATGGTCAAGTATGCAGTTACCATTGGGCGGTGCTGAATGGAAACTCCTGCTTGGCTAGCTGTTGTCTGGC
The DNA here is from genome assembly GCF_978045245.1 of Mus caroli. Classification (NCBI taxonomy): domain Eukaryota; kingdom Metazoa; phylum Chordata; class Mammalia; order Rodentia; family Muridae; genus Mus; species Mus caroli. The sequence continues at coordinate 52,575,791 of NW_028227259.1, read as the reverse complement.
TGTTGTGATTTGCTTGGATCTTATTAAGTAGTGCTAAAGGCCCACTTTAAGGACTTTCCTACATTTGGCTTCTATGTCCACTAAAAGCTTTCATTTTCTAAGTCCCTAGAATAATTTATAGATGAGATATTGAGTAACAGAGGTCAAGAACCTTATGCAGAATGGTGAAGCCAGATCTTGGTATTAATGTTTAAACGCAGGTAGTTTGTGTGACAGAGTCTACCCTCTGTCGTGGTGTTACCTGCTCAGTAACTACTGAGACAAAGGCAGGGACTGGAATAGTGACCCCAAAACAACAGATTTGTTTGCCCAGTCAGTCATACGACCCACTTTGGTGATGGAGTAGCACAATCATGCATAGAGCAAATGAATGCTTATTATGCTCAGGGACATCCTGTTGCTTCATATGGGGTCTGCACCTTAGCTTTGGTCCACAGGACACTCTTGTGATTAAAGTAAAAATTCTGTTAAGGATAAGATATTTGAAAATTTCTTTTCCCCCCCTATCTTTCTCTCTTACTTCTGTCCTGTTCAAGATCATGTTGAAAATTGTAGCAGAAACCCAACAGGGCTGAAAAATGAGAGAGCAGCTTCGCTGGCCCTGGAGCACTGGGGACTCAGGAGTAAATCGGGCAGATGGATGGGATTGATGGTGAGACCCCACAGCAGAGGGACTTACAGCCCAGGAGAGAAAGTGCCAACTCACTAGAAAAATGACGTTCTGAACAGCGCTCTGGAAGAGTCCCAAGAACCTAAAATGTGGGGAGTGGCAGCAGAAGTGGGTAATGAGAGTGCCCAGCCAGCAACTGATGACCTTGAGACAGATGCTCTGTCCAGCTGGGCCCAGAGGAGGAGCTGCTGATCTGAGGTTGCTGCAGCTGCAAAACCACTTTGCTTGTTTTCTGTCATCTGCGGAGGCTACACAGAGTAGGAGTTGGAAGCAGGAAGTTACTGAGTCCCTGCAGCTTGTGTAACTCCACTCTCTAAGGTTACAAGACTCCCCAAACTCGGCATAAAGGAGGTGGTGTCTTATCTGTCCATCCTTATTTTCATATATGCTAATGAGATCCTTTGCTGCCTTTCAGTATTGATCAGTCCAGTGAACAACCAGAAAGAGTCATTAGACTTTTGAGAAATCAACACTGTGAGCCGGCAAGGAGCCAGTGTTTTGGAAGCATTGGTGAGATGTTAACGCAGGGGAATTCTAGTTGGTATTTCAGATCCAAAAGAAGAGCAGATCCATAGGGCAAGAATAGCGTGGGAAAGGGTGAGAAGGGAGCTCTGAGGAGTTAGCTGTGAGGCTGAGATGTGAAGGAGCCTGTCCCGGGGTCAGTGATTGGTCTGAAGGGCAGGAGGGAAGTGACTCAGGATTTAGGAAATTAGTGGTCTGGAAAATTGAGCGGAGGATTTATTTGCAAATTCAAAGCAGAAGGATTAAGATGGAAGTTGTGAAGCAGTATTAAGAACCATGGAGGACGGCCTAAGAGATGAGTATTCGCTAAGTCATAGAATCTCAGATGCTGCTGGGGCTGGAGAGAGATGACTTATCTCTCTCAAGAGCTGGCGACTCTAAACATGGAGGTTTCTTTCCCCACACCACGAGGCACGTCTTTAGAATCTCTGCCAACCCCCAGTCCTCTCAACCAGAATTCCAAGTCACTCAACCATTCCAGGTCTGCGTGAGATCGTTTTAATACAGTGCCTTTCCAGCTTCAACTTGAAAATAACTAGGTGAAGTTAAGAAGTAGATGGGTAGAAACTACTTAACATTGTAACTCAGGATACCTGCCTTTCTTTTACTCACAATTTACTATTTTAACCAGACTTTCCTTTTTTTTTTTTTTTTAAGATGTGTCCAATATTTTATTGTGGCATATGCAGTGTGCTTGTATATATGCAGTGGTGTTCCAGAGGTCATTTTTCTCTACTTTGTGTGTGTGTGTATGCATACAAATTTGACAGTAGGGTATTTTAATAAAAACAAAAATTTAAAAGAATATCTTCAGTCATGAAATTATAGTTTAGATGGCTCTGAAGCATTTTTTTAAAAAACTTGTTTAGCTTCCTAATCTTGATTCGATTCTCCCTCCTCCCTAACCCCCAATTGAGTCTCATTTTCTGAAGCTTCAGTGTTTCCTTTATAGGTGGATGAGAACTTAAGAAAGTTTCCTGTGGCACCGGAGTGCAGTCCCCTACCCTCTGAAATGTTAAATTCTGACAGTGGCATCGCTTGTCCTCACTCACACTGACTGTCCTATCTTCTGTTATACAACCTTTAATTTCAGTGTTGCATTGTAGTGGAACCTTGGTGTGTAAGCACTAAGCCACAGTTAAAGAGCCAGACTTAAAATTCAACCACAGATTGAATGTGAGCCAACGACAACAGTCACTGATAAATCCATGGTTCTTCCTTCCCTAGCAGCTGGAGATTTCTTTCCACATCAGTTTTAAGGGGGTCCCAGTGTTAGAAAGGCAATAACGTGGACATACTTCTTGGGATTTTGGAATAGAAGAAGAAAGACAACTAGACATTATCTGGTAGATTTTCAGAAAAATCCCTGGAGCCGCAGAGAGGAAGGAGCGAGTGGTCTAGATTTATACTTCTCTGTACCACTAGAGGCCAGTAAATTACGAACTCTGCATCTCACAGTCCTCAGGGAAGGATTCTTGAACAGAGAAACTTAAACCCAGCCGTATTTTTATGTCATTCATTTATTGAACAGATGTTGTGAGCACCTTGTCATTCGGGGCCTCTGGGGACCAGGTCTGGATGGAGGGCTGAAGTACAAGATAATTTACAGGGGAAAAAATGACTGAAGAAAATGAAGGGAAGGAGGCAGTGGGAAGGGTCCAGGTTGAGCATCTGTGAAAGCTGAGGACGTACAGCTAGGCGAGGCCTTTGTCCTTCCTGCAGCTTTGAGCTAGTCTGGAATGGCCCAGCAGGAAGTGACAGTGTGGACACTGCCCAAGGGGCAGCCTGTGGTGGTCAAACAGCTGGAATCTGTACTGTGGTTCCCAGCCCACTGACTGGACACTGCTTATAGAGTGAGCCCCTTCTTTCGGCCAGCTGCTGTCTACGGTATGTCTTTGGGAAAAGACACCCATGCACCACCCCAGTGGTTGCACATGGCACATGCTGTACTGGCAAGGTTAGATCTGAACTCCGCTAGCAAATGTGATTGTCATTCTGAGCAAACTTCCTGGTAGTCATGTAGACTTTTTATTACTGTTTTGGAGGACATGGTATGACTTTTGTCCTGAGGTTCTCGGAAAAGGTGAGGAAATTCACTTAAGGGGGAGAGGCTGCTCAGTGTGGTTCTCAGAGGTTCTCCAAGCCAGCATGACTGTCTTTCTGTCTCTGAGGTTTATCAGCAATACTCAAACAAGAAAAGATTCATGCACTTTATGTATTCTACATGCCTGCACTGTTTTAGTTGTGTGTTGAGTGGAGTAATTTGCGGAACATTTTGAAACATATAAGCTAAAACATACCTTCCGGGATGATTTTCTACAAAAGTAAGTGAACAGATTCACCTGATCAAGAGTGGAGCCGTCGGTGAGCAGCGTGCTCAGTTGCCTGTAGTAGGCTCCGGCGTACAGCACTGAGAACTGTTCGGCATATGCTTTCATCAGTGGAAAACCAAAATCCAACAACAACAAAGAGCCGAAGCACTACATTCACTTAAAGGAGTTTCATTCCTGACTTTAGCCGAGGGCAGGTGGCCATAAAGGTTTAGGGTGTATGCCAAGAGAGGCTAATGATTCATCTGGCTCTAAACCTGGCCTGCTTTTCTTTCTTTCCTCAGTAGAGAAGGTGGTAGGAAGGGCATACATTATTCTACACAGTAAACCCAATGTGTATCAATTTGTACTGTAGCTTGTATTACAAGAACAGATTAGACCTCTAAACACATGGAAACTTACTATGTACATATGTCTTTTCTTTCTTTCTTTCTTTCTTTCTTTCTTTCTTTCTTTCTTTCTTTCTTTCTTTCTTTCTTTCTTTCTTTCTTTGTTTTCATGTTCTTTCTCTTTTCTGAGACTAGGTCACATGTAATCCCTGTCATCTTCAAACTTGTTACTTCAGGTGACCATGCATGAATGCTCCTCTTGCCTATATCTCCCCAGTGCTTAGATTATAGTCATGCACTACTCTGTCTACTTTATGTGGTATCTGGTTTTGAAGCTAGAACTTTGTGGATGATAGGCAAGCACTCTATCAAGCAAACTACACCCTAGATCCTGTGCTTTGATCCATGTGACTATTTAAGGAGTTCTATCTTCTTGAAACTGCAAAGACTTGATCATTTTAATATGCATTCGGTAGACAGGAAAAAAACCATTATTGGAACCCATAGTATATTTAGTAATTAGCTTTTACTAGTTGTATGATTGTAATTTTGCTATATCCATATAATTATGTGACATGTAGCATGTAATATATTTTAGTTAAGTGTATGTATGTGTTGGAAGGTTTTTCAAAGATACTGTAAGAGTGTTTTCATTGGTATGTTTTCCTGCCAAAGGGGTTGTGCTCACTCATCATAAAAATGGGAGTGGTTGTCTCCCCCAGAACAGATTATATTTTCCCACCGTGGTAAGTCCTTACAGTGTCTTGATGAAGCTCATATTCTCTTCTGGTTGGGGATGCACAGTCATCTATAAATCATGGTCCTTTGTCTCTCTTCTTATTTATTTTTAAGGAGACATGGGTCTCACTTTGTCCTTGAGCTCCTGTCCTCACATGATCAGTCATCTTGTCTCAGCTGCCTGCGTTACTGAGGCTACGGGCACTTTTACATTGCATTCGGGCTTGTTTTTATATGCATTGAGTGATCACTTCAATCTTTGTTAGTTTTCCTGTTGCAGTATGATTTCAGCTTCCTGTGGCCCTCTCAGCATTTTCTACATATGTCTGCCCTTTCCTTGGTCCTAAGTGAGGCCCCTTCCTAGGTACTGAGTAGACATCTTCCATCCCATCCTGCCTGTTCTAATTTCACACACATCTAGCACTGTGAGAAGCACTTTGGCAAAAATCAAGTAGAGGAAAGGGGCTCACTGCGGTGTAGCCTTGCAGGTTACACAGGGACATTAAAGCAGGAACATTGAACAGCTAGCTATAGGCACTTCCATAGTCTGGGACAGAGAAAGTGTGCTCATGCTTGCATGTGTTTAGCTTGATTTATCCACTCTCACCCAGGTCAGGATACAAAGCCTAGGGAATGGACAGCTCACAGTAGACAGGGTCTTCCCAGATCAATCACTGTAAGACAAAGCCCTACAGACATCCGCATATACCAGCCTAATGTAGAAGATCCTTGTGGTGGTATGAAAGAAAATGCCACCACCCACCCCATAGACTCACAGGAAGTGGCACTCAGGAGGTGTGGCCTTGTTGGAGTAGGTGTGGTATTGTTGGAGGCAGTGTTAGTTCACTTCCTGCTGTCTGCCTATCCAGATGTTGAACTCTAAGCTGCTTCTGTGGCACCAGCTCTGTCTGCATGCTGCCATGCTTCCCACCATGACAATAAAGAACTAAACCTTTGACGCTGAAAGCCAGCTTCAATGAAATGTTTTCCTTTATAAGAGTTGCATGGTCACAGTGTCTCTTCATAGCAATAGAAACCCTAGCTAAGGCAGCCCCCTCCCCCAGGCTGCTCAGGTGATTGTAGGTCAAGTTGAGAGTTAAAACTAAGAAGCAAAACTGCCACTCCATCTACTTCCCTGACCCACAGGATTGCTTCCCTGGATTTTGTCTCCAGCAGTCAACGTTCCTGAAGTTGAACTGAATAGTTAGTGCTCTTAAAAGTATATTTTAAACTTCCTTTCCAAAAGGAAGTCTTTTAGTGACATCTGACATCCAGGGAGTGGTTTCTATTGACAGCTCTCATGGTTCTGATACATTTTGGGTCTAATAACAGCAAGCAGCTGAGGACATCTAATCTATATCGTTCCATTTGCTTGTGATTTTTTTTAAAACCCCATCTGCTTTTAAGTCTTGTTCTTTTTTCATCTTTGTGGAGATGGCACAGCACACTAACTTGGTCCTGTGTGAAATGATAGTGGGCGTCAGACTCTTCCATACAGTTTCTGGATCAAAGTGCTGGAAGCCTGAATAGCATTCAGCTTGTTGTCTATAGATCGTGTCTTGTTCACATCATTAGTATAGGACAGAAATGGGTCTATATAAGCTCTATAACTCTGGCTGGGTTTGAAATTTCAAAGGTGTCAGCAAAAATATTGATTATGAATGGGTTTTAGGTTCATCGTGATATATGATATTAAGCACCCGCTGGTTCCACAGCCCCCCATTTCAAAATTGAGTATAAAAGCTGTCTGCAGCGTAGATTTATTCCTTCCTATCCTGTTTTCCTGCACAAAATCCTTAAACACATCCAGTAATGTGTAGATGGAATATATTAACTTGAGGTTGTAAACTATATTTTAAGGTTACAGTTATAACTTTTTAAGTGTGATGAAATGTCTTCCTTTTTACTTTCCTCAATAAAACCTATCATTTATTGCAGTAAAGCCTTTATGACTGAGGAAATGACAGTCCCATCGCTGAAGCTATACCAAATCACAGGCAGAGCCATTCAGTCAGTGCCCACCAGTCCTGTGCAAGTTTCTTCCTTAGCTGAGTTTCATTCTTCACTCAGAAATGGCATCTTAAGTCACTGAGCTGGGTAGAGTGTATATTTTCGTGCAGATTTTTGGGTTAATGCTTACATATTCTTGGCCATTGTCAAACATAGCAGCTTTGCCTATTAGAACATGAATCAGTATAGACAATTAAGAGAATCCGGGAGTGATCTTCGTACTGTCAGTCTGATATAATATTCTCCTTTTTAGTCTTAAGGATGCTGAAAGCCACTTAAAAAGTGAAGTGACTGACACCGTCACATTGTAGAGTCTCTGTTAGTACCAGGGCCCCAAACATGACTGTTCTACTTCTTAAGGCGACAACATCGGTTGCTCTATGTGCAGTGTTTGATCAAAACCAAACAAACACAATAGGTAAATAGACAAATGTGCTCTGGAATCTCAGATCACCTCGGATTTCTTTTAACTTTTACTTCTGGGAATATACACATACTCAAAATTAACTCGATCGAAAGCAAACATTCCTAAGATTCATATGTTTACTACTGGGGGCTGGGTACACCCTGAAAGTAAGATATTTCAGAACTTATAACATGAATTATCATCAGTCAGAGAGAAGTGAATGGCAGCCTCTTCACCATGGCAACGTTGAAAGCCTTGTGGGTCTCCTGCTTCTGTTGTTTACTTGTTGCTACATAGAGATTCTTTTCTGCCCATGGTATTAATTGATGCGATCACATCCTTTCCCTAGGTAGCAGCTTCACTGGATGTGTAAAACCTGCCTTGGATTATATTTGTCCTCCGACCTTCTTTTAGTATCCTCGAGCATTTGTCTGTTGTCTATCATGTTGAAACCGTGCCGTCAGGGTCAGGATGCACTTGGTATTATGCCATATTTGGTGACTGTGAGCGCAGGCTCTGCCTGATCAGAGTAATGAGGGCTGGGACTCTTGCTCTGTACTGCCTGGCTGCTGGAGAAGCCTGCTGGCACAGACACTGGGAGCTGTATGCATGTCTCAGTTTCTCCTAGCCTGAACCAACTACTTTTCTTTCTTTTAAAGATCATTGTCATTTTCAGTTAAGAAAACACTAAGAAATGCTTTTGCACCTTGTTTTGTCTCATTCCTACACTTTTTGGCCTTGCCTTTGCTTCAGTGATACCATGAAACAGGAGAGAACGCTACCTAATGAGATTCTTTGGTTGCAAGGTATATGTTGGCTGCACAGACACTGAATTGAGGAAGGACATATACATCAGAATCAGGCAAACAAATCCTGTATCTTAATGGCTGCTCACTGAGTGTGCCATGCCTTTTAAGTTTTCCTGTTAGTGTTTATGAGGCGGTTCTTATTCTTCACATCTTCTGAGTCAGGGACGTCTTACTGAGAGCTGGCGAGACTTGCTGGAGAACAAGAGAACTTAAAAGTGGCAGAGCTGGGGCCTAAGCTTGACTCAGAGCTCACCAGCACATCACAGAAGCTGCTCTGCTATGTTATCACAGGGCAGGGATCCCACTGCTCTTTCCCTCCACCCTGCCCTCCCTGCGTTCTTTCTTTTACAAATCTGACTTACAGCAAAGACAGCTGGATGACAGCTGGCTTTTCTTTTTACTTGTTAGATTAATGAAGAAGTCATGTTGTACACAGAGACACACACCTACAATCTTGTCTTGCAGAGGTACCCTGTTTGTCTTTGTGTCTCCATGTAATGACTGTCGTACCTGCCCAAAGGGCTGCCCCTGAGTGGCAACATCATGTGTGATCCAGTTTTTTTGTCCCAAATGACAGTTGTGTGACTCTTGACCAACCTGGTTGGATATTGAGAAATGTGGGCAGAGCAGACATTGTTTGGGTTCAAAATCTGGCTGATGGAGCTGCACTCTCTTGCAGAGGACAGGAGTTCAGTTCCCAGAACCACTGTCAGGCGGCTTACAACTGCCTGTGATCTACAGCCCCATGGTAGCTGACTTCCTCTCCTAGTCCCTGAGGGCACCTTCACATATGTTGTGCATAACCACAAGTACACAAACATACATAAAAGTAAGAATAAGTCTTGGAGGTCTGCCTGCTGTTTGCTAATGTCATCTACCTGCTGACTTAGTTCTTGTCTCTGTTTCTTATTTTTCCTCCTCTTCATGTCCCCCCTTGAAGCAAGGTGTTCTCACCTTGTTGATGGCCAGGTGCTTAACACTGTAGAAAATTCTAGACTGTAGAAAGGAAGGAATAGAAAATAGATGCAGTCTTTTTGTTGTGGGGAGTCCTGTCAGGGGCAACCCCCTGTGGTTTTAGTTTGGTTTTTAGTGAGCACTCTCCTCAAATGTGAGATAAGCCGTGAAGATAGAGCAACCCTGTTGGTCAGGGCAGTGTGGGCTAAGGCAAAGGAGGCGATGCACACATGTGTGTGCATGTGCACACAAACACACGCACACGCACGCACACACACAAAGCTAGTGCATTTGCATATTGTTAAACTGCAGGGAAGACCTAGCAGTGTCCACACAGTGCCTACAATATATTTCTTTGTTAGGTTGGTATTTGGGGGGGGGGGTCACATATCATGTTTTCTATTCAGTCTCTAGTTTTAACATAAGTTCCTGAGCTGACTGAGTGAATCAGTCCATGGTGACCAGCTTTACCTTGTATTGAACCTATAGCTTTTGTCACTTCCTTGTCCTCCTTTTTAGTGTTTTTATCTAGATATGACAAGAATGATTTAGGATGGGGCAAGATATGGAAGCTATTTTGGGAAAGAAACTGCATTATTCTGAAGTGCCTAAAGAGTCCGGTTAATGATTTCTGAGGATTCCTTCTGTGTTTAAACAGCATGAGCTCAGTCGCTCTGATGTTGAGGGTATGTGCTAGACAAGTTATATATATATATATATTCTTGTCATTTTTAGGATTTTAAGCAACAACAAGATCTCCGAGCTGAAGAATGGTTCATTTTCTGGGTTAAGTCTCCTCGAAAGACTGTGAGTATTCTCCATGGTCATTTCTCCTGATTTAGATAATATGTTTTCATTGTAAACCTGCCAATGGAACTGCCAACAATTTTAATAAAAATTAGTTTTTGCTAACATTTTATTATGCAGAAGTTCGGGAAGTGATGCTTAAAGAGAAGCAATTTGGATTCAGAGGTCAGTACACCTCCTGGAAAGAGTCAAGTACTAATCCCAGTTCATATGGGCTTCACGTTTGGTCATGGTGTCTGTGCTCTGCCGTGAAGTGATCAAGCGATTCCGGCAGTAATGGGCCAGTCAGTCCTTAGTGATGTGTTGTACATGACAGAACAGTGATAATGAAGGAGTCTGTGCAGATCGCTTCCAGTAAAGCTGTTTACCAAATAAGCTCTGGACTCAGCTGACCACTCACTAGCTTAGCACAGTTGTTTTGAAACTGTATCCTAAAATGATAGTGTTCTGAATACTGCATTAAGGATCATGTTTAAAATTGTACTGGTAGGTGTACATTTACAGGAAAACTTGGAAGTATGTTAGGGAGCCATGTCATAGGTGAACATTTCTGTGACATTACAATATAACCTAGTTTTTGATTCTCTGCTCTTCTCATAATCCTGACTTTTTTGTCCCCAGTTTTCTCCTCACCATTCACCCAGGGGCCTCTGCAATCAAACCTCCTCCAGCACTTGATTGCTTCGGTTGCTGAAGTGTTGCTTAGACATACACCACCTAGACTTCTGCGTCTTTTTCTGCATGGCCCTTTTCTTCTCATTTTACTGCATGACTTTAAGTTATGTGCATATATTATTGATATCCAGATAGTTTTATAGTAGTACATTTTCATACTTTATGCATACATGTACAAAGCATGTGAACATGCAGAAAGACAAACATGTATATGCATAAACGCTTTCTTGGCACTTCAGGCCTTAGTATGCACATATTGTGTGTTTGTGTGTATTGACTTATTCCCGTCATGATCCTCACAGTCCACAAATCTAGATGTTACCTACATCCTCAACTCCAGGCCCGACTGTGCTGAGACTAATCCTTTGTACACACACTGTGGTTGCTTCAGGAATAGATATATGGATCAGTTTGGTTGAGTGGAGATGTGCTTGAGGCTTGAGGGAATGAATTTCCTCGCTGTTGGGAGAAAAGAAGGAGCCTGTCCTGCTGGGAGCAGTTCACCCGAGTGGGGTGAGGAGTGACTCTAAAGTTCACCAGAGTGGGGTGAGGGGTGATTCTAAGCAGGGGGAGATACTGCTGGACCCACCCACTAGGCATTAGAATGGAGAAGGCAACATCTTCCCATCAGGCATTCTTCATGCAGACCCGTGTTGTCAGGAGATATCTCAGCATGCTGGGCGTTTAGTATCTGCCGGGCTGGCAGCTGAGGGGATCCCCATGCTCAGAGGAAGGGTGCAGGCACTTGTGGCTTATCAGCGGTGTCTGTTGTGTGGAGACACTGTGCTAGGCTTCATGTGGTTGCTCATGTACACATAAACACTGTGGCTAGCTAGCGTGGCTGGTGCTCAGTGCTGCACTCGGAATTAGGCCTTTCTTCCACATAGTTTTTAACTTGCTTTGTCTTTGGCCATAGTTTCTGCCCTTTGTTCATAATAAATCTCTATACAGAGTTGAAATAAATTAAGTTGCCATCGTGGGTCTATTAAGATGCATGAAAGGTGTTTTTTAGCCTTTTTAATACCTGAATTCCAAAATACCACCAGGCTTTTATGAGTGAAAAAACAATATGCTTATACAGAAGACGGAGTTTAGGGTTTCCTGCTGACTAGTGTGGTTCAGTCCCAATTCTTAAATCAATCTCATGTGTTATGCTGGGGCCACTTGATGAACTAACTCAGCGCTTTGTGTCAGCTTAGGACAGAGTGTCTTTAGCTCCTAACAGATGAAGGGCTTTGGAGAAAGAGTTCTTCGTTGCTAAGGGGATATGGGAGCACAGTGTCTGCTCTTCTGTTCCTTTTCTTTTCATGGATCTCGGCACCTGGGATACCACCTCATGAATAAGGATTGTGCAGTCCCATTGCGGAGGACAGTGGCTCTGAGAGGTGTATGGAGCCAGCCACATTGCTCTGCTTCTCTATGTCTTTAATGTGAGATGCTAGTTTTATTATTACGAATTACATTTGCTACTGCATTTGTTGTTATTTCAGACATGGATTCATTACGTTGCCCTGGCCTTGAACTTCCAAAGAGCATCCCTGCGTCCTGAGTGCTGGGATGGCAGGCAGGGCTGCCACAACCCAGCCAAGGCAAGTTTGCTTGCCAGCTAAGGGCTGTTTGCACTTAGAAGAATCTCATCCCATAGGTCATGGACTCTTCCCTAACAAAGTCCGTGCTTTTACTGAGCATCTTGGTAATTTTTTTCTGTTGTCACAATAAGACACTATGTCCAAAGCAATTTTTAGAAGAGTTTATTTAGGTTTAGGGTTGCATATGGATAAGAGTCTGTTGTGGCTGAGAAGATTGACAGCAAGAGGCTGGGTTAGTAACGGAAGCAGGAAACTGACAGCTCACATCTCAACCATAAGCGTGAAGCAACGAGGACAACCTGGAAGTAGATGGGACGTTTTGCTCTCAACACACTCTTTTGGTGCTATGCTTCCTAGCAGGGCCACACAGCACCTAGACTTCCTCCAAACACTGCCACCACCTGGGAACCAAATGTTTAAATGCCCGGGACTGTGGAGGATATTTCTAATTCTGGCCACCACAGGGACTTTTCTGTTGCTGCCTAGAAGGTCGTGGAGGGATTTATGTTGGCTTACTGTTCACCAAGGCAGAGAGGTCATGGGAGCCAGGATAGGCTGGGAGGCTGGAGCAGCTGTTATCACCACACACAATCATGACATAGTCCCATGGTGGTGACAGACAGGAAGTGTTTCACCTGAAGCTGGCTGGCTATAACTCTGAAAGGCCAGCCCTGCACCCCGAATCACAAATCTCAAATAGCCATACCTCCCACCTTAGAGCTTTCTCATCCTCCCAAAACAGTGCCACTATCTGGGGACCAGTGTTGCCACACCTAAGCCTTAGGGGTGACATTCTGCAGTGAGACTAGGCACTTAAAACAGGCCTTCAGTTTGTAAAAGCAGGTCTTGGGCTTCTTTTCAGGTAGAGTTTTATGACCTAATGCATTGTGATTTAGCAGTACATTCTAAAGTTAGACTGCTGTGTACTAGACACACTTTGCATTGTTGGGGAGAGAAATATTAAATAGGAGAGTCTGACTATAAATATTTTTTGGCAGTGTCTGATTAATATGGCTATTATTAAATATTATATAATATGTCAAGAATTCTTTATTATTAAAGAAAAAGTGTATCTTTAAATCATATTACACTGCTGAGTTATTCATGAGAGGTATTTTGTGGAATCACACACAGTTTATCACTGACCACAGATTTATGAACTTCTTTAGTGAAATCAGTTTCTCTTGGTGAAGCTGCTTGGAATCTGAGAAGGGAAACTTATGCTTTAAAAAATAGGGCTGACATTATATATTTCTATTTGCAGAGATTGTTTTTTTTTTAGTTTATTGAAAATAAATGAAAAATAGGGGTTGTTTACGTTCAAACACTTACCTCTTTGAGGTGGACAGTGGTGCTCACCTGGAGAGTGGAGAGATAGGATATAGAAAAGTTAAGGCTGCCGACGTATGTACCTTCTATTAAGATCTTACAAACTTAAGCTAGTTAGGACGAAGAGAACATCTTATTATGAAGGCTTGCATAGGACTGAAAAGCCCATGTTATCTTCCAAATCAACAATTTACTCCCATTCAGCAATTTAATGATTATCAGTTTAAGACCTCTCCTCATTAGTGTATGCTGTCACATCACATTTGAAGTGTCACTTGGAAGTCAGTGACAGACAGCAAGACACTGTCCTCTCTGAGAAGTGTTAGTAGCATTGTGTGAGATCCACGTTCTTAACACTGTCTGGCTTGGTGAGGAGGAGCTGGGTGGCTTTTGAGGCTTTCTGTAGCTGACTGATCCTTGTATAGGCAGGTAGAGGTTGTTAAGGTACTGTCTCAGCTTTGCTTTATTGTTTTATCCATTCATCTGCCTATGCACAAACCCTCTGTAGACTGGGTATCGAGGATGCTCTTGCAGGACTCGATGTTGGGGACAGAACCCAGTGGCTCTAATGTGCCAGAGAGGCTTTCTGCCAGGGACTGCATGCCTTTCTAGACTCGCTGCAGAATATGGCCACAGTAGATGAAAGTGGGAAGGCTTGAGTGTGGGGGAGACAGACAGGATCAGGGTCTCAGGGAACTTTGCCAGTTGCTCTAAAGACTTTGCCTTCTTTTTTCCTCCTCAACCGATGGGAACTTGTGGAGGTTTTAACAGAAAGACGTGATCAAAATTCTGCTCAGGAAGATGAGTAGCAGTGGAGAATAGCTGAGGAGATAGGATACATGTGCAAACTGTGTTAAAATCCTCGCTCAGATGATGCCATGGGGGTTGAACAGGACTCGGGTGACTTGAGACATTATTATCATATACAATAATTTATTTTTCAACTTCATTTTCAAACATCCAGAGAGGTTGAAAGAATATTACCTCCAGCACCTTGATTTAATGATGACCAACTTCATGGCGTGTTTGGTTATCAATTTTTCAATTGCTCTAGGTATAAATTTATTTAGTTCCTTTAATGAATTCCTACTGCATGAAAAATGTGCTTAAATCCTGACATCAAGAACCTGACTGCATTTTCTTCATTTTTGTGCATGAGGGTTTGTATGGAGGAAAGATTGATTTTGGCCCCATTTCAATCCAGGTGAAAGTTGGGTGGGTGTGCAAAAGTGGCTCACACCGTGGCAGATAGGAAGCAGAGAAAGGAAGGGCTGGTGGCTCGCTGTTGATCTTCAAAGTCACTCCCTTAGCCAGTCCCTTCTACCAGGGAGGCTTCAGCTCCTAGAGCTTCTACACCCTCTAAACAGTAGCACCACCCACTAGAGAGCAAGTGTTTCATACATGAGCCCATGGGTACATTTCATTTTCAAACCATGACATTCAAGGGAGTGTCCCAGAACTCAGTGGAGGCCATGACACAGACAGGATGCATAGCAGTGAGATTGGAATGGTCCTCGTCCGTTTCAAGTCCATCTTGTCCGCTTCATGGACAGAGTGGGGAGTGAGGTATGAGGAAAGCTGGCTTATAGTAAGCGAGTGACTTCTGCCACAGGTGAGCAGAGACCAGCTTTCCCAGGATGTGTGTGTGTGAATTTCCCCAGGCCACCTTTCCGGAAAATGGTCTCTGGGTTGTATTTTTGCTGCTTTGGTAATTACGCCTTTAAAGGAAAACGGAAAAAAGGTAGAAAAGCGTGTGTGAGTCCCAGTGCACACAGTTAGTTGTCTTAACTGGGAGGGCAGTAACGTGCAGTGTGCCTGTCAGATGAGATGGAAGAACACCCAGGATCTTTGCTCAGCTTCCTAAGATTTGTTGTTTGGAGTCTTTTCTTGAACATAAGCAGACTGGGAACCTCTGCTGATGAAACCTGAGCTGCCGTGGGTTTGAGAAGGCTACCCGGAGACTGTGTCTAAGTCTTAGAGACTTCATGAGCATGGGCTTGACTGTCGTTGGTAGAATCATAGTTTTTAGATACTCATGAGGCAGGCCACCTTTGTGTTGTAAGAACAGGTATTGTTAAAGTCTAGGATCTACTTCTAGGATGACCTCTCAAATCTCAGATGAAATAAACAGAAGGGACTCTGGAATTCAGAGTTACCTAGCGTTCTAGCTTGGTGAGCATTCCTTCCCCCATTTATGTTTGGCTGCTATTGTATGTGCCACCAACCCATGTGTGAAGGGAAGTGTCACAGGAGACTTGAGTGGCTGTGTAGGTCAGGGTTGCCACCATTAGAGACAGACTTGAGGAGAAGAGAAGCTTAAGGACTTTGTGTCTGTTTGTGAGCATCCATCTCGCAGACAGAGGACCAAAGACTGAAGTTGGTCCTGGCACATTGGCTTACTTAGGGCATCTGGGAGAGACACCTACTGGAAGGAGTGTGCTACTGTATGATTGGTACAAGAGCTGGCCTTTGCAGAGGTCTAAGCTAATACTTAATTGTCTTCAGAGGCCTAACCCTCTCGTAGGTTGCTGGGTCTGGAGACATGACTGTGACATGGAAATGTCACAAGCTTCCTGTTTTTCTGATTTTGGGCTATTATATTGTGATGCATAACATGTTTATTTATAACCTCACCTTATGGAGAACATCACTATAGAATCCCAGGGAGGGAAAAAATATAAAAAACAAATCACTTGACTTTTAGAGTACATATTTTAAAGATATTTTTTGAGTAATTCAATTTAATGATGTTTGTGATAGGCACAACCACTGATATATATTATATATGTGAGATATATGCACACATACAAAAGTATAGCATGCTAAGGAGGAAATTATAGACATAATGGGTGTGTGGTCCTGGAAAGCTGCCTCAGTGGTTACAGTGCTGGCTTTGCCCGAGTGAGGACCAGAGTTCGTGTTTACTAGAATATAATCTATATAAATGCCTGGTAGGCATGGCGACCTGTCTGTAAATCCAGTGTAGGGAGGATGAGACAGGAGCTCTCCAGAGCACTCTGACTTGCAAGACCATCATCAAGCCCTGTGTTTTTGAGCATGATTCCTGACACCAATCTGGGGCTCACACATGCATGCACATACACATTTGCACATGCAGCCACATGCACATGCACTCTCCCTGTATGCATACATGCTTACAAACAACGCATACCACATATACCACACATACATAAAAATGGCAAAAGAAATTAAAACAAAAAAATTATACATTTGTTTTAAACTGGCTGAATATTCAAGATGATTAGGACACTAACTTTTTATGACATCTGTTTTTGTTGCTGAAACAAAAAATCTTTGAGGTCAGATTTCTTTCTTTCTTTTTTTTGGGGGGGGGTTATTTTAAATCTTATCCCTTTTTCTGATTTCTCCTCCGAAAACCTCCTTCTCCCTCCCCCTGCTCACCAACCCACCCACTCCCACTTCCTGGCCCTGGCATTCCCTTAACACTGGGGCATAGAGCCTTTACAGGGCCAAGGGCCTCTCCTCCCATTGACGGCCGACAAGGCCATATTGTGCTACATATGCAGCTGGAGCCATGAGCCCCACCATGTGTACTCTTTGGTGGTTTAGTCCCAGGGAGCTCTGGGGGCTCTGGTTGGTTGATATTTCTGTTCTTCCCATGGGACTGCAAACCCCTTCAGCTCCTTGGGTCCTTTATCTAGCTCCTCCATTGGGGACCCTGTGCTCAGTCCAATGGTTGGCTGGAGAGCATCCACATCTGTGTTTGTCAGGCACTAGTAGAGCCTCTCAGGAGACCAGGATATCAGGCTCTTGTCAGCAAGCACTTGTTGGCATCTACAATAGTGTCTGGGTTTGGTGACTGTATATGGGATGAATCCCCAGGTGGGGCAGTCTCTGGATGGTCATTCCTTCAGTCTCTGTTTCACACTTTGTCTCTGTAACTCCTTCTATGGGTATTTTGTTCCCCCTTCTAAGAAGGGTTGAAATATCCACACTTTGGTCTTCCTTCTTCTTGACCTTCATGTGGTCTGTGAATTATATCTTGGGTATTCCAAGCTTCTGGGCTAATATCACCTTATCAGTGAGATGGCTCAGCTGTTAAAGGCTAGGCTCACAACCAAAAATATAAGAGGTCAGATTTCTTAAGTTTGAATTTACAATTTGTTACTCTGTGCTGGGGAGATCTTGTAGTAACCTTTGCTTTGGTTTTTCTCCCATAATGGTGGTTCTGTCTACAGCAGGTAAGTGTAGTATGCTGAAATATTTGATGTCATGGTGACTGTCTGACTAAATCTTACTTTTCTTTTCACAGGGACCTCCGGAACAACCTTATTAGTAGGATAGCCCCAGGTGCCTTTTGGGGACTGTCTTCACTGAAGAGATTGTGAGTTTTGAATTGCTTGCTTGTGAGTCTGAACCTTTCCTTCTACAGTTAGTAGTGAACTCCAGCTTGACAAAGAGGCTCATCTGGGCAGGTTTCTGCCAGGGCAGAGAGGAGTTAAGTGCTCTGTCGGTGTGCTTTGGATGTCTCTCTTGTACTAACAGACTCATTACCATGTCAGCTCTGTCGCCATAACTCCTGTAGAGACAATCCTCAAGCTATGACTCCAGTCAAACTCTTCTTCTTTTGAGTTACAAAAATTCAGGCTCTCTATTAATGATGTAATGGCTTGCCATTTCCTTGTGTACTTTTATTTCAAAGCCTAAAGAGTTGGTTTTATTACTCTGAAAGCGAACCTCTTGCCACAGTTTCTCACATTTGGGAAGTTGAGGAACTAAAGCCGCATAGACCACGCCCCAGCCACACAGTGTTCTTTGTGCACACATTTGCTGAGCTCTGACTGCTTAACCACACCCACTTCTGTGGAAGAACTCAGGCTCTGGATGCATCCAAAAAGCTGTACAGGGGAGAATTGACCTCCCAAGTTCCTGGCTGAACTTGTATGGAAAAAAAAAAAAAAAAACACAACAGACTAAAGAGTGAAAATTTGATTTGTTAACACACATGTGCTGTACAGTGTGGGTGGAGTCAATAATGAACAGATGTCAGACAAGGACTTAGGACTCTGGGTTACTGAGCCTCTCTAAGAGGGGATAAAAATACTTTTAGAGAGAAGTAGCAGGAAAAGGATAAAGGAAAAGGACTCTGGGACTGTGCAGAGTAAGGTAAATGAAGAATGAATGCTAAAGTGCTACCCTGCCTGAAATTCAAGAGCTGGGCCACATTCTCAGCACCCCTCCCAGTCACTGATGCTCACATTCCATGATGTTTTTCCCTCCGACATCTTCCGTCAATCATTACACGTTATCTCTTCCCTGTGTGGGTCACTGCTGTCTACACAGCCGCTTGGGTAACAGAAAGGTTAGTATTTATAACACCTCCATGCTGAGATCCAGGGCAGAGGAGCTTAACTGTCAGTTAAAGACAGTTTCCTGACAGTGGTTTGAAGGTGCCGCAGAAATCCTTAGGCTCTTGCTTAGTTCCTTATCCTAAATAATGTCTCAAGTACTGCTGTCTAAAAGTTTAATAATCCTGTTCAGTAGCATTTAACTTAATTACTGGTAATTGTGCTAGGCTTTGCCGTAGCTTGTTTGCATTGCATTGCACAGTGAGGGCTCTTCTGGTGTTCCTGCCTTGTAAGGTAATTGCCATTTACAGTGTTCTTCCTGCCAGAAGATACGTTCTTAATTCCAAGCAGCTGACTCGTAACTGAGCTTATGGTGTACAGCTTGCAAGCTGAGGGAGTCCTACGTGGAGGCTCAGTGGGATGTACAGATAGCCATTTAGTCAGTGGTTGCTAGCTTTTATAGACCCAGACGCGCTTTCTTGCAGGCTTTAAGTCCTTCATTTCAGTGGCCGCACAAAGTGTTTTGTCAGTGTCTGTGGTTTTGTCTGTACGCATAGATAATTAGAGTCAGGAAGATTAAGTAGCTTTTGAGAGATTAACTACCAGGAGTAGTTGAAACTCAAACCCATTCACTTTCTTCTTTGCTTTATCAACGAATTTAAGCTGATTCTCAATCCAAATGAAACTCACTATCAATACCTAAGTTCCATTTAAGTAGGCATAGCTATAATGAAATTGTTTCCCAAAGAGTCACTGGTAATTACACCACTGAAAGCTCAGAAGTGAGCCAGGATAATGAATAGGACCACGGCACTCTTGTTCAAGCAACAGCCCACAAGATGATACCTCATTTTGTTAAACAGTAAAACCCAGAAATAAAAGAAAAATCCACATTAAAAAATCCGACACAATTAAGTGCTTGGCTTTAATATCCTAAGGAGCTCGAGCAATGTGAGCATAAGAGCAAGCTTTGTGTGGCTTAAAGTTACGTTAGCCATAACAGCGAAATCCGAGCTAAAGCATCCTGTTCTGCCCAGATAACTTAGGGTGGCTTTTGAAATACATAAGGGAAAAACTCACTGAGGAGATACTCGGGTCAAAAGCTCTGTTCTTGGAATTTAGAGTCAAAACCATGCATTTTCTGCTGTGACCAAGTGCACAGTTTGGAATTTAGAGGCTTTTGTTTGGAAATAGGCACTTTAAGTACCCTCTTCCTTTTATAGTGTAGCTTAGAGTGTAACAAAGGATGTATGTCTCCATGACAGATAATGATGTGGACATTAAAGGAAATGAATAAATATTTTTGAGACTTTAGTTTATATACATTTCTGATTTCTCTATTAACATTCCAAGTGAAAATTGAATTATTCAAAATTTAGCAACTGATACAAAGAATGATTCATAGGAGTTTTTCCACACAGAGTTGTCAAGTTCACTGTTTAACAAAGATGCAAGGTGTGCCATTCCGGATAGATGTTTGAAATAGCCTTCCTACTCACAGTTTTCCTGAATCCCGGAAAGTTCACTGCATCCCTTGCTTCAGGTGTGAAGTAAAATATGAAAGGAAAGATGCAACAATGAGTCAGCTAGAATTTCACCCCAGGGCAGGTAGGAGGACTCCTCAGGCAGAAGCAGTTGTGTCCCGAGCCTTACTGAGTTTAGTCTGTGGAACACAGTGTAAGACAGTGGGAGGAGAGAAGTCTGAGAAGTTTGTCTGCCAACCTCCATGTGCATACTGTGGCACTTGCATACCCTGTGTGCATGCATGCTCTCTCTAATATTAATTAGTAATAACCAGTTAATAATTATGCATAAATAAAAGGGGGCACTTTATATATTAATGAGAGGAAAATATTTAGAAGGTAATGTTTGCTAGGAATTGTTAAACCTTAGGGTTGACTGGCAGGGTAATTGGGCTGTTATCTAGATGTTGAAGATCATTTGGCTTGAGAGTAAATGACAGATTTGTTAGGAAAAAGCTAATTTAGTGCCCCCCCTTCATTATAGTCAGAATGTCTGAGTAGCTAAAGGATGGAGTAACAGAAGTCATGTTGTTAACACGATTGGATGATTGGGCTAAGTTCTCCGGCCTCCCACCTTGGTTGACTTGCAGGGCATCTCAGGAGTTCTGGCACATAGTAAGATAGAGTGAGTCTTGGTTTACTACTCTAGTTTTATTTTGAAGAATTTTGTAGAGTCAGTGGTTGGAAAATAATTAAATAGCATCTTGTCTCTGTGTACCGAAAGGTCGATAAGCCAAGATCCCTTTTCTGGAGTGCCCTTCGTATCTCGCTTGAGGGAGGATGAAGAAAAGAAGGGTCTTATTGTTCTTGACTATTGAGTCTATGGAGCCTGTATTAATTAAGAGAACTAATTAAAGACACACCCTTCCCCCTTCCTTTAGGGACCTGACGAACAACCGAATAGGTTGTCTGAATGCAGATGTATTTCGAGGACTCACCAATCTGGTTCGGCTGTAAGTACTATTTCTACCCTATTAAAATGTAAGGTATTTGAACCACTAGGTACTCACGAGGCTCTGAGCATCAGTGGGTTTTAATATTCAAGTAGTAACTGTAGGCCTTGCAGAAGCCACAGGGACAGGAAGCTTACAACTGGGTCAGGAGATACAGTGTCCTCAGAACAGAAGATGGGTTCAGAATCCCTTATACTAAAGGAGTACTTCAGACTTGAGGTGATCTCATGTGCACAAGGAGATGCTCTGCAGATGAGCCCGAAACATAAACATGAACTCCATTTCTCTTTCATAATCACCCCTCAGTCAGAGCCTGCAGATAGTCTCACATAATATTTCAAACACTCTATTGCATGAAACACAAGTTTCATGGTACAAAATTTTCCATGCTGCTGTTATGGAGTTCAAATATTTTGGAGCATTTTGGATTTCAGATTTTCTTATTTAGGATTCTAATATACTATCTCAGCACATCAGTCCTGCTATCTCCCTGGAGGTCATTGTGTACTGATTTTTCAGAGTTGGTGCTTGTGTGGTAGCAGGGCTCCCATCCCAGTCTAAGAACTCATTGTTGCAGGTGTGACAGGAGCTGACCCCCTGCCTCAGCCCTATCATTCTCTCTCCTCCCTCCACAGTTGGCACTGTCGTATTGAAGGATTCAGCCCATACCTCGGAGGAGAGTTTGACCTATTCACCACCCCCAAGTCTCTGCCCCGTGCCTTCCTGTGTCCTGTTCTGCCCCCACCTCCCCTTCTTGAAACTCTAAATTCATCTATCCTTGGTGCACAGAATAGAGCCTGTGGTGTTTGAATGGTGCTGTCATTTTTTTCCAGAGACTTCCGTACTACTTTAATGTTAGAAACCCCCGAGTGTGTGCTGTATATCCTGAACACTCACCAGCATAATATATTAAGTACCTATTTTCTATATTTTTATAATGATAAAATTATACTTAGTGTTGAAGATTTCAGTGCTACAAGGTAATAAATATACTGTTCTTTTTATGTGTGAGCCATATCCTTAACTTGTCAAAATTTTAAGTAAGATACTATTCTATGGATGGAAATTCTTTCTTCTTCTCTGTATATGTATATGTAAATACATAATCTCTTCCTATATGTGTGCATGTATATGTATATATAGCAAAGGCTAAAGAACCATAAAGCGTGGGATACCTGTTTCCTATCCCCTACCTTTGAGAAGCACTCCCCCAAGGAAGTTACATTGTGCCTTTTTCACTCTAGCTCCTGGGCACGTAATGACGTGTGGAAGACGCTTTAGTCTCTCATTTCACACCATAGTACTAACACTGTTGAGTTTAAGCCTACACCTTGCTGTACTGTTTACACAGTCAAGCATTTGGATGGGAGAGGGGCAGGAGAGCTTGCAGAGTTGCCTTTTATACCCCGAGCCCTCCCCACCATAGGGCATATTACTTTGCTTACAGTTTCTCTCAGTCATGAAGGCCATTCTTTCTTCACCTATTTATGGTTCCTTTTCTGAATGATCCTGAGTGGCCATGTGATCAGGCCTTCTAGCGGGAAATCCATAAGCAATCTCTCGGGTCTTCCTGATGAAGGTAGAAGAATCTTATCTAGCATTAAAGTGCTTTAAACTTTTGCCTAGTGCACTGTGAGGTGGAGACTGCTACCCTCTAGCCGCATGGAGGCATCTTCACATTCCCTTTTTTAAGAATTCTAGCAGCTTTCATGAATTATTCTTTCATTACATTTGCTCTGATCATAAGACATTTGAGATGATATCAGATAAATACAAGTGATGTGGAGCTGAGTATTTTAAGAAGTGAACCTGTTTCTTCTTCCTCCTAGAAACCTTTCAGGGAATCTGTTTACTTCACTGTCTCAAGGAACTTTTGATTATCTTGGCTCGTTGCGGTCTTTGTAAGTAAGAATTCTTTTTTTGTATTTAATTTATATTCAGTTTTGAAAATTAAAAAACGAACAATTGCTATGTAGCTTAAGAGGTCTTATGAAAAATGTTTTGCAGATTTGCCAAAGTTAGGGTTTTGCAGGAGCCATCTTCTGTCCTGAAACCCACGAGGTAAACCTCAGGAGATATTTCAGTTGAGATGGCCATCTCTTCTGAATGTGTCCTTCCCAGCTGTGGTCAGAAAGAAGAAATCTGTGGAGTTGGTCCTCATGACTCCATTTTGAGATCCACAAGTTTTTGTTGTTGTCTAATTAATGCCCAGGGTATAGCCCATTACTCCTTGTAAAAACCCTTTTCTGGGACTGTTTTATAATTTAAGGGTTTAATTTTGTCCCTAGTTTCTGCTCCACTTTAACTTCCCAGCTTGTTTCTGCTATTCTGAGAAGTCCCTCAGAGGACGATCATCTTCACAGTATATTTCCAGATAATCCTTACTCTATTTTAACCTATAAATTGCACTGCTTGTTTATTAGAATCACAGATTGTCTATCACATTTTCATGATGTATAATCCATTGGGTGGAGCCATTTTCCAGGGAGCTCTTTCTTTGCCAGATGTCTTTGTTTAGTAGATGCTGCCTCCCCCCCATATCCTCCTCCCCTTACTCTCAAAGCTGGCCATTGCACATGCCAGGTAAGTGTTCTCCCACCAAGCTACACCCCAGGTTTTCCTTGACTTCAAATAAGATGTCAAAGGATTACCTTATCATTGAGCCTCAGTTGCAGGAATCTGGGAAATAATTTCATCCAAGAAAGGGGAGACCTTGGCAGTGCTTTTCCTCATGAGTTACAGATGCACCAAACCATTCTTATAGTAATATTTTAAACGTTAGCATCTCTTTGCTCAACTGTATGCTTCCCCTCACCCACTTTTTTGACTAAACTCTGAGATGACCCCATGTGCTAACCAACTGTGAGTTAGAAGCATGCCCCCCTCTGCACTTGGTTGACCTATCTTTAGGCTCCATGCCATAGGGATGAGTTCATACTGATTCTTTGATCCTACTCTTAGATATGCTGTGCTGGCAGGGGCAGTCTCCATAGTTACTTGCATTAGCTAGACCTACCGCACTGGGCGTCATAGGAATAGGAATAGTCATTGCTTAGCCAAAGGAGTGCTACCATTGATGGGCTGATAACCTAATCTGCCAGTCTTTTAGGAATATAAAGCCAACTGTTCTGTTAAACGCATAGTCTCTGTTTTTGTTCATAGTGACTTTAAAGTATTCTTACTTGTAGCGTACCCACTATATAGGAGAAGAGTATCATAGAATGGTCCCCACCTTTGAAAAGCTTACAATCCAGCCAGCTGTCCAGAATATGACCACAGAATAGGCCCTTACTCCTTCATGTTGCTATTTCATTGCCAAAATCAACAATAGAGGTAGCAGCATTTTGTCCAGGAACATGGAGTGATGCTGTAAAATTTGGGAAGGCTTCAAGATCCCATATTATTATCGTGTGCTTTACAGTAAAAAGTAAAGGCTTGCTAGGGTGGGTTAGGACCTGGTTTTCCAAAACCCCAGGGTTGGGAGATTTGCATAGAAGAGAGGGATAAGAAGTGCAAGTGGGTAGGTTGGTGAGCAGAGGGAGCGGGAAGGGAATAGGAAGTTTTTGGAGGGGAAACCAGGAAGGGAGATAACATTTGAAATGTAAGTAAAGAAAACATCTAATAAAAAAAGGAAAAATACATAAATATTTAAAAAAGGACAATGTTTAAAATAAAAAAAACCAAGAAAGCTGTCTGACAAACTGAGTGTTTTGTTTTGTTATTTATGTCAACTTTGATAAGAAGGAGTCCTAGGATCATGGGAGGTATTGGTAGGATCTGTCACTCTGAAAGGACTAACCAGTTTACGATCCACACCTTGTGCTTTACAACAAGGTCAACAGTTCTAACAAAAAGAGGCCAGCCCAAGCCCACAGCTACACGATGCTTTCACAGTCCCCTAATTTGTGTGTTGCAGAGAATTTCAGACTGAGTACCTTCTGTGTGACTGTAACATTCTGTGGATGCATCGCTGGGTAAAGGAGAGAAACATCACTGTGCGAGACACCAGGTGTGTTTATCCCAAGTCACTGCAGGCCCAGCCTGTCACGGGGGTGAAACAGGAGCTCTTGACTTGCGGTAAGGGAGAAACCGAACTGAGAAGTGTTTATCCTGTTTTGATATGCTATCATGTTTTCTTGACAGACTCTGAAGTTCTTTTGACAGAATCTCGGCACAATTAATCTGGAAGACTTTACTAATATGCCATGTAAACCAGTGGTTAAGGTAGCCAGATTAGAAAACAGTCTTCCCGTGGACTCTAGGGTGGCTCTTCTTGGTTCTCAGCAGGTTGAAAACCAGTTTCAGAGACTAACAGAGTGCTCATGTGTGCTCCAGCAGGCAAATGGGGAACTTCCTGAAGGATGTTCTCACTGTTTAGTGGTAGGAGTAGGACTCCATAGTAACCTCTGGGTTTTGCTTGTAATTTGTGTTTTGCTGTGTTGGGAACCAAACTAGCCTTACACAAATTAGGCAAGTGTCCTGCCACTAAGTCATACCCCTAGCCACATAATATGACCTTTGAACTATGGCTCAGCCGTATATGTCAGTCCATAAAGTTCATACAGGATTGATAGAGTTAGATCTAAGAATTCTATATCTTAGAGTTAATTTAAAGGAATTGATCACTTTTATATAAACATATGCTGAAGTTCATAATTATAGAGAAATAGTTGAGTGACATTTGGCATTTCCAATCGGTAATGTAGCATGCAGTTATTGAAAATCATGAGTCTGGGGAATTTCTGCAAGCATGAGCGAAATAGCACAGTAACTGTGTAAAGTGATAAAGTGCACCATAGGAAAAAGGAGACATGTGGCGGACACAAGTACATGATCTTGTCTTTCTCTCCCTCTGCTTATTACTGGGAGTATTGTTATTTTACAAGCAAGGTATGGTCTGTGAATGAAATGAAATGAATGAAAATTTTATATATATATACATATATATATATATATATATATATATATATATATATATATGAAACTCAAAGAGAGCAAACTGTATACTACTTCATGCTATTCAGGGATAGCTGGTGTTGAGAGCTTAATGCAGCTTTTCCTGTATTTTCTCAAAAACAAAACGAAACAACAACAAAAACTGCCATCTTACTCTTAAAGATAACTTTCTGAAAGTTGAAATAATGTAAACTTGCTTTCTTGTATAAAATAGCCCATTGTGTAGTTGTAATATAACAGCTTTCTTTCTGCATTTTCAGCTTGTTAATAATTTCTCACTCCATAAATAACACAGTGATTAATTTCCTTGTATATATTTTTGCATATTTTTTCGCTTTGATTTTTATATACTATTGCTGTCAATGGAATTGTTGTGTTAGATAAATGAGCTAAAGATTTTAGCATCTTTATAAGGAACCAGTGGTATTTGTATGCATTTGTTTTTATGTATATGTAAAGTCTTTCCCTTTCTGACAAAGGAAGGAATTATGTTGTAAACAATGATTGAAAGGAAGGATTTTTTTTCTTTAAATGTTTTAAATTTCTCAATATATATATGTATGTGTGTATGTATATATATGTGTGTATATATATATATATATATATATATATATATATATATATATATAATTTTATAACCAGAAGAAAGCATTTTAATCCGAGGAAATATGACCATCAAAATGTATTTATTCAGTAGCTCCAGTCTCTAGCTCTCAGTACTCTGCGTTTGGCCTCTTTCTTTGCTTTCGTTTGTGTTGCTGTGTGGTTAGGGCATTGCTGGAAAGGAAGAGCTCTGCATACCAGGAATGAATGTCAGATGCTTTCATTTTCAATGTTGTTATAAACTGCGGCCTATTTGCTTTACTCTCTTTCTGTTATAACAAACTGTACAAAGGCTAGAAACATTAGCCATAAGAGAGATTTATATACTGGTTCACAGTTTTGGATTGTGGCTCAGGATCATGCTTCTGCATTGTTTTGGCCTCTGATCAAGACCTCCTGGTAATAGCATCATGGTAGGAGTATGTGTGGAAGGAGAAGATGACATCTCAAGACCAGAAGCCAGATATCAGCCTCTGGCTGCTATACCAGCTTACCCTCATAGACTCATTCCAGGAGATCAGTTTCTGAGGGCAACACCTCCCATAACCTAAGAATCTCCCAGGAGACACATCCTCTTAAAAGTTTCATGGCCTTGTACATTGCCACACTGGGCACCAAGCTTCCAGGACATGACCCTGGGAGGTTGGGGGCCATAGCTCCGACTGGACTGGACCAGCACCCTGGGACTAGCAGTGGAAGGCAGGGAACTGAGGCGTGTG
The DNA here is from genome assembly GCF_978045245.1 of Mus caroli. Classification (NCBI taxonomy): domain Eukaryota; kingdom Metazoa; phylum Chordata; class Mammalia; order Rodentia; family Muridae; genus Mus; species Mus caroli. The sequence goes on along the minus strand of NW_028227259.1, from coordinate 52,548,539 downwards.
TGTGCTTCTGGTATCATCAAGGTTATCTGTAGCTTCTCAGTGTGGTGCAGGGACTGCCTGGGCTTCTGTTCACTCGGTCCTTTGTTTTCTGCCTAGATCCTCCCCTTGAACTGCCGTCCTTCTACATGACTCCGTCGCACCGCCAGGTTGTGTTTGAAGGAGACAGCCTTCCCTTCCAGTGCATGGCTTCCTATATAGATCAGGACATGCAAGTGCTGTGGTATCAGGATGGGCGCATTGTTGAGACCGATGAGTCTCAAGGGATCTTTGTGGAGAAAAGCATGATTCACAACTGCTCCTTGATCGCGAGGTACAGTGCTCCTGGGTTTGCCGCCCTTTGGGGCTTGCGGTGCCAAGCCAGAATTTGTCGATTGCTTCTTTTTCCCCATTTAAAAATGCGCTAAATAAGACATTCCTTTTGCCTGATTATTATTGTCACCTTTTTAAACTAGTTAACTATCTCCTCATCTAGTTTGGAAGAAAAAGCTGAATATAAAAGGGAAACACTAAAAGTTGAAATCTTTTTCTTTAAAGTTTTAAGAGGAAAATGTAAACTTTTAGTGCTAAACCTAATTGCTAGCCATTTCTGCTACTAAACTTTTATTTCTCTTTTAGGAATCACCACCCTTTCACCATTTCCTGTTCAGAATAATGCTATGTCTCCCCTTTGTATCCCTACCCACTCACTGCTAGTGTAAAAGGATAACACTGAGCTGTCAATCCCATGGCTGGTTGGTCAGAGTGAACTCTATAACATGTGTGCTCCCCTTCCGGGATGTGGTACTGAGTGTCCTCGTTTCCTCTGTCTTGCCTACTGCCTGCCTAGAGTGTGGCTGAGATCTTCCTAAAGTAAAACAGCAGCTTCCATATTGCCCAGGCAGGGGTGCTGTGAGAAATTTGTTGAGAAAGTAAGGATTCTTTAAACCAGAAGTCATCTCTGAAATGTTAGGGTTGAATTCTCTAGTTTACACGGGTTTTGTTGTTGTTTTTGTTTGTTTTTGTTTTGTTTTGTTTTCTGGAAGCATATTTCCATTTAGTGTCTTCCAGTGTTAGAGTAGATGCTAAAATTTTAACCCTTGCTCTTACTCCAGACTCTGAGTCATCTTAGGGGAGTCATGATGCCTGACTACTTTTATTTTGAATATGGTTTTAAAAAATATATTTCCACAGTACTAATGTTGAGTTAAATCACATACTTTATTATAAATGTACAAGGAAGGAAATACTGATAAAGCATTGTGGGCCAACTCTGACCCACAGAGAGCTAGCATTTCTAAGCAGTCACATTACAAATGGTTATATATGCATTTATATAATATCTTTCATGTTGCTTTTTTTAGCTTACAGAATCTAAAATATTTACAGTCTCACCATGGAGAATAGTTTATGACTGGATTCTTCTGGGTTCTGTTGTATTCCTCTTAGGAGAAGTAAGTTTTATTTGACTGGGCAGTTAGCTTGGCTAACCTTCTACTTGTAGCTCTGTGTCTCTGGTAGGTAGCAACTGAAATATGTCTGTGTTTAGTGAGAGCTTTATTGGTGTTTAAACACTCGACTTTTCACATGCTAGGGATATGCTCTGCACTGAGCTACAGCCGTAGCTCTTGAAGGGATTCCCTGTGTAAGATGTCAGGGCTTTTCCTTTGCTCCCTCTGGTCTAACTTTTCAGGCTACAAAGATTGTATATTTCTGGTGTTAGAGGAGCCTTGGGCCACAGCCATTTTAAAATGTCCGATTTATTTCCCAGTGCCAATCCCTTCTTCCTATATCAAATCCTCTGTAGTTTCTGTCTGCTTTTGATCACTCTTTCTGTATCCCAGTCTCCACATACTTACCCTTATTAATGTGCTCTGAGCCGCTGACTGTTCACCGCAGAAAGGATGGTTTAATGTGGGCTTGGCCTCAGCAGCTGAACTCCTTATTAGGGTTGATGTTAATTGTAAGGAATGATATATTCATTGTTACACTATCTTTACTGTGGTGATAATTACACAGGCATATACATATGTCAAAATGCATCAAATTATACACTCTTAAGTAGTTTATTGTATAAATAGGCAATAGTTGACCCAATACAATAACAAAACTTTACAAATAGTAGACTCTTCTATATACAAAGAGCTTTGGTCTGTTTACACCTCTAAAGTTTTATGACTAAAGTGGAATTACTTTGTAAATCTGTTTTAAAAAGTATATTCAATTTTTTACAGCAACACAAAAAGTAATTCTAAGAAAAACAACTTGACCTAACGTTTTTCTTGTTAGAAACACTTGACTGACATGACAGTCTTTCATATGAAGACGGAGGGTCTAGTCCCCAGAGGTCACCCCAGAATCTGTAGAGAGAGGAAGCACATGGCTCTTGATGTGGGTAAGGTTGAAGCTTATTGATTCCCAATAGGTCTCCTGATGTCAGTCATCCTTCATCTCTAACACTCCGTGCTCATAGTTTTCTTAGAAGATGAAATTCAGGCTGTTTCTTTCTTCTTGAATCTCCTTAAGTCTCCGAGACCTGCTATCTGGACGATTCCTGGGACTTTTATTCTAGTGGATGCTTTTAGACATTGAAAACATTATTAAAAGTTATCCACAAAATAGTTGGCCTAGGGTATGAAGAGCCATGGTAGGGGTTTTTATTGGTTATTTTACTTATTGACATTTCAAATGTTACCCCCTTCCCAGTTTCCCCTCCACAAACATCCTATCCCGTTCCCTCCTCCCCCCTGCCTCTATGAGGGTGTTCCCCCACCCACCCACCCACTCCTGCCTCAGTGCCCTAGTATTCCCCTATGCTGGGTCATCGAGCCTCCACAGGACAAAGGGGCTCCCCTCTCATTGATATCTGACAAGGTCATCTTCTGCTACATATCCAGCTAGAGACATGGATTCCCCCATGTGTACTCTCTGGTTGGTGGTTTAGTCCCTTGGGAACTTTGGGGGGTCTGGTTGGTTGATATTGTTGTTCTTCCTATGGGTTGCAAGCCTCTTCAGCTCCTTCAGTTCTTGCCCTAACTTCTCCATTGGGGTCCTTGCGAAAGATCCATGGTTTACAGAAGGGTGCTACCTATATATACTGGGGCTCACATAGAATAATCCTCAGAAGCACTGACATTGGTTAGACACCATGTACCTGGTAGCTACTAGTACAGTATCCCCATTAAAACATGTCACATCTCTTGATTGCACCATGCTTTGAAATGTGGGACTTTAGGCAGTTTGTGATGGTCTAGTATTATGGAAGTATTGTGGTGTCACAGTATATTATGGAAGAAGAAAGTGTCATTTGCCTGATTAGATTCTGTTAGATTCTGAGCGATGATTTTATATATATATATGTATATATATATATGTATATGTATAGTAGACAGCAAGCAGTTGCCTCCCATGTGAAATCATTGTGTTTATTTAAAAATAGGGTTAATTTTTTATTGTTCTGTAGTTTTTAGTTCTCTTTTGCTTTAGCTGTATCTTTGAAATGGCTAGGCCAGTAATTTACTGGAATAGAGACACACAGGGTATTTATGCTCTTCTTCTTGAGCCTAGGCTGACCTTGTGGTCTTTTAGCCTCAGCCTGCTCCATGCTGGGATTCAGGTGTGCACCACAATGACTGCCTTGGATTTGACATATATCTTACTAGTTGGAACTACCATACTTTTTTTTTTTTAAGGGACATTGTGATAGAGTTACATAGTAAAGGCTTTTGAGCTGTGGTTGCAACCTGGGTTATGTATGGTTTTCTGCACCATAATCTCTGTGCACTTCATCCTAGCTCAGTATAGCAACACAGCATAGAAATCTGCAGACTTCATGGTTATTTAAGAATGCATTTCAGTTTTTATGTACCTTATCATTAAAGTATTTATTACAGTTGTTGACATATTTCTTAACTTAGGCAAGCTAACGTTCGTTTTCTTTGATGGTTCAGAATGTGACAGTGCCTCAGAGCCTTTTTCCAGATACTAGCCCTTGGTGATTTAAGAGAGTAGACAAATGTGTGTTCACTTCCAGACATAACTTGATAAGTTAATTAAGATGATACATGCTTTATGTCTAATTATTTCTTATCATTTGTGTCTATATAACAACAAAGCACAGTGAATCATATAGAGGAATAGAGGTTAATTGAAGGTTTTGACACTTGCTCTTTAATTAATAGGTTTTATACTAGGGAATTATGATTTCATTTTGAGAATGAGATTTATTGACCATTACATAGCGATGCAGGTCTTAGGGGAAACATAGTTTCCCATAGAAACTTCTTTAGGAATCATTAATTGGTCATTTGCTAATCATTCTCGGGATTTATGTTTATTCGGCGTGTATGCATGTATTCTTCATGACTACTACACTGTCCGTGTGGGGTTTGGAGGACTTTAAGGCAGGAGTTTGATTCTCTCTTGCCACATATGGGTTCTAAGAGTCAAATCAAAGTCATCATGAATCCAATCACCTTTGCCCACCGACCTCACACCTCCATTTTTATTCTAACCTTTCTTCACAAAGTATTTCCCATTAAATACTTTCTTTGTTTTTATACGTGTGAGTGCTCTACCTACATATATGAATGTATGCATGGTCATTGTGTGCATGCAGTACCGGTGGAGGCCAGAAGAGGTCATTAGATCCCCTGAAAGTGGGAGTTACAGAGCCTTTGTGACCTCCTATGTGGGCTGCTGAGAATTGAACCTTGTTCTGTTCTAAGAGAAGCAACTGCTGTTAACCCCTGAGCCATTTCTCCAGCCTTGTCTTCTTTAGTAATTTTAAAATCACTTCATAATTGACCTTTCTTCATGAATGCTTTGTTCAGAGTCTTTGAAATGGTGTGACTTAGAGAAATATTTCCACTTCCGCACTGGAGGTTCTGTGCCTCACCATGCTTCACGAATTCCTGTGTGTTACAAAGCATTGAGCGGGCCCTATTCCTGCCCCTCTCACAACTCTCTTTATCTTCAGGGTCCCAATCGTGTTTCTCATTTTCTAAAATCTTTTTTTATTCCTTTTTTAAAATTTTTTATTTATGTATTTATTTTTTTGTGCAGTGCCCTAACCATTTCTAATATTCAAGCTGGATCTACTGGAAATTGGGGCTGTCATGTTCAGACGAAACGTGGGAATAACACAAGAACTGTTGACATTGTGGTATTAGAAAGCTCCGCCCAATACTGTCCACCAGAGAGGGTTGTGAACAACAAAGGTGATTTCAGGTCAGTGACGTGGAAAATACTAGAAAGGCTAATTTTCTTAAAGCTTTGTATTTCCAAAAACTCTGAGTGTGTGTGTGTGTCCCCATATAGATTACAAACATACACATATATACATAGATATATGGGTATTCACATATAAATATATGTCTAAGAAATATCCTTTGTAATGATAATTTTAGAATCATTTATGGAAAAAACCAAAGATACTTGAACTTTTCAGCTACCTATTGATTTAGGAACCTCTGGAAGGATAGTCATTTTAGAAAAATGTGTCCTTTTAAAAATTCTCACACATGCATGCAGTGTATCTTGATCATATCCACTCTTGCTCTCCCTTGTTACTTTATCAGATGGTTTACTACAGGTGTTTCAAACCCCTGCTTTTGGGAGATAGTGACTGACAGGTTGATGAGACGGTCATTTTTATTTTCTAATGACCTTTATAATGAACCGAGAAAGGGATGTGTAGCTCTGACTGTCCTGGAACTCACTATGTTCACCTGGCTGGCTTCGAACTCACAGGGATCCACTTGCCTCTGCCTTCTGAGTGCTGGGATTAAAGGTGTGCACCACCCACCTGGCTAGGGTTTCGGTCTTAAGTCATATATCTCATCATCAGGGGAGACACAGACCTACTTTTCTTCTCCCATTTAATAATTATTGCAAGTGAGTCAGGAAGACTTTGGGAAGGTACATGGATTCATAGCCTGAAGCAGCTGTTGGGATCCGGTGAGTTCCAGGGCTCTTGTACAAGCTGCTGAGGCAGTTGAGATCCAGTTGGAAGGATTAGGGCCTACAGGGATGACTGCTTTCCCTTCGACTTTCTTACTTTGAAAGATGTTACTCATCTTTCCAGATATATTATCCTGCGTATTTAGAGGTTTTTAATAATGAGTTGTTAGTGTAAACAAAAGAAATACATTGCTCGTTAAATCTAGTATAAGATTATTTAATACTAAGTTTGCATTGTTTTTAGTGGGGCTACTGTTACCTCTTGACTGTAGAGCAACAGTTTCAGAGTAAGCAAGACTTTTAGTGTTTGTCTTTCCAGTCTGTGGGACACTGCAGCGGTTATGTCTTTCCATCAGTATTCTGCATTTCTGTTTTCACTGCCTTCTTAAAACAATGGTGTGTATGTGTGTGTGTAAGAGAGAGATCCAGCATTGCCACTGCAACCTTCATGTACGTCGAACACTATGCTTTTACTAAGTACTTCAAAGCGTAATGTGCAGCATTTGTTAATTTTGTGACATTCAACATCTTTTATGAGGTAATCATAACGTTTTCATTTTAGGCTGGATTTTTGTTTTTTTGGTTTTTTTTTGTTCAGTTTCGGAGTGTTTTATGTGTTTAATAGATTGCAATGAATTATTTATCTCTGACACTCCTCAAGGTATTACAGTATTAAAGCACTGCTGCATTAATGACGTTTGGTCTCGTGTTGTTTGATTTGCTTATGTAGTTTTTGATTATGGTTTCTGTTTTGGTATGACTGATCTGTCTCAGCAGTTCCACTGCGATGCATCAGTTATAATTTGTATTAAGTATGCACAACTTCATTTTCTATTTTCAAGAAATAGAGTTCAAATACCAAAGGTTTCTCCCAGCTCTGAGGGGTGACGTGCTGCATCAGCAGGGTTGAGTGACTCCTGGTCCAGTACCTCCTCACTGATAAATTATGGTGAACACTGATGGTGCTGTTCAGAAATTCACTGCAGGGTCTCATGTGGGAAACTTAGTGTGGGATCTCTAAGTAGACATAGTTGGAGCTTAAAGGTAAAGGGCATAGGCAGGTTCTGGGAGAATCCATGAGTAAGCGTCACACATAGTGCCTCCTCCAGTAGAATAAATCAGGTAGACAGCAGCCTTCATGCAGGTTCTGCCAAGGAGCACTCCCCAGAGACTCAGTACCCACGGCTGCTGGTGAGCGCTGGTCTTCTGTTTAGCACAACTCAAACCTCCCAGCCTGTAGGTCTTTAGCTAATCCTGCAGCATAGGCTCAGCCGGTTCCTGTCACAGGCCGTGAACCACCCCCTTCCACCCCCGCGCCTGCACCATGGTTCCCACAGAGCCACTGAGAAGGGCTAGTTGTGCAGACAGGGTTTTTTCAGGATGGCACTGAAGGACCTGCTGTGGCATTTTTACTTGTCAAATTTCCTAGCCACACTTGTACAAAAGAGCAAAGTCTGTCTTTACTGAGCAAGAATCTTCTCTCATGTTGTACTTGTTATATAATGCCAAAGGTACAATAACACTTATTAAACTGAAACATAAGCTGATTCATAACACCAATTTTCATTTTTCTTTGGTCTGATATAATTTTCTTGAACATTCAAAGCATCATTTAGATTTTAGACTCTTATTTTTGAAAAATTACTGCGTTATGCTACCAACATATTTTCAAGTAATAGACTGGATAAATGCATCCATATATCCATGGGAAATTTTTTTTTTTGTCTCAGGTTGTGTGTGTGTGTGTGTGTGTGTGTGTGTGTGTGTGTGTGTGTGTGATTTTTCTCTGTGATCACACTCATGTCTCAATCCTTGCTTTTTTTGTGCCATCCCTGACCTTGCTAGCATCTGACATTCTAGGTTTCCTGACTGTTTTGCTTCTCCCTGTTTAGATGGCCCAGGACGCTGGCGGGCATCACAGCATATCTCCAGTGTACCCGGAACACCCACAGCAGTGGGATCTACCCTGGAAACGCACAGGATGAAAGGAAGGCGTGGCGCAGATGCGACAGAGGTGGCTTTTGGGCAGATGATGATTATTCTCGGTGCCAGTATGCAAATGATGTCACTAGAGTCCTGTATATGTTTAATCAGGTAACTATAAGACATTCTGATTCACTTGAGTTATGCACGAAATATAGTATTTTTAAATGCCAGATAAGGGTAAGTGTTGGATGAAAATTCCTTTATATCTTTGTGCTCTGGGAGGCCCTATCTTTTTCTGTTACTGCTTGACCAGCCAGAGTCCCAGACTTATCTGGGATTCTGACTGTGTATCTCCATAACCCCTTTATCAGAAGTGATCCCTGCGAATTCTCGGCTGACTCTCATTGTTGCTGCTTCCGTGCACCATTATTAACCTTCCCTCACTCGATATGGGGTCTGTTTTAGGTGTTTTCTCTGTCCCTTAGTACCAGCTTGGCTTGTATACAGCAGTTGTTGCTGTCACAGTGTCAGTCAGTAAATTAACAAATGTGACCATAGAGATGAGTTCTTGGTAAGTGTGTGCGTCCTGCCTTTGGGCAGGAAGGGATGTCTCCACCGATCCCTGCCGGAGAACTGGGAACTGCTTTCCCGCAGCAACTGGGAGAGAAGTTTGTATAGAATTTGGTTAAGCAAAGAGTAGATAGAGCTGTGTGTTTTCCCATGTGCCTCCAAACATTCCTTTATTTCTTTCTCAGTTTAATATATCCTCCCTTCCCTTAGTACATTTTTTTTTGTCAGTCTAACTTTCTTGAATTTGAAACCGATTTGATGAATACTCCTCGGTAGATTTTGTAAGTCAGTGTCAGCCTCAGTAGTCCTTGTGTGAAGTTTGCCTTGTTTGCCTTTTTCTACAGATGCCCCTCAACCTTACAAATGCGGTCGCTACAGCTCGGCAGCTGCTGGCTTACACAGTGGAGGCCGCCAACTTCTCTGACAAAATGGATGTTATATTTGTGGCTGAAATGATAGAAAAGTTTGGAAGATTTACCAGAGAGGAAAAATCAAAAGAGGTAAGTTCCTAAATTCAGAGTTGCACTGTAAATGTCAGCCAATGGTGACCTCTAATGGGATAGAGTGGATCGCTTATTTTTAAAGCTGGCTTATGTTTTCTGTATTTGAACTGCATACACTTTTTTTGATTCCCATACTTACCATTGAGAAGCTTGTGCACTCGTAGTGATGGGGCCCTGTGTATCTGGGAGATGGTGGTGAGCTGTTAGTTCCTGAAAACCGAGGAGTCTGGTTTAGCAAAGGGAGAGTGAGGGAGAAAGCAGTCTCCACCATCTTGTGTGTTAGCCAGCTGCTTCTTGTCATCTCTGGGAGTCTCAGAGTCTACACAGCCGCGTGTCCCTCTCATTGTTTTGTTCCCCTGGACTGTGTTTTAAACCTCCCTGTCACTTTCATTATAAACAGAAGTGAGAGTCTCCCAAGGAACTTCTGTATACATATAGGAGACGGCATTGTACCTATAGACGTACAATTTATATGTGTCTGATAAAGGAAGTCTTGAGTGTTGAGAAGGTATATCCTTAAATAGGGGTGTTAAAACTATGGTGTTTGTCAACATGGAAATTTTTAGGGGGCAGTCGAACTCCCAGATTTCAGAGCAGCAAATAAAAGAAAAAATATTTAAGTTTTGAGGCAAAGGATATGTTTACTTAAGCTGTTGTTTTTGAGCTCTTTAAGAATGTTGTATATTGTTTCTCCTGTGATATAACCACTTCACTGAGATGGGTTTAAAGGCAGGTAGAAAGAACTTAGGTCAAGTATGAGCTGAGCCTGTTAACAATGAAGTGGCCTATCAGCGTACCCAATTAGGCTAGTGCTGAGCTGAATACAGAACAGGGAGTCCTCACGAAGGATCCAGAAGTGTGTCCTGTAGTGTGCCATTTGCTTTCAGCCGTGTCCTATCTTTACAACAGCAAACTTACTCGCTAAACATCACAGATTCATTGCCAGTAGTGTTTTAGGTAAATAATATACCCTTTCTCTACCTCATTTAACCAAGGATTTGCTTTCCATCTTTAGAATATTCTTGTCTTGCATGTTACTAGTGACTTGGTGACTGCAGCCCTACTGCAGTTGCTGTGTACTTGATCGTGTGTAGTTAATGGAGGAGGGAAAATTTTATGTGTATATAAATGGAACTTGGGTAATAGGCAACGTTGCTGGACATTGTGACTGTTTCAGTGCTGTGGTCTGAACTCACGGACCCTGGTTTTCACATAAACTATCCTATGTTCTTGGCAGCAGCCACTTCCCTGGCGAAGCTTTGTTAGCCCTGGGAGAAACTGTTTAGATTCGACTGGTGCTGTTACCCTCCGTTGTTGCTGATAATCACAGGGTAGCTGCCCACATGATTGCTGTTGCTTTCTGAAAGTGGAGTGCTTCGAGTTAGTGGAATAATTACAGTGGCATTTGGAATGCGAGCTCTGAAACATTATGATGTCTGTTCCTCCTGTGCTGCTGCAGTGGATGTGAAGAACTGTTTTTCAGTTCTCCACTTAGAAAGAGCAGTGTTGAGGCTGGTGAGATGCTCAGCCGGTAAAAGTGCTGGCAGTGAGAGCCCAGTTGATAACTTGGCCTACATAAAGGGAGAGGAGAGAGAAACAACTCCTGGAAACTCTCTTGTGCCTACACACACACACACACACACACACACACACACACACACACACACACATACACATTTACCCCTACTTACACATGGACAGTGCACACAAAGGGCAATAGTAGTAAATACAGCTTTTTGTTTACAATTAAAAGGAGACGAGCAGTGTGGCACTCTGGGTTGAGTAACTGGTACCTGGTGCTTGTGATGCCGTGCTTCCATGTCTCCGGTGACAGCATCTTGTCGGGTTAGGACTTAATGGTTACCATGGGCTTTTTTCATCTGGAAAATTAGGATTGTATTGGCTCTACTTAGCTTACAGAGTTTCTGTACACAAGTAAAAGAATTGAGGGGAAACAATGTTGCACAGTGGTTTCCAAGCCTGGGTCTGGTTTTATGGGATTGTGGAACTTTTCTCATCTCAGAAGGTATTTATTTATTGTACAGCATTGTGGGTGTGACCCATCGCCCCGTGCCTTTCTGATCTCTGTGCCAAGCTAAGAACTACTCAGGGCTTCAGGTAGTTTTCTGAACATTTGATTGGAGGGTATTTTTGTCACTTTCTGGTTAATACAGTAAAGTTTACAGTTTTCATCAAAAAGAAGTGATGTCAACCTATCAAAAATCAAAGGAAAAATAGGCTTCATGATTGAATCCTGGAAGTCTGTATGCATTCCCTGTGATTTGGTGACTGCCATCCTGTGCAGTCCTTTGGGAACTGCAGGCTTAGCCTTTCACTGGTTATTAGGGTAATAAATAGAGATGGTGGGATTTAAGGACTGCATTTTAAGTTAATTACCACTGCATTAAATTATGCTAAGATACCCTGAGATGCACATACATAAGATATGATAGTAGTTAAATGAATTTCTCAAGTATGCTCAGCACGGTCTTTGCAGTGGGTCTGGCTCATGCTTCAGTACATAGCTAACATATTTTGATGCGATTGCTCTTAAAACCATGGTTGATTTCTGTCAGTTTAAGGCAGGAGCATCATGTCAGGATAGCACTGAAAGATATCACAGATCACCCTCACAGACCTAAAAGGTATATTTAGTGGCCAGAAGAAGGCAGCCAGAGTTCTCTGGGAGTAAATGTGTCCTCTGTATTTACTAGAGGAGGTTTTCTTATGAAGCCAATACTTAATGTTGTCTGATGAGGATGGAGGAGGTTCACAAGGAGCCGGATTAGGATTAGTTTTGCCTTAGAGTCCTTTGCTGAGCTCTGGTTGACTGTGTGAACAAACTCAGCACATGTTGATGCATTCTGTCTACATATCTGCATTTATGTAGCCATTCCATTCTGATGCTTCTGGTTACCTTTATTTCCAGTATGTCCCAGCTCTTTTGCCTAACCATACTTGCCAGACTTTGCTCATTAAGCTTTTTAAGACCCAGTGCTTGGTAGTGTGAGCTTCCTGGAGAAGTCACCTGCTGGGTTCTTAACACAGACAGCTCTCCTTGTCCCTGCCTGTGCTCCAGTCTGTTATCCTAGGAGGGTTCTGGCAATCTGCTGCAGCCCTTCTTCAGAAGAGGCTCTGAGACCTGCTGCCGAGTTTTCATTTTTTTCATTATATTGTTCATTTGAATTTTTTCCCTTTGGGATTAGGCTCCTGTGAACATTTTATTGGAAAATTTCAGAAGTGTTGAGAATGTTATTGTTAACTCCTGTCTCATCTTCTCACCTAACTGGGACAATTTTCAGCCATCAATCTTATTTATATAGTCTGTGCGTTTGGTTTTTTCTCCCACTTCTTCCCTCCCAGCGATAGAGTATTTAAGACCTGACTTTACTTGCTGTGTGTCTTTTACATAAGTTTTCTACAATAAAAGACCTTTAGGGGCTGGTTCAGTGGGTGACGGAGCCTGTTGCTAAGCCTGGAAACCTAAGTTGAATCCTGTACCCACATTACCTACAAGGAGATTCAGAGCCAACAAGACTGCCAGCTTTAGCTGAGAGTGAGCCATTTTCCTCAGTAGTCCATGCTGAATGGCTAAGAACTCAAGAAAAGAATTTGTCACCAGAGTATTCCCTGTAGCAGCAGATAGTCACAGAAATCCCCATGCTTCTGTGACTCAGTGGTGGAGAGAGTTCAGAATCTGTCACAGTGGTGGGGAAAGCTCCAGTAGCTGAGAACATATTCCTGAAAGTGCACATATGGGTGTAAGACACAAAACCAGGACAGAACTACAGCCTGTGTCGAGCATGGGATTCTTCCTGGGTTCTTCCTTATAGGCCGCTCCAGTCAGGAAAGGGTCAGGAGAATCAGGGCCTGTGCCTGTGCCTGTGCCTGTGCCTGTGCCTGTGCCTGTGCCTGTGCCTGTGCCTGTGCCTGTGCCTGTGCCTGTGCCTGTGCCTGGGATGAAAGAAAACTTCTCGGAGCTGCTTCTACTGTGTGACTCATTGCTCCCTTCACAGTGATTAGCACAAGCCCCTTTCTGACCCTGGCATGACTGGAGGTTAAGAGTGACTGGTTCGCATAACGATAGGGTTTCAGGAGGGATGACAGTGACAAGTCTGTCAGGCTTCACAGTCAGATCCTCAGAAACTTCATGTGCTTAATTCTATAAAAAATACAAAACACATTTCATTAAAATCATGCCATCCTATAGTAGCTCATATTTGTAGCTTTGCCTTAAGTGCAATCAGTGCTTTTGTGTATTTTATCTCCGAAGTTTTCATAACCAAAAGCATTTCAATTCTGATGGTCACTGAGCGTGTCTGAGGGCTTCATCACACTGCCTGTTACATTTTTGCATAAAATCCTGAAATAATAGCAAGCCAGAGTAGTAGACAATAGAAAGCATTATTCCAGCCATTCTCAATTTTGCATTTAAGGATGGAGCTCACTAGTTCATTTGTGTCAATGTCTGATTGATCTGATTGGCTGGTGCAAAAAACAATGTAGGAGTCAGTAGCCATCTTATATGCTCAGAAACAGGGGTCTTCACCAGCACCACACCTGTTGTTAGTAGGAAAGTGCAGGGTGTGGTGTTCCCGTGTTGCCTATGACATTAAATGACTGCAGTTACAGATTGGTGGCTGCTGCTGCTCCATCTCCTGTCTCTCCCTACCTCTCCCTTCTGTCCTTTGCCTTCCCCCCACCTCCCCATCCTCTTTCCTCCTGGTTCCCTCCCTCTCCTTCTTTTTCTCCTGTTCCTCATCTTCCTTTTGTTCTTACTCCTCTTCCTCTTGATCCTCTCCTCCTCTCCTCCCCTCTTCTTTTCCTCTTTCCTCCCCTTCTCCACTTTCTCTTCTTACTCTTCCTTTTCATTTTGACAGGAGGTCAAAGTTGACAAGTTGGTCTTCCCAACTCTCAGACGCAAAGAATCCTCCACCCTTGCCTTCCACGTGCTCGGCTTGTAACTACCCCACCACACCTGCCCAGTTCCTCCTAACTCTTCTGTCAGTTGACCCTGGTACTGCTTCATGCTTGGGAAAAACATTCCTGGAGAATGGGGGCGTCCGTTGGAATGGAATGTTTTGATTATATTTTATCATTCTCTGTCACGTTTTTACCCTGATAAGTCTGTCATGACAGTGATCTCAGTGGGAATCACATTTTCAAATGAGAATCCCATGCCTGTTTTCTCTCTGTGCTATAAGCTAGGAAGTGGAGCACGCTTGACTCCTGCAGTGCTCCGTTTTCACTGCTCCGGATAGGGAGTCACAGTCGCTCAGTGTTTATTCAGTGATAATGTAAGTGAGCACCACTAATGGACATTGAACCGTGAATGAAGTGACCATTGATAGCTATTGGCAGTTCGAATGAGTCTTGCACAGATACTAAGGTATATGTGGAAATAACACATTTTAGTCCCCTTGACTGCAAGGAATTACAGCTGGAATGAAGCCTTAATGTTCTATGGCATGTGCAGTACAAAGTTAGGAACTTTTTAAAAGTTAGAGCAAGGTTTGTCATTGAGGCATTAAGCCTTGATATCTGAAAACGGATATACAAAGTGCCCCCATCTTTTTTACCAGCTAAAGAAAGTCTTTTATTGTTGTTGAGGAAACACATGTGCAACAGGCACACAGAGAAAGAGCTGGGGGACCCAGAAGCTGAAAAATCCAGTCTTAGATGGAGGGCTGGGGGCTTTATCGCCTCTGAAGAGGTTTTCTTTTCCCTAACTTAGGATGTAAAGAAAGTTAAGCCCAATTAGCCCAGAACTACATTATGACACACCCTGAGCAGCCCTTGAGCTTACTGAGCCAGGCCTTCAGCAGGGAGCATGCTGGTGGGACACAGAGGCACACAAGAAGTTTGTTTTAAGCTGCCAGGCTTTTGTCTCCAGTCAGGAGGTTGGGGAAGAAACTAGCCATCTTGGAAATTCACCCCCTTTATTACCTAGCCATGACCCCTCTTCCTATCAGTCTGCCTAACAGGGAGTCTCTCTGACTCCTAGTGTCTCAGTCCCCCATCTCAGATCACCCTAATTGCTGCTCAGACATTTGAGGGTGAAAGCAGCTCTTAACTGCTTCAAGCTGGCAAAGGGGCAAAGTCGAGGGGCAGTAGTCAAGTGCTTCCAAGGAAGAAAACTTTACCAGTGTGGATATTGGTGATGCAGACCGTCAGCCAGCCATTTGCTGATGCTGTATATTCCCCAAACATGTATGTGAAGTATCATCTTTTAGAGTTGGTGGTCCCCAAAAGAAATCCGAGATGAGCCTCCAAAATGATACTGTCTAGGGGTCCTTGTCAGGTTTGTTTACTCTGCCAGTTAAATCTGCAGAGAAGATCTGAAGAACGAGGTTCCCTCTTATGGCTCTATCTACTACAAAGATTTTTGTTTTAGAAAGCAGGCCTGTTTGGGGGATGTAAATGGTTCTTTATCTTTACCTCCACCACCCCCAAAGGACCAGTACAATTAGGAAAGAAGCCAACATAGTTTTTGTGCTTGCTCTGTGTGAGGCTTGGTTTCAGGAGCCTGATATTTGTTGCTGGCACTTAAATGTGCTCATTGTTTAGAAGGCACTGGACTGTAGTTCCCTCTTTTCTGGGTCGAAGAGGTGCCAGTCTGGCCAGGCATGTGGCCAGACAACCCGAGTGCTGGTATTCACCCCTGCACTGAGGTTGTTCTGCCTGCGGTCATAGAGGAAGGATCGGGTGGGTTTTCCATTGACCTCTTTTCTAAGTGGACCATGTTAGGGTGGGCTGGACTTCTTCCTGAACCTCCTCAGCCATCTTATTCATACTTCTTATGCAGAGCAGGGTTGAGGGTCTTAGCTGGGATCTTCTGGGATAATCAAAAGCCATTTGCTAAAGCAGTCCTGGCTTTCTGGCTTGGCATTGCAGCTTAACGCCTTTGATGCTTGCTTTGTGGTAAGAGGACCAAAGCTCTGCTCCAGCCTCTGGAATGCTTTTTTTTTTTTTTTTTTTTTTCTTTCCATATCCCTTGCCAAGATCTCCCTTCATGTGTGATGCTGTTCAGAACTCCCTTGACTTGGGTGGGTCTCCTTAGCAAACAGGCTGCCCAGTGCATTTTCCTGCGGTAGCTTGACTGCAGTAACCAGGAAGCAAAGTGACCTGTTCCTGCTATGGCCTTATGCTGATATCTGTAAAGTGCAATTGAGCAAATAAGAGCAGAGTAGGTGTGGTGTGTGGAAGGAGCCGCAGAGAGGGAGCGCCTCCTAGGATCAGTCCTTACATGGCTTCGGGCTCTCAGGTGTTCTTTGACTTGAGGTGAATGCAGGGAGGTCATTCACAGTGGAGGGAATCCCACTGCACACTGCACACTTTGGGTGCTCGGGTGGTGAAGGTGACTGGTATTTTGAATATGCCAGGAGATAGAAGAGGAACTGTAGGTAGTGTGTATAATTGATAGGAGTTTAAGCTGATATTCACAAAGTGTTCATAATGGTTTTCTAGATGATGAGCTGAAGCCTGTCTGTGACAGTGTGTCACATTCTCCTCCTTAATTAATCTAATTGCCTTTCTTTTCCTCTGAGATGATGCACAGCAGTCTTGTCACTAGTGATGTAGTGGCTACTTAAGTACTGTTTGGAGCTAAATATTACCAAATGGCCATAAATGCGCGTGCTGTTCTATCTGGGCTTTAATGAGAAGCAAGCACAGTTCTCTTACATCAGATTTATACAGAAGCCAGTCTCATCCTTTAAAACAAATTTGTTTTGTTTTGTTTTTTAATTTTAAGTTTTCATTTTGAGTCTGTCTAGCGGCTCACCCTGGCTTTTTAACATCATTCTCTTCTCTCTGGCCTGCTCCACAGCTTGGTGATGTAATGGTCGATGTGGCAAGCAACATCATGTTGGCTGATGAGCGGGTCCTGTGGCTGGCACAGAGGGAAGCGAAGGCCTGCAGTCGGATTGTCCAGTGCCTGCAGCGCATTGCCACACATCGCCTGGCCAGTGGGGCCCATGTGTACTCCACGGTAAGTACAACATTGTCATAGGCCCTCAGGAGGATTTGAGTATGGCTACTCCAACCTCTCCACCCTATCATGGTGTCACTGTCTCCTGCTGTAGCACAGAATGTCTTGCTCTGAAATCATTTGAGAAGTTAATTTTGCTTCTGAGTAATCTGTTTTCTCAGAAAATGTAAAATACTTTTGTATTATGTATTTGAATGACTGTCAGTGTCTAATCCACTGAAATGAATTCTATACCAACAATAAGAAATACTTGTACGGTTCTACTGGCATGCCACCCACTGTCCGTCTAAGGTAATTCTCTGTTCTGAGCCACGAAGGATGTTTCAGAATGTCTGATAACTGCCTCGGGTTCGATCTTAAAGGACTGGGCTGCCCTCCAACATTTGGAAAGCAGTTAGTACAATATAATAATCTCTCAGTTAAACAGTATTAAATTATGTTCATGCTAAGTTGAACTCGTAAATTTCTTTGTGTATTGCTTACTTGTGTTCTAAAAATGTGATAAATAAATGTCTTACTCCCTTAGCTTTCATACTCTGGTCTGATTAATGGTTTTCAGCTCCTGACTATTAAAGGGAAGTTGAGTGTTCTACACTTCCTGAGGCCGTTTTGATCATCCTGTGCATTATTGTCCCGTTAGCTCAATTAAGATTGGAATTCTGTGCCCAAATAATTATGTAATTAGAGGCATGATGTAGCTGTTGTCTCACCGCTAAGTTCACGGCGGTTTCACTCTTAGAGGCATGGCCTAACTTGAGACCCACCTGTCTTTCAATACCCTCCCCAACTGTTTACACCTGCTCCTCTCTCACAGCCTCCTGGATTACTTAGCTGCACCTCACAGGTCCTTCTGCCATAGAAGGGCATAATAAAAGTGATGGTGCATGAGTGAAGGCCATTTCGGCATGCAAAACAGGCTCCAAGAGTCACACATCTGCTTACACAGCTGCCTTCCTTAGTCCTGGGAAAGTATTCTAGGACCCCAGTGCATGCCTGAAGCCATGGGTAGTCAGGAGCTCTGCATATGCCATTTTATCCTCTATGTTCATAGCTGCCACGCTCAGCTTATAAATCATGTGGAATGATTATAACAGAGCAAAAAGTTATTTATGAGTATTATAACTAGAAATTTCCATTTAGTGCTTTAAGATGATGGTTGACCACAGATATCTGAGGCTAGAGGAAGTAAACCAGGAAAGGGTTGGGGGTTGGAATAATAAGTCAAGAAGGTGTATGAAGAAGAATATGAAGACAGGGCTTCCCCAGGGAAGTTTCAGGTATCAATTGTGTTGATGTGATGTTTCAGAAACTACGGGATTTTTGTGGATTGTTATCCAGCAATTATTTGGAGTCTACATTATTAGTCTATGTGTGTAATGAATGCTGATTTCACAGGGTTATTGTGTGAAGCAAACGCTAATGCACACATAATCATCCTCACAGCAAGGCAGTCACCATGGTTTCTTTACATGTACAGTTAATCCTGCCACCTTGGCAGATTTGAAAGTGACACTGTCACCTTTTCTCTTCCTGTGCCTCCCCTGGCATGGGTGGTGGAGTGGGAGAGGTGCTGGGGTCCCCCAGAGTACAGGCATAGTGGTTTGTGGATTGGCAGCTTGCGCATCTTAGTGATTCCCTAAGTTCAGATCACCTTTGAATTCCTTCAAAGTTAGAGGGTCGGCAGGTGCCATCTGTTTTAGGCAATTATCCTGACCTAATTTACTACTTAACTCAGTTTATTTTCTGCCATTTGGATCAGCATCTGCCTTTTTTAGGGAGAAAAAAAAAAACAGCTTTAGGATGAGTCTGCAGCTTTTTGTTTCTTTCTATGAATTCAGTGTAGACAGCCTGTTGTTCTCCATGTGAAGAAGCAGCGTAGGCAGTCGGAGCATTATCAGGATTCCCTCCTTTTCTTATCAGCCATTCTGTGCACATGGGGGTTGCTACAGGTTTTTTTTCATAGCTCATCCTGTGAACAAAATCTTCACATTTTAGCTTATTATCTGTAAGGTATTTTTAGAATTATTTTTATTATTTCTTTTTATCTATAATGCCGAGGTTCAAGCCTAGGGCCTCCTGTGTGCTAAGCAAATGCTCAGTTCTGAGCTACAGTGCCTGCCCTCGGGTTACTATTACTTTTAATTTCTTTATATAATTAAATATCACACCATTCCTCCCCTTGCCCACCTGCCCCTTGCATGCCAGCCTCCTCAGGTCTTCCCTCTTCATAGCCTTCCTCACTTCTTTAAGGTGTGTGTGTGTGTGTGTGTGTCTGTCTGTCTGTGAAGTCCTGGAACATCCCCTTACCCTGCATTCTGTATCTTCCATAACTCCTGTTTGGTTGATTTTTACAGTACTCACCCAACATTGCTCTGGAAGCTTACGTCATCAAGGCTGCTGGCTTCACAGGGATGACCTGCTCCGTGTTCCAGAAGGTGGCTGCCTCCGACCGTGCAGGTCTTTCTGACTATGGGCGAAGGGACCCGGACGGAAACCTGGATAAGCAGCTGAGCTTCAAATGCAATGTCTCCAGCACCTTCTCAAGCCTGGCCTTGAAGGTGTGCTATCCTCTCTGGCCAGTTAAAGTTATCTTTGCTTAAATTTGAATACTTTGTCTAGCTTTACACAGAAATCTTGCTAAAGTATGTATGTTTTAAATGTTTTATCCGTTCTTTGTGAATGTCATTTTGTGCACCCCAGTCCTACTTTTGTTCCCTCCCCTTGTCCTCACCCTCCTTGCTCATAGCCTGTAACCTCCCCCTCGCAGAGGAAAAACAAATCGCATTGTGGAAACTGTAGTGTGTCACAGTGTGTCCCACCGTACACCCTTTTGTCCACACTTCCTTTGCTTACAAATGTTCATGGCAATGATTGGTTGGTGTGGTCTGAGGCCTCTGGCTTCTGCCACTCTGTGAATGCTGGGTCCTCCCTGGGACTCCTCTCAGACATCCTGTTGCTGCCCTATGCCATGAAGATCCTGTAGTTTTGCATGTGTAGGATAGGCTCCTTCATACACTCCAGCAGTTTATGGATGGGGTAGATGTTGGGGAGGGCCAGTTCAAAGCCCTGGATCTGAGCCTGAGAGGTATCTGATCCTGCTCTCCTGACCTCATCAGGGCCAGCTTCCCAACTGCAGCTGGCACAAGGGAGGGGAGGGGATCTCTTCCTGACACTGCTACCAAACACGGGGGCTTTTGTTTTGTTGTTTTTTTCATGTGTGTCTTTTTAAAGGGTTTGGTGGGAGGCTTTGGAGTATTGTGCTGCTGTCTTAAAGGAGACTCGGACAGAGGTAGAGCATGCAGACGTCACAGGCCGCACAAGTTTTGCCTTCATATTGCCTTTCTCCACTTGGAGATACCAAAACCTGCTGTTTTTCTGATTGCTGTGGTATAAAGGCAGATGTATTAATATTATTTATCAAAATATTTTCTTCCATATAAAAGTTTTCTTCTTTTGGTTTTAAGATATTAAAGCATTTTCATGAGCCATAGAATTATTGTGGGTTCTTGGCAGTATGCCTACAGTGTCTACAGAAATGAGTCTTGGCATATGTCAAATTTTGGAAAAGAAATGTCAATATGTGACATGTATTTTTAAAAAATTCAAATTTTGCAGTGTATATTTTTAAAAATATCATTTTTATTATTGTCTTTTGAGCAGTGAAAAAAAAAGCTTATTTTCACACTTCAGAGTTTGCCTCAACTGCATTGAAGGAGAAAGCACTGGAAACAGAATGGCAGCCCCTTGATGGACCTCCGTGTCTGCATTTCACTTAGCTCTGTCTTGGTCTCTGTGGCTTTTAGCTATAAGGAGCCTGTCAAATAATGATCACAGAGGTGCTCTGATATGTGAAGATGCTTGATATGTGTCTACTCAGAGGATGGATAACTCATGTATTTCCTCATGGTTCACCCTTATGCCCTTCATAAGGAGAGCTAAGTATGCTGAGTATAGAAATCCTGTAGCCACTAAGACAGCCTGAAGTGGATCTGATGATGTGGTGCCGTGCTCAGTACTCTATGCTCAGAGGCAAATTGGCCAATTTGATCTGCTATTCTTGGCCTGGTGAGAGTACATGATAACACAGCCACCACCTGTAGTCCAGCTCAGCTTACCTTCCTGCACCCTTCTTGGTAAAAAAATACTCCGTAAAGAGAAACTGAGATAGCAGCATTCACAGTGCATTGGAGATAGGCGTCTGTTTCTGAGGAGGACTTGAGATTGATGGCTTATGGTTGGTAGAAAGGGGCAGAAGTGATGCCACCCTGTACTTCATGGGTTTCACAGCCTGCCCCTGTCTCAGGAGAACACCCCCAGCTGACTGTGAGCGTATCACGTGACCACTCAGGGATCTGCACCTTAGAATCTATTCTCCGTTTAAGATCATCCTGTGGCCAGAGAACAAGGCACTCTGTGCCCTTATTCCTGTTCCATGGATGCTTATGGTGAGACAGCGTAGGGAGGAGCATGTTCGTCACAATGGATGCAGAATTAATTAGATGGTTGGATGTCAGTCGTAGAAAATGCACTTCAGCTTTCTCACTCTATCAGGGGATATTCCTTACCCCTAAAAATTGAAGCTGGGCAATTCTTCATTCTTTAAAAATTGCTTCAAAAATATGCTAACTAGATTACTTGAACTAATGCATCCAATCATTCACTGCATCCCCCTGCAGGGTGGACTCACATTAGCACCTGAGTTGAACCTATATAAAAAATACCTTTACGCTTGTTGACAGGAACCTGGTGTGGCTATTTCCTGAGAGGTTCTGCTAGCACCTGACCAATACAGATGCCGATGCTTGCAGCCAACCACCAGACTGAGCTCTGGGACCCTGATGGGGGAGCTGGGGGAAGGACTGGAGGAGCAGAGGAGGATTGCAACTGCATAGGAAGAACAGTGTCAGCTGGCCAGATCACCCAGTGCTCCCAGGGACTAGACCACCAACCTAGGAGTGTGCATGGAGGGACCTATAGCTCTAGATACATATGTAGCAGAGGATGGCCTTGTCTGACATCAGTGGGAGGGGAGACTCTTGGTCCTGTGGAGGTTTGATGCCCCAGCATAGGGGGATGCTGGAGCAGTGGGACAGGAATGGGCAGGTGGGTGAAGGAGCACCCTCATATAGAGGCAAAGGGGAGGGGGTAGAGGGCAGATGAGATAATGGGAGTGTGGAGGGGTAACCAGGAAGTGGGTTATCATTTGAGATGTAAACAAATGAAATGATTAAAAAAAATTTTTTTAAAAAGATGCCTTTACATAGCAGAAGGTATCTGGCTTGTTTGGTTCTTGCATATTTTGGCTTGTTTTTGTGCATCCCTGCATGCACCCTAGCTAGATTCATACTTTCCCATGCAGACTTTCCTGGCTTGTAGTATAAACTCACCTTTATTAAACTATTTGTGGTTGAAAATAATGCTGCTGAGAATACAGGGACTATACTTGAGGTCGTGTATTTTCTAGCTGAACAGCACATGGTGCTGTGGAGTCTTGACATCCACTCTGTGGCCTCATGGCCAGTGAGGACCTGCGCTTGCTGCTGCTGCCCAGTATTACAAGAGAGGATGACACTACCAGTTATTAGCGTAGGGAAGACCAAAGGTCAAAGGACGTTTTCTGCTGAGTATGTCTCATTGTCAGAATTCATAAATGAAGAAGTCATGCAGTGTTTTAGGAGCAGGTTGCATTTGCCAAGGCATTGCACATTCCTGTTCAACCTCTGTGTCTTGAAGCCATTCCTTAAAAATTCTTTCTTTACCTGGGCTAACGACTGCTGGACGAGTGTACCATCATTAACCTCCTAGTGAACACAGCATTGAATTCCCTTCCTGTCATGTAGCTGCTTGAGTGCCAACTGGCCCTATGGGTTTTCTGTTGGGAGCACCATGAAGATCTTTCCATAAGTGAGTGGTTCCTGCGATATCTACATAGTGTCATCCCCAAATCTACCCTGGTGCAAAGTTGACCTTATGTGGACAGCAAGTCTCAGGAGGAGTTGGGCATTGACTTGAGCATCTGCCCTCAGCTCTCCTGTCCCACATCCTTTGTTACTGCTTCTCTTCTCTGTCTACTGATAACAGACTTCCCTTGGTTCATTTCTCACACTTGACAATTTTGAGTCCAGGCACATGCTAATTCTTTTACTGGAATTTATACCCTTCCCTACTTTCTCAGCTCCTTAATTACGTGATTAGACCTAGTGCAAATGTCACCTCCAATAAGTCTTAGATAACACTATCTGGCCAGTCTTCTTATACCCTACCCTTGGGTCCCTGGTTTCTTCTCATTATGCTCTGCTGACAGTGCCCACTGTTTGTTGCCATGGTTATGTGTAGGGGTTACGAGGATCATGAGAGGCAGGTCAGCTTCTGCAGACTGAATCTGAAGCCTGGCCTCAGTAGGCTTCACATTAAGAGTTCCGGGTGCCTGGATGTGCAGCATGCAAAGCTGTTCTAACATTTCCTTCCCCGGTGATTCCTTTGACTGTTGAAACCACAATCTACGCATGTTCATGTGATACAGCAAAGTCCATTGCCAGAGAACTACAAGGGATGTGAGGAGTCAGCTAGTGTTTTAAGGAACTAAGAGACAACCATTTATAACTAATACCAGTTATCCTTGAACATCCCTCACGTCTCTCATCCCAGACACCTGGGGCTTTATCCCAGCTGAAGCTCTCACCATTTCCCAGGCCAGTCATTAAGTGCCTTCACTCTTCCTGCCTTGATTCCTGCCCTCTCTCAAGTGCGCAGCTCTTCCCAGCCTGGAAGACACTCTGATGCTCTCTGCCTCTGGGGCTCTGTGCAGACTGCTGCTGCTTTTCCTTCTTCGCAGAATTAGTCTCTGTTAACCCCAAGGTGCTTTGTTCATTTGCTGGAAGAGTTGCAAGTCTTCTGACGGTGCCTTGGTTCCCCAAGGTCATGTGATATGACTGACTGTGATCTCTGCAGCTATGTAGCCTGCATTCCATGTGTTCTCTTTCCATATTACAGCTGTGTAGACAGAGACCAGGGACCAGGGTCTCTGCTTCTCAGACTCTCTGTGCCATGCGATTGGCAGAGGCTCATGAAATGGCACCAAACTTGAACAGTTTTGAAAAGACGAAAGGAGTTGTCTATGTTGACATTTGCAACAAAGCTTTCTCTGGGTTAGTTGTATTCTTCGTGCATTGTGGCAATGGGCCTCGCCTCTCTCTCTTATCTAAATTATCAATATTTGATAGCAGGGACCTGATCCACAGAGCCAAACACAAAATAACCTAATCTCCAAAAACTGTCAAATCAAATTAACAGTTACATGTTCTTCACAAGGACAATCAGTTGAAAAGGAATCCTGAAAGCACCCCACCCTCCTTATCTACAGCAGGAAAGAAGCACAAGGCAGTTAAAAGTCTAGATACAGACAAGAAGGCGCCTTAGGACTTGGCACCTTTTTACAATTGCAGGACTAAATCATTTGGTATTTTGTTGTTTTGAATTCAGTGTTTTTTTAATTCATCCTGACTTTACTGTTAGAATTTTATAAAAGTTAAAAAATATTCTTTAAAATTTGAATATTACTTATGGAGGAAGGCCATCTCATTTCATGAGATGGTAACATCTATCTAAATTGCTTTCAGGTTTGAGTTAACCTGTATCCTGCTTCTTTTTAGTAACTTGCCATGGATGGTGCTGAAAGGCTCATGATAACACGCCTTTCATAGGTGTGTTCATGCTTTACCTGTTTGCATAGTGAAACAAAACTACAGATGTTAGAACATGTGGTTCTGGCTTATTGTTAAGTCAGCACTGTGTTCTTCCTGGTCCCCAACCATGGTCCTCCCACGCCAGAGCCATAGTAATCGTCGCACCCGCAGCTCTGCGGTTTCTGTGCCCTCCTGGCCACATTTCCCTCCATCCTGTGATACAGAGGTCATTGGAACTGTTCTGAGGTTGAAACACACGTTGAAGGAAATTGAGCAGTGTTACCCTGTCCCCCAATCAGGAGGGAGCCACTCCAAACATGTTTGCCTGCTGTCTGCAGCAAGGCCAGCCATCTTCCAACAGTGATTACTAGAAGCCACAGTCCTGCGCTTCTCACAGCTCCTTAAGAGACGTTCCCCATTTATTTGCTGTGATTTCTATGTGTATGTATCTTGCTCATTGCTGTAATCCACACAGTCTTAAAAACCACATGTGATGAATTGAAATTATAAACTGTTTCTGCCTTCGGGCCAGTAGACAAAGGTATAGTCATGAGGAATGTAACATATTACGTGTTCTTCAGTGATTTCTAAAATTAGATTTACCGCCTTCCCATCGATGGTGAGCACACTTCTCTTCAAGGAAGGAAACATACATTTTGCATTCTTACTACGAGTTGTGGACGTGATTGATGCAGCTGCAATTCATCTCCTCAGCACCCTGGGCTCCCCCTCTTATCTCATGGAACCTGTAGTTATTATTTGGTAATTTTCTTTATTGGGCTCTGAAGGAAGTTTAAAAGCCCCGACAATATAAAGGCTGTGGGTGTGTAGCTCTTGCTATGAGCTTTTTCCTTATTGTTTTTGATTAGTTTTACAAGCTTAAGATTAGATTTTTTTTTAATTTAAAACTTTTACATCTCCTTTTTTCAACACGTTGAATGTTAGTTCTGAAATGTAATATCAGTTCAGTGTCTAAGCCCGAGGTAGGACGGCTGAGGCTCTCTTGTCCTCGTTCAGTGTTTCTTTTTTTCTTACTTCCAGTATGCCCCAAAGTCCAGGCCTACATCGGGCTGCCATGTGTTCTTCAAACCCAAAAATCAATTTCCTTACCGTTACTGACACTCTCTTGGAGAACTCTGTTTACTTTCTAATAATTTTGAGTTCTTCAGTAAGACTATTTTATGAATTTTGTAATTCTTAACCTTGAGACGATATCATTTTTATGAAGGGTTATGAACTATTAATTGAATGATGGCTTGACTTTTTTTATCTTTACGTAACTTCTTATACATTTAAAAGAAATGTATATATTTTCATAGCAAAGAAAAGAGCCCTAAAATCAGGCAGAGGTAAGAGAGAGCCACTTGTCCTCACACTTGGGAGTGCATAAAAACGCTAAACTGAGAGCTATGGTAAATACTCAGAAGAGCTGCTGCAGGCCGGTGCAGGCCCCGTGCTTGCTGCTTCCATCTCTAAGTTCATCTGTGCTTTGTTTACTTGCTTTAGAGGCCTTGGTGTCCCAGTGTCCTCCATCCCTTCTGGCTCTCACCCCTCCTACCTCCTCTCCATGCCTCATATTTGTAAGAATAATGGGAGCCTTTGCATGCTTTTCCTTAGACAGTAATTCTGATACATATTTTCATGACGTCTTTAATTTAAAAGTAATATGTAAATATCCCAAATAACACCCAGCAGATTACTGCCAGGGATCTGCTGTGCCCGCATTGTAAGCAGAGCACTTAAATAATTACAAAGTCAATCATTTGCTTCAGTACAACCTTTTAATTTTTTTTTTTCAGCAAGCATGCCATGTTGACTTGGTTAAATTTATTAACAGTGAGCTATTTTCAGTAAATGTAAATGACAGGAAGTAGTACACAGGAGATAAAAAAATGAATGTTATCTGCAGCCCAAATTCCTTCCTGTCTAGTTAATAAGCAGAGAGACATGTGTTGGAGCTGTAGAACTTGACTGTGTGACACAGGTGTGCATACTCTTTAGCGTCCAGAAGATGGGACAGCCACCTAGGAAGCCATTGGACTGACTCTTCCACCAAAGAGCATGGTGCTCAGACTTGTGTAAAGTCTTTCTCTTGGCTGCCGGCCGGCCATGCCTTCTGATCTGTCTTTTCTGTTGTAAACAGAATTACCTTGTTAAAAAGCAAGTCCAATAGATAGATTCAGGAGTTTGTCAGACAGCAGCATTGATGTCAGGGCCCGGTCTGCCCAGTGCGCTAGGCCCATGGAGAGCAGAGGCTCCTGCTGTGGTGCTCTTGTCTCTACCTCTGAGCTAGGACATAGATGTAAGCAGGAGTCTCTAGTCAAATTATATGGTGCCTTAGCATGTGGGGCAGTATTCTAAAAGTCTCACAAGCAAAGTATTATTAAAGTACAGTAATAATCACCTTTGTCTTTCAAGAAAAAATTCTTTTGGTTCCCTGTAGATCGCTTTGGAGGGAGAAGGGGGTTGGTGGCTAAGAAAATGACTTCGTCATAAATTCTTCCTTTAGTGAATATTTTCAGGTAGGTTAAAATCTATGAGCATACAGATTTTTTTTTTCTGTTAAAGTTGAATGCTTATCTTTGTTAAAGTTAACGTGTTTTATTAAAGTTGAATTGTAACTTAAAATCCGCAGTAGACACAGACAATACTGCTGCTCGACCTTCTGGCTGTGCTCAGGTGTGAAGAAGTGAGGGCACACTCTGGCTGTCAAGCACTTTCTCTTCTGTTTGTTGTGGTTCCCAACCACCATTTCTTAGTCGCAGGGAAACACATGCTGAGGTAGCAGTGTGTTAAGTTTAAACTTCGGTTTTCTCATTAAAATCTTGGTCTTTTCTTGTGTGACCCTGACTCTGTTCGCCCCTCCTGCTTATTCTTGGTAACTGTAAAACTGATGAATGGAGCTCTCTATCTCCTTAATGCTGTCTGCCGTAGCTGTGTATGTTGTCATGGGGAAAATTGACAGTTCTCTTATTTTTAAACTCTTGGAAAAAGAACTTGGATTTCTCTCTGTTTTATACTTTTGACCTATGCCGCTCTGTACTGCTCAGACTTTTTTTTTCTGGACTTGTTAGTTTTAAATATTCATTTTTGTATACACTTTTTGAAGACATGTTTAGCATATAATTTGAACATTTTCTTGACTACCTGACATTGTTCAAGGTTTTTCACACTAGTATGGTGAATTTTATAATATATATATATATATACATATATATATATATAAAAAATATCCATTTTTTTTTTTCAGAACACCATCATGGAGGCCTCCATTCAGCTTCCTTCCTCCCTTTTCTCACCAAAACAAAAGCGAGAAGTCCGAGCAACGGATGACTCCCTCTATAAGCTTCAGCTCATTGCCTTCCGCAACGGAAAGCTTTTTCCAGCCACTGGAAATTCAACAAAGTTGGCAGACGATGGCAAGCGGCGGACAGTAGTGACCCCTGTGATCCTCACGAAAATAGGTTTGTGAGACAGATGTTACCCGACAGTTGCTCGGCACTGTGGCTTTATTGGTTGTTCTTCCTAAAAATATGCTTATTTTTGTTCTCTGTTGATTTAATGAGTCACTAGTGAAAAAAGATCTTGCAGAGTGCCCATCAGTGTATAAGTTGGCATTTAATTGTTTATGAAGTTTGTTTGAGAAATACCGTTCTTTCCCATTTTCTCCAGATGGTGCGACCGTAGATACCCACCACATCCCTGTTAATGTGACGTTGCGCCGAATTGCCCATGGAGCAGATGCAGTTGCAGCGCAGTGGGACTTTGATTTGCTGAACGGACAAGGAGGCTGGAAGTCAGATGGGTGCTGTATACTCTACTCGGATGAGAACATCACCACCATTCAGTGTGGCTCCCTGGGCAACTATGCTGTGCTAATGGTGTGGCCGTTGTTAGCTTGGTGTATAAATACTATATATTGTAATGGTTCTCTATGCATAATTAAGCCCAAACGAAGAATTTACTTTTTAACTTAACATAACTGGCTCCATTTCATTATGTAAGAGGTGATTCTGGATTTCAAGGGAAATTGAGTTACTACCAAGTGAAATGAATGTGATTGCACGTTGTAGAGGATTCTCAGTGAACTATAAGGGAATCAGATCAGCTAGGCACTGACCTCCTTAAAACATGAAGAGATGGCTTGGGTTTCTACAGTCTGACTCCTTCAGTGTGGGGCGATTTCTTTGCTGAAGGATTCACAGCAATTCACAAAAGATTTCTGACCACATGCCCACACTGTTAGCCTTTTGAGTGGACAATGGCCATGGGAATTGATGGCAATGACTGTAATAAATTTTGTGGCTGCAGAACAGCACTGAAGGCTGTCGGTTTGATTGTCACTCGTTTGTCAGTCAGTTCCACTGCCCACTCTTGTTCACCACTGCTGTTGACCATTAGCCATTCCTAAAGGAACTTCTGTTACTACATGCAGTCAGGTCTCCTAAAATACTTGGCCTGAGTCTTGAGATCCTGGAGATCCTTGCTTCAGTCTTCTCTGTCCTGAGCACATGAGGATGAAATGACCCACTTTAGTTACTGTTGTAGCTACTTCGCTGTTATTTTGCAGTTGTTACATGGTGCCACTGTCTTGGTTGTGTGTGTAGAGCACAGAGAGATCACTACAGGTATGGAGAACAGCCAAGTCTTCCCTGTTTAATTTCAGTTGTGAATCTGGTATCTAGACAGTATGACTTATACTTATTACATATAGCTTTTAAGTATACTTATACTTGTATAGATAATCTTGAAGCATAGTTTGTTATATACTTGGTGATTTTTTTTTTAAGATGTGATAGCATTTGCCAATAGAAATGATCTTGAGGCAAGCCTGGATTATAATCATTTTCCCCAGTGTTTGTTCCTTCATTTTCCTTGCTTCTGTTTTTTTAATGCTTTCCTGGTCCCTTGGCAAATGAGGCTTGAAAATGGATATTTTGCAGGTGATAGGACTGTCGTCACAGTGACACCATGAATCTTTGCACACAGCTGTAAGCAGTGCACTTGAACCGTATCCAACATACCTATACTTCAGCCTGCACAGTTTTGGGATCTTTGAAGGGTGGAGGACTACATACCACTTGAACTGACTTTATTATTATTATTATTATTACTATTATTTGTGTTTAGCTTTTGTTCTTTAAGCCAGTGTTCATAGGTAATGAGGTGTCTGGTTTCTGGAAATTCACATCTCACTGTTTGGCAACAGTCTTTGAAGTAAAGCACTGCTGTGTTTGGGAGCTGGCTGAGTAGGTGATGTGCTCTTCTCCAAGCCTGAAGCTCTGAGTTCCATCCCTGGGTCCCACATATGGTGGGGGAAGAGAATTGATTCTTCTTTTTGATTTTTCGAGACAGGGTTTCTCTGTATAGTCCTGGCTGTCCTCAAACTCACTTTGTAGACCAGGCTGGCCTCGAACTCAGAAATCCGCCTGCCTCTGCCTCCCGAGTGCTGGGACTAAAGGCGTGCGCCACCACACCCAGTGAGAATTGATTCTTCAAGTTATCCACTGACTTCTCTCCAGGTGGCATTCACCCTAGACACACACACACACACACACACACACACACACACAAGATACATAAATAAAATGTGACATTAATTAAAGTTTGAGACAATTTCTTTTTAGGCCCTCCCCCCTTTTTTGAAATTTTAATATGGTTGCATTATCCTTCTCTCCACCCACCCCACCCTACCCCACCCCACCCCCGTCCCCCACTCTCTTTTAAATTCATGACTTCCTTTTCCTTGATTATTTTTGGTGGTGGTGGTGTGTGTGCTTCTAACTACATAGATACAACCTGCTCAGTCTGTCATGTTACTGTGTGTTCAGGGCTGACCATCGGGTAGTGGGGTGAGAAGACTGCTTCTCCAGCTCTCAGCTTTCCTTAGTTGCCTGCAGGTTTCCTGTGTAAGGTTGAGGCTTTGTGAGTTCAGCCTTCTACGTTAGTGTATCCATTGGTGTCCTTGTTCCACTCATGTTTGGGCAGTCATGTCGGTGAGACTTCATGGATGTAGCTTCTGACATCCTTGCTCCTCTGGCAGTTTAAGACCTTCCCATCCCTTCTTCCTCAGTGATCACGAACCTCTAGTAGCAGGAGTTAAGTGGTAAATGAGACCAGCGGAGGGAGACTTGCTTCCACAGTTCTGCATTTTGATTGGTTTTGTCTTTAGATTGTTTCTCATTCACATTTGAGAATAAAACATTTGGAAACCATGTAGCATTTGAAGGAGAAACAATAGGAAATACAAGATTATTTGAAATGTATGAAATACTGATCAGCAGTTGAGCAAAATAACGGAAACACAGAAATACTGCATTTTAAGCTTTGCTGTGATACCCCACCATGTGAAACTTTTGTTTTTGTTTAATCTAATACTAGTTGAAAGCTTCTATTTTTGAACTTCCTAACTGTCTTCTCAACTATTTAAATTAGTATAATCCTTTTCTAGAAGGAATAAGCTCTTCTTTTATCTTTCAGATTTTTAATCTTCTAAAAAAATGTGAACCACAGTGTTTGAAAGCTGGAAGACTGCTGAGATCTTGCTCCCCGAGTTTCAGAGACTCTTGTTTTCTGAGGTGTAACTGCCACCTAGAGGCAGAAGCTAGAAACACATCTGGGATAGTTGACAAAGTTACAAAGTTACCATAGAGTGTGTGGAAACTTTAGAGCTGCTTCTTCATCAGACAGACTTAGGTTGTGGGCATATCTCTGAGCGCTTATGTAGCAGGCAGGAAGCCTTGGGGATGTCCTCAGGACTACAAGAGAAGATTACACCTGTCCTACAGTACTTCACCAAGTTAAGACAGATGTAATGCCTTTTTAAAATTGTAAACAGTTGCTTTGCTTCTTCTATCCTCCTATTGACTCGTAAATGTAATCCTGCTTTTCTTGAGTGCTGCCTTCCTAGGTCTTCATGGGAAGTCTAAATGCCCAGGTCTCTAGGAAGAGAAGCCATGTGCTTATGATCCAGTTGAGAAATGTGCTTTAAAGGACGATATACAACTGCTGTTTTTGCTGCTATGTCTACAATAGACGATATCCTGGTTGGTTCTGCTAATCCCTACAGTCAGTTACAGAAAAGCTGCCCAGTCCCTGAGGGGGAAAATATCAGCAGAAGTTGGAATTGCTGCATTGATATCAGAAGTACCCAGTGGGGGTCAGAAGAATCAAAGGAACTCTGGGCAATAGAGGCAAATAGGAGCAGGCACTATGTAGGATCTTAATACCTCGATCATCAGTAGTAGTGAGGCCAAAGTGCTCAGTCAGCTTTGGCTTTGTTTCTCGGATTGTCTAGATTTAAAACCAGTGGCTACTTTCTTATTCCTCTAATAATGCTAACTGAGCCTGCTGAGTAAGAGCAAGCCAGCTCTAGTTAGTACATAGCTGACCGGAATGCCTGAATGACTTAAACAGCATATTCATCTCCATCAGATGGTTTAGTTACGTCTGTATGTGAAGATACTGTGGGAACCCCTCAGCTATCAGTTTTGCATAACTACAGTTAATAGCTCCTTGCATATTGAAGAGGTTTCATGTAGCCCTGTTTTCACCTCTTTTCCCACATGCTTGCTTGCTGTATACGCCCTCCTAAACCCTGCTTCCAGGAAGGAGAGATGGCTTAGTAGGTAAAGTGGTTGCTGAGAAAGATTGAGGACCTGGAGTTAAAAAGCCAGATGCCACTGGAGATATCATTAAGGAGGTGTACCACTGGGCACAGAGCCAGGAGGATCCATAGTGCTCTGGCCAGCTAGTCTATTCAAACTGGTAAACTCTTTCAGTGAGAGTACCTTTCTCAAAATATAAGATGGCTCTCTATGAGTTCAATAGCATCCTGGTCTACAGAGTGAGTTTTAGGACACATAAGGAATATAGAGAAACAACAACAACAAAACCCAAAAGCAAAATGTAAGATAGAAAATGATTTAAGAAGACATCTGCTACCTACCACTGGACACACTGTGGGACTGCTGATGCTCAGGCAGTGGAGATGGTGTGGTGGTAGCTGATCTGCAGTAGGCACTCATGTGTCAGGCACTCTCTGAGGTTTTTATGGTATAGGCAGTTGCCATAGTCCCTTGTCTGTAGGTTTGGAACTGAAGTAAGTTAGCTTTGGAACAATAACTAGAATCTAAGCAGTGTGATCCAGAATTGTTCTAACCATACTGCAGTACCTCATCTCTTGAATCTCGAAACTCACATGTCACAGGGAGAAAGCCCACTGTCTGTCTGTCTGTCTGTCTGTCTCTTCTCTAGTCTCTGAGGAGTGTCTTCTAGCCCTGCCTTAATGGCCTTAGAATTTCTCTGTTGGGTCTGATCCCAGCAGTTTGCTTGTGCATGCCACTTTAACATTTCATGAGGTCTGTGCAGCATACATTTCTGCAAGCTGAAACTAAGGGTGAGAGGGATGAGACCTTCAGTTTTCCATTAACTTTCAATACTGGGCAAGGTACATGAACCCTGGAGTTTGCATAAATGCTATCTCCATGTCATGCCCACCACTAATCGTCATGGTTGCTACTCCAGCACTTAGCAGCCCCATGCGTTTCTTCCCCTTTTCTAACACTGTGTGCCATATGTAAGTTGTAATTGTGCTCACACTCCACACTTGGGGCCCATGGTATTGCTTTGTGTGTCTGTTCATCTCCTCCATCTCCCCATTACATTGGGGGGATTTCTTTCTGTGTGAAGCAGTAGCTTGTATTTTTTAGTACATGCACATTAGTTCCGTCCACGCAATGAAAATACTGAAAACTGTCCCTTATATTGATAACGCAGATCAGGTGAGTGAGTGGAAGGTGATCTTGATGAGTCACCTGTGTGCTTTTGTTTTGTTTTCATTTTTTTTCGAGACATGATTTCTCTGTGTAGCCTTGGCTATCCTGCAACTCACTCTGTAGACCAGGCTGGCCTCGAACTCAGAAATCCACCTGCCTCTGCCTCCCAAGTGCTGGGATTAAAGGCATGTGCCATCACTGCCCGGCTATACGTGTGTGCTTTTGATTGACTGTACATTCCCATGAGTGGAGGCCAGGACTGTGAACCATCCCCATGCTCAGCTTTAATATTGATGTCCCACAGCTTACCGAATCATTGGCATCAGCTTAGTCCTGGTTGTTAGGACATTTCTTAGTTCCTTGTCGTGCTCACTGATCCTTAGAATCTTCACTTTGATGAGAGTGATTTCACTCTGCCTCTTGTGTTCCGAGAGTGTGGCTCTTATTCCTACAGCGGTGACTGGGATGTGGAGCCTCCGTGTGGATCCTTGGAGAGTTGGCTGAGGGCAAAGGTCAGCCCCGGTGTGCCTGGCTTGTTTTCTGGGTTCCTGATGGGCTAGGAATACACACACTCTCTGTGCATATAGGTTTTGCAGAGCTGAGCCCTTTTCAGACTCTCCTTTTCTCCTGCTCCTGGTGTGAACAGGATTCCTTAAAGGTTTTGTGCCTGACTTCTTAGGATTTTTTTTTTATAGTTAGTGATCTTTACATCCTGTTTATGAAATCCCAGCCTATCCCAAGTTCAAGAGGGTCTTTTTACTTGCCTTTTTCTCCTTTTAAATTTTCCCTTTTTTATATGAAATTGCCTCGTTGTTTTCTTTAAGACATCCCAGTATGATTTTCCTAACATACTTAGTTTCACTGTTCAACCAACACTAATTTTGAGTGTTGTGTGAAGTACAGTACTGTAGTTTTTAGGTGATCTCTTGTTCATTGTTGATGATGTGCGGAGGATATGGAATCTTTAGGAAGTAGAGGATGGGCATCTCTGGGGTAGGCATTAAGCATTTATAGCCTCACCTCTCTTGCTACTGTCTGTCTTTGTTCCCTGTATGTGGAGGGAATGAGATCAGATTCTTACTGCAGCCACTGCATGCTGTGATGGACTGTTCTTTCTCTGAAACTGTGAGCCAAAATAAACTCCTCCTTTCTTAAACAAATAATCAAATAAAAGTACAATAATTAATGCAGCATAAGGTGGGAAGACATTAGTCCAAATACAACACAGAGATGTGAGTCAGGGCCAGAGTTTTTGGCCAACAGCATGTCAAGCATTCAAAAAATACCCAGTAGCTAAATGTCTATAATAGCCCATGACTCCTTATTGGATGAGGTATCAAAATACCCACGGGAGGAGACAAAGTGTGGAGCAGAAACTGAAGGAAAGGCCATCCAGTGACTGTCCCACCTGGGGATCCATCCGATATACAGTCACCAAACTCAGACAGTATTGTGGATGCCAATAAGTGCCTATTGACAGGAGCCCAATATAGCTATCTCCTGAGAGGTTTTGCCAGTACCTGAAAAACACAGAGGTGGATGCTCTCAGCCAACCATTGGACTGAGCACAGGGGCCTCAATGGAGGGGACCTAAGGAACTGAAGGGGTTTGCAGCCCCATAGGAGGAACAACAATATGAACCAACCATTACCCCCAGAGCTCCCAGGGATTAAGCCACCAACCAAAGAGTACACAAGGAGGGACTCAAGGCTTCAGCTGCATATGCAGCAGAGGGTGGCCTTGTGGGAAATCAGTGAGAAGAGAGGCCCTTGGCCTTGTGAAGGCTTGATGCCCCACTGTAGGGGAATGCCAGGACAGGGAAGTAGGAGTGGGTGGGTTAGTGAGCAGGGGAGGGGGATGGGATAGGGGAACTTTCAGAAGGGAAATGAGAAAAAGGGATAAAATTTGAAATGTAAATAAAGAAAATATCAAATTAAAAAAATAGCCCGTGACCATTTTTTGTCCCCTCAGGATCTGACTGGGTCAGAGTTGTACACCCCAGCAGCCAGTCTCCTGCACCCTGTGGTTTACACCACCGCCATCACTCTCCTCTTGTGTCTCTTGGCGGTTATCATCAGTTACATGTACCACCACAGGTAAGAGAGTGCATCCGACTATCCTGGCTCTGTGCACTTGGAAGAGGACTTTACTTCACACTTGGTTGTGATAAACTGAGGTGTGATACCGGTGGTCCCCTTACAAAATAAAGATGCTGCTGTCGACTGCCCACAGCCTTCATCCCATGCCGACTGGGATATGAAGAGCCATCAGCTGATTTCAGCCCTGAGGAATTTTCTTGTTCCTTCTCTGCTCTGTTGAGGACATGTTTCCATTTCCTGTTTGTGGGAGGTTGTACCTAGAAGAGACTGTGGGAGTGGGAGCTGGAAGCTGGAGTGCCAGGCACAGAAGCAAGAAGGCTGGAAGCAGAGTGGGGTTTCGTCATGTACAGGGTCCCTGCAGAGCTGTCTCCAGGTAGTAGCCGGTCCATGTCTGTGTCTTACAGCTTTCTCACTGTTGCCGTATCCTTAAAGATAGCACTTTGAAGGAAGCTGGTGACATTTGCATAGAGGATTTGGTTTCTGTTAATTGGAGACACAGCTATCAAAACTTTTGTTTTCTGATTGGAAGGACTGAACTAAAAGCATTTGCTAAGCAGGAAACTTAGCTTACAGAAGACTCTGCTAGAATGTATTTTCCTATTTAAGTCAGACATGTATGGCATTTCTTGACATTTGCTTTGGAAACAAAAGGCGATTTTGATGTATTTAAAAAAAAAAAGGAAAAGGGAGACTTCAACATTTCGTTATAAAAGGCCAAGAGGAAATGCGTTGGGCATTTCATGTGTGCTATTGAGCTTGGGCAGGACAGAAGCTCAGTGGTACACTGAAGATATGTCTACACAGCCAAGCATGTAATTCAGGCTTCTTTGACATCATTTAGTGACAGTTGTCCATGTTCTGACGGTGGAGAATGGGTACAGCTTTTGTGCATACCCATGAATGTCTTTTTGATATATATAGTTAAGTGTTAAGAAACAATGTTAGCTTAAATGGACTGTCAAATTGTGTGTGTGTGTGGGGGGGGGGGTTAGTATATGCTAAGTTAGTAAGACTTTTAAACTTAAAGCATATTAATGTGATCTTTTGTGCAGCTGGAGTTAACCCGGAGCTGCTCCCGGAACCCTGCTGCCGGTGTTCCATCCTGAATGTTCATGTTCCTCTTTTCCCCGACAGCTTGATCCGAATCAGTCTCAAGAGCTGGCACATGCTCGTGAACCTGTGCTTTCACATTCTCCTGACCTGCGTGGTGTTCGTGGGAGGAATAACCCAGACCAGAAATGCCAGCGTCTGTCAAGCAGTAAGTCAAACTTGAAAGGTTTTAGGGTGGAAAAAAATTATGATACTCGAAAACAACTTTGTGTTTCGTTAACTGTAAAACAAAAAAACCTGTTTCTCTGGAGTCTTCCCTTTGCCTGCAGCCCAGCCCAGTGCCTGTCCACTAAGCAGTCTCGCAGTGTTCTTGAAGTTTTGAATATTTATTGCCAGCCTAATGACTACCTCTAAAAGCTTCTCACTGTCCTTAGCAGCTGCCTGTTATCTGCCAAGCCCTTTACGGTGATTAATAGTTCATTTAAATGTTTATAAAGTCCCAACTTTGAGTGAAAAATAAATGACATCTTTCTGACAGATTTTAAAGGAGGACTTAATCTACTGATTAATCCTGTTTCCTGTAACTCTGTGGGTGTGCACACTCTGTACCCACCACACAGCTCCTCCAATGATCCTGTCCCTCACACATTCTCTTCCTTGTCTGCTTTGACTTACGGGGCTATGTAACATTCTACCATTGTGTACTGTCCTTGAAGTTTATCTGTGTTGTTGAATATGACATGATTTCCTTCTTTATAATGATCAAATAACATTCCATTTTAGTGCCTTTGTGTATTCATTATAAACAGGAATTGTCTCCACTCCTTGACTTCAGTAAAGCTACAGTGAAAATACAATATAAATATCAGTTTGAAATTCCGATTCCTGTAGTCAGTGTGTCTGTCTTAGTTTCTGACCTGCAAATTGAAGTGATAATTGAATTGTTGGGTGATATGATTGTATATATTTAAAAAACAAAACTAATTCACACATATATTACTAGAAAAGACATGAAAGTTTAGAAAAGACTAAACATGACTTTAATGTACAGCAGCCTCCTGCCAGTATGCAGACATGGTGCCTTGGTTATTTTCTGAGTGCTATGATAAGACACCGTTAAGAGCTGGGCATAGCAGCTCACACTTGGGAGGCAGAGACCAGCAGACCTCTGTGATTTCAAGGCCAGCCTTCAAAAAATGAAGGAAGGAAGCCATGATCAAGACAACTTGCAATAGAAAGCATTTGATATGAGACTCATTGTTCTAGAAGTTAGTAGATCCATGGCAGGGGACAGGCAGGTGTGCAGGCCTGGAACTGGAGATGAGTGGGTTAGGTCTCAGGAAATGTATATGTTCAGAAATCAGCTCGAGCTGGACTAGAAGGATTTCGGGTTGCTATGTAAAAGCTAGCATACTTCTGGAACCTTGAAACAGATACCCAGTTACCAAAAGGTGTCATTTATCTAAGCCCATGCTGGCCTGCAGGCTCCCTCAGTCCCTTTTCACAAGTGCCCATTATACGTTGCAAAGCCCCATGCATGAGGGCACTGCCTAACTTACCAGACCATGTTAATCCCCTTCCCTTTATGATGGCAAGGCTCTCTGGCTCTGACAGATAGCTATGGCCACATCCAGACGGCTGCTTTCTCTCTCTGCTCAGAACTCTTTCAGATGCCTCTGGATGCTCTCATTCACAAGAAACCCCCCACCCCCACCCCGATCATGGGCCTAGATTTAGTGGTCATTTGCTGCCTCACATAGAGAGCTTACATCTGATCCACAAGTGTGCTCATGGACAGTGGATCCCTTGTACTCCGTTGGGTGGGAATGTGAGTGGACATCCTGTGAGGCCTCACCTTTAAAGCAAAAGGTTTGCGGACCATGGAGCCTGCAGTCTCACTCTTCATCTTAATGTCCTTGCTCTCGTGGGTGTGCATATGCACATGGGTATGAATATTCATGTAGTTTTATGTGCAGTAGCAGAAACTTGGGAGCAACGAAATGAATGCCTGTCACAAACAGTGAGGAACTTGGGCATGTAGTGAATAGTGAAGAGCAAAACTGGTGAAGCTGAGGTAGAACGACACTGGGAAATTATATTTACACTGGGAAAGCCTTTCACTAAGGTAAAAAGGAGGAATGTAACCTACTTTCAACAAAGGTAGTTTCAAGAAAACTGAAGAGTAAGAATAGGTTTGGTTACCTAAGAATCAGGGTTACATAGTTAGATACAGGTCATTCTCAAGTTCAGAATTTTATCATGCTGGTGGATTTTCCGATGGCTAGTACATGATAAACAATAATTTATTATCACAGACACAGGCCACGCTTAGTTGTGTGATTGCCTGTTTGTGATAAGGTTTGGAACAACCACTGAGAGGATTTAGCGTCTTGAGTTTCAATGGGAGTGGGCTAACTTCTCAGTAAGTGTTTTCTAGTACTGCCTGTATTGACAGTTACATCTCAGCTGTGTGATGTGTTTGTATGAGCCATTCCTCTGCCCTTGAAAGCACACTCGCAGATAAGTCTTGGATCAGGCAATACAGACAAGACAGCTGCTTTGTTCTTGGTCCCTCATATTCACGTCTCTGCCTCTGGCTTGTGTTGAAGGTACTATCAGTAACAGTTCTAGAGATACTGTCCCTTATGCACCTCTGTCAGAGCTTGCTATAGTCTCATAATACCTAATTACTCCTCCCCGTCTATGGACTCTAAGCTATCATTGGATTCGAGGTGAGAGCTGTATGGTTTGGTTCGTCCACATTTATCAAGGGACCAGGGTAAGAGCTGACCTATGATAGGTGCTCTGCAGTTACTGAGAAAAAGAAGCCAGTGTTTGTTGATAGACATCAAGCCCCTGGCCTTGTCGAGCATGTTAGTCCATGTTAGTTCCTGTTAGTACAGCCCACAGCGCACTTTGCTACAACTATCCTCAGTTTCATCCCGAAGTGGTCCTTGGTTTCCTGAAGCAGACATGTTAGCTTGTTCATTACTGAAATGAATAGGAAGAGACTGTTGTAAACATGACCAAATGGTGTTTTATAGCCTCTCTACAATGAAAGGGAGAGGGATTGTCCTGGACTCCTCAGGAACTCAGAACAAATGCTCCAGTTAAAGGTTTATAAAGTACACTTTGAGGGTGTAACAGACATAGCAGATTGGTTCTTGTGGTCATGACTCAGGGCCCCTTGGTGTGTTCTCACATTTTAAGGATTCAGTTTCTTGGGCTGGGAAGGGCGTATGGAGAAACCTGGTAAGGATTTTGGGTCCTGATGGGTAGTGCCTTCTGTGCTTGTCTCATCCACTTGTTCTACTAGTCTACCTGGTTAAGCCTTCTGTATTTCTCCTATAAAATATGTATCAGGATGGCTAAATAGGATGATCTTTATGTTCTTCTGTCTCTAAAACTAAGCCATAATAGGCATGCCTTTAATTGAAGCACTTGGGGGGGCTGAGGGTCAGAGGGCCAGGCTAGCACACTACCCATGATTCTCTATAAACTGAGGAGTCTGGCACCAGATGTATAAAACTGAGAACACGACGGTTCCAAGGCATGGTTGAGGGTAAGGTTTTTATTGTAGATATGGGGTAGAGTGCGGCCAGAGGCATCTGGAAGAGTCCAGAGCAGGGAGAGAAAGTAGTACATTGAACATGGCCACCAGACTGGTCTTGGACATGAGAGAGAGGAGGGAAAGAGAGAAAGAGTGTCAGCAAAGGAGCCCAGGAAAGGAAGACTAAGGAGAGAAATGTCAGGGTTCTGTAAGAATGAGAAGCAGGGGAAAGGGAGGCCTGTGAGCTGGAGAAGTTGAGGGTAAGGGTGGAGTGAGGAGGGCTACAGCTGTAATACTGAGAAAGCCAGCAGGCCAAATGTGCCTTAGTAGGTTATAGGCACCACCGTCAGCTATTTTCTCTTAGACCTGACAGTCTCAAAGTAGACCAACCATGCACTCACTGAGCCCTGATGACCAACCATGCACTCACTGAGCCCTGATGTGTTCAGTTTCAGGTACTTTGTGCATGTAATTTATATAGCGGTCTCTTCCCTCTTTCAAGAATCACGTACTTACCAACAGAGGGTGGTCCTACACATTCTGCCCCAAGGTGATTGGTTGAGAGTGTTGGAAGTGTCAGCTGCCAAGTTCCTAACAGTTCCAATTTTCTGCTGCCTTTAACTGGTTTGTGGAAGGAGCTGGAGGAAGCAAAGAGCCAGAGTTGAGAGTTTGAAGAGGCCTATCCCAGGGTTGGGGGAATTTGTGTCCTACCACATTCCACTGAGCAATTGCTTGGTGGTTCATTTTCTGCCCTTGGTTTTCTTTGCCGTGCATAAAGGGATTTGGCTGCACCTTACTTGACTGTCCTTGGTGTTCTGCGGTCCTGTGATTTAATCTACACATAGAGTGCCAGATGCCCTTCCCTCGTGTCCTTTTGTATCTGTTATCTAGAGAATCGCTGTGCTGGCACCGAGAGCCAGTGGGGGAAATCTAATCAGGAAACAGGAAGGGCTATCTACTTTATGTTAACCCTAGAAGGCACTTCGGTCTGTTATATATGTCTGTAAACTGAATCATGTAGAGTGTTACCCAGCAGAGACGTGATTAAAATGTTCACGTTTGATCTGATTCTCCCACTTCCATTGTTATGCACTGCTGAGGGCTGGGGCCCTGTAGACCATCACACTTGACTGAGAAGAGCCTGTAGGCTTGCTGGGGGACCTCTGTCTTGCAGCATCAAAAGCATTAAGTCAGTAGCTTAGAGATATATTTGTAGGTATGTGCCTGTCACATACTTCTGGAAGCTATTTCTTATTTTTGCATGTTCACATGTGATTATTCATCATACAGGTGGGTTTTGTTGTTTTGGTATGGTTTAGTTTGGTTTGGTTTTGGTATAGCTGTTATGTCTAGTACAGTGTATACATACTGCAGTGGCTTAGTTGAAAAAAGACAATGTAAATATATCAGAGTTTCTATTACTATGTAAGTACCATATAAGTAAGTGGGGTTTCCTCCACTTACATAAATTTACTGATTTCTCTGCAACAAATTTGCATGTGCTCCTTTTGCTTAAAGCTCTGAGGATGATTCAGACAGCACAAAGGGCCATGATGTTTTCCTCTATGAACCTTTATTTCCTTGCAAGTCAGTAAAACTGCTGTGAACCAAGGAGCTACTTCTGTCCCTAGGAGATGGTGACTTCTGATTGTCCTAGTTGAGATAAGTGGGATCCACTGTCCTGGCAGTTCCAGAGTCTGCATGGTTTATTCTGGGTGGTTACTGTCCTGGCTCAGAGTCACTTGGGCTCTTTTGCCTCTAGGCTTTAGCTGCAGGTTGGCTCTTGTTCTTTTGTTGCTGACCTGGGTTTGGAGATGTCAGCGGGAGTTTCCTGAAGGTTGGAGCGCTACCCCCTTAATGAATAGTTTTTCTTGGTGCTTTTCATTTCTAGACTTTTACCTGTAATAATTGTGAGGGAAAGGTACTGATCCAGGACTCACTCCTCAGCTCCAGGTAAAGCCATGCGCAATGGAGCGCCCTGCACTTCAGTACCTAGGAGGTGGAGGGTCTTATAGAAGGAGTACAGTCTTCATCCACTGCATGGTGACATTAAAGTCAGCCAGGAGACCTTGAAATTCTGTTTCCCAAATAAGCAAAGACACAAGATAACAACTGTTGCAACAAGTAGCAAGTCATTAGTTTAGAAAGCTGCTATGCCATGCTTATAAATCTAGCACTTTGTAAGCTGATGCAGAAGGATTGCTGCAAGTTCAAAGTCAATCTGGGTTACACAGTGAGTTACAGGCCACCCTAGGCTACAGATTCCGTCTCAGTCTGACCTTCTGCCCCATCCCATAAAAGAAACAAGATTCTAGATTGTGTCCTTCCTCTGCTGATGTATACTGTTTATTTTCTTAAAAAATTAAAAAAAAAAAGTTCAAGCCATTTGTGTTCCCTTTCAGCATCATACAGAATTGCCACCCCAGCCAGAGGGGTCATGTGATCAGCATACTTCCTGTCATCACAAGCAAAGAGTCCAGTCTGCGTTATCTGGGCAGCTACACCGTCAGGTGCCTAGTGTGCCCATGAGTTTATGCCTATTCAGATTCCACAGAACGCCAGTGCTGTCTGTTCGTAAAGTCCCCACTGTTAAATTGAAGAGACTGAAATCCAGGGTTCACATGCTTTCTTCAACATGGCCCTTACAACAATCACAATAAGTATTCTTAGGAAGCAATATAACATAGCTGAGGGCTTGAGATCGTGCGTGATGGGGCTGAAATCACAGCCAGGTAGGGAAATCGGTGCAGTCCTAAACTGAGGGAAAGTTTTACTTCTCAGTTTACCTGCTTAAGCCTTACCTTGTTACATCACCTTCTTCCTGGAATATGGCGACTCTCAGGCAGAGCCCAGGTGTGTCCCCTCCCCTCCCCTTCTCTGCTTCTCCTCGAGGTGGCAGTTAGAAGGTGAACTAAGTGATAAATTGATCTTCTGTTAAGAACCTCGCTTTCTTCATGAGCACGTGAAGGAGTCGCCTTCCTACTGCATTTTAATCAGACTCGAGGAAACATTCGTTCTTTTAATTGCCATACATTGTCCAATCTTCTTTGTAGGTTGGGATCATTCTTCATTATTCTACCCTTGCCACGGTATTGTGGGTTGGAGTTACTGCTAGAAATATCTATAAACAAGTCACCAAGAAAGCCAAGAGATGCCAGGATCCCGATGAGCCGCCTGCTCCTCCACGACCGATGCTGAGGTAGTGTGAGCCTTTGTTGTATCGCAGGTATTCATTACCTATTGTGTTTGCTTTAGTTGAACCACAGTCGTAACTTAGAACAACAAGAAACATTGGTGTGGCCTTTGAGAGGTAAAAGGAAAGACTTGCAAGCTGACTGGTTCTCAGTGTTCTGAGCATCAGCATCTCCACTGTAACCCTCAAGCTCAGAAGGAATGAGAGGGTCTCATGGTTATGTGCA
Source organism: Mus caroli (assembly GCF_978045245.1). Lineage (NCBI taxonomy): Eukaryota > Metazoa > Chordata > Mammalia > Rodentia > Muridae > Mus > Mus caroli. The sequence goes on along the minus strand of NW_028227259.1, from coordinate 52,505,033 downwards.
GGGCAAGAAGGAGGTATCAGCTCCCTATAAAATACTAGCTTCTTGAAGTTTTTTGATGTCATGTGTCATTGATCTTCATCTCAAGAATTAATTTTGTCTCTCAACAAAAGACAAAATGAGTTTGGAGTTACATCTCCTTCCTGCCCGTTACGATAAAAAGAATTGTGAATGGATTGGTTGTGCTAGATGAGCAGAATTATCAATTGTGAGTAGGTTCACTGAAGGCCTGATGTGCACCCAGCTGAACGCACCCCCGCCTCAGAGTTTGCAGAACTGGCTGTGGATACGTATTGTTCAGTCCTCTAGAAAGTGCAGAATTGCACGTACAAAGAAGGGCCACTTGTGAGTGGAGGGCACTTGCTGAAGCTGCTGCCATGAACCTGCTTTGGGGTTAGGGAATGGTAGAGGTGTCCTCTGCATAAAGGAGCTAGCTGAGAAGCACAGGTTGCTTCCATTCAAGTCCATCTTGGGGAACTTGTACATTTATTAGATTAAGTGGCAGGACCGTGGGTGACTCGGACAAGGGTCACAGCTAGTTCTACTTATTGCCTATAGTACCTCAGAGAAGGGCCTCTATAGTTGTCTAAGTTTTGTAAGCTTCCTGAGTTTGTAAATTTCTTGAGAGTTTATGCATTTCATACCCAGCTCTTCCAGAGCTGCACAACAGATAGCCATGTTAAAGTGTGAATAGCTGCCGGACAGAGAACTTTAACTCAGGAAGTAAGTGCTGAGAGTGTCTTGTTAGGACAGTGTGGCATTAGTGTGGAGTGTAAGTTGGGATGCCTGAAAATAAGAAGTGTCAATGAGTCATGGGGTTTTCGCTGAGGACTGGAGTCAGAGAGCTTGTACATACTAGATGTGTGAGGAGGGTCGTGGGATTGGCTGAATCTGAGCATGCGAGTGTCAGAAAGGTGAAGATGTCTGCAGTGTTACAGTAAGCCTGCAGATGGTGTTTCCATCAGCTAAAAAATACAGGCAAAATAGCATGCATAATAAGCACCAGGGAGGTTTACCACTGCTTGGCCCAATTTGTTTCCACATGTTGCTGCCACTGAAATGCTTGTACTGAGCCAGGTCTAGGGAGAAGTTAGGGGTGTAGTGATCCAGAGGCGACATCTATTTCCAGTAGATGAGCTATGTTTGAAATGAAAAAGAACACCAGATAGACTGGATATCTCCAGCGCTGTTCAGGTTTGCTAACCCAGCCTGCAGAGGCACACTGTAGGGTTGGCTCAGATGCCTGTCAGTGTGTATAAGAACTGAAGAGTATCGGCAAGCTGAAGTCTGTGAAATCTCATCCTCCACAGATCTTCCTACTGTATTTTATGTGTGTGAATCTTGAAAGTTGCCGTGTTGTAATAGACTGACAGTTTTGGCTCACCAGCTAAATTTAATGGAAGCCACTTTCCCTGAAAACACAACCCACTAAAAGCTTAGGTAGACCCAAGTGTTCTTCCACCTGGCCACAGGGTGGCAGCAGCTCACCAGCTTTCCCCAGCTCAAAGCCAGTTCTTTGAAAAAGAAGGAAACAAATGGAAAAGCAAAGCAGAACAAAACATAACAAAGATCCAAACCAAAATCATATGGGCCATTTATAAAAGCAGTCACTGAAAGTTGTCTCAGTGTGTCATTGGAATCGTCAAAGAATGGCGTGTAAAGTGTTTAGACAATGCAGTAAGTATTCCTGACGTATAGACAGGATAATGAGCCGTTGTCTCTCCTAGGTTCTACCTGATTGGTGGTGGGATCCCCATCATAGTGTGTGGTATCACCGCGGCAGCAAACATCAAGAACTATGGCAGCCGGCCCAGTGCACCCTAGTGAGTACCCCATGTTCTCTGTACACCTGACCCCACTACTTACTCGAGGTTTGTGGGCACAGTTGGTGCCAATCTCCTAAGTGCTTTATTGAACTACAGAGTGTCTAAGCTAGTTCCTCATGTTCTTTCCTAGTTGCTGGATGGCCTGGGAACCGTCCTTGGGAGCCTTCTACGGACCTGCCAGCTTCATCACTTTTGTAAACTGTATGTATTTTCTAAGCATATTTATTCAGTTGAAAAGACACCCCGAGCGCAAATATGAGCTCAAGGAGCCGACAGAAGAGCAGCAGAGATTGGCAGCCAATGAAAATGGTGAAATAAACCATCAGGACTCCATGTCTTTGTCTCTCATCTCTACATCCACGTTGGAAAATGAGCACAGTTTTCAGTCTCAGCTTCTGGGCGCCAGCCTTACTTTGCTTTTGTATGTCACCTTGTGGATGTTTGGGGCCATGGCTGTTTCTCTGTATTACCCTCTGGACTTGGTTTTTAGCTTCTTCTTCGGAGCCACTTGTTTAAGCTTCAGTGCTTTCATGATGGTGCACCACTGCATCAACAGGGAGGACGTGAGACTAGCGTGGATCATGATGTGCTGCCCAGGACGGAGCTCATACTCCGTGCAAGTCAACGTCCAACCTCCAAACTCAAGCGCCACTAATGGAGAGGCTCCAAAGTGCACCAATAGCAGCGCAGAGTCTTCGTGCACAAACAAAAGCGCATCGAGCTTCAAAAACTCTTCCCAGGGCTGCAAGCTGACAAACTTGCAGGCTGCTGCGGCACAGTACCACAGCAATGCCTTACCTGTGAATGCCACGCCGCAGCTTGATAACAGTCTGACAGAACACTCGATGGACAATGATATTAAAATGCATGTGGCTCCTTTAGACGTGCAGTTTCGAACAAACGTGCACCCAAGCCGCCACCACAAAAACCGAAGTAAAGGACACCGGGCCAGCAGGCTCACAGTCCTGCGAGAGTATGCCTATGACGTCCCAACGAGTGTGGAAGGAAGTGTGCAGAATGGCTTACCTAAAAGCCGGCCAGGCAGCAATGAAGGACATTCAAGGAGTAGGAGAGCTTATTTAGCCTATAGAGAGAGACAGTACAACCCACCCCAACAAGACAGCAGTGATGCTTGTAGCACACTTCCCAAAAGTAGCCGAAATGTTGAAAAGCCTGTTTCAACTAGTAGTAAGAAAGATGCACCAAGGAAGCCAGCCGCAGCCGACCTTGAAAGTCAGCAGAAATCGTACGGCCTGAATTTGGCTGTTCAGAATGGACCAGTTAAAAGCAATGGGCAGGAAGGACCCTTGCTAGCTACTGATGTCACTGGTAATGTTAGGACTGGGTTATGGAAACACGAAACAACTGTGTAGCATTGCAGGGACTTCCAAGACAAGGTAAAACTGTGATACTCACATTCCTTTAAGCTATGAACTCTTAGAAACAAACTGTTTACAGCCACCTTAGGGATACAAAACAGTTCGGAATATTCTTGTGAGCTTTGGGACTTACTTATTTTATATTCCTAAATTGCCCCCCACCCCCCAAGAGTTAAAAATATTTTAAAACATGTTTTACTTGTCAAAGCACCAATAAGATATTTTGGAAGTTGAAAATATAATTTCTTAGAATCTGTTATATGTACTTAACATCTGAGGCTTGTATTTAATAAACTAAATAGAAGTTTGTCATTGTGCTGGTGGTTTATGTTTACTCTGTAAAACACATGTTAGGAGCTGGTGAGACGGCACCATGGGACAAAGGTGCAGACCGCCACGTGTCCTGGTGTGTGAGTTGTAATCCTAGCATCCATAGGGCAGAAGGAGACACCTCTCATGAGTGGTCCTCTGGCCTGCATGTGGCTTCCACCACACATGTATACATACATGCATGCATTTTAGCTGTATTTTAATAAAGTTTGTAATGGTGTTTTTCAAGGTGATCAGGCATAAATAATCAGATGTACTGTTAGCTTAACTACACTGATGATAACATTTGTATCAAAAGGATTCTGAGTTGATATTTTCATAAATACAGTTTTAATTGTTACAGGGCTTAAAAGATCTCACAGAATGATTTTTTTTAAATGGAAATACCATTGGAACCTGTTGTGTAAATTGCATATTTTTGCCACATCACTTTGATCCAATTGATGCTATTTTCCATTAATTTCGTGGTTTTCAGTTGTTTATCTTTGAGTTGCAGTTTCTTTATCTTCCCTTCCTACCACTTTTCTCTCTTTTGTCCTTCCTTCCACAGAGTCGCATATGTCACAGGCTGGCCCCACTTGCTGTATACTTGAGGGTGACCTTGGACTCCCGTTTTTTCTTTATCTCCCCATTGCTGAAATGACAGATGTATACCATTAGGTCCAGTTTATAGAGTCCTGACACTCAAACTCAGGGCCTCGTTCAGTTCATGCTGGTCAAGTATTCTACCAAAGGAGTCGCATCCCTGGTCTTGAGTCTGACTTCGTTGGTGGTCGTTCTTGGTGTACAGGAACTGTTTTTTTGAATACACTGAGAAGCTCTCAGTGTATTCAATAGGAATAGGAAGTTGCCATTCACTCTGAATCTCCTAGATTGGCCTATATTTTGATTGCCTTATGTTTTGTATTGAAGTGAACGTGTTCTTGACTTTATGCTAAAGCACAGGCCTTAATATTCCATCTCAATAGGAAACAATTCTGATAACAGAAGGCACCATTAGTTACACCTCAGTGGTCCTGAAGCATTCAGATCCCTTGTCTTAAAAGGTCTCTCTTCTGTAAAATATAGTGCTATGGGAAAAAATATCATACAGCCTGGAAATAGAAGTCTCAAAGTTTGAATCAAGTTCAAGAAGTCCTAAAAGACATCAGCAACTTACCTTAAATGTCAGACTCGAAGTGAAGTGGTCACTTCTGTGGCCATCTCAGCCACATTCTAGATCAACTAACTACTCAGAGCCACAGTAGTCTTCACAGTCATGGAGGTGCTGCCGGAGAAAATGACTGGGTTTTGGTTTGCAGTAATAAGCCTGACACTTACGCTTCGGCCCTTATTGCATGTGATGCCAGCGTTGGAGACAGTCTTTTTTGGTAGGGAAACAAGGCAAGCAGCCAGTTGATTGCCATTGGTACACTCTGTCTACTTTTCAGCCAAGCGTTGGAAACTGAGGGAAGGAGCCAAAGAGCAGAGCAAATGCATCTTTTCTTATCTTGTTTTTCTGATACAGCTCGGTCTGTTAGTTCAGTGTTGAGACTGTTTCGCTGTCCTGCTCTGCTCTGCTCCTGAAGAGAACATCAATCACTGCTGTTCCTTCCCCAGCACTTGACAAAGACCATGAGGAAACTCACTTCCTGAAGGTGTTCTATTTGGTGGGTGTTACTAATTTAAACAACTTGAGGTACAGGATGCCCAAGGACAGGTTACAAAAGAAGTCATGCAGTTGGAGGAGATGATGATGCTTTTGGGGGGGGGTTGTTGTTGTTGCTGGGGTTTTTATTGTTTTTGTTTTTTTTTTCCAAGACAGGGTTTCTCTGTATAGCCCTGGCTGTCCCGGAACTCACTTTGTAGACCAAGATGGCATCGAACTCAGAAATCCACCTGCCTCTACCTCCCAAGTGCTGGCATTAAAGGCGTGTGCCACCACCACTCAGCCTTTTTTTTTTTTTTTTTAATTTGCTTTTATTTTGTTCTTGACCCAGGGTATCATTCAGTTCAGACTCACCCTGAATTCTGCATGTAATTAAGGCTAACCCTGGGCACCTGCTCCTCCTGCTTCATTGCCCCTAACTACTGGGGAAGATTTCAGTGACAACCTGGGCAGCCTAAGTGGGGAGCTTTATTAAGACATGGAATTCGATGAGTAATGGCTTTCTCCAGCTTTTCTATTTGATGGAATTAAAATTTGATGTTTGTGTAGAGGGTATAAAAAATGCATTTCTTTTATCCCAACCTTTCTCATTCATGATTTATGGCCTGTTGCTGGCCGAGATTTTTGTATTTCTCATAGAATTATAACCTATTAACAGATATTGCACTCTTTGAGATCAGCATTTCAGTTTTCCCATGAAAAAGATTTGACAACCAAGATTTGCACATTTTTGAGTTCTTGTGTTCCTGCTCAGTTGCACCATTTGGGGGCTGAGTGGCTCTTTCCTAATGGTCAAGCCCATGTACCTAGAGTTGCCTTTGTTTCTGTTGCTCCAGAGGCGCTTGCTATGTATCACTTTATCTGATTGTACTTACACCTTAGTTGCTTTGAGTCTTAGAGCAAAACATAGTTGGTAATATTTAGAGGAATACAAATGTTTATTATATGAAAGTTACTCTTTATGCCATGTCATATAATACGAGTGATACATAGTATATATACTTTATTCCACGTTTGTTCTTTATTTTGTGATGAAATAGCAGGAACGTGGAAGTCAGAGGACAACTTTAGGAGTTGGCTCTTTCCTTCTGCCATGTAGACTCAAGGTATCAAAATCAGATTTGTGACAAGTTCTTTACATTATTAAGCCATCTTGCCAATTCTATATTACATACTATTAACTTCTATTTATATAACTCAACGTTATACTGACCTACATTTTCTATGTTTAGATAAGTATTATTCTCATTATTATTAATTTATTCTTTCATATATTATGTCCTTCTTCTTTTCCTAGTTCATCACCCACATCCCTTCCCTCCCCATCCTTTGCTTCCTTTCAGAAAAGGAATATCCACCAAATAAGGCATGTTAATTTGGAATAAGATTTGACACCTTTCCTCATATTAACTCTGTACAGGGCAACCCAATGGGACAAAGGTTCCCAAAGCAAACCAGAGTGTCAGAACAAACGGCCCCTGCTTGCTTCCTCTGTTCAGAGTCCCACAAAACCACAAAGCTAACAACGATAACATGTGCAGAGGGTCTAGGTAAGATTCGTACAGGCTCCCTGATTGTCAGTTCAGTCTCAGTGAACCCCTGTGAGTCCAGGTTTGCTAACTGTGTGTTTTCTTGTGGTGTCCTTGAACCCTGTAACTGCTATAATCCTCACTCTTTGGCAGACTCCACCAGCTCCACCTAATTTTTGGCTGTGGGCCTCTGTATCTGTTTCTGTCAGTTGCTGGCACTGACCTACTTTTTAAGTGAAGACTTAGAAACATGATCGGTGTAGAAGTACTTTTGCATATTAGCACTAGTATTAAATGCTAAAGTAAATGTTTAATATTTCAGATAGTTATTGAGTGATTAACTGATTTCCAAATTTATGCTATTTTGCATATACATAATAACAAATCATGTTCCATTTACATAAATGGTACATGGAAAAGGCAAGATATGTCCCCATGCTGCTGGGATTCTTTCTGGAGAAGGAATGTTGTTTGACTTCTTTCTTTCGTGAATTGAACTTACAGTGCACCAACTGAAGTTGGCTGAGAACATAAAAATGGAGGAAGGAAACAAACAGCATATGGGGTGGTTTGAATATGCTTGGCCCAGGGAGTGGGGCTATTAGGATGTGAAGCCTTATTGGAGGGGGTATGCCACTGTGGGAGTGGTCGCTGAGACTCTTCCAGCTGCCTGGCAGTCAGTCTTCTCCAGTTTGCCTTTGGAACAAGATGTAAAACTCTCAGCTCCTCCAGTGCCATGCCTGCCTGGATGCTGCCATACTCCTTTCTTGATGATAATGGACTGAACCTCTGAACTTGTAAATATGTCTCAAATGTCCTTTGTAAAAGTTTCCTTGGTCCTGGAGTCTGTTCACAGCAGTAAAATCCTAACTAAGACAGAAGTTGTACCAGGGACTAGGATATTGCTGTGACAGGCCTGACCATGTTTTGGCTTGGAGGAATGTAAATTTGGGGACTTTGGATTTGAAAAGCCATGGAATTCTTTAAGTGGGACTTAATGGGCCATCCTAATAGGAATATGCAAGACATTGGTACTGAGGGTGATTTGAACTCTGAAGATCATTCTTATGATGTTTTGGTGAAGAATGTTGCTGATCTTTGCCCTTGTCTGAAGAGTCTGTCTGAAGCTAAGGTAAAGAGATTTCGATTAATTGCATTGACAAAAGGAAGTGTCCGACAAGTCCAGCATAGACTTTACCCTCTGGTTTACTCTCATGAAGAGTGTTTTGGTCCAGCATAGCAAGCTTAGAAAGGAAAAATATAAAATGTATGGTTCAAATAATAGAAGGGCACAAGGAAGTGCAGTAGAGTTAAATCCTGTGTTCACGGAGATAAGCAGATTAAGGGAGTGGCCTACCCTGTGATCCCAAGTCTTTTCCATGTGTCTGTTTGTCCAATATTCTTTATCTTGTCATTCTAGTCAGATCAAGTCCTAGCTGAGTGGAACAAGCAGCCTCTGATGAGGTCTTCTTTCACAGCAGATGGAAGAAATGACTGTGAACTTACAGGGCTTGGTAGTATTAGGTACTCATTTCTGTAGCCAGTGACCATCCACTCCCCTTTCATAAGGCTGTGTGCTTAGTAGTAATTCCACTTATTACTTCAGCATCATCGAAGTAAACTTTGCTTCATGCTGATCAAGACACAGATTGACCTTCTGGCTGTGTCCTATTTATAAAGCGATAGAGAATGTGTATGTGTGCGTTTTATCCATCATCTGCCTCTGCCATCTGGGTTAATCCATTATCTGCTGCTGCCATCTGGTCTGGGAAGATGCTAAAGACCTTTATTAGAGATCCCAGGTATCTTTTAAAAGGTATAGAGTATTTTTAGAGGATTCTTTGGCTCCCTAGGCAGGTTCCCTTAACAGTGTAAGGAGTCTAACTCATAAAATTTTCAGTTTTATAATCATTTTGTTCTTTTTGGCCTGACGTACAGCACTAATGGTTTGCTTTTGCACACGAACTTAGACTGTTGAAACGAGGAAATGTATTTGTAATAGCGGATTGTTTTTAGAACTAGTAGTACCAACCCAGCTTAAAACACACTGCATAAGAAAGGATTGAACTCCAGTACTGAGGAGTGTTTTATTAGCAACATCTCTTCCTTTATAAAACAGAGTAAAAATGTTAACTCAGTGATTAACTGTGATTGATATTTTTTGTTGCTTAATGAAAGTTCTTTGTTGATAGTTTGTTGTTACTCTCATCTTTCATATTGAGTCTAGTCTTCTGTGTAATAATGCAGCATCGCAATGCCTTATAATTTAATAGTCTGACATATATATATATATTATTAAGCTGGAAGTTCCCCTTTCGAGTTTTATGTCTCTCTCTCCAATTAGGGCCTTCCTCAGAGAACAGACAGTAGTACCACATCTGGGAGGGTGTTATACTTCAGATCTAGGGATGACAGGTCATTTCTACCCACAGTTCCATAGCTAGAACACATTGTAGCCATCATTAACAGAGAATGAGGTTAGGAAATGTACTTAGGCTCTTAAGTGCAAGAGGAGAAGGCAGATGGTTTAATGAATTCATAAACAGACTTATTTTCATACACCTGAGCTTTGGTCCCACCTTCTCTTCCCTTACATGGTCTTTCTTTTAAGTACCAATTCATTATGGATCCCAAACAGAAATGTTAGTTTTTATATCAGTTTCAGGGTCAACATCATAGTCATCTTAGGTTGCTATGGCAAATCCATGGTTATAGATTGTGGAATTTCTAACAGGTTTTCTATGGACTTGACATCCAGGATGTGGGAGGGTGTGAGCATGTGTGAGCATGTTTGGTTTCTGTGGTAAAGTCCTCTTCCTGGCATGTAGACCATCCATCTCGATGTGTTCAGTCTGTGGGGAGATCATTTCAAGTCTCTTCCAGTCTCCTCATTAGGGCTCCAGTCTCATGACTTAATTATTCCCCAGATGCAGCATTTCCACACATCAGTACAGGAAGGTTTCAGTATAGGGATTTTTAGGACAAGACAAATAGTCCAAAGCTTTCTCCCATAACCCATATCTGTCACAAATGTAAAACATATTCTTTCCTCCCCCTAACCCTCAGAAGTCTTTATTTCTATTTCTGTTTTAAAGTCTAATATTGTATTTGAATATTATCTAAACTTGATGTGAGTTGTGATATATCATCAGCAAAATTTTCACCAAGAAACGGAAATCAAAGTAGTGTGTGCTTCTACGACACAATAATGGAATAGACAACACGAAACTCTATTCCAAAAAGGAGACAGAATGATGGACAAGTGAATATCTTCAGTAAGCCTAAAACCTAGTGAGGCAAATCACATTATACCCTAAGACTGAAAGAAGTCTTTCGTTTCTGACTCATTGCTCCAAAGGAGACTGGCACCAATCACTAACACATTCCCCTCATACCCACTAATTATTGCTCCTGTTCCTGCTCCCATGTGTATTGCTAGCCCAGAGAGTTTCCTCCCATAGGGAGGATGCTTGCATCTAATAGAATTATAGTTCTCCATGGTGATTTGGGGCACCTCCTGCCTTTGAATTGATAAGCAAAGAAATGCTGCTGTGTTGGTTACAGTGAATGATCCTGATTTGCTAAGGGAATATTAGATTTGATGCCACCGAGGAAACAGTATGTCTGCCATCATCTCTATGTCCTGTGATTATAATCAATAGCAAACTAGTAGTCAAGTGCTCGTGTCAGTACCCTTCAGAAATGGTAGAAGGAGAAATCATGAGCCACAGCCAAGTGACCCATTGCAGACATGAGAACTATAAATGTTATGGGTATTTTCTCATTTTGTTTTAAATGTTTGTGAACAGACATATTTATGTCAAGTAATCTTTGTTTTCTTTGCATTTCTTTAACACTGGGCACTGACTTATCATAGTATAAAGGTATTGTTTATTTTATATTAGATTTTAAGTTTCAGTGTATCAAGATTTTACATAACTCAAAGGCTTTCCTACTGCTTCTGGGGAAGAGGGTAGTGCATTTCTGGTTCTATGCAGGATGGATGTGTTATGTTAGGCAGGCAGAATTGTAGTCTTAATGTCCAGATGTAGCCTTCATATCCAGATGACATGAACATTTGACCAGTAGACTCTATAAAGACTTGTTCATTAGACTAGTTCCTTTTAATAAATTTCTCTCATATCTGTATAATGTCTGCTGCTTCTTTCTTTGGAGAATCTTTATTAGTGTAGACAACATTTAAATGCACCACTACAAATAATTCAGCAATGATAAAAATAACTTCTATTCTAATAACCTATATCTCTAATATTTATGTTAAGACGGTGCTGTTAAGAGGGTCATTTCCTGCGGATTTGACTTGCTCATTGGAATGCATAAGGACTGTACCTATAGTTCATTTGGTCTAAAAAGTAATTACCTTTGAGCTATTTTTAAAAATTCCCCCTTTTAATATAGAACACAATAAAATGCACCAATGTTATGTATGCTTCTGACTGTGATACCACATGGGTAACAAAAGTCTACTTTAGCCAGTGTGTTCTCCCAAAATAACCACCACTCTAACCTTCCTTTCCATCTGTTAGTTTGCCTTGTTTATATATTTTATAGGTAAAGCATCGTTGTGTGTCACTTTTATGCTCGATTAATGCTTCTGTACAACATTGGGGGATTTACCCATGTTGCAGGAATCTATTCTTTGGCTGTACAACATTCCATTAAGTGATTCCAAAACCTGTTGTGTCCTTCCAGTTTGAACATTCTCACCTTATCTGCTGATAGACATAAGAACTCTTGTCTCTTGTATATACACTGAGACTATGAGACATGCACTTAATCACTAGAGCTAAGCTAGTCCCACCAGTGACTACACATCCAGGAGGCTACACATCCTCACTGTCATCATCTGTTATGGTTAGGTGGATTGATCTCTGTCTTAATCACTCTTCTATTGCTGTGAAGAGACACCATGACCAAGGCAACTCTTATCAAAGAAAACAGTTAATTGCAAGCTTGCTTACAGCTTCAGAGGTTTAGTCCAATATCATCATGGTGGGGAGCATGGTGGCATGTAAGAAGGAACTGGTGCGTAGCTGAGAGCTGTGCCCTAATCCATAGGCAGAGAGAAAGACTGGACTTGGCATGGGCATTTGAAACCTCAAAGCCCACTCCCAATGACATACTTCTTCCAACAAGGCCACACCTCTTAATCCTTTCAAATAGTGCCACTCCATGGTGACCAAGCATTCAAACATATGAGGCTATGGGGCCATTGTCATTCCAACCATCACAGTCTCCAGTGCTTTATCTCTATTCATTGCTGTTGATGTGTGTGCCTTTTCACATGCTTCCTGATCACTTGGAGCCTCTCTTTAGTTAGCTTCTTGCTCAATATCTTTAATAACTGGTTTGTCCGTCTTTATTCTTCTACAAGGCCTTTTTCAGATATATTTATTTGAGTGTTTTCCCCAGATGTTTTTAATCTTGTAATTGTTTTTTTAAAGATGTTCTCCTTTTAAAAATATCTACTTATTCTATTTTATGTGCATGAGTGTTTAGCCTACATGAATATATATATACATCACATGTATGTCTGGTGCCCATGAATGCCAGTGAAGGCATCAGAGCTCCACGAAGTGCAGTTACTCATAGTTGCCCATGAGCCAGCCTGTGGGTTCTGAAAACCAAACCCAGATTCTCTTCAAGAACAGCAAGTGCCTTTAGCCACTGAGTCACCTTTTCAGCCTCCAGCATCATTAATTTCTAAAGCCATGTTTGTTATGTGTGTTTGATGCAGGATCTCACTATATAAGCCAGGTCATCATAGAACTTAAAAGTGTTTTGCATCAGCCTGCCAAGTCCAAGAGCACAGCACCCTCTCTAGTTTAATACTGTATTTTGTTAGGTAACAGTTTTTAATTTTAATGAAGCAGTTATAAATTTTTATTTTACAGCTAGCACTTTATGTGCACTGTTTAAGAAGTGATTACCAACCATAAAGTTATGAATGTGTGCTCTCAGATTACTTCTAGAAGCTCAATCGTGTTAGCATATCTGAATCTATAACCCATCTCAAATTAGTTTTTATGGCTTGAATGTGGTAAGAAATGAGGTGTCTTCTCTTTTGTTTCTTGTAGTTTTCTGGTAAGTTTTAAGGTTAGAAAACATGAGATCTCCAACCTTGTTCCCTTTGTGTATTTAAAATTTATTTTGCTATTTATAGATATTATATGTTATTATATTTATATGTATATATGTCTGCATGAGTGTGTGTCTCTATGAGTAAGTACACATGTGTGAGTGTGTACTGGATATGTACAGAAGCTGGAATAACATGCTGGATGTCTTGGAGATGGAACTAGAGGTGTTTGAGAGACCTAGCCTGTTACATTTGGTGTTGGGCTCCCACCCCCAGTTCCTGTGATTGCATAGCAGTCTGTCCAGCCTCTCATTTACTAATTATGAGACACGTGTGGTCCTTTATTGTAACTGTGAGTGGACTGGAAATCACTACATCTCCCAGGTTGTCCTCAAACCTGCATGTAATCTTCCTGCCTCTGTGTCCTGAGGCTGATATTATAGACATGTACTGCCTTAGTCAGCTCTAGTTTTGTTACTCTTATGATTGCTGTATTGGTTGACCATGGATGCTGGAAAATACATGGAATAGATGGGTTAAGTAATAGCCACTTACTTCTTGTTGCAGAAAACATTAGTTGAGGAGATGATACCTTAGTAGGTGTGTTCACTGGAGTCTTCTTCTTTGGCTATAAGAGCTACTTTGTGTGTCCTCAGGTGACATTTCCTCTGCACTCACAGAGAGTGCACATTTCTGATGGCTCTCTCTGCCCAGATTTTCTCCTTTTACAAGGACAATTAGATAGGATCAGGGTCCATACTTAAAGCACTATGTTAACTTACTCATCAGTTTATAAATTGCTTTCAAATAAATTTTCTGAGCTATTCATTTTGACTCTTGTTATTTATCTGGGAGGATGAAAACCTAAACTACAATTAATATTAGTTATCTTGGTTATTCATTTGTAGTCTCTTGAGATTTGGTATTTTCTGCCAAAAAAAAGCTACTGGGATTTTTAAACATATACATTTATAATTATACATTTCATCTATAGATAACTTTGTCTAATATTGAGATTTTGACAACATTTAGCCTGCTGGGCCCTATCTTTCCACTTACTGTTGTGTTTAGATTTCTTTCATGAGTGTCTTAGAGTTTTCAATGTACAGCATAGCTTTTGCTTCCTTGGTGAAATTTATTCTTAAGTGTTTTATTCTCTTTGATGTTATTATAAAGAGGATGAATTTTTAAATTTCCTTTCAGATTGTTCATTCCTCATGTGAAGACTCAGTTGTCTTTGTGTGTATGTTTTCTATGCCTCAGCCTTGTTGAATTATTAACTCCTGAGTTCTCACTCTCTCCTCCACTACTGCCTCCCCTCCCCATCCCTCCCTGTCCATTTTCTTCCTTATCTCTGCCTCTCTGTTGTTCCTTCTCTTTGTCTCTCTCCCTCTCACCCCTGTTCTCCCTCCCTGTAATCTTAAAAAGGTTTTTTTTTTTCCATTGAGGTCAGAAGAAACATCAAACAGAACAAATTCTTTTGAATTTGGCCAACATACTTCTTTTTCTTACTGATTCACCTCTGGTATGGCTTCCATACTGTCCTCTCATAGTTATTTTTGGTTTCCAACTTGACTTGATCTAGAATCAACTAACAGAGAAGCCATATAAAGGTTTTTCTCGTCAGTTTAAAGTGTGACAACCTGCCATAAATCTTGGGTGGTATCTACCAGTGGCAGCTCAGATAAATGGAAGTCCAAGAATCAGCAGATTTCTTTGGCCTGCTTGTCTCCATTTGTATCCTGATGGCTGGCTCGCCTACACTTGACATCTTCCTGCTTCTGGTGCTACCAATGACTATTTTTCATTGACATTAGAATACTGCTTCTTTGGCCTTCCAATTTGGACTGAAGACTAATGTCTAAGAATTCTCCAGGTTTCAGCACTAGACTAGAACTACCAAAGTGTTCTGACTCATGGATAGAGTTGTGACTTCTACAGTAAAGACAGACATCATTGGACCACATAGACCATACTCTATAACCTAGTCTAATAAAGTATATATTCATTTCCCCAGATATATCTAATATTTATAAAATTCAAGTAGTGAAAGCAGAATTCTTTTTCTTGCCTTTGATATTTGAGAAAAAGATTTTCCTGCTCACTGTGACATGGTGACTGTGGCCTTGTCTTAGAGTTTATTATGTCAACACACTTTATTCCTGGTTTTACTTTGTTGAGGGTTTGGTTTGGTTTGGTTTGGTTTTAGTTTTTTTTTGGGGGGGGGGTCTTGAAATGGTGATGAACTTTGTCAAATGCATTTACTGAATCAAATGGGACATGTGTTTCCTAAATTACCTTCCTAAAATTGTGTATTACAAAGATTTTCATATTGGAACCATCCTTATACAGTATAAGTTATAGTGTGTAGTGCTTATAATGTACCATTGGGCTTTGGATTTTGATTCTGCTTATCATTTCTTAAAACATTTTGTGTCAGGAATGATCCAATATTTCTCTTCTTGTTGTTTCTTCCCTAACCTAATATCTACATTCAAAGACTTGTGAATGTAGGCAAGCACTCTACCACTGACCACAACCCTGCCCCTGTTTATTCTAATATTTGATATACATGTGTATGTGTGTGTGTGTGTGTGTATGTGTGTGTGAGAGAGAGAGAGAGATAAAGAGAGAGAAAGAGATAGAGAGACAGAGACAGAGACAAAGAGCTTCATGATAATTAAGTATTCCTAATTTTTTCAGGTTTTAACATGAATGATATTTTGTTTAATCATGTACTTTTTCTATATCTAGTGAAAAGTCTAAGTGGGTACTGTAGTTTTTTGTTTTTGTTTTTGTTTTTGTGTTTGTTTGTTTTTTTGTTTGTTTGTTTTATCTAGAATGACCCCACAAAGCTGACAAAGATTTGGTCCATCTAGGAGGTGATGGAAGTTGGAAACTGGGGCTTAGCAGGGATGTTAGGTTATTGGTGGCATGCCTTTGAAGACAACTATGGGACCCAGGTCTCTTCCTCTTCCCCCATTCATCATCCATTTGGTGAGGACCTTCCATCAGCCATATACTCTCTTTGAAATTTCTAAGCCAAACAACCCTCCTTTCTTCATATGTGGGTACCAGGGATTTGTTGCAGTGCCAAAAACCTGAATAATACAACTAGTCTCTCCCATTTCTGTTGCTATAGTCAAGCACTTAAAACATGAAGCCATTCCAACTTTTCATTCATGTCAAGTGCTGTGCTGGAAATGCCTTGTTCCTAATTGTAGAGGAATTACTTAGTCGCTTCCTCTTTTCTTCTGTTTTCCTGCACTCAGTTTTTCAATTTGCCATTTCTTTTTTTTAAGTTTCAGCTTTACAGTTGTGGGAGGGAGAAGTGCTTTAATGTGTTCATTAGGGTGTAGACATGTAGTACTTACTGACCCCAGGAAGTGCGTTAGAATGCTTTAGTCATTGTCTTTCCTGTGACGGGACTTCTCTAAGACTCAAATCATATTAGAATGAGGGCATAGTATTTGGAGGTATGTTGAAGTCTTCAAATGAAGTCATGTTGAGCCTTGGGCTTTGTTTGTGAGCGCTTTCCCTTAGTGTTAATTGAATTTTGTTTTTGCCACTTGCAACAAAATGAACATCTTTATTTACTACTAGACTTACTAGCAACTAATGAAGATAGTATTGAACTGTCATACATTATAAGTAAGTTTGTGAGAGAAAGGCAAGGGAAAGTAAAAAATTATAGAAAATTACCCAGAACAGGGAATGTACAAATCAGTATACAGATGACTGCAATCACACAAGGTAAGATAGAATGGCTAAAAATCTCTAAAATTAAAAAAGTTTCAAGAGTACTGAAGAAACCTTACATTAGGATTATATTAATATCTCAGACTGTTTCAGAAAAATGGAAGAACAAAATAAAAATCATTAAAAGTAAACACTTGGGAGAAAATGCCATTGACTTAATATAGATGTAGAAAATTGTATTACATTCTTTCACAATAGAATTGATACAAAACCAAAATAATGTTGTTTACAAAGTTTTAAGATAGGCTATCAACCTATAAATGCAAGTGTAAAAGTGGCAAATGGTTCCTACATGATGAACCCAGAACGACACTCCATACACATCCTCATGGGTTCTCCGTGATTGTTCAGTGTGTTGAGTTGTGTTAGTTTGCAATCCCCGTTTCTCCCAGGTTGCATACTTTACCATAGTAAAGCATCTTCACAGCCTGTCTTCATTAAAGATGTGCTCTGCCATCACCGCGTTCCCTTCATACTGCCTACTTAGTTTTTATAACAAGTCAGCATCACTAGTGATCCTCTTGCTTGAATTAATGTTATCATGAAGCTACCTCTGCTTCTGTTATTTTGTGTTTGCTTTTAACTCAGTGCCTTTTGTTCCTTAGTATTTTATTTTTGCCACAATTTTGGAATTTGTATTATGAGTTTTTGTCCAAGCTTCTTCAAGCATTAAAAAAAAAAACCCATTACTTTTAAATACACATACCTACTGGTTCATACTTCCATTTCACATTGTTTTAAACAAGGGTGAGCAGATGATTCATCTCTACATTTGAAAACTATCTAAGTTTTGTGACGGGTGCATACATACCTTTGCTGTCTTTGAATATGGTTTGAGTGACATCATGTGAACTCATATGTTGAAATGTAACCCCTGTTGTGAGGTGGATTGAGAGGATGTGTGGAGGTGGGAACTCTTGGGAAGAAATGAGGATTTGCTACATCGTTGGACTAGAACAGTGTTTGAGCTATGTCTATGCAGGTTTCCTTTCATCTGAGAAATTTTTATGTGACCCCCTAGATATACAGGTCTAGACCACAGGCATATACATCTAATACCAATAATCATTATAATTTTATTTTTAGCCGTTTGGTATACTCTTAACCATTTGCTACAGGCAAAAGAGAGTGTGCATCTGACAGAATGGATCTGCTTGTTTGTTTCTCCCTAGAGACCAAGTCACTCCTGAACATTCCATATTGCAGGGGTTGGAACATCTGCACTAGAGTTGAATAGTGTTTTGATTTTAAAGCCACCTTTGCTGGGAATGCTGCTTCACCAAAGTCCTAGTACAAAATGGCACAAGTGCACTTATTACTATTTTGTAAGATTTTCATAATTCAAAGTATAAAAAGTTTACATTTCATTATTTTAAATATATATATATATTTTAATTTTATGTGTATGAATGTTTTGCCTACTTGTATGTGTTTACACTGAAGATGCATCCAGTACCTAAGGAGGCTGGAGTGGGCGCCAGACTTCTAGAGTAAAGCCCTGGCAGGGTTCAGAGCCTGAAGGAGCATGTGTAGAATCTGCAGAGAAGACAGACCTAGAAGTGCAGTGCCCACACTGGCACCGTGGGTACTCAGGCCACCTGTACTGAGAAATCTACTTTTTCCCAGGTGAAAAGGCTTTCCCTTCATCTTCTCAGTTTTTCACATACAATCTCTTTTAAGAGCTTCCTACATTCAACAATAATGTACACACTAGACTGTAGTTTCCCCCTTCATTCTTCTCCTCAATCTCCACTGCTTCCTGCTAACACATCTGCTCTATCAAGAAACAGGAAACATAGCTTCAAGCAAGCACTTAATATCGAATCCTTGGTACATAACCAAGTGACTGTAGTTGGCAGGAATTGCAGTTACAGTATAGAGAGGTGATAGACTAATACCCAGGAAATTCTGATTTAATTATTGACAATGAGCATCTCCCTGTATGCTAAATCAGGAGATCTATTTTTCTCTCAAGCCCAGGGCGGTTGGCAAATTAGTAACCTGAGTCAGCACCTCATCCTTGCTTGCCTCACCTCTCAATGTTCCTATTAAGGCTTGGAAGCAGTGATCCAGCAAGACCTTCCTAACCTTTGGATAACCAACTACCTGTTGTTTGGAACAGGTTAGCGGATAAATTGTTGTCAGAGCTAAGATCCCATCTGGAGAGAATATCCAAACATTAGCCCAGACCGGGCCCTCATGTTGACTAAACTACATCACCATTATTAACAAGCACAGGAGTCGTGATCTGCTCCACTCCCACAATCCTCAGTGACAAACAAGAGTGAATCACGTTCAGAGCTTTCTCTTCCTGACTCTGGGGAAACATCTGTCACAGACAGAGGAAAAGTAAAAACTTCCAATGGCAAAGCCAAAAATGCAAACACAAGGCAAAAGTGAATCAAGCATTCCCTCAGCAAAGGCCAGGAGATTCTCCACGACTATCTCCTCAGGTCCTTGCCATGTGGGGATCCAACTCAGGCCTCACCCTAAGGAGAGCCATCTGGGTTACAGTAGTACACCTTTCTGAGCAGAGGCTTGGCCACCACCAACACCACCAACACCAGATACCTTGGAAATGGAGTTACAGACACCAGGTATAAACTACCATTTGTGTTCTTAGAAACAAGCCTAGCATCTCTGTAAGAGTAGGATGTGTTCTTTAAAGGCTGTGCAATGTCTGCAGGCCTCATCTAATGGGTTTTTAAGTGAAACTCAATTCAGCTGCTGTTCAAACATCAATTTTTCGAAGCCAAATATTGTAAAGCAGTACAACTTAAGTCATACCATTTTGAAGCGTGCTATTGAGTGACAGTATGAAAATATTAAAAGTATTTATTTCTGTCATTTGAAACGTATTGTTTCTGTAAGAGCAGAAAACCTTGTGTGCACAGTAAAAAAACAAACAAACCTGCAGTTTTTGAGATACGCTAACCTTGCATCTGAACAGAGCTGTTTCAGGCAGTGTTTTGGTACTGGGTGGTGTGGCATGCACAGTGCAAAGTTCAAGTGCTTCATGCCAAGAACCAAGGCTGAAATCACATGATGCAACCTGGGGGAGTCTGGGAAAGCCTTGGATTTGTTACATACTTGATTGTGAGTTGAGTTATGGCTGTGTGCACCTCGAAACTTGTTACCCTTGAAGTCATACAGGATCATAAGCCACAACAAAAGAAGCTACAGGGGAGAAAGGTTGGCATTTGAAGCTTAATAACTTTATGGAAGATGGAGAAAAATGAAGAGACACACAGATGCATCCTGCCCCTTGCCACATGAGCCCTGTACTGCCTCAGGACTGCCAGTACAAAGAGAACAGCTGCCTGCAATCTTCAGCCTTATACATCTAGAACTTTACCCCAAATAACTCTCCTTCCTGAGTTCCAGGACAGCCAGGGCTACACAGAGAAACCCTGTCTCGAAAAACCAAAAGGAAAAAAAAAATTCTCCTTCCTTGAAACTGTCTTAGCAGCTGAAGGGACAAAATAAAACAAAAGCAAAAAAAAAAAAAAACCAAAAAACCAAAAAACAAAAAACAAAATAAAAATCAGGTTACTTCCCCTAAGGAACAATGTGAAGATATTTTTAAGGTGATAGTGTTCTTCTACTAAGGATTCCTTTAATGGCTCACATTTCAAAACTACCAATTTAGCTATTTCTCCAGTCATATGACTTGAAACTTCTTCTCACCCAGAAAATCCCCCCAAATAGTTTAGCTTTATGGGAGTTGTAGTATAAGTGGGAAACCACTTGGTTCAGACAATAAACTTCACTTTGCATTGTAAACATGGCTTGATTGCTAAGTGGTGGTCACCTGGGCTTCTTGTACATTTTACTGACGTCAACTTTAAGGTTTACTTATTTCATGAATACGTGGGTGTCTGTGTGTCTATGCCAAATGAGCTTGGAGGCCAGAGGAAGCATTGGGTCCTGTGGATTGGGGAGTTACCGTGTGAGTCCCCCACTGTGAACGTGATGTGGGTGCTAAGAAGCAAAATCAGGTCTTAGGGAAGAGTACTAAATGCTTTCAACCTCTGAGCCATCTCACCAGCCCCAGATTTCAACTGTGAACTAGGAAGCTGACAGACATCATGACATGCCTAGATGATGCAGTTAGGCCTTTTGGTTTTGGTTTCTGGCTTGAGATTATTTTTTTTTAACTAAAGGTTTTTCTTTTTTTTATTGAGTTTGTTCTTTGACAAGCTCATATGTATGTTTAATGCATTCCAGTTATTCCCACCCTATCCTCTCTCCTACTCCTCTCCACCTCTGTCAACATTCCCTTCCTCTTGTATGTCCCTTTGCAGTGTGGTGTTCATATCTTCGTGGGTATGTGGTGTTCATATCATCGTAGGCATGTGTGTTCATGTGTGTGACTCTCTGAATTTAGCTAGAGGTGCTTGTGTGACTATCGGTATGTGCTTATCCAGTGATGATGCAAGTAATAATGATACTGTCCCTCTTCCCAGGACCTAGCCAATAGTTATGCTCCCTAAGTTCCTCTCTCATGCATAACTATTTGTTGACAGGTCCAGCCTTATACAGACTCGGTGTAGACAGTGGCAGCTGCTGTGACATCCTGATTGCAATGGCTGTGTCATGGAGAGAAGATAGGAGGTGGCCACCTTCTTCCAATCTTCCAGCTTTTCCAGTATTTCCATTCCATCTATGGTGTTCCCTGAGTAATGGAAGTATAGGTATGTTGCTTGAGCCTTGGATAGTTTGGTGTATCACTTTCCAGCTGTCCTGTACTCAACTGTCTGTTTTCCTCAGTCCCTTGAGAAGCAGAGGGTCTGTATTCGCTGCCTTCATTGTAAACAAGAAGGTTCTTTAATTAATGTTGAGAGTACCATTTGTTTATGGATATAAATACAAATATTTAGAAGGCAGTTTGACACCATGTCAATGTCAGTAAACAACTGTAGTAAGATTTTTTTCCCCTTGCCTATGATGTCCCACCATGGGGTTTGAACTGGGTTGCCAGTACCAAGTTTAAAATCCCTTCTGTAGAACAGACCTCAAATACAATCAGGCAGTGGTGGATTGCCCTAGTAACTGCCATGTCTCTATTGCGCCACTGAGGGACACCTTGCCTGTCAAGTTGATATTATTGTTCATGGAGTTCATAGTTGTGTTAGACTGTTGCCCGGAAGCCTGAATAATCCCTGAAATCATGAAAGCTTGCCAACAGGAAGCTTCCAACTTGGTTCCAGTTTGGCTTCTCTATATCTTATAACAA
Source organism: Mus caroli (assembly GCF_978045245.1). NCBI lineage: Eukaryota > Metazoa > Chordata > Mammalia > Rodentia > Muridae > Mus > Mus caroli. The sequence continues at coordinate 52,483,229 of NW_028227259.1, read as the reverse complement.
GATATGTGTTGGTTTTTTTTTTTTCCTCCAGCAACTATAGATCCTATTTCCTAACATCCCTGTGGTTTGAATATGCTTGACCTAGGGAGAAGCACTATTAGGAGGTGTGGCCTTGTTGGAGGAAGTATGTCACTGTGGGGGTGGACAATGAGACCGTCCTTCTTACCCAGTGCTTTCCTAGCAGCCTTCAGATGAAGATGTAGAACTCTCACCTCCTGCACCATGCCTGCCTGGATGCTGACATGCTCCTGCCTTGATGATAATGGACTGAATCTCTCAACCTGTAAGCCAACCCCAATTAAATGTTGTCCTCATAAGAGCTGCCTTGGTCATGGTGTCTGGTCACAGAAATAAAATCCTAAGACTATCTCCTACAGAACACGACAGACACAGATGATGTCTAGAGCTTCTGCTATTTGGTATGAAGATGATCAGTGGAAGTTGAGAACCACTGGGGACTACACCCAAAGGAAGAAATCCATCCATATTAAGGAGAAGAAACAGTAAGTATATGGGATCTAATATGGCCTCTGTATTATTACCTCTACGAGATGATTACTATATAGATATGTTGGTTATCTTTTTAACCTTACCCTCAACTGTATTTACATCCAACCAGAAATGGCAGTATTACAAGCATCCTAGTAAGGTACCACTTCAGAAGTAAGGTAAAGCAAAGAATAAATCTTGAAAACTTTGAAGGACCCATGGGGTTTAGGTGCCCAGATGTGAAGAGCCTCTTTGGTTTTTTGGCATGGCTAAAGCTATGTTAAAACACCTTTAGAAGATCTGCAGTAATGGTCTTTTGTATACCTTCATCTTACCCTTCATCTATGTGGATGCAGGTAGAGTTTTCATGGTAAAGTGTGATTGGTGATATGCATGATCCATTGTTGCAAGAACTGCAGGGTATGTGCTAGTTTGTTTTGTCCACATGATACAAGCTAGAGCATTTGAGAAGAAGGTACATCAGTTAAGAAAATAGTCTTGCAAGATTGGCCTTCTGGCAAGTCTGTCTGACACTTTCTTGATTGATAATTGATGTGGGATGATGTAGCTCACTGTGGGTGGTACCAACCCTGGGCTTGTGGCCCTGGGTGATATAAGAAAACAGGCTAAGCAAGCTATGGGAAGCAAGCCAGTGAGCACCACTTGGCCTTGGTATCAGTTTCGGACTCCAGGTTCCTAGTTTAAACTGCTGCCATGTCTTCCCTCAGTGATGGAGTAAGAATTGTATGGTAAAATTAACCCTTTCAGCTGCAAGTTGCTTTTGGTTATGCTGTTTTATCACAGCAATAGAAACTCTAAGACAGAACCCAAGTTAAGGCAGGCAGTGTCTTCACTAGGTATTTGAACCTAGAAATATATATTTCATTAATATTCACTTTACATCCCTACGACATCTTCCCCTCCTTCCTCTCCTCTCACTCCCTCCCTCTCATCTCCCTTCCTTCCATCCCCTTCTTTCTCCTCAGAGAAGGAGAGGCCTCCCAGGGATATCAGCCTGCCTTGGTATATCATGCTGCAATAAGACTAGGTGTACCTTTTTCCACTGAGGCTAAAAAGGCAGCCCAGTCAGAGGAAAGGGATCCAAAGGCAAGTAAAAGAGTTAGAGACATCCCCTCCCCCTGTTCCTACGTGTCCCACATGAAGACCACAATGAACATCTCTTACATATGTTTAGGGGCCTTGGTCTGTCTATTCATAGTGGTTCAGTCTCAGTGAGCCAGTATGGGACCAGATTAGTTGATTTTGTAGGTTTTCTTATGGCATTCTTGACCTCTCTGGCTCCTTTAATCCTTCCCCCTCTTCCACAAGATTTCCAGAGCTCCCCTAATGTTTGACTGTGAATCTCTGCATCTGTTTTCATCAGCTGCTAGGTGATGCCTCTCAGATGATAGTTAGGCTCCTGTCTGCAAGTTTAGTAGACTATCATTAATAGTGTCAGCGGTGGACTGTCTCATGGCATGGGTCTCCAGTTGGGGCAATCATGGCTTGAACATTACCTAAATTTCTGCTCCCTCTTTATCCCTGCACATCCTGTAGGCAGAAAAAAATATGTAGATTGAACATTTTGTGGCTGTGTTGGTGCCCCTATCCCTTTTTGGAAAGTCTTGCCTGGGTTACAGGAGCTGTCCATTTCAGGTTTCATATCTCCCATTGCTATGCATCTTAGCTAGGGTCACCCTCATAGATTTCTGGTAGTTTCCATTGTCCTAGTTTTCAATCTCCTTCCAGAGATTCCCCCACCAACCAATTCCAGTTCTTTCTCCTTCCAACCACCCCACACCTCCTGTCCCCTTCCCCATACCCTCTCCCACCCAGTTCCCTCTCTCCATCCATGTGTGATGATTAAAATTTTTGCTGGTTATATAGTACTCTGGGATAGCATCTATGCTTTTTAGAGTCTTCAAGATATCTGCCCATGCCTTTCTAGCTTTCAGAGTCTCTGTTGAGAAGTCAGGTGTAATTCTGATAAGCCTGTCTTCATATGGTTCTTGGCCTTCCCCTTACAGGTTTTAATATTCATTCTTTGTTCTCTACATTGAGTGTTTTGATTATCATTTGGCAGAAAGATTTTCTTTTCTGGCCCAATCTGTTTTGTTTTCTCTAAGCTTCTTGTATGTATGTATGTATGTATGTATGTATGTATGTTTATGTATATATGTATATAGGCATCTCTTTCTTTAGATTGTGAAATTTTTCTGTGATTTTGTTGAAAATATTTTCTGGCCTTTGAGTTGGGAATGTCATTCTATTCCTATTATTCTTTAGTGTGGTCCTTTCATAGTGTCACAGATTTCCTGGATGTTCTCTATCAGGAACTTTTTAGAGTTAAGATTTTCTTTGACCCATGTATCAATTTCTTCTGTCATACTTCTACACCTGAGATTCTGTCTTCCATTTCTTATATTCTGTTGGTGATGCTTACATCTGTAGTTCCTGTTCTCTTCCCTAGGCTTTCCATCTCCTGGATTCTGTTTTCTTTATTGCTTTTATTTTTGTTTTCTGTTATTGAATAATTTTATTTATTTCCATAATCTGTTTGATTGTATTTTCCTATATTTCTTTGAGGGATTTAGTCATTTCCTCTTTAAGATGTCTATCATCTTCATAAGACTAGATTCAAAGTAATTTTCTTATGCTTTAACTGTTTTAGGATATCTAGGGGTTGCCATAGTAGGATATCTGGCCTCTGGTGGTGCTGTACTACCCTGGCATTTATTGATTATGTTCTTGCCCTGGTTTTTAGCCACATGGCTGTCTCTGGTGCTAGCAGGGAACCAGGAGTGTAAGTAGAGTTGTGGACTGGAATATGGAGTGCCGGGAACTAGGTGAAGTTCTGTGATGCTGGCTGTGCCCCTAAGAAAACCTGGCAGGCAAGGGGCCTGGGGCTGGAGTCTCACCTGGTTGTCCCAGGTGGTGGCAGGCCTTTGGGAATGCAGGTAGAGCTGTGGGCCAGAAAGTGAATCCCAGGGAACAAGGCACAGCTCATGGCTGCTGGGTATGTCCCAGGTGGACCTAGGAGGCAGGCAGGGGATGAGGTAGTGGGAGGGAAGTCTCACATATTTGTCCCTAGTGCCTGCAGGCTCCCAGGACTGTATGCAGAGCCATGGGCTAAAAGATGAACCTCAGGGCCCAGGGCACAGCTCACCACTGCTGGGGTTGTGGCAGGGGCAGTGGGGTTCTCAACTGGTTGTCCCTGGTGCAAGCTGGCCTCTGGGAATGCAGGCCAAACTCTGGGCTGGAAAATGGGGCACACAGGACAGGGGACAGGGCATAGCTCATCACTGCTGTGCTTGACCCAGGGGTATCGACAAGTAATTTTTAATGATTTAATTATTAAATTTAAAGTACATGGTTGTGTCATCCTGCACATTGCTGTGGAAAGCTACATGGGGCATAGAAAACACAGGCCTGGCAGTTCCCAAAGCCTGGCTGCATTCTCTGCCTGTGGATCCTGACAGATCTTCTGCTTTAAGTCCCCCAGGTGTTTTTTTTTTTTTTTTTAAGTAGGGGATACTTTTCAGTACTTGATCCAAAAAAAGAATCCAAACCAACATAGCAGTGCAAATTCCATCTCGGATTTTGCCAAGTTCTTAAAGACTGACTTTTATTATTGAGGGAGTAATGTTTCGTACCTGATCCTCTAGTACTGAAATCCATTTGGGGATAAATTCTGTTTAATTCTCATTTGACTGAAACTACCAAATAGTATGGATATAATTACATGAAAGTTTTTGGATTAAAAATGCATTAACAATTACTTTTCTAGAGAAGAATTTAAGAAGAGATAACTATGTTTCTGGGGGGCAAAATAGAGTATGTCAATCTTGGACCTGCATTTAATATCTTGTAGCAAAGGTTTCCTCTCCAGCCAAAATTATTCTTTTTCATGTGAACAGGAGATTGGCTGGCTGATAGTCTTAATACAAGAAGGAACAGTATAAACGAAGATTGAAAAGCCATACAGAAGCAGAAAGACTGCCTTCACAATAAATTTATGTCCCAGTGAAGGCCCTCCATTTGCTATTCACCTTTGACTATTGAAATTTTTCTCAACTCATCAGATATATTCTGTTACAACAGAAGACTCATCTTAAGAATAATTTAGCAATTCATGAAGATCCATGTGTAGGTCGGTATTTCTACTTCAGTTAGAGCTACATGAAGGGTGCTAGAAAGGAATGGTCCCTACTTCTGTGTCCACTGAGGGGACACAATTTCCTGGCTGTGAAGAAGAGGCAAAACACTCAAGCAAAGTGCTTGGGAACAGGGAAAGGAAGCTGGCCTCTGTAATTGAACTAAGGACAAAGACCTCATCTCTAGAAACAGATATTTGCAAGTGTGAGACTGGAAGACATATTGATGGGTGAGCTCAGGGGCTGCAGCCGTGAGGCAGGCCAACAAGTATGGATGGAGGGAAGAAAGGCAGGTGAGGATTTTCCATGGGCCAGAGGTACTTGCAAAGGGCTGAGCCAAGAGGGCCCTCTATGGTAACAGAAGGCCCTCAGCAGCAAGAGGCTGGAACCATGTCACTGACTTCCTCTTAAGGAACAAATTTCAAATGACTCTGATGTCCAGGAAAAGACAAGGCATAAGAGGGTGGCCCAGGAAGGTCAAGGCAGTTTCTAACTGTTACAGTTCAGGTGAAACTTTTGGTCCCTGTGCCACATTGATGAGTAATAAGAGAAGCTAAAATTATCTTTATACAAGAAGTCAGAAGTGGGCCTGGTTGCCTCAACTTCTGTTGTACACTTCAAAATGCTGTATTTCCAACAACCTGAAAGAGAATTAAAAAAAATATATATAGTGAAGCCAAAAAATTGTGAAGGAACAATTGTGTGCCTACTCTTTCTCATATAAAACTAAGACCTTTCCATGGTACAAAGGTGCGCATAACCTTCCAGAATTATCCTCTAGAAAGATTGTTGTCTCTTCCCTTCCTAAATGAAGTATACATAGAGATGTCTGATGCCACTTAAACATTTTTTTTATTTTATGAATGTTTTCAAAAATGTAAAAATATAGATGTAATAGCATATAGCCACTCTTATAGTATGGATTTTGTCTCTAAAAATTCACAACCTTCCATGTGACTGGATTTAGAAAAGGATTTTAAGAAGCAAAATTAGATTAGTTTCTTAGTGTGGATTCTGATATGCAGCAGAGATAATGGCCTTAAAAGAAAGAACAGGAGAAAGCTTTTGGTCCTGCCATCATGTTCAGAGCAAAGGCGAGGGAAACTTCGGTAAGCAGATGATCCTTTTCTAGTCAAGGAACTCTCTTACTCACCAGAATCCTAGACCCCTGCTTGCAGCTGCCAGAACAGTGAGAAGGTAAATTTCTGCTTTTTAAGCCACCAAGCTATGACATTTTGAAACACAGCTTGAATATAACCTTTAGCCACAGCCTACACTCAACAAGTGCATGCTGCATTGTTCATCTATGTCAGCCTGTTCCTAACTCTCCCTCTCTCCTTTCTTCCCTCTTTTCTTATAAAAGCTATTTTAAATCAGTTTTCTTCAGGGGTGTTGTCTCTTCTTGAGCAGGATCCAGTGTTTCTTTGTTTTTGTTTTTTTTCAATTGTTAATGAAGGGTAAACAAATTTGATCACACTTACTCTGCCATAGATGGAAGTAAAGTCCCTCACTCTCATAAATTTTGAGACAACTTATGACATGACTTATTACATATACATGTAACCAAGGTATATAAAACTATTCTCAAAGCATGTATCTTAAATGTGCATTTTATCACTCTTGGAAATTAGGGAGTTGATTGTGAAAATTTTACACCTGTTAAGATAGAAATTACAGCCTTAGTAGATCTTAAGAATGTTATGGGCTAGCAGCAATGACAATAAAATCAATATAGTTAAATACCGTTAAATTGGTCTAGGAAGCATTATTGTTGAGGGTCTGTATAATTCTGTCATTCTCTACAAATTTGGCAGAACATTATATTGTACATTTACTTTATGACAGTGTCATTGTGTCTTTTTCTAAAGAATGAGAGTTTGATGAACCATCAATTCATGGTTTATATAAATTTTAGAAACTTATTTTTCTGGACCACTTTGATTTGAAGTCAGATAAATTTCTCTCTTTTTATTTCAGTGTGATATAGAGCCCAGAGGGAACATTAATTTAGAATTATTTATTTTAGAGAAACCAAAGGTACCTTACTAGAAACTTGGTTTTCTTCCTTTTATTATAGAAATTCCGTTTTCACAGACTTTTATACATTTGGACCCCCTATTCAGTAAATATCCAAAGCAGCATAGTTTGGATATGCAGAGAGAAGAATTTCAAGAAGATGTCATATTGCCAGAGGTAAAAGACACAAAGAAAGAGGCTAGATATTGTTTGAGATTCCATGTCTCCTCTTATGCTGCTTCTGATACGTCAAACATAGAAGTTTCTTGATGAACTGAGCACATTGAGACTCTCCCTTAACACTGCTGCAGCAGTGATCACACACTCATCTAGAACCAAGAGGAGTCAGGACAACGGCTTCTCTCCATGATAGACCATAGTAATTCACTGGGGAGTTAGACAAGCACTTACCTGACATGGGGCCTAAGTCAGAGAAGGTTGTCTGAGGAAAAAAAAATTAAAGTAAGGACTACATGATTTTTAAAAAAAGTATTCCAATATAAGCACTGTCAGTTTGGATTGGGAAAATCAGTCAATTGAAGGGAAGTGGGAGAATGGACCCTGGAATCACAAATTCCCATTTTCCATGGGAGGAAAGGTAACAATCAGAGTTGTAGATAGAACCTTTTGTTTAACTGTAAAAGAATTAAATGAGCAGTTCAGGAATGAAAGAGGACACCCCCAGGAAGAGTTTTGGGCCCCAATGAAGACACAATTTTTGTTCCCAAATGGCACTTCATTGATTATCTTTCAGCATGGGTAGGCCAGTAGTACTATTTCCTTCCCCATTTTCTATTTGGAATGGGATTACCCTTTGTAATTGATCTGTTTGTTCCTTTAAGGGAGGTAGCACCTCAACTCAGTTCTTCTGGCCTGTGGATCATCTCCTGTTCATCTATCCCAAAGGCCTCATCTGAACCTGGACCTGATAAATTTCACAGGATAGTACAGACTTTGAGCTGGTCCCACCACTAGATGAGGCTGTTGGGATGCTGAGATTCAGGCTTGCATATTTTCTGTTGGAGAAGATTTAAAGTGATAAATAAAGTACACAGCCATAGATTACACAGTCAAAATATTTTAACACTACTTCTATCAAACCTTGGGTCAATTCTTTCACCTCCTGAATTTAACCGTAACCACAATAAGACATCAGAAGTGATACAACAGGAATTTCAGTAACTTGTCATTACTGTCTGCCTATTCTTGCTTTTTTTTTTTTTTTCTTTTTCAGAGCTGTGGATCACCATGGGGAGGAGGATGGAATTGCATATGAAGGATAAGAGAGTTTGCCAGCTCCTAGAGGTAATTGAATGAGAACATGTAGATTATATATATAACCCCACTAAGGCTGGCAAAAGATAGTAGGTAACCTCTTGTCTTAGGGTTTCTATTGCTGCAGTGAAACATCATGACCAAAAGCAAGTTGAGGAGGGGAAGGATTTTTTGGGCTTTTTGTTTGTTTGTTTGATTTTTCTACCTTGTAGTCCATCACTGAAGGAAGTCAGGACAGGAAGTCAAACAGGGCATGAACATGGAAACAGGAGCTGATGTAGAGGCTATTGAGAGGTGCTGCTTACTGGCTTGTTCAACATGACTTGCTCAGCTTGCTTTCTTATAAACTCTAGGACCACTAGCCAAAGATGGAACTATCCACAATGGGCTGGGCCCTACCCAGTTAGTCACTACTTAAGAAAACCCCCTGTAACCAGATCTTATGGAAGCATTTTCTCAATTTAGGGTCTCTCCTTTCAGGTAATTCTAACTTGTGTCAAGTTGGCATAAAACTAGCCAGCCTACCTCTCCCATCAAATCTAGAGAAGTGTGAATGAAAAGAAGCTATGCAGTCTTAGGGTCATCTGCTATGCTGAGGAAGTCATTTAGTGCAAGGGAGTTACAATAAGTGTGGAAGGTTATCTAAGAAAACATTGGGAAGGTATGAGCAGATGTTTGATATCTGGGCCTTTTTTTCCCTCTTAGATGCTCAGGAGACTGCTCTAGAAACAAGGCATCTCAAAATTTGTAAACCTCCTGTGCAGTAAGAGTGGGTACATTGTTAATGTTTTTCTAGAATCATGATGGAAGCATTAGACCTAGACTGTACATCAGTACATATTTACTTAGTTTCTCAGCAATTATCTACCTGGCCAGAATAATACCAAAAGGCACTAATTAGTAATTACCTGGAGACTCATGATTGCTAATTAATAATTTCCACTTGTCTTTCAGTGTCCTCCCTTGTTACTTCTTTTAGAAATCAGGATCCTATGGGTTTTGCTGAGTCCATGGCCACTCGATAGAATCTACATGTTCTTAGATGCTAGAAGGGGCAGAGGAGACGAGAAGCAACTTTATAATGAAACTTAAGTTTCATGATTCCTTCCTTTCATATGCCAATTGCAGGGCCCTGGGTAGGATTTCTTGATGGTTTCACTGATCATAAATTTACATTTGCCTTTAGTTATACGTTTTGAAATTCCCAAGCGTCAGATTGTAAGACTACTGCCTCTTTTCTGTCCAATTTTTCTTTTGCAAACTTCTGTTTGTATTGCATATGAGCATAACTATTTGGTGGGGGAGGGGAGCAAAGGAAAGTAGAATTGCTGTAGATTTACTCTAAGTTCTGTGAACTGTGTATATATGGTTGCAATTGCCTTGGTGTTAAATGATACAGTCATCTCAGGGCAGAAGTGTCATCCAAGGCTCTGCGTCCCCCTGTCCCATGTTAGCCAATGTAATGACACAAAGGTGCTGAGTAGAGGGTCTTTCTTCGTATGAATGTGCCTTATGGGGCCTGGCACTGAAGGTGTGCAGAAACAGAGGAGAAAAACCAGAAGCTAGACCATGGAATGTTCTTTTGAGTAATCAGGTTAGAATTATAGTTTTTAGTTCTTAGATATTATTGATTTCTCATCAAAATGAAAGTTATCTTCTAGCTAGGATAACCATGCCAAGGGCATAGTAAAACATGGCACATTATTCTATTGATGACAATTACACAGACAGGAACTTAGTTATTCTGTGTGCTGGGTTGGGTGGTGGCAACTATCAGTACTGCAAGTAATGTAATTCTGGTTTAGGTTGCCTTTTTTATACACTCCAGAGTATCATTCAGAGTATATATTCAGAGGATCATTAAAATAAGAATTAATAATTATGGACTATGAAACTTAAAGACCCCTTTCTAAACCATTAGTAGTAAATTAACTTGATATCATCTTGCCTATTTAAAAAAATCTGTCATGAAATACTAGACTCAGCCAGGCAGTGGTGGCACATGTATTTAATCCCAGCACTAGGGAGGCAGAGGCAATTGGATTTCTGAGTTCGAGGCCAGCCTGGTCTACAGAGTGAGTTCCATGACAGCCAGGGCTACACAGAGAAATCCTGTCTTGAAAATCCATAGAAACCCTGTCTCGAAAAAAAAAAAACCTACATTCAGGGAATTTATACACATATTCTGTGGCCACATACAGCCTGAGAATTGAGCCTGAAGCTCAACGAAATATTGTGAATTTTCTGAAAACATTATAAATATTTGTTGTAATGTGTTTTGTAACTCGATTATACAGTACTCCAATGTGAACTTTGTAATTATAAACTAAGTTCTCAACTTTGAAAGTTTGGAGATGCTTGCAAGGGGCTCAGGAAATACCAAGGTACAAGGACCTGGAATCTCCCATTATCCTTGAGAGTGCACCTTCATACCAATCCTGAACCATGTATCAAACCTGGACTGTTGACAAAATGGAAAACTTCTGTCTCATTTGAGCCATGGATTTTGGATCTTTTGATATGGCCACTCAGCCTCTACTTAAAACCGTGCTAAGAGTGACAAGTTCAGGTCATCTGGGGAAATATTTCTTCTTCGGCTTGCAATCTTTATTGTCTGTATCCCCATGTTTTGGTAAAATATATTAGGAAATTATAGTACATGTGTATATGTAGCCTCTTGGTGTAATTTATTAACCTGTTTGGATGGGTATGAAGGGCAATTAATGATGTAATGTTTAGTGAAAATTCATGGTGTTTTCTTTTTTTATTTCACAGGAAATTTATGCTTTATCCTAATTTTAAAACTTGTATACAACATATTTTTATTATATTCTTATCACTTTCCCAACTATTCCCAGATCCTCTACTTTTTCTGAGATGAAGATCCTAACTTTTTATAATTCATACAGGGTGTCAATGTTAATATTATTGCAATATTTTGTTTTATACATATCACAGCTGTAGCATAAGTAACCCAAATTATTCTATATTCAATTAATATGAATTGAGTACCTAAATTATACCCCCATAAGTCCTATGTGCCTGAAAAAGTATTATTAAATATAGTTATTTTCCTTGAGGAGTGAAAATTTTAATGAAGGAGAAAGGAGTCCATGATTATAATTCATCCAAATGGTAATTTCAGTGAGGAGTTTAGAGAATAAGTAATTTTCTTTTGCAGTGGAAATGAGCAATGCTTCATGAAGCAAATAAAAACTAATGCAGAAGTCATTTCTACATGGTTTGAGCATGCATAAAATTGTTTCAAAAGGATCACAGTGAGAACACTTTTAAGCAAGTGTTCAGTTGACACAGGGAGGAATACAAATTTGACTTTGAAGTCAAAGCACTGCATCGTGAGGTGTGAATTATTTTTGAAATATGTAGTGATTAATAGAGAGTCAACCTTGTATCAATGGTGGCTTTCCTGACCAAACTTATGTATCATTATTACTAAGCCTTTGTCATCCAGAGCTGATATACATAACAATGAGCTGACAACCACATTTACATTTTAAATGTTTTTTGATTATAAATAATGGGTCTCTTTAAGACATTTGCATATATGTAATATATTTTAATCATCTTTATTCCCCATCATCTTTATTTCCCCTTCCCACTCCTAAAGATTCTCTTCCTCTTCTCAACTAATCTCCCAGATCCTTTCATCTCTAATATAAAACTATACATTTTAAAAAGAAAATTGAAAAATTGAATAATCATTCTTGACAGAACCATGTTCCGATTAGTGGGACCCTCAGATTTCCTGTAAAAGAAGAACTATCATTGTATTTCTACTATGTTGAGTTTCATGTGAGTATAAAGTTTTGACTCTATCTTTAGACTTCTTAGTGGGTGTGTACTGTCATTCTCACATGCTTCTCCTCCCTGTCTCTAATCTCTTTTATAAGATGCCAGCAATACTGGATGTCATGGGTAGCTTTTTGTCAGCTTGGCACAAGATAGAGTCACATGGGTAGAGGAAGCTCAATTGAGAAGGAAAATGCCTCCATCAGATTGGTTTATGTGCAAGTCTGTAGGTCATTTTCTTGACTACTGTTTGATGTGGGAGTGCTTAGATCACTGGGGGTGGTGCAACAATTGAGCAGGTAATCTAGGTGATTTGAGAAAACAGGCTGACAAAACCCTGAAGAAGAAACCAATAAACAGCATTTCTCCATGGTCTTTGTCCCTGCCTTGAGTGCCTGACTTACAGCAGTAAGTAATTATGATCTTCCAGGTCTAGGATGAAGTAAATCTCATTTGCATCTTCCAAGAACTGGTTACATTTCTAAATGCTGTGTTTTTCACAGGCACAATGGGTGTAGACTTGACTTATGTTTTTGGATGGCAAAATTCAAATGGTATAAAAGGATGATTCCCCTCATTGGTGGGTGCTTTTCTTCATCTCTTTGTACCTGTTCTTGCTAGCAGTTTATACCATCTGGTGTCCTTATTGTTACCCTCGAATTTATAAAAAGTTTCTATCAGTTCATACTGTCAAAACCAGTGACTTAGCTTCATAGGCTAGAGATAACTAGACTGTGAACTCTTAGAACCTTTGAAGAGGTCATGTCTGATAATTTTATGGTAACCAGTATTTACTTAATGCTTTTAGATATAATTTAGCAATCTGTAAAATGGAGACAAAATTGTAGAATACTCTTCGTAAGACCACTGTGAGGCTCAAACAGCTCATTTGTAGGTAAGTGTTAGTCCTGTTTTTAGTGTTTTCATATCTTTGCTAGTCAGTCCTTAGTAAGTATCTGAATAAATGAATGAAAAGATGCTTCGAGGGAAAGGAGTTGTTTATCAGGAGGAAGAATAACTTTTAAACTTCCTTAGAACTATAGGATAATTATGGCTGATAAAAATTAAGTAAATACTTCATAATTCTAAAACACATACTTACTGTGTTTACTACAATCTAATTCATTTCCACTATGATGGACTACATCCTATGAGCCAAAATAAATTATTTCTCCCTCCAATAGTTTCTTGGTCAGGGTTTTTCATTACTGTAATAGAAAATATAACTGATATAGACTGGGGCAGAAATGTAGGTGAGCCCTGCTTTTGTGCTTCTCTAGAACAATGAGCAATAGTCTTCCAAATGGGATTCCCAGAGAGGCAGATGGAAATTCAGTAAAAATAAGAAGGTCCACTACAACACCTCCCCAAAATATACACCCAGAGCTTCCTTGGCTATGAGATTTTCTCACTAAAATATAATTTTCCTGAATGAATCTAGGGTGATTTTGCCAAAAAGATTGTGACTCTCAACAGTGGGTTGGACTACATCATCATTAAAATTTCATCTCGTATCTTTATTCTTGAACACATACACAATTAGTGTTTGATTCATGGAGACCTTGCAAGGAAAGTCACAAGGTTCCTACATACTCACATCAGATTTATACACACACACACACACACACACACACACACACACACACACACACACACATATATATATATACATATATATATATATATATATATATATATATATATATATATATATATAACAGCTCATATTGCTATTGTGTGATTATGATTGACTTGTAGTTCTTTTCCAAGTATTCCAGTTGAAGTGTGTCTTTGAGAGTGGTCGTATTGGGAGATGAATCTGTCCATATATAGACAAGCCATCATCAGGGATTGCTGTTCTCCACATTGGAATGAGTAAACTGTCATGACTGGATCTTGTTCCTCAAGAGTGAGCTGTTGTGTAAGAGGCCAACCTCCCCTCTTCCTCTAGCTCTTGTGTTCTTCCTCATGTCCCCTCTTCCCTTCTGCTGGACTGTTATCTGCAGATATAATGGAAGACCCTCACCATAAGCTGAGCAGATGCATTATCATGCTCTTAACTCTGTAGCACTGTGACTCCAATAAACTTTTTTTTAATAAACCAACCAGAATCCAACATTCTTTGATAGCAACACACAGAAGCCAGAGACAGATTTGTTTTTCATAACTAATAAGTGAATATCCCATTGAGTTTTTGAAGCTTTTATGGGAAAATGCAATTAAAATTTCAATTTAATCATACTAGCATGTTCTATTGCTTTAAAAGTAACCCCTAACAATATAAATGCTTATCTGAGAGTTCTAAATGAACAAAGAAGTATGTTACCAACAAGTGCTTGCTGACAGGAGCCTGATATAGCTGTCTTCTGAGAGGCTTTGCCAGTACCTAACAAATACAGAGGTGGATGCTGTCATCCAACCACTGGACTGAGCACAGGGTCCCCAATGGAGGATCTAGAGAAAGGACTCAAGGAGCTGAAGGGGTTTGCAGCCCCAGAGGAGGGACAACAACCAGTACCCCCAGAGCTTCCAGGGAATAAGCCACCAACCAAAGAGTACACATGGAAGGACCCATGGCTCCAGCCTCATATGTAGCAGAGCCTTGTAGGAGAAGCGAGGCCCTTGGTCCTGTGAAGGCCCGATGCCCCAGGGTAGGGGAATGCCAGGGCCAGGAATCGTGAGTGAGTGGATTGGTAAGCAGGGGGAGAGGGAGGGGATAGAGGGTTTTCAGAGGAGAAACCAAGAAAAGGGATAAAAATAAAGAAAGTATCTAATTAAAAAAGAAGTTTGAAGTTTGTGGGTGAAACAAATAAACAAAAAGATTTGTATGCTTGTCAAATAGCAGAGGTCTCCATTGGGGATTGCTTAGTCTTTAAAGACACACCATGTGTCCCCATAAGAAGACAAAACTATGACACTGATCCTGAAGCCATTACCAGAGAATAGCTGGAAGGAATTCATGCCGAAGCAGAATGCAGGGATTTTCTCTCTTGCTCTTTCTCTCCTCTCTCTTTAAGCATAACCTCAAAGGCAAAATCCAAGGCTTAGTTTTGTGGTTTTTATATTTATGACAAATTTCTGTTTATACGTTTGCCATAGATGAGATGTTGATATGCTTTGGATGAGACTGACTGTTGCCAGATACACTTGGGTTGCAAATGACCTATATGGAATGCGTGTGGGTCCTCTGATGGACTGTGGTTCCTTAGACTGTAGACTACTTCCATTCTTGTCTTTGCATCAGTTACCTGAAGTACCTTGGACATATGATACTTGCTGTAGAAGCCTGAGGGCTGAGGCTATGGAGCAAAGCCAGGACCTCACATGTGTAAGACAGAGCTACATCAGTCTTACTACTAATGATTTTAACATTCACTGTAAAAGGCTCTTTCAGTTGAATGCTTTTTTATGCACTAAGACTTGTTAAAATTATGAAATATTCAATTATTTGTTAAAAATATTTATCTTACTGTGATGTTCAAGGAGCTATTTCTCTTGCCTAGCTATATTTCCAACACAAAGAAATAATGAATGTTTGAGGTGATAAATCAGTCTCCTTGATTAGATTACTATACTATATATATATATATAGTATATAATATATATGTATATAGTGTATAGTGTATAATATATATGTGTGTATGTATGTATATGTATGTATGTATGTATATATATATGTGTGTGTACGTGTACATGCACATATGTATGTTCACAGTGTGTCTCTGTTATATTGTTGCCTCTAAATATGTAGTCTTTAAAATGCATGTGCATTTAAAAAGAGTTTCTAGAATGAAATCCTCTATAGTGAAGCATAAAAAATTAGTTATGTGATTTTTTTTGACCTAGGCATTTAGATGATCTATTCAAAATGTAACTGAAAAAAAAATTGTTAACCTCCATTCCACGGATGTCAGGCCACTGAAAACCAATCTTCATGCCATCCTGCTGCTGCCTGAAAGATTCTAAACTTTAAAATTGCAAACTTACCCAAAACACTAAAAAAATATTTTCTATCTCAGAGCACAATTCCAACAAGTATATTTTTATATACTTGTATCCATGTTGGAGAATGGGTACCATAGCAACATGGACTAAGCTATGAAGCTCATGAACCAGGAAAGTAGCAGCATCCATTTGGGCATCGACTTAAATGGCATGTTGTAAGAACAAGTCAACTTTCTTCCCCTTGGAGGAAGCTGCTGGCTATCACTGTGCTCATCAACCGTTCTTTTTCTGTGATAGACAGCCATCTCTCTTCACCTCACTATGCCATGACAAATATGGTGTCTGTCTCCAGTTTGTCAACACTGGATCTAGCAGCATGCTTGCCATATGAGAGGAAAAATGTATTTTAAGTCAATCTCATTCTGCATAAGACTAATTGGAGTGTGAACAATGAAACTCATAGATGAATATAGTTGATTAAAAAAAACCTTCAGGAGCAATTCCAGACAGTCTAAAGTGTAAAAGGGGTTAGCACATTTTCCCAGATGTTGGAATTGATGTTAACAGCCATGAGAAGGATGGGAATATGTAGACCTTAGTAAACCAAGTCAAGGAACAGACATAATTCATGCAGCAACAGAACAAAAACATGAGTCCTACATTCACCTGGGGAAAAGTAAGGGAGGTGTGTGTGTGTGTGTGTGTGTGTGTATGTGTGTCTGTGTGTGTGTGTGTCTGTGTGTCTGTGTATGTGTCTGTGTGTGTGTGTCTGTGTGTGTGTGTGTGTGTTTGTTCAGAAGTCACTTGTTTTGTTTTGCATTTGTTTTGCTTTTGTTTTGTTTTGTTTTGCTTTGCTTTGCTTTGCTTTGCTTTGCTTTGCTTTGCTTTGCTTTGCTTTGCTTTGCTTTGCTTTGCTTTGCTTTGCTTTGCTTTGCTTTGCTTTGCTTTGCTTCTGTTTTGGGACAGGGTATCTCACTGGCCTGAGATACACTAAATAGCTCTCACTGAATGTCCAGCAATCCCCAGGGACCTACCTGTCTCTCTCTTTCCAGACTTGAGATTACAAGTACCTGCCACCATGTCCATTTTTTTTCAAGCTTGGATTCTGGGAATCAAAACCACATCTTCATGCTTACAAAGCAAGTACTTTGCCCCCTGTGTTACCCTTCAGCCCTCTCAATTCTTCAGTGAAAAGGGACTGGAAATGAAGAAGGTGTTAAGCTCACTGTATGAATATTTATTTGTTTTTTTTAATTATTTTATACATGTTACACAGTTCATTTTTGTATATTTAAAAAATACTCCAGGTTTAGTCCTATGTGACTATTGTTGGGTTGTTTTGAACTCTCAAGAAATAGAATCCATCAGCAGAAGTGAAAGAGGTTCATTGACTGTAATCACACACTGACCATGCGGCCATCAGCAGATTTATAAAGTGGGCAACACTAGGTAAATGACCATTGATGCAAATACTATATCAGTACGGAAGTTAGATCAGACACATGTACCACACGCCACACTGACTTAGTTTGTCTTTAATCCATGTTGTTTAAAGATGGGCTGACCATCTGCAGGAATTCCCACAAGGGCTTCCTCAAATTGTAGATTTTGGCACTTTTCCCAGAACTAATGAGAAAGAATCTCTGGGGATACCCAGGAACCTACAATTTAAAATACAACTAGCTACTTAGAATGATTAAGGTAGAGACTGGGAGCTACAATTTTAGAGACAGCCAGTATTAAAGAGAAAGGAAGCCACACTCCACACACAGAAAGTGGCACACTCCTTTAATTGCAGAGCTTGGGAGGCAGAGGCAAATAGATCTCTGTGAACTCTAGGCCAAGTTCCTGAACAACCAGAGCTACACTTTAAGACCCTGTCTTAGAGAGCTGGTGGGATGGGGGAATTCTACATAGAAATATTGTGGGCAGCCATGAGGTAATTTGGTAGTCTTCCATAGTATCCATAGATGATTCTTTCAGATGGATTCCATCTACCTGCTGAGAGTGTTTATAGTGAGTTTATATAGGTAGCTAATTACCTGTCTGGAAATGTCTATAATATAACTAGGCTGTGTGGCTACAGATGACTTTAAATTATTCAAGTGAAGTACAGAGTGCTTATTTAAAAATGAATTGCTATCACTCAACTGAGCCAAACCTATTTTTTCAATTCTCATTTCTCCATATATCTAAGAACTGGGTACATATACTCACAGGGAGGTAGGTAATTGTAAGTCATCAGTATAAATAAGGGTAATGTACATAGCTAGTTACCACACCCCATCAAAGCCTAATAGAAGCTGTTTTCGATCTGATTCTATTCGCTAGATATCAAATATCCTTTCCTAGCTGGATCAGTATAGAAGCCAAAAATATTTATTTTTAATTCTTTTATTTACAAATAATCTTTATAAGTTGCTAATATAAAATACTATGTGAATTTCAGGTGCTTCTGCAAAGTGTTGCTTTTATAACAATGATAAACAGTAATTCAGCAAAATTTTACAGCATAACTATATTAAGGACTATTGATAGAACAAAGTTTCTGATGTGGGACATATTAGCCTCTAAATTCCACTTCTGCTACTCATTAGCTGTGTGACCTTGGGCAAAGCATTTACCTTCTGTATGTTTCAGTACTATCGTCTGTAAGATGAAAAGAATATTTTCACCTGTCTTGTTGGTGTATTGCAATGAGTTTATAAATGTGGTGGGTTTAATGCCTGAGACCGGCGTCTGCAACATTGTAAGCATTCCACAAAGTTCGCCACTGCTGTTTTCATTATTGAAGTACTCGATAACATGACAGGAGTTACATCTGAGGTCATTAACCTGTTTGCTTTCCGTGTTACTCTGCTACCTCTCTCTATCTCACTTTCATTTGTATCCCAAGGTTCATTTATTTTCCTCTTTCTTAGCCCATACGGTTGCTAAACGAAATCAATGAGGGCTTGAAGTTGAAGTTAGGTGAAGACAAGGGAAAATGCAGAGTAATGGTACTAGGCAGGGAAGAAGTAGAGCAAGACAATAGGCATGCTTGACATGGAAGAGGAAGCAGAGTGCATTATGGGAAATGACCTCTGATAAAACTCCCTCCAAGGAAGCAGCTATCAATTCATCCCCTAGTGTGGTGCATCACTACAGGCAGGGAAATATCATACACAAAGAACAAAAATGAAACTCAGTTCGTTCAATTTAGGTACTAGTGCTGGACCAAAGCTTTGAAAGACTCACAGCAATTGATTTATTTCAGAAATATTTAACCACAGCACAATTTTGGGGAAAAAGGTTTTCTGATAAAAATTAACTCAGTTCCGAGTATACAGAAGATGGACTCCAAAAAATCAAATAACCCCATTAAAAATGGGGCTCAGAGCTAAACAAAGAATTCTCACCTGAGGAATACCGAATGACTGAGAAGCACCTGAAAAAATGTTCAGCATCCTTAATCATCAGGGAAATGCAAATCAAAACAACCCTGAGATTCCACCTCACACCAGTCAGAATGGCTAAGATCAAAAATTCAGTGTGTGTGGGGGAGGGTATGGGGGAATTTTGGGATAGCATTGGAAATGTAAATGAGGAAAATACCTAATAAAAAATATTTTAAAAAATCAGGTGACAGCAGATGCTGGTGAGAAAGAGGAACACTCCTCCATTGTTGGTGGGATTGCAAGCTTGTACAACCACTCTGGAAATCAGTCTGGCAGGTCCTCACAAAATTGTACATAATACTACCAGAGGATCTCGCAATACCTCTCCTGGGCATATATCCAGAAGATGTCCCAACCGGTAAGAAGGACACAGGCTCCACTATGTTCATAGCAGCCTTATTTATAATAGCCAGAAGCTGGAAAGAACCCAGATGCCCCTCAACAGAGGAATGGATACAGAAAATGTGGTACATTTACACAATGGAGTACTACTCAGCTATTAAAAAGAATGAATGCTTGTGTCTCCAGCTGCATATGTATCAGAAGATGGCCTAGTCGGACATCAGTGAAAAGAGAGGCCCATTCGTCTTGAAAATTGTATATGCCTCAGTACAGGGGAATGCCAGGGCCAAGAAGTGGGAGTGGGTAGGTAGGGGAGTGGGGTGGAGGGTATGGGGGACTTTTGGGATAGCATTGGAAATGTAAATGAAGAAAATACCTAATTAAAAATTTTTTTTTAAAAAGAAATGTTTATGTTGAAATTCTTTACGAAATATGTCTGGCTCCTTTCACAAAGATGGGTAATATTGACTCAGAGGTAGTACCCAAGATTTAGGCTCTAGGCGGAATGACTGAGGTCACATAGTGCCTGTGGGTATATCAAGATTGTCCTGGCTATAAGATAACATAGCAGTCATTTAAGCATTTGTAAAGCATAGAGGACATCACTCATAAGAATTGATTTTATGGCCTGGAAGCAATGGCCAAGGTATAGGAGGAAAGATTCTGGGATAAGTAAAACATAAATTCTGGGAAATGTGGGCAAAGCCTGGCTCAGCAGAGAGCACACAATCGCCAGGTTGTAAACTACATTCATTCCCAGTATTCCAGGAGGAACCATACACATCTCCTTCCATTGAAGAGATGAACTGTGAGTTTAACTTTTCTTGGCTTCTCTAGTGTTTATCTGTGTGCACAAAGGCCTGGTTTTTTTTGGTTTTTTTGTTTGTTTGTTTGTTTTTGTTTTTCCCCTTTCACCCCAGAGGTGGGCAACCTGGTCTATAGGCCCCAATGCTGGGGAGCTTCTCCTAGGAAAGGGTGGGAGTCATGCCACCTAGCATGTATATGAGAGCTTCGAGGAAGTCCCTGGACCTTGAGAGCGGGTATGTGCAAGTAGGTAGGAGATTCCTAATGCGGAGTAGTGAACAAGCAATTGCTGTCGTATTTCAAATGAGTGGATCTACTTACATGATGGAGAAATGCTGCATTGCCCAAAGTTCAAGTTGGTGTTTGGTTCTAATTTCCATGTTATAGTATTAGAGGGATTATGTAAGCAATCAGTTCTACTCACTTTTGAGGGTATTTCTTTTAAAAACAGTTCCTTCTCAGTCAATTCTCTCCAGCTTTTATAATCTACTCCTTAAACGAATCATTTGACAAAAGTAGGACTTTAAAAAATATTTAAAATTGCTGTCTAATGTTATAATGCCTCTTTAATCCATGAAATTGTTAAGGCTTACAAATTCTGTGTAGACTATTAATGATTAAAAAACCATTGGCACCTTGATATTTTCACTGTATTACCAGATACAGGGATGCAGTATATATTCTTTAAGACTAGTGCATTAGCTACTTTTCTATCTCCGTGATGCCATGTCCTAACAACAGTAATTAAGGAAGTATAATTCCAAAGGACTGGGGACCATCATGTCAGCAGAGGCAGGGAGCAGGAGCAGAAATCTAGCTGGTCATATTTTCATTAACATACAGAAGATGGGATGGTGCAGTAGGGGAAAAGAGAGGGAGAAGGAAGAGGAAAGAAAGCAGAGGTGAAAGGGGAATGAAAGAGAGAGGAAGGAAGGGGGAGGGAGGGGAGGGGAGGGGAAGATGGACTGAGTACTGGGACAAGGTTATAAACCTTTCAAGCATACCCCAGTGGAATCCTTCCTTCAGGGAGACTCCACCTAAAGGACCCATAACCTTCCTCACAGCACCACCAACTGGAAAGTGGCACGTGCCCATGGGGCTGCTTATTCACCACATAGAGTATTTGTAGAAAGTTGCAATTTCAAACCCTCCCATCAGCCTACCTATACAAATCCCTCATTCATTTTTCCCTGCCTTCTCAGTACTTTATGACACCAATTTCCTGATGTAGTTCCTCGGAATGTTCTTAATTTTCATAACCCCATAATAGGTCAATTTCCTTCTACATTCATGCTCTTTCTGATGTCTTAGATATCATCTCTGGCCTCTACAAATCTTATAGCCTAAAAATGCAGAGATCAAATGCTGGATGCCAGTGCTCAACAGCTAATATTAGGTAGAGTCATATTCCCCCAACACCTTCCCTCCTCGGCTTCATCTTCTCATTACTTACTAAGCAAGGAGTAGAGCAGTGAGCTGTCGGAGCATTGGGCACAAAGTTCTTTAAAAAGAGGAAATTAGGAAGTGTTGAACAGGCTCTAACAGGATAGAAAAGCATCTATCATAAGTACTAGAGATAAAATATTGCACATAGATGGAATTATTTGAGCAGTGTGTGACCCAAAAGTAGAAAATGCCACTTTTCCTGGACAGCTTTGTGAAGTTGCGTGCTTGGGTGAAATGAGGGGTACAACTGTGGGGAATGTGGGCTGGTAGATCATAGGTGAAAGTTATGAGCCTGGACTTCTTCTCACAAATGTAAGCGGGGAGGTCAGCAAACTAAGAACACATCAGTGATTGAGCTGTGACTTTCACTGTGAATTCCAGTGTTTGAATAGATAGCATTTTAGTGAAGAGGATAGATTTAAAAGGAGAAATATGATTATTTCTATATATTGTGTATTGCTCTAACATCAAGTATACAAACTCATATATTATTTCTCTGCTATTTATTTATACTTTGCCTTTAAGAAGTTAAGCTCTTTAAGGCAGACAGAATATACTTCTTTGTACACAATGACAGCCCTTGCTTGGAGCCTTACTGCCATCATCCCTTTCCTTCACAGTGTCTTTTGGAACATTTATGGAGGGGTCTCAGAGAGGGCCATGCCTTGTGCAAATTCAGTGCCTTGTGTTCTCTCTAATCTGTGAAGATGGTTGTCCTCATTTTACTAATGGGTCAACAGGGACTAAGAGAAACTACAAGTACCCTAAATCATTTCAGAACAGCTGTTAGCCAGTGCAGATAAGACAAGGCCTCCAGAGATGCTAATAACTCTGTTAGAGGACTCAGGGTAGTGGTCAGTGGATGAATGATTATACATGAGAAATTGATTATACATGATTGGTCCAACAAAAATGATGAATCAAAGACTGAAGGCTTGTTCAGTTGAGTTGATTAATACAGACAAACTCAGTTATCGTCACTGGGTACATTCCTCATGTTTGACTGTGAAGTATATTGATCAAGATATTAATGTAGCAAAGGTGGTAAAAAAATAGCATAAGATAAAAACAATGAACATAAAACCCAGGGTTCTGTTCACACTAGACAATCTCTACCACCGAGCTATTCTCAGCCCCTCTCTTCTCATTATTCATAACAGCAGCAACTTTTAAAATTATTTTCCTCGAATCTACTGCTGTCTACTTTGACCAAATGCAAATGTGTGTTGTATTCATGTGACCTTTTACAGAGGTGCTGTGTATGTGTTTGAATGTTAATTCAGGTTAGAGGAAGTCGGAGATGTAAGAGGCTCTCTGGTCTCCTATGGGATCTCATTGCAGCTCTGCTGACTGGGTCTTGGGCTTTGGGTCATTGTCTGATTTACCTCTCTATTTAATTCAGTCTTACTTCCTAAACCTCTTGCCTCAGAACTGGCATCTAGTCAGCTTCCAGGAAAACTGACCTAGAAAAAGCTACATACTGAGTCGCAGGGGTATGTCTGTTTTTTCCTTTAAATAAAATCTTAATATACTTAATATTTAGCATAGTACATGCTTTTTTTCATTTGAAGTGGAAAAACATTACATGCAGTTGCCATGTTAGAATCCCGTCTATTGTTACAACACCTTATAGAATTGGTCTGCAGTGATTTCTGTAGCGAGCTATAGAGAAAGGCTCTCCATTGACTGAGCTACTGTCCAGAGCCACAATGTGCATTGTTTGTTGTGGAAGCTAGAAATTGCTTTTAAAGTTTCATTACCAAATTTCCAGGGAGCTGAAATTTGAAATTCTTAAGTTGTGTTCCAAATTTAGTGAGTGTGCTTTTGCAAAGTGGGTCCATTTGAATCCACATGGTTCAGATAAATTCTCTTTCCCAACATTAGGTATCAAACATTGATATGTTTCCTGTCATCATCTCCCAGGCTAAGCATTTTCATTTCCTCCAACAGGATGGCTGATAAGCAAATCATTCCAGATTTAGTGCACTGGAAACATCTCATATTTAAACCATATCTGTGTTTATAGTTCCAGGCTTGGTGCAAACCTTTTCCTCCATTTTGCTTCAGGTAGCATTCTGGATGATGGTATTTGCTGCTTCAGTCCCTCAAATGATCACGATGTAAATAAATCCTGTATTCTTTAAATAGTTCATTAGTGTTTATAATATGCAAGTAATTGGCCTCCCCCAGACCCTGGCTACTTTCTTTATTTGATAAGAAATTAATGTTGCCTTCTCAGCTTTTGGGTCCTCCTTATAAGACTGAACTCTTTTCAGTCATTTGGAGATGGGTTGAGTTCCCTGAATGTGTTTGGAAAACAGACAGAAAGGGCATATTTAGTTTGGAAGAGAAGATTTTCATCATAATCCCTTTGAAATATGTCTATTAGTTACATCCTACATATTTTTTGTAGGTTACATTTTGAAGTGTGTGTGTATGTATGCGTATATATGTGTATATTTATATTGATATGTGTGATGTGGGCATTCATGTGGCGTGGCATAGCATGTCTGGACAAACTGGGATGTTGATCCTTGCTGCCAGCTTTCTTTGATATATAATCTGTCCTTTGTTTCTACTACACATGCTAGGCTAGTTGTCACATGAACACCTGGAGGTTATTTTTGTCTCCACCATCATGTCCTGGAGCGGTGCTTCAATTATAGACTATGTTCCACTTTATGTGGAGTCTGGGGACTTGAACTTAGGTCTTCAGGCATGCAGGAGAAACACTTTACTCATTATGCCATCTCCCCAGTCACAAGGTTATGTTTTGAATCTTGGTTAGAGTGTATTCTAAACCCTCGTCATGTAATGGATGCTATTACAGCTGATGTCAGCTGTCTCCAACAATGTTTCTACCATGTCATGGTATTTCAGAAAGATGATTTTAGGATGGGAAGGAAGAGCAAAACAAAAAATCAACCTGCATGATGAAACTAAGAAGATATTTAAAACTATTATCAAGATCTAGGTCCCACTAAATATTGAATAATAAATTCAACATGAATAATAAAGCTAAAAGGAGGGACAGAGTAAAGTCTGGGATGGAAAGAAAGAAGAAAGAAGTAACAGGAAGGAGGCAGGGACATTTAGACTTTATCAATATTCAGAGCTCATGGGACTGCCTTGTGATGCCTTATGATCCCTGGTAGCTAAGTTCCTGTTAAAACTGCAGGACTCAGCAAGCAAGTCATATTAAATTCCATTTGTATAATAGTTTAGAATAACCCCCTATTATAATCCAATGGATCTGCATATAATAATTCTAATAATCACCATTGTGATAATAATAATGGTAATAAAACTAGCTCACAATTACATGGGGCTTACTTACATATTTTTAAAAATGTGCCAGATTTCCGGGATTTTAGAGATGTTAACTTGTTACGGCTGCTCTAGATGTTACTATAATGATTTCTACTGTGTGGGTGCCATGAGGAGCCTGGTTGCTCTGGGAAGCATGGGTGCTGTTGGATGTACACAAAAGGTGAAGTGCTTTGCTCAGTGTCGCTCAGCAGGTGAGGGATAGAGCTGTGATTTAGGACCCAGGAAATCTGACTTCCTGGTCCAGAATAAACTGCCCTTGAATAACCTACCCTTACATTGAGAGGAAGCGAAGATAATGAAGCACAGAAATGGTCATGGGTATCTGTTTGTATTAGCCTGCTTTCTGATGCTCTAACACAACATCTGAGATCTAGTAATGTATAAAAATTAGAAGTGCATTTGGCTGACAGTTCTGAAGGCTAGAAGCTCAAGACCACAGCTGTGACAAAACACAGTGCTGTGCTCAGTGGATGCTAGAAGCCTAGAGATGAGGCAGAAAGTTGGGCATAACTAACTACTTATAGAGGTGCTCGAATTTGAATCACTCAGAAGTAAAACTCAGATTCAGCCAAACATAAATGGGGGACCAACCATGACGAAAGTGTCAGGAGCACATCTTCTAGTTTACAGCTATATCCAATATTCCACTGATGTTATCAAGGATTGTCTTGTTTTATATCTTGATTCTATTTCTGCCTTTGGTTCAATTCCATATAAACCTTCTTCATGTGGACCTTGGAGCAGCTTCATAATGATATGCTGCCTATTTACAACCATCAGTACGACATGCTTCTTAGCCCATTTGAAATAGTCTCATAAGTGATGTTTGCTCAATCTATGTTTAGTTATAGATATTTACTAAGTCTACCACTCAGACACAATGCAATTTAAGGAAAATTGCTGCATATGTTGGCTTGGGTCAAATGCCTATATCGCCTGACTTTAAGTATGTTGGAAGTAGATTAGAGTCTTCTTATTGAGTAAGTAAAGAATAATAATGAACCAGTTTGTGAGACTGATAGAAACTATACAAAACAAAGGATCCTGTTTTATTGAGATGGGTCTTTCTTTGGTCTGTAGCTCACCTAATAATTGTTCAGTCTGGCTTGCCAGTAAGTCCTAGGTTTCCTGCTGCCTCCTTCTGCCTAGGTCTGGGATTACAAGTACATTTGTAATTACAAGACATCTGGCTCTTTTAAAATGTGGGATCTCAGAATTGAACTCCAGTCTGCATAGTTAAAAGGTAGCCATTTCACCAACTAACTGACCTATCTTCATAACCCTATATCAAAATAGAGGCTTAAAATGTAAAACGTATTCACTCTTTTTTTTTCTTTGTTTTTATTTTTTGTTGTTTTTTTGTTTGTTTGTTTTATTTATACTTTTTTGTTTTGTTTTGTTTTTTTGTTTTTTTTCCGAGTCAGAGTTTCTCTGTATAGCCCTGGCTGTCCTGGAACTCACTTTGTAGACCAGGCTGGCTGTGAACTCAGAAATTTACCTGCCTCTGCCTCCCAAGTGCTGGGATTAAAGGCGTGTGCCACCACTGCCTGGCAAATGTATTCACTCTTGCATAAGCTGTTACTAAGGAGGGAGACATAGACAAACCATTCATAGATCGTCCACTCATTAGAAAGGACCTTTGCCGGTTTGATCTGTGGTTCAACTCAGGTTTGCAATTTTTAAACCTCTAATTTTATAGGCAATTCTCAAAATATAAGCCAATTCTATTTCAACAATTATTTTGCAAGTGTTTGAAAGGTGAGAATCTTTTCAAGTAAGAGCGTAGATATAACTGGTTTGCAGTTTTTCAGGCCAGTCCTCCTTCCTGGGCATCTGGCCCACTGTAAGCAAAAACTTCTAACAGTCTGGCATTCATCCCTAGCAGGTTTCCTGCTGTAGTTGCAGGCTATGTTTCATTTGTTGGAATCACCGACACACAACCCCCTACAACACACAGGAAATTATACTGAATCTTAAAAGGGTTATTGAGAGACATCTTGGGCAAAGAAAAGAACAGAGGTATATCAGTTCCCTAAATAAACGGCTTTCAATCCTGTCCATCAAATCATTTCCAAAGGACTCAAAGTAAGAAATCAGACTCCCTGTGGGTGGGGCTCAGGTGCAGGACTGCACAGGTAACTGGTACACAGTGACATTGCAAACCAAAAGCTTTGGATGGTTCCTATTTTCTATTCTTTCCACTGCTAACCTATGACATTAGTCAATAAATTCAGAGCAGCAGGCATTCTCTGTTGTCTAAAATGACTTGAAGGCACCCAGTGGTACCCATAGCTTTAAGACTCTACCCTGGCTGGTGAATAGATTTTCTCATATGCTGGGATGAATAAGCACTTGTTGACAATCTTATATCCACCGAGTACAGTGTATAATTTTGAGGTTTTCAAGAAAGTAACAGAGCTGTTTTTGTTCTTGTGGTAAGTAGATTTTATATACATTTTTTTAAATGAACTTAAGGGAAAAGAAATCAAGCCACATTGTCTGGAGACATTGTCTGAAGGGGAAGGGCTTTGGCTAAATACTGATGTGTTCTGGTTAGAAACAGAATATGCAAAGGAATGTAGAAATGAAACAACATGTTTCTGTTAGTAATCAGTTTGCCAAGTCCTTCCAGGGAGTCTTCTGTTCCTGGTATGTCTCTAGGCTCTGAACTTCCGGGGTTAGCCAAACAGAAAAACATACAGAAGAGGGTACTGGACAGATGGCTTAGCAGTTAACAGTGCATGCTGCTCTTTTAGAGGACCCAAGGTTGGTTTCCAGCACCTCTGGTTGTAGGCCACCTATATATAACCCTAGTTCCAGGGTAATCCAATACTTCTGACCTCTACTGGCACTTGTACCTGCCCTCACACACACATACACCCTCAAAATTTAAAAATAAAAGAAATCTTTTTTTTTTGAGAGAAAAAGTTTCCATCTGTGGAAATGCACACAAATTAGCCAGCAATGTCAAAAACATGCATATTACCTAACAATAAATTATCAGGAGAAAAGCAAATTTAAAAGGTTGGATAATTTTTCAGTGTGGATGGAGAGGAGTAGCTAGACCCTCATGAGAGAGTGACATTTTAGTAAGGGTATAAAAAGCCTGACAAATAGGACAGGTGGCATGTTTGACACAAAGGGCAAATGGCAGGAAGCCTAGGTGGGCTGAATGGAGTGAGGGACGGTGAGTTTTTTATTTAGGAAAGAAAGGAAACCTTGTGGAGACAGAGAAATGTGTCATCCTTTCTTCTGTTGCCCTCAGTGAGTCCTCAAGTCTTCTCACTAATGGGGGACTTTTGGGATAGCATTGGAAATGTAATTGAGGAAAATACCTAATAAAAATATTTTAAAAAAAGAAAGTGGTCCTTCTTCCTCTTTCCCCACACCCTTTAATATGAGGC
This sequence comes from Mus caroli, assembly GCF_978045245.1. NCBI lineage: Eukaryota > Metazoa > Chordata > Mammalia > Rodentia > Muridae > Mus > Mus caroli. Next base: position 52,454,777 of record NW_028227259.1, on the reverse strand, counting down.
TGTATTAGTCTTTCCTATGCCTTGATCCAACTTTCTTTTCGAATACTCCAGATCCTCCAGTTATTTTCATCTTTCCCCCTTTAGACAATCCTCCTGACTTCCCCAAGATGAGAATTGCCTTGTGTTAGAAGATGCAGTCTAATTTACTCTTTAGTGTTTGTTAATAAAAATGGACCTCTAACTCAGGCAGCATCAGGTCCTGAGAGGACAGAGAGGTTCATAACCATCAGTTTCATTTGATATTGCCTCTTAGATCAGAGACCTCAGTCATTCTTCCCCCTTCAGGTCACACTCTAGTATCATTTTTGAACCCATAGTCTGATAACATCAGGCTCTTGATTGGTGGCTCATTCTTACAGTGAGATAGAACCCTCATTTGTTAGTTGGTACTTGTGAATTTCTACCCGCCTAGTTGGTCATGCTGGAAACCCTATGAGGGAAAACTTGGTCCCAGTACATCCTTTGGGAAAAAAAAAACTTGCAAGAATGCACTGAGACTTCAGTGTTGTGACAGAATCAGAAAACAAGAGATGAAGGGTGGCTAGGGCAAAAGATGGAATAAATTAATCCAAACAAAACAGCAGGGTAACACTTTTTTTATTGTAATAGTGTACTTTCTTCCTTTTTCTTTCTATTTTTTATTTAGGGATTATAATAAAATTACAACATTTCCCCCTTTCCTTTCCTCTTTTCAAACTCCCATATAACCACTACCCTCTCAGAGGAGAATGGGAGGCGCATGGAGGCAAGGACTGAGTGACAGGGTAACACTTCTAATAAGGTACTTCTGGCCACTGTTTGAATTGGGAGAAAGCAGGCAAGAAGCAGGAGTTATGGGCCTCAATGGGAGGAGGTGTCAAGGGAAGAAACATTCTAAGAGCCCTGGCATTTACTTGGGATAACCCAGTATCAGGTTTAGACGATCAGACAAGATCCAAGTATGTGTAAACACATATCCATCATCTATCTATGTGTCTAGATATCTACCTACCTACATAATAAAAAGGAGACCTGGCTACATTTCTGGAAAGAATGGTGGTTTGAAGGGTGCATTTAAAACATACAGAAGTGAGTTATTTATTCTACTAAAAGGGAGTTAATATTCTGTTCCAAATCATAACACACACACACACACTCTGCCATTGCTACACTGCTATGGTTTGATCATGTCCTCCAAATTTTATATATTAGATGCTTAACCTCCTAAATCACTACAATGGTATCTGAATGTGGGATCTCTGGGAGAGAATTAGGATTAGATAAATTCTTGAGGGTGAGGTTACTATGTGACCTCAGTGAAGATAAAGAATAACCTGATTAAGTCCCCTTGTTCTCTCTTGCCACAGGATGTTCTGTAGTGCCTTAGTACTCTGTAGTCTGCAACAGCAGAAAGAATTTCACCCAAGGGTGAGAGATACAGGATCTTGAGATACCGACATTGCTTCTTTTAGAACCACGAAGTCAGTCTTCAGTAAACCTTTTCTGAAAAGTAGATGAACAGATACTACATTTGATAAAATATGCTACACACACACATGCACACACACACGCACACACACACACACACACACACACACACACACACACACACACAAAATCCCATGACCCAAATGACAAGTTAGGGTTTTAATTGATGTAGGTTTTAACCTGAAGCTTTCTTTTTATACAGGTCAGCTAGAGGGCTTAAGGGATCACCACAGAAGAGCGAGACTGAAAACAGTGTATCTAGGCTCCAGCAGAGTAGTCAGCATGAGGAAGATGATTCATAGCCTCATCTTCCCAGGGCTGCTATGTACCCTTAATAGGATAGCAATTTGGAATGTGTAATTATACAGAAGCGAAGTCTTGCTTTATGTGTAGAATGGGCCCTTATACCTGAAGACCAGGTCACAAGAGAAAAATGAGCAGAACTAGGCAAGCTTACTTATTTTATGCACATGAGAGATGTCTGTGAAATGCAGTTCCCATGGGGAGCCTTAAATATTAGCTCATAAAGCATCTTCAACTAAAAACAATACATGTATAGAAAAATGAGAAGGTAGGACAAAGACCCAGTCATTAACTGGCAATTCATGAAGGGTAAATGAAGGTGATATTGGCTCTTCTGGTGCCACCTATTTCTCCTAAGTGACTAATGTTGTGTTCTGTTGCAACCTTCTGTTCTCTTTTGTCAAGAGGGTTTCAGTAGGATGCTTCTGTCTGTAAATCTAATTTTCCGATGTTTGGCAGAGGGAGGCAAAGAGTTTCTTGCATGGGCTTCTGGATTGCCTTCAACTAAAAAACTTCCTTATACAAAGGAGGCATATTTGGGGAATATATTCTAGTCTTCCACCTGATCTAAGATGATTTGGAGGAAATACATGAAATGTAAGGAAGTACCTCTGATCATGTCATGGAATTTAGAAGCCATGACATAAAGAGCCAACAGTAATTTTCATAGTTGAAGAGCTGTCTTGCCTAAGTGTGATCTTTGAATGTTTTTGGTAGTGAATAGGATTTCAGGTAAGAACTGGTTTAATTAATTTCAAGATACTTCTACCAGCCCCATCTGCATGTGATGAAAATTAAAGGAAATTATGAGACCTGTTGATGTTTGCATTGATAATGTGAGGGGTAAATTGGCACAGACTAAAGAATGGAAAGATTCCTGTGTATTGAATAAAAAAAAAATGAATCAAAAGAAAGTCTGGGCAGAGTCCAGGAAATGCTGCCTTGGCCCAGCTGTGAGGAATACCTTGCTGGTGCCCCTGGACCTGCAGCTGCCCCCAACCAAGTGAGACTGGCCAGCCTTCAGAGAACAAAGAAAACAAAAACTCAAGGAATATCTGTTAATACGAAAAACAGTGTTTCCATACAAACAAGAAAATTAGCTATCCAGAGATCAGAAAATGATGACATCTGAGGATCAGGTCCAAGAAGGGAAAAAAGTTGTGAAACTCAAAACAGAAGTGGCTGATTTAAAAAAAAAAATTGGGACTGCTTTGGTTGGGGAGGGAGAAATCCGGCCTACAAAGGGCCACAAGCCTCTTCCGGTCAGAAAAGCACCAGGGTAGCTAGGGCACAGAGTCGGCTGACACTCGCCAGCTACCCACAACACCCGCCACAGGATCTTAAGACTTCTGGTGAGTGGAACACAGCTTCTGCTCCAATCCAATTGCGCGCGGGACCTGAGACTGCATTAGTTAGGGAAGCAGAAAACCGGCCTGAGTAGGACCACAGGCCTCTTCCAGCTGGACCAGCACCGGGGTACTGCCAGCTACCCACGACCCCCGCCACAGGATTTTGAGACTGCTGGTGAGTGGAACACAGCTTCTGCTCCAATCTTTAAACAGTGACAACGACAACAACTAACCCCAGAGATTACCAGATGGCGAAAGGTAAACGTAATAATCTTACTAACAGAAACCAAGACCACTCACCATCATCAGAACCCAGCACTCCCACTTCGCCCAGTCCAGGGCACCCCAACACACTGGAAAAGCTAGACACGGATCTAAAAGCATATCTCCTGATGATGGTAGAGGACTTCAAGAAGGACTTTAATAACACACTTAAAGAAATACAGGAGAACACTGCTAAACAGGTAGAAGACATTAAAGAGGAAGCACAAAAATCCCTTAAAGAATTGCAGGAGAACACTGCTAAAGAGTTACAAATCCTTAAAGAAAAACAGGATAACATAATCAAACAGGTAGAAGTCCTTAATGAAAAATAGGAAAACACATCCAAACAGATGATGGAAATGAACAAAACCATACTAGACCTAAAAAGGGAAGTAGACACAATAAAGAAAACCCAAAATGAGGCAACACTGGAGATAGAAACCCTAGGAAAGAAATCTGGAACCATAGATACGAACATCAGCAACAGAATACAAGAGATGGAAGAGAGAATCTCAGGTGCAGAAGATTCCATAGAGAACATCGGCACAACAATCAAGGAAAATGTAAAATGCAAAAAGATCCTAACTCAAAACATCCAAGAAATACAGGACACAATGAGAAGACCAAACCTACGGATAATAGGAGTAGATGAGAATGAAGATTTTCAACTCAAAGGACCAGCAAACATCTTCAACAAAATTATAGAAGAAAACTTCCCAAATCTAAAGAAAGAGATGTCCATGAACATACAAGAAGCCTACAGAACTCCAAATAGACTGGACCAGAAAAGAAATACCTCCCGACACATAATAATCAGAACAAAAAATGCTCTAAATAAAGATAGAATACTAAAAGCAGTAAGAGAAAAAGGCCAAGTAACATATAAAGGCAAGCCTATCAGAATTACACCAGATTTTTCACCAGAGACTATGAAAGCCAGAAGATCCTGGACGGATGTTATACAGACACTAAAAGAACACAAATTCCAGCCCAGGCTACTATACCCAGCCAAACTCTCAATTAACATAGATGGAGAAACCAAAGTATTCCACGACAAAACCAAATTCACACATTATCTCTCCACGAATCCAGCCCTTCAAAGGATAATAACAGAAAAAAACCAATACAAGGACAGGAACCACGCCCTAGAAACAACAAGAAGGTAATCCCTCAACAAACCTAAAAGAAGACAGCCACAAGAACAGAATGCCAACTTTAACAACAAAAATAACAGGAAACAACAATTACTTTTCCTTAATATCTCTTAATATCAATGGACTCAACTCCCCGATAAAAAGATATAGACTAACAAACTGGCTACACAAACAAGACCCAACATTTTGCTGCTTACAGGAAACTCATCTCAGAGAAAAAGATAGACACTACCTCAGAATGAAAGGCTGGAAAACAATTTTCCAAGCAAATGGTATGAAGAAACAAGCTGGAGTAGCCATTCTAATATCTGATAAGATTGACTTCCAACCCAAAGTCATTAAAAAAGACAGGGAGGGACACTTCATACTCATCAAAGGTAAAATCCTCCAAGAGGAACTATCAAACCTGAATATCTATGCTAGAAATACAAAGGCAGCCACATTCATTAAAGAAACTTTAGTAAATCTCAAAGCACACATTGCACCTCATACAATAATAGTGGGAGACTTCAACACACCACTTTCACCAATGGACAGATCATGGAAACAGAAACTAAACAGGGACACAGAGAAACTAAGAGAAATTATGAATCAAATGGATCTGGCAGATATCTACAGAACATTCTATCCTAAAACAAAAGGATATACCTTCTTCTCAGCACCTCATGGTACCTTCTCCAAAATTGACCACATAATTGGTCACAAAACAGGCCTCAACAGATACAAAAATATTGAAATGGTCCCATGCATCCTATCAGATCACCATGGACTAAGGCTGATCTTCAATAACAAAATAAATAATAGAAAGCCAACCTTCACGTGGAAACTGAACAACACTCTTCTCAATGATACCCTTGTCAAGGAAGGAATAAAGAAAGAAATTAAGGACTTTTTAGAGTTCAATGAAAATGAAGCCACAACATACCCAAACTTATGGGACGCAATGAAAGCATTTCTAAGAGGAAAACTCATAGCTCTGAGTGCCTCCAAAAGGAAACTAGAGAGAGCACACATTAGCAGCTTGACAACATACCTAAAAGCACTAGAACAAAAGGAAGCAAATTCACCCAAGAGGAGTAGACGGCAGGAAATAATCAAACTCAGGGGCAAAATCAACCAAGTGGAAACAAGAAAAACTATTCAAAGAATCAACCAATCAAGGAGCTGGTTCTTTGAGAAAATCAACAAGATAGATAAACCCTTAGCCAGACTAACTAGAGGGCACAGGGAAAGCATCCTAATTAACAAAATCAGAAATGAAAAAGGAGACATAACAACAGATCCTGAACATCCAAAATACCATCAGATCCTTCTACCAAAGGCTATACTCAACAAAACTGGAGAACCTGAATGAAATGGAGAAGTTCCTAGACAGATACCAGGTACCAAAGTTGAATCAAGATCAGGTTAATGATCTAAACAGCCCTATATCCCCCAAAGAAATAGAAGCAGTCATTAATAGTCTCCCAACTAAAAAAAGCCCAGGACCAGATGGGTTTAGTGCAGAGTTCTATCAGACCTTCAAAGAAGATCTAATCCCAGTTCTTCACAAACTATTCCACAAAATAGAAACAGAAGGTACTCTATCCAACTCATTCTATGAAGCCACAATTACTCTGATACCTAAACCACAATAAGACCCAACAAAGATAGAAAACTTCAGACCAATATCCCTTATGAATATTGATGTAAAAATCCTCAATAAAGTTCTTGCTAACCGAATCCAAGAACACATCAAAACAATCATCCATCCTGACCAAGTAGGTTTCATCCCAGGGATGCAGGGATGGTTCAATATACGGAAATCCATCAACGTAATCCAGTATATAAACAAACTCAAAGACAAAAACCACATGGTCATCTCGTTAGATGCGGAAAAAGCATTTGAGAAGATCCAACACCCATTCATGATAAAAGTCTTGGAAAGATTAGGAATTCAAGGCCCATACCTAAACATGATAAAAGCAATCTACAGCAAACCAGTAGCCAACATCAAAGTAAATGGTGAGAAGCTTGAAGCAATCCCTCTAAAATCAGGGACTAGACAAGGCTGTCCACTTTCTCCATACCTATTCAACATTGTACTTGAAGTCCTAGCCAGAGCAATTCGACAACAAAAGGAGATCAAAGGGATACAAATTGGAAAAGATGAAGTCAAAATATCACTCTTTGCAGATGATATGATAGTATATATAAGTGACCCTAAAAATTCCACCAGAGAACTCCTAAGCCTGATAAACAGCTTCGGTGAAGTAGCTGGATATAAAATTAACTCAAACAAATCAATGGCCTTTCTCTACACAAAGATTAAACGGGCTGAGAAAGAAATTAGGGAAACAACACCCTTCTCAATAGTCACAAATAATATTAAATATCTTGGCGTGACTCTAACTAAGGAAGTGACAGATCTGTATAATAAAAACTTCAAGTCTCTGAAGAAAGAAATTATAGAAGATCTCAGAAGATGGAAAGATCTCCCATGCTCATGGATTGGCAGGATCAGCATTGTAAAAATGGCTATCTTGCCAAAAGCAATCTACAGATTCAATGCAATTCCCCATCAAAATTCCAAATCAATTCTTCAACGAATTAGAAAGTGCAATCTGCAAATTCATCTGGAATAACAAAAAACCTAGGATAGCAAAAACTCTTCTCAAGGATAAAAGAACCTCTGGTGGAATCACCATGCCGGACCTAAAGCTGTACTACAGAGCAATTGTGATAAAAACTGCATGGTACTGGTATAAAGACAGACAAGTAGACCAATGGAATAGAATTGAAGACCCAGAAATGAACCCACACACCTACGGTCACTTGATCTTCGACAAGGGAGCTAAAAACATCCAGTGGAAGAAAGACAGCATTTTCAACAAGTGGTGCTGGCACAACTGGTTGTTAACATGTAGAAGAATGCAAATCGATCCATTCCTATCTCCTTGTACTAAGGTCAAGTCTAAGTGGATCAAGGAACTTCACATAAAACCAGAGACACTGAAACTTATAGAGGAGAAAGTGGGGAAAAGCCTTGAAGATATGGGCACAGGGGAAAAATTCCTGAATAGAACAGTAATGGCTTGTGCTGTAAGATCGAGAATTGACAAGTGGGACCTCATGAAACTGCAAAGCTTCTGCAAGGCTAAAGACACCATCAATAAGACAAAAAAAAAAAAAAAAAAAAACACCAACAGATTGGGAAAGGATCTTCACCTATCCTAAATCAGATAAGGGACTAATATCCAATATATATAAAGAACTCAAGAAGGTGGACTCCAGAAAGTCAAATAACCCCATTAAAAAATGGGGCTCAGAACTGAACAAAGAATTCTCACCTGAGGAATACCGAATGGCAGAGAAACACCTGAAAAAATGTTCAACATCCTTAATCATCAGGGAAATGCAAATCAAAACAACCCTGAGATTCCACCTCACACCAGTCAGAATGGCTAAGATCAAAAATTCAGGTGACAGCAGATTCTGGCGAGGATGTGGAGAAAGAGGAACCCTCCTCCATTGTTGGTGGGATTGCAAGCTTGTACAACCACTCTGGAAATCAGTCTGGCGGTTCCTCAGAAAATTGGACATAGTACTACCGGAGGATCCAGCAATACCTCTCCTGGGCATATATCCAGAAGATGTCCCAACCGGTAAAAAGGACACATGCTCCACTATGTTCATAGCAGCCCTATTTATAATAGCCAGAAGCTGGAAAGAACCCAGATGTCCCTCAACAGAGGAATGGATACAGAAATTATGGTACATTTACACAATGGAGTACTACTCAGCTATTAAAAAGAATGAATTTATGAAATTCCTAGCCAAATGGATGGACCTGGAGGGCATCATCTTGAGTGAAGTAACACAATCACAAAAGAACTCACACAATATGTATTCACTGATAAGTGGATATTAGCCCAAAACTTAGGATACCCAAGATATAAGATACAATTTGCTAAACGCATGAAATTCAAGAAGAATGAAGACCAAAGTGTGGACACTGTGCACCTTCTTAGAATTGGGAACAAAACTCCCAGGGAAGGAGTTACAGAGACAAAGTTTGGAGGTGTGATGAAAGGATGGACCATTTAGAGACTGCCGTATCCAGGGGTCCATCCCATAATCAGCTTCTAAACGCTGACACCATTGCATACACTAGCAAGATTTTGCTGAAAGGACCCAAATATAGCTGTCTCTTGTGAGACGATGCTGGGGCCTAGCAAACACAGGAGTGGATGTTCACAGTCAGCTATTGTATGTATCACAGGGCTCCCAATGGAGAAGCTAGAGAAAGTACCCAAGGAGCTAAAGGGATCTGCAACCCTATTGTTGGAACAACATGATGTACTAACCAGAACCCCGGAGCTCTTGTCTCTAGCTGCATATGTATCGAAAGATGACCTAGTCGGCCATCAATGGAAAGAGAGGCCCATTGGACTTGCAAACTTTATATGCCCCAATATAGGGGAATGCCAGGGCCAAAAGAATGGGAATGGGTGGGTAGGGAAGTGGGGGGCGCTATGGGGGACTTTTGGGATAGCATTGGAAATGTAATTGAGGAAAATATGTAATAAAAATATTAAAAATTAAAAAAAAATTGGAAGTACAGTTGAGAAAAACTGCATTCCATTAAAAGCTGGAGAAGTAACCAGCTCAAAAATACATAACTTGAAGGATAATATTCTAGCCATACAGTTATTAATGAGAAATGATTTCCCAGGTCAGACTGTGACATTAGACCAGGCATGTCACCATAAAGACAATAAAAAGATAGAAATGACTGCAGAAATAACGAAACAAGACACTAACATGTCTAAAAAACGAGTGCTTGACTATCATCCTGGCCTGATTGTTCAGTCTAGGATTAACTACAGCACTGTGAAATAAGGGCCTCAGCAGGCCCCTTGCCAATGTTACAGTCAAAAAAGGGTCACTTGAAACGAAATCACATCGAACAGAACCAGTTGTGTTTGTTGTCAAAACCACTTCTCGAGACACAAAAAGAGACAAGGCCCCATCAAGAAGCATAACATGTAAAGATGCAGCCAGGACTGATCCATCTAATACCAGACTGATAGGAAAGTCAAAAGAAACTAACCAGTGCAGATCCACGATCGCAGGAGCAATGGTTCATAGATCAGCTCAGCTCAAAAACACTGCAGCAGAGAAGAAAGCTCAGATGGCCAAGTGGAGAACTGGCAATGGAAAGGGGCTAAAATGACCTCCTCAGTCAGTAGTCACCCAGGCTGAGCCAAAGGGGTAAAATGAAAACCCTGCTGGATCCTTTTGGACTACCATGGCAGAAGAAGATGAACAGAGATTATTTACTGAAAAAGTAAACAAAACTATTTCTGAATGCCTGAACCTCATTAATAAGGGGTGCCCAAAAGAAGAAATTTTAGCTACATTGAATGACCTAATTCATAATATTCCAGATGCCAAAAAAACTTGTTAAATATTGGATGTATCTTGTATGTATTGAACCAATCACATCCTATTGAAAATATTATCTAAATCTACAAGAAGGCCATTCTGGCAGGGGCTCAGCCTATTGAAAAGATTCAACATATAATCATAGATATTCTAACAACAAAGAATCATGAAAAAGTCATTTTGGGAGAAAATATTAAGGAGGCTCAAGCAACCAAGGAACATACCCAAGAAGTAAATGTGGAAGCTAATCTAGGGTCAGGAAAACCAGGAGAGGAGAATGGACATCATGGAAAAGTTGAGGTTTATGAAGAGGATCAAGACAACACAACAAAAGATCCAAACAAAGATTTAACAACCCCAAACTCAAAAACTGAAGCAGGTTGCATAATTTGATATAATCCATCTTCTATACCAAAGTATGAAAAGATGCAACATGATAAAAATTCCACATTTAATAGAGCCAAAGTTCCGGACACCAGTGAGACATTCACGATGCATTCAAGACAAGACTTTAAAACTTCCAGCCTTGGTAAAAGACCATGACCCCTCTGTGTCTTCCCTGGTACAGTTGTCTAAGTTGGGAGGGCATGCTTTGCTTGCCACCCTAATGCTGCACTGTGCCCTCTGTTCTTTGAAACCAACATAGCAGAAGAGGAATATCAGTCCCGAGTCCTGAGCAATTATGGCTGTGTTACTCCTGTGGCCGTGCAGGTGTACAACTTTATCATAGGTCTGAAGTTGTCTGCATGCCTAAGTATGATACAGGTGAACTCCATCAGCTTGTTTATTGTGTTTTTAGAATAGGTTAGCTGTTTCACTTTACTAATTACTTACAGTTAAAGGATCATAATCAGAAAATGTAAACTTATTATATTGACTTTGTTCCTAATATCTTTACAATAATCATATGTATGATGTTCCAATGGGAAAAAAGCAAAACCTTTTGAATTATAATATTTTTTAAAGCAAAGGCAGCACAACAGGATAGAGGTGAATGAAAAGGATACTTAGTTGAAATTGTGAGATTTAAAAAACATCATATGAACGTAAAGAAAAAAAATCTCAGGCTGGTGAGATGGCTCAGCGGTTAAGGGCACTGACTGCTCTTCCAAAGGTCCTGAGTTCAAATCCCAGCAACCACATGGTGGCTCACAAACATCTGTAATGTGATTTGACACCCTCTTCTGGTATGTCTGGAGACAGCTACAGTGTACTTACACATAATAATAAATATCTTTGAAAAAAAATTCTCACAAGTAACCAAAGTGGTAGCAGATTGTACCCTGAAAATAAACCCTAAAAAACAACAACCTTTTCTAGTGAGGCTCCATGCAAAGTTGCAGCTAACATTATTTTGTAATTTGATCCATCACAGGAGATGGTATTGTTTGGGCTGTGCATTTTGTCCTGTACTGGCTAGATTTGTGTCAACTTGACACAGCTGGAGTTATCACAGAGAAAGGAGCTTCATTTGAGGAAATGCCTCGGTGAGATACAACTGTAAGGCATTTTCTCAATTAGTGATCAAGGGGGAAAGGCCCCTTGTGGGTGGGACCATCTCTGGGCTGGTAGTCTTGGTTCTATAAGAGAGCAGGCTGAGCAATCCAGGGGAAGCAAGCCAGTAAAGAACATCCCTCCATGGCTTCTGCATCAGCTCCTGCTCCCTGACCTGCTTGAGTTCCAGTCCTGACTTCTTTGGTGATAAACAGCAGTATGGAATTGTAACCTGAATAAACCCTTTCCTCCCCAACTTGCTTCTTGGTCATGATGTTTGTGCAGGAATAGAAACCCCAACTAAGACATGTCCTAACATATTTCAGTAAATTACAATGATTTAAAGATGATCTGCTCAAGATTTGAGAGAAGGTAAGATGTCATATGCTAAGGTCCTCACACAGGAAACATGTCACCCACAATGAATATTTAGCTAAAACAATGAATATGAGCTGGTTGGAATTTATACTGCTGTATCTTTAATCATGTTAGTAGGTAGAAATTCACTTAATCACTGCTGCTAGTTTTAAATATGATCAGAAAGCACTGACTAGTCTACTTTTTCAATTCTTCACCCTCACTGTCTTCTGACGCTTCAGGCTTCCCTCGCCACTGCTTTAACTTTCTAATAGACACCGTTGTATACTAAACTTTGTCTAATGCTCTAAGCCATGCTACATCTTTTTTCTTTCTAACATAGTGTCTCCCAAATATTGTACCCTATGCATACCAGTTTTCCAAGACATGGCATGAAACATTTCTTTCCAAAGGTGGAGAATTTTTGGAATGCTATAATATACAAATATGGCAACATAATTAGATTTATAACTATAGGATTTATGAGTGTGTTATAATCACCATGCAGAGAAGGAATTCAGAGGGGTTATGAATATGGAGTACTCATTACATTATGTAATACAGCAATGTTAGTCTCTGGAAGTCTAACTGCACAAGGCACTAGAATTCTTTCAGAAGAGTTTGAAGAACCAGCAACTGGACAAAGAACAAAGGCCATCTTCCGAGCCTCTGTGATGGCTTCCAAGTACCAGCGTCAATCCTACGTTCTAACACTTTTTAGTAAGGCAAGTCTTCTGTAGTGATTGTTTAAAACCTACTCTACTCTTTTTGCCTATGTATTCCACAGAGTTTAAAATGGTGTCCTACGTGCCGGGCGTGGTGGCGCACGCCTTTAATCCCAGCACTCGGGAGGCAGAGGCAGGTGGATTTCTGAGTTCGAGGCCAGCCTGGTCTACAAAGTGAGTTCCAGGACAGCCAGGGCTACACAGAGAAACCCTGTCTCGAAAAACCAAAAAAAAAAAAAAAAAAAAAAAAAAAAAAAAAAAAAAAAAGGTGTCCTACACACATACATTCACTAGGTGATGAGGATTTTGCAGTAAACAATATGGCGACAGTTGTGCGTTAATGTATCTGAACATAATAGTAACTAAAAGAAGCATTGTTTATATGTGCTACAGTTATTGTAAAGGAATACCAGTTATCCCCCAACTGTCCATTATTATCTCTTTTGGGACAAAACCTTGATTTATATTTAATCTGAGAAAAAAAAAAACACAGGAAATGCTTACTTGGTTCCTCACAAGTATGAGCAGGTGACTTATATGATCTAAATTAAAGAATTCTTGGCATTTTCTGTTTCATCTTTTTATTTTGTATTTTTTATTTTTGTCTACCCCAAATTGTTCCCCAAATCATCTGGTTTTTGTTTGTTGTTTGTTTGTTTGTTTGTTTGTTTAAAGGAACAAAGATGTGTCCTCCACCACAGGTTAAGAGTACTTGCTCTGGCAGCAGGTCCTTTGACCATATAGAAAGATGGTACCTTCAGGCTTTTAGGAGAACAAACACAAAAGCACTCTGGCCCCTGAGTGCCTCTCAGAGCACACTGATTCTTCATTAGGAATAAAACAATGCCATCTACTACTACTACTACTGGATTGCCTTATCCAGAGTTTCATATTTTGAATTGGATTCTTACCCAACAGAACCTAAAAATGTCACCTCAACATAGCTGACCTGGGCAGTAAGCAACAGGAACACAAGGATTCAGGTTGAAACACTGGTAACTTTTGAGCCATGACAGCAGAGTGGCTTTTCTATCAATAATATTTGTTGAAAGTTGTTTTGATGGGAACCAATCTACTTAGATGCTAAAGCCTGGGTATATTTAAATTTTAATTTGTGGGTGGAAAGAGGAAGGGTTATTATAGCCTATGCTAACCTCTGGTATAGTCACGTAGCAATATACCCTCTAAAACCGTGGTTTTCAACCTTCTTGATGCTGTGACCACTTAATACAATTCCTCATAATGTGGTGACCCTCAACTGCAAATTTATTTTTGTTGCTACCTCATAAGTATAATTTTGCTACTGCTATGAATTGTAATGTAAAGATTTGCTGTACAGGATACCTGATATCTGATCCCTGTGAAAGGAAACAAACAGTTTGTTTGTTTATAAAAGCAGTTGTAAGTCACAGTTTGAGAACCATTGTTCTAAGAGGAAAGAGCCTTCCCCAGCCTTGGTGTCTTGGTTGGTCCCTCTGGAAATGGAAACCCTGGCTGTCCTGCTTAGACAGCCTGGTTCAATTCTGATATGGTTCTCAGAAATATCCCAGTTGTATATTTATTTGTCATATCTGAAGACAATAGCATTAGTTGAGAAGAACTTAGTTTGTATGGTACAATATTAAACAAATGTACTATAAAGCATACTTTATCAAATGTTATTCTTGGCATGGAATCCTTGTATTATATCCAGTTACTTCTCTCTAGAAACTAGTTAAATCTTGTACAAATATGGTGAGAGAGCTGTTTCTATCCTGAATTGACTCTGTTGCCACCTGGTTTTTGTCAACATTTACTGTGGACAAGTGTGTTTGACTCTTGAAGTATGTGCTGTGTTTAAATGAGGTGGGATCCAGTTGTATGCCTTTAGAATGTTTTTGAAGCCTGGGTGACATCTTGTGTCCAAATATACTTGGCTTTTGGTTCTGTACTGCCAACTAGATAAAAAAAAAAGTTTTGTGAGTTTTTAAAATCATTTTAAGTTTTCAGTTATTTTAGCTGAAAGTAGGATATTTTACCTTATAATTATGGCCATTGTTGCTAAAACACCAAGTTCATGGTAGTGTATGTACACTAAAATATATTTGCTAAACTCATATGGATAATATTATAATTTTATTTTATGTTCTGCCTTGCTCTAAATCATAGTAGCCAGATCCTGAGAGTGGAGTCTGACTGTATTTTCTCATCTCCCACCATAAGCCATTGAGTTTTCCCAGCCACCTTTCCCTACCTTGTGAGTGGAGTCTGCCTGTATTTTCTCATCTCCCACCATAAGCCAGCGAGTTTTCCCAGCCACCTTTGCCTACCTTAGCGCCCTGATTTCTACCGTTTCCGTCTCCACCTGCTATTTGCAGCACTAACACTGAAAGAGTCAGAGTGTTCTTTTTCCAGTGTGTTTTCTCCTGCAAGCAGAGAATTCTTCCTCCCTGTACTTTTTGGTGGTGTGTGGGTGGAGGGTTTATAAGAAGCTGCGGCTTAGCAAAGGAAGAAACAATCAAGGCTGTGTGCGACATCAAAGCTTCTCTTGACGTTAATCAAAAGCCGACTTAATGTTTTATTCTGTGTCATATTGCCTTTTTATGCGGTCTGAAGAGCCACCTGGGATGTTATACCTTAAACATTTCATTTTCCTATAAGTATCAGACACCCTGAAGCAGCAACAACAACAAAAACAGTGAGTTGTAAGGCAGAAATGCCAGGCAGAAATAGCCAGTGCTATATGGCCTCTCAGGTGATCAATTCCTGTGAAAAGTACTCTTTGATTATTTACTAGAGCCTTTAAATATCAATGGTTCTTTCTACTAGAATATTAAATATAATTCCTTCCAATATCTTAAATACTTTATTCTAAAGTACTTTGCTCATACATAATTTGTAGGAACCATTGAAGGCTTTTAGGTAAAAATAGTCTGTTATGTTCCATTCCATTCATTAAATAAATATATGTTGAAATTTAAATCCAGAAGAACCAACCTAAATCTTGGAGGGACTCTGAAGATTCCCTGTTCATCAGCAACTACTTTGGCTTCTTTCTATGTAAAATTCAACCTGTTTTACATATAAATGAAGATTCATTTTAATTATGACACATCTGAATTGCAGACCTTCTGTTGTCTGTGGTATCCATTTTACAATATGAATAACATTTACCAAATCAAGGTAGAAGGATATAATCAAATAAACAAGTTACCTTTTTGTCCCCCTAAAAATCTGGATGACTTTTCTTTGAAGCATTATACAATGCTCGGCACCATTCTGCCACCCAACAGTGCATTCTACGTACAGTGGTTATAAGAGCTTTGGAAACACAGAAATCATGTGATTCAACCCTTCAGTGCCCTTCAGTGCTTCCTCTTATATTTAAATTATACCCAGGACCTGCATGAATTAAACAAGGCCCACTATGATTTGCTAAATATCATCTTTATCTCCTATATCTGTTCTCTTTCTACTCAGATCTATCTCATACCTCCTGGAAGTTATAGAATCAGTGCCCCCTGTTAGTCATGAGTTACCATGAGTCATATTACTGTAGCTGGCTGTAGGCCACCCTTAAGTGTGCCTGGCATGTGCCCCTCTCTTGCTCTCTGGGAGAAACTCTTCTTCATGGGTAAGCATGGATGTCTCCTCCCTTTGCAGTTCTTAGCTAAAAAGTTACCTACTTCACATACCATATCTTTTCTGTTTTTTTTCCCACATTTTTCTTTTATTAAAAATAGATTTATTATATACAATATCTCCTGATTACAGTCTCCTCTCCATCTCCTCCTCCAAGTTCCTCCCTACCTCACTGCCTGTTCCATTCAGATCCACCTCCTTTCGATCTCTCACTAGAAAGCAAAAAGTAGTTATCTAAAAGATAATTAAGTATATAGTAAATAATGTATTATAATAATATAATGCAATGTGATAAAAAAAAAAACCAAACACATAAGAATAGGATAAAACAAACAAAATGAAACAGCCCTAGAAAAGTTACAAGATAGAGATACAGAAATACCCATTCATTCATCTACTCAGAAATCCCATAAAAACATACAACTGGAAGCCAAAACATGTATGCAAAGGACTTGTAGGTTAAAAGGGGGGGGGGACTTTAAAACAGCCCTGATGAATGTGTTTCCTGTTGGCTATCTACTGATGGGCATGTAGCCCTACTCTTAAGTCTAGTTTGTTTCCCCAATGAGACTTTCTTAGAGAAAACTAAAATTTTGTTTGCAGGTGATTATGAGTTGGAGATAACTTCTGGGAAGGGATGGGGACTTAGGTCCACTTCTCTAGGTCAGTTCTAGGACCACATCTGGTGCTAGACTCATACAATCTCCATGCATGCTGCCTCAATCTGGGGAGTTCATATGAGTGCTAGTCTTGTTGTATTTAGAAGGCTTTGTGTTCTTGGTGCCCTATCCACTCTGGATCCTACACTCTTTCTGCTTCCTCTTCCCTCTTCTGCAGGGTTCTCTGATCCATGAGGAGAGGGATTTGATGGAGATATCCCATTTAAAAGTGAGTACTCCAAGGTCTCTTGCACTCTGCATTTTTCTTAGCTACGGATCTCTATTCACTCCCATCTCCTGGAGGAGGAAACAACTTCTCATGATGGCTGAACAAGGAACTAATTTATGTGTATAGCACAATACTATTGGGAACCATTTCATTGCTATGTTCCTGTAGCAGAACAATAGTATTTGGATTTACCCTAGGTCAATGGGCTATCTAGACTCAGGTTCTTGGTCACCTAAGCAGTGTCAGGCACAATTTCCATGTCGTGTAGAGGGCCTTAAGTCAAATCAGATATTGCTTGGTTACTGCCACAAGATTTGGGTTTCCATTGCACTGACAGATTTGCAGGCAGGACAACATTGTAGACTGAAGGGTTTGTAGCTGGGTTGGTGTTAACCTTTTTTCCTTTGGTGTTGTGTAGAGCACCTTTTAGTAGGTAGAACGCTAACTAGTACAGTAGAATTGACACCAGTTTGACTTCTATGTGTTTTTATTTGGGGAGGGGGTCCTGTGAGACCCCTTGGTCAACAACTCAATGGGAAGGTTCATTTTATGAGAAGAGATGACCAGTAGGGGTCTGCCTTCCTTTTTTATTTGTCAATTTCATTTGGATTCCCTTCATATATGTGTATATTTTAGGAATCTTCTGCTGTATTAGCTTTCCACACCACTCCTCACATGGCCCTTCAATTTAGCTATCTCTCCATATATTCACATTCTAATTTTTAAAGCATTTAAAAAATGTTTTGGGCATTTTGCCTGCATGTATGTCTGTGTACCATGTGTATGTCCAGTGTTGTAAGAAATCAGAAGAGAGCACTGTATTGTTGGAACTGGATAGTTTGTGGGCTACCATGTATATGCTCAGAACTTAACTCAGGTCCTATGGAGGAGCGAACACTAAGTCATCTCCCCAGCTCTTCTCCTGCAGGGACATTGTGGGAGATGAGAATTGAACCCAGGCTCGTTGAAAGAGCAGTCAGAGTTCTTAATTGCTGAGCCATCTCTCCAGCCCCACATTCCTTTTTTTAAAACATAATTTTATTGATTATTTGGGAATCTCACATCATACACTCTAATTGGTTAACCTTCTGGTTCTCCTCCTCCCTGTCCCCTGTGGTCCCACAAAAAAAATTATAAGAGAGGGGGGAAAAGGAGGGGAAGTACATTTTGTGTTGTCTATATATTCACGGGAGCATGGTCAAACTCTCAGTGTCTGGCTCCACAAGGGATGCTATGTCCTTCCCTGCCTGTACCTCGCCAGAAACCATCAAGTGTGGAAAGCCATCCCTCAGCATCCCCAACACATTTTTTAGTAGTTCTCCTTGAGGGCTTTCTCTCTAGGTTGCCAGTTTTACTGGAGGAATGGGGAATTAGGGAGAGTTAGGGGTTGTCGCAGAGCCTTTTATGTTCGGTCTTCTTTCTCAACTGTGCATAAGCATTCATTAATACCACTGCAAGAGTAGCTTCCTTGCCCTCCACACTCAGTGGGAGCATGGATCATAACCTTCCACATGGTTACTGGCAGTAGCATAGATCATGAACATCCACTTGGTCTTCAGCACCAGCCCTAGCCAAGGACCACAGATAACAACATGATCCTCTGCCAAAGCACAAGCCACTACTTTCATGGCCTCTGGGAGAAGCACAGACCATAGAGGTTTTTCAAGGAAGTCTAATCCAGTAAATAGACCGTTCTTTATCTCAAACATCCTGTTGCTATTTAGAGCCAGAACAATTGTGGAGCTGGGCAGCTTGTTCCAGACTGAGACAGCACAAGCTCTGGGCTGTTGCATACCATGCTGTTGACCCTACTGGATAATAACCTGCTCCTCTATCAACCACAGCCTTCTTTCCCACCCTTGCAGCTGTTGAATCTCCAGTTCCTCAGCTCACACGTGGCTCCTTTGTCTTTCCCACCTCTCCATCACATATTCATTTGTGGTGGTGGCAGTGAAAGCTGCAGTATGCCACACAGTCTACCCTTTTACCCAAACAGCTTTGCATGCAGATGTCCATACACACTTCTTAATCAAAGTGAAGAAATGATTTCTGAAGGATAATGATGGACAACTAGTTCCCACCTTCCCAAACAGAGGTGCAATGAGAAACTAAGCAGTCTGCATTACTGTCTATAGTGAAACATATAAGCAGCCAGCAAATAAGAAACTAACACACTGCCATACCATATCAGTATCTGTAATCAGAAGTTGAGACAGAGAGTTATCACTTCCAGTGGAGCTTGCCTTTGCTGAGCAGTATTATTTTAATGGAAGTTACAGTTTATGTCTCACATTCCTTAACAGGATTTGGATGCTCCAGAAGGAAGGACCTGAAATTTATTGGAAAGTATGTGACTCTGCATGGAACTCAATCAATGGCAAGGTCCCAACCCACGGTGTGAATCTTAGAAAGAGCTGTTCACTTAGTTACATCTTTGCTGGCGTACAAGCAGCTCTGAGCTAAAAGGGACAAGAATCTGTAAAACGCTGCTGGGAGTACCAGGTCTGTACTTAAATGAATCAAGTTCTCTAGTAATTTACAAAGCTACCGGAAATAAGTGAGCTTCTCCCTTCTCAGGGGTCTGCTTTGCTAGTTTTCTTTCCACCTTCCTCCCAGAAATCTTCAGGATTTGCCAGGTAATTATGGAATCTGGACTCTTCTGAGCAAACAATGTCAGCTTCTCTAGGAGATCTCAAAGCTAGAATGGTGATGACAAAGCGTTTTAGAATTAGCTATTTTATTTTCTAAAGAAATTTATAACCACAGTAATGATCTAGTGGCCGTGACCCAGGCATGCTTCTCATCAGGTATCTAATTACCCTCCAGTGTTTCTAGTGGATAACTAGTTATTACTTTTTTTTTTTTTTTTTTTTTTTTTTGGCTTCTGAAGGCTTGGCTTTATCTCTGTATTACCTCTACACCAAGAGTTTCTTTATCTCATAGTTTCCACAATGACACAGCTTCTGTTCCAATGACATTCTGATTATCAGGCTAGTCTTATTACCAAAGAACCAGGCTTATGGTTGGAACTGACCAGGGGACAGGGTGTGAAGGATAAACAAAGGTGTAGAAGGCATTGGTGATTGAGTTTGGGTTTGCTAAACTTTACTGGTGGTTCTCTGTTTTGTACTGAAAGGATTCTGTTTTTTAATCATCTGTCCAGGTCACTCTTTACTTCAGGCAGCTTGAACCCTTCTCTAAACAAACCTTCCCTCACAATGCAACTCTACTTCCACTTCTACTTGTACATTTACCTAGGTGTAAATCCACCTCCATCATGAGAACACAAGTTCAGTAGCATTGGACATCTTCTCTCCTATATCTTTCATGGAACAGAATATTTTAAAAAGGAATTTATCTTTGAGAGAAATCAACATTTATACATCAAGACCAACTCTGGCTTTAAGATGCTGGAGGACAGGGTTCATGACTGCACTGCTCTCAGGTTTTTGTATAGTGTGAGGAATGTAATGCCTTGTATCATGTGTCATATATATATATATATATATATATATATATATATATATATATGACATATGGTTTAGCATATATATATATATGACATATGGTTTAGCATATATATAATGCTAAACCAGTAAGAGAAAGAAAACAAGTACTGACATTAAACTATCAGAGGTGACTCCCAGGAAATGAGAGCAATGGATGTAATAGAATGTAGCATCTCTGTGACACACATAGGCTAACTCATGTCTGCCTTGGATCATTAAGAGTTTGACTGCAGTTTTCCCTTGGATGCTGACTAATTTAGGTTGTAAATATAAACTCAGTATCTGGGCTCCTATACATGATATAACTCACTTTTTGACCTGTTTGTTTGATTCATGAACTTCTGCATGTTTTTCACTTGAGGGAATGGAGAGGATAAATGAGGAAATGAGTGGAGGAACACATAGTATAACAAAAAGGACACGGATGAGGATATGCCTAGAGCATAGGACATGTAAGATCCATCATAAATAGTGTGTGTGTGTGTGTGTGTGTGTGTGTGTGTGTGTGTATTAGTGTGTATGTGTGTAGGAATGTGGGTATATTTTAGTGTCAGAGCCCTTAGAAATAAATTAATAATAAAATTTGTAGTAGCAATGAAAGGCTGGAGGGTTGAACCTATTGGTTTTATAATCACATTGTCAAATTAATAAGAGAATAGTTTTGTTTTGTTTCATAGTTTTCAATATGTTTGCAATTTGTGCTGACTTAAAATTTTAGATCCAAAGGGCAATACTAAAGAGCTAAGCTTTGCTGATCTCTACATCTCTAGGTGATTGCTGTCTAGCTTTTGTTTGAAAGGTGGGCAACATTTTAGTAAAAGACTTACTCCATGTCTTACATCTCTGGCATGGTTATATGAATCATATCTAATTCCTAACTGGCCATCTCCTGGTGGAAACAATGCTAGCTATCCATTCCTAGGTCTTTTGTGTTTCTGGTGAAAGTTTAAAATTATTATTTTTTATTCAGATCCTGCAAAGAATTGTGTTGGAATTTTGATGGAGATTGCATTGAGTCTGTAGATTGCTTTTGGTAGGATGGCCATTTCATAATATCAACCCTGCTGATCCATGAGTATGGGAGGGCTTCTGACATCTTCAATTTCATTTTTAGTGCCTCAAAATTTTCATGGTATACGCCTTTCATTTCCTTTGTTCGCTTTATTCTGATGCACTCTCAAGCCTATTGTTGATGGTATTATTTCCCTTATTTCTTTTGCTATCTTTTATAGGAAGAGTACAGATTTTTGTTTGTTAATTTTGTATTTTGCTATTTTGCTGAATATGTTTTACCTGTTGTGGTGGTGTGAAGAGGAATAGCCCCCATAGGCTCATATATTTGAATGCTTAGTCATCAGGGAGTGGCACTACTTGAGAAGGAAAAGGAGGTATGGTCATGTTGGAGTACACATGCTGGAGTAGGTGTGTCACTTGTGGTGGCCTTTGAGGTTTCAAAGGCCCAAGTCAGTCCCAGTCTCTCTCTTCGTGCTACCTGATGATCCAGATATTATCATCTCAGTTAGTTCTTCAAGAAAATATCTGCCTTCTTGCCACCATGCTCCCCATCATGACAATGGACCAAACCACTGAAACTGTACCCAAGTCCTAGTTAAATGTTCTGATTCATAAAAGATGTTGTGGCTATGATGTCTTTACACAGTAATAGGACACGCACTAAGATATCTACTATAACAGTTTTCTAGTATCTTCATGTGTAGAATCATGCCATCTGCAATTAATGAAGCTGATTCCACTTCCTTTCCTATTTGTATCATGCATATTTCTTTCACGCGTCTTCTTTCTCTAACTAGGATTTCAAGCACTGTATAGAGCCTTAGGAGGGAGAGTGTACATCCTTGTCATGTTCCTGACTTTAAGATGATGTTGACTGTGAACTTGTTGTATAACTTGCACATTGCCTTTGTTGTCTATTGCTAATTGGTAGCTGCCAAGAAAGGGAGGGGTTTTCTTTAAGGTGTGGCTCTTGGTAGGGCTAACATATAAGAATATATAGGCACCATTGATTGCACTCAATGTTCTCTCTCTCTCTCTCTCTCTCTCTTTCTTTCTTTCTTTTTTTCTTTCTTTCCTAGTGAATGAGGACACAAAATTTACTGGCTATGGAATGGGTGGGGATAGATCTAGGAAGATATGGTGGGAGGGCTTGATAGGATCAAAATGGTTAATGCAAAAACCCTAGCTCGCATCTCTAATGGAATAAAGAAATAGTTTATTCTGGAACCACTTTGAATTCATTGCAGCCCAGGGACACAGATGGAGGACACCCCAAATTCATAACTATTTTATAGTTTTTACAGAACAACACCAAAAATGTCATAAATCAAGTCAAGTTTAAAGTATATTGACAGGTACATCAGATAGGCAGGTACAGCAAGATAGAGAAAGCTTTGTTATAGGCCCAAAATGCTATCTGACATTTGGGGTTCATGGAAGTTAGTAAAAGTTAGCAGATTCAATAATTTTTATCTATTAAATATCTGTGCCAGATATTAATTCTGACACAGAGTTGGGCAAGGAATGGCTGTTCTGGAGGGCTAGAACTAGCCCAAAATAAGGTAACTAGCCTCTGAACCTGCAACATTCCAACCTCTACACAGTACTAAATTCTAGTCAATTTTTTAAAACACTACCCTTTTTTTCAAGAGTTTTTGTTCAAAAAGTATAATGTATGATTTCCTCAAAGAATTGCATAAAATATTTTAAAAAGCAAAGGTTATAAAAACCAACCCTGAGTTGGAATATTTTCTAAAATATGCAGGGAAGAAACTAATAAGCTCTGTCTTTAAATTGAAATATTTGAAAAAAATCTTGATATTAAAATGTACTTTGTTGTTAAGATTGGTACATCAATTAAAGACCCCTTTCACCTAAGAGCCTCACTAAAGCTTCACTGTGCTGCCTTATAAGAACAATAGTTAAGTTACACAAGGGAGACACATGAACAAAATTTGTAAACTGCACTTTCCCTCTAGTAAATTCTTACAGGTTTCATCATTGAGCAATTGGCTAAGTGTTAATACTCCGTATTAGACATTTCAAATGTGCGAGGAATTTAGCATGTCATTTACTCTTCCTAGCCCCATCTCTATGAAGTCAACTTTACCATGACCCTTATAGCCTTCTCCTAGAGATGAGCAGGGAAGAACATGAGGTCAAGTAGCATACACAACATGTTAACCTGTCGGAAAGTGGCAGAGCAAGGCTTAGCCCAATAAACTGATGCTTAATTCCACAGCAAAACTATTATGCTCATCAGAGTGTGAGCCAAGCGCAGGGGTACCAGTGGAATGATTATATGTGATTGAATGATTTTGATGATCTAGATGAGGAGCTATGTCTTGATTGGAAAACAGATAAATGTTTTGTGCTGAAAGAGATTTAACCTCCATCAGGTTTTGGAACCTGGTGTGGCATGTGTGACTTACTTATGGTTTATCTGTCACTGACCCACAACTGTAGCATCTGGCTTTGCTTACTGAAAAGCAGCATCTCGTGATTAACTGTTGTTGACTGTTCTCTCCCCAGAGCTCTTGGCATCTGCTGTGTTTTTGCATCTAGAATTAACAGGCCCCTCCTGACCCCCCCAAATAGGTTTTAAGCAAATAGGAGTTTCAAGACAGAAAGGCAAGTTGAGGCTATAATAATTTGTTATTAGATATTCAAAAGGACATAGCTCCAAATATGCATGAACTAAATCTGTTGAGATTCATTTTCTAAGCAAAAATTCTTAATGGGGAAAATTAATTTCCTTTTTTATTCTTTCCTTCAAACAAGTGACATAGCTTGAGTAGCCCTTAGTGTTTGACCACATGGCTTGACATACTAGTAAACTATTTACAATCAGGACCTGTCTAGGCTAAAATGTTTGGGAGCAACATGTTTTATGCAGACGTGGAAAAAAAAGAGAGAGAATAGAGCTGTGGGTGGGAATAAAGACTTTGAAGAAGGCTGAAATGCCAAGTGGGACAGAAAGAGTGGCTAGCCAGATAGATGGGAGGCAAATCCGGAAAAACCTTACATATTATATAAAAAAGTCTAATTTTGTTCCATAGGCAAGAAGAAGCCATGAATAGATAGATGATCAGCAAGGTTAAACTTGATTACTTTCAGAGTTTAAAATTGTCTCTGCAAGCATGGTAGCAGTTGGAATTGAGAAAATTTGAAATGACACCCAAAAAAGGATTAATTCGGGGTGTCTACTAGAAAAATCTTTGAATTGAGTGAATACCAATGAGTTGAGAAGGCAGATGAATATAAGAAGTCTGGAGAGTTTGACCTGTTGTTGGGGTAAAACAGTCAAAGATAACAACACAGATGAATTCCAGGATGATAAGAACTACACCTCTTTGATTGACAAAACAGAGAGACAAGGGTGTTGGAAAATGATGCAAGAGCAAGAGAGATGGCAGAGATTTGATGGCATGAGGTCTTAGTGGAGCATGAGAATGAAGGATGCTAATGGTAGGAGAAGTACTGCTTTCCACTGAGATGGGAAAGCAAAGGGTCAAAAGTAAAGAAGATGAACTTCATCCTACCTCAGTACTGTGGATATACTTGCAGTGCTCACTCACCAAGCTGAAAAACACTGGCCATGTTTTTATGACAAGATCTCTCAGTATCTAATCCAGGAACTCACTATCATTCTGCCTCTACCTCTTGAGTGATAATGATATAGGACTGTGCCACCAGCTCTAGCTGTTTTGAACATATGGGATGTAAGCGGGACAGTTTCAGCTGAGAATAAGAACCAAGGGTTAATGAAAAAGACTTGAGGATAGTGGTGGAAGCATGTGCTGTGGCTGATACTATGAGGAATGTGCCTAGGAAGATGTAGGGTGGTACTGGAAACCTTCTTAGCTTTCAAAGGATGCTGAAGGAAATCATAAATAGGTGTGGGTATCATTCTGCTCGCTTTGTGATGCATAAATCACCTTCCGTTGTACTAAAACCATTTCTTAGACTGCAGTGATGTCAAGGAACATGTCTCATGAAACATGAAGACTCTTCAGCATTCGGAGAAGGGTGGGATTCATATTTGTTTTTCAATATTATCTCTATTGATTTGAAATTTGCAGAGTTATAGGGTAGTAGACATGAAATACTGTTAGGAAGCAGAACATTTTGTTGGATTCTTTTTCGCTCAAGTGAATTAAATGGCAGTACCTTGGAGAACACTAAAAGTAGAACAGTCAATATTTTAGGACGATTCTCCCAGGACAGGCTCTTGTCTGTGTGAACAGGTGTATCTGAAAAGACCAATTTGCTGCCAATAGTCACTTTACACTGCAGCCTCCAGCTTAATGATTTAAGGCCAGGCAGAGCACCTGGCCTTGTTCACTGTGCTCTTTCTTTACACTGACAATCGGAAAGAGTCTAGGCAGGGATTTCAGGGAGAAAAGGGAATTGGGAAAAGTAATAAAAGGGATGATGAAGGTGGATAAGCTGAGGCCAGCTGCCTATGGAAAGCTGACGATAGACACATGACTCTATGCTGTATGGACAAAACTGCAGTAAAAGTAAGAAACCCATAAGGGTCATCTCAACCTTCTAATTCTATGACCACTGATAAATTTCCTGAGACTTGAGATTTTTGTTTTAAAAAAGGATAACCTACTCCTGTCCAGGTCATTTTGAAATAACTATGTTGTATCCTCCACACCATGATGCATATGAATTCATCATTATCATCAGAGGCTCCAGAAAAATAATCTTTATCTAAAAATACCTTCATTTGCATCAATGAAACTCCCATATTCTTGCCTTGCTGACTATACCTTTGCTTTGACTATCCTAACTTTCCTAACTTTACATATCTCCATCTTTTTTCCGTTAATATCTTCAGAACTTTATGTGTGGAAAATTCTTATGTAGAAGTTGATGTTTAAAGATAATTCAGAATTTGCTTATCCAGGTATCTGTGGATGTTTATGATCATTTCTTCTATTCCCCACTAATTTCCATATATGGGGCTTTTTGACAATGCAACTCAGCATATGTTTTCTGAATTGGTACGATAGGCCAATATCCATTTTAGGTAAGGAGAGAACAGTGACAATGAGGAGGGGTATGACTGTGCTCAAAGAAAATTTAAATTATTAACATAACGTAATAATAGAAACACAGAAGATTAATGAATACTGTCATTTGATATGGTTTAGACATGATTTGACACACACATTTTCATGTATTGAATGTTTGATACTCTGTGTAGTTGCAGTGAGGTCGTGAACCATCTAAGAGGTAGGATATTGGAGAAGGTAATTCAGTCCAGAAGGTTCCACACTCATGAATATATGAGTATTGTTAAGAGTAGGTCAGGTCTCTTAAGAGTAGACGGTTCAGCGGTGGTCGTATAGTGGTGAGCAGGGTTGCCTTCCAATAATGGCTAGTTTCTGCAAGAGTGGGAGTTCCCCAGGTCCTCCCTGATCCCCTGCTACTTTGTTCACACAGGTGCCATGAGGCATCTGAACACCACGAGTGTGTTTGATTTCCCACCCTTTCTGCCTAATTTCTTCTCCATCTAATGGCTATTTATAAGTGAAGCTGGATTTAAGACTAGGAACTGCTGCTTGTTACGTGTGGGAACATGTTCAAATGATCTGTCCTCTGACTGTTTCAGTCAAATTATGTGTCACATGATAGCAATGAAGATTGTAAATGGTATATGTAAGGAAACCTGCAGAATTCTCCCACAGTTTCTAGATGCTCAATTTCCTTTCAATGACTAATGAAATAATTGTTTTCAAATGGCAAGTTTCTTCTCAAACCATATTTGAAACACCCTTTTCCCATGTGATTGGCCTTACAGGATCCAGGGCTTCAGGACAGGAATTGATTTAGGTTATAATTTTCTTATGAGTGGATGGATGAAGAGTTGATCTTTATGTATTTTACAGATGCTAACACTGGGGCAAAAATCTTGGATGTGCCCCAAGAAACTCAAGCTCTGAACTAAAATTCCAATTGAATGCCTTTGCCTCGGAGCCCACAGAATGCTTGGTTTGGTCCTGCAGGCTTAAATGAGCAACATAAGTCAAGAGAGTGCTGAAGAGAGCACCACTTTCAATGTCATCTTCCTGCCATGGCCCATGGATCACTTAGTATGGGTTCTTTCATAAAATCCACTCTGAGAGGGACATGGACAGAGCTCATAGCAAAGTTTTATAATTTATTTGTATTCAATCAAAGACATGGGCAAGTACATTGATACACATCTGTATCTGGTAATGAGAAAAGAGTAATTAATTTTTTTGTGGTTCTAAAATTGGATTTTTCTCAAACAAAATAAATCTTCCTTCTTTGCTCTCCTGCTGATGCCACTTCTAACAGAGAAAGCCAGCAGCAAGAACTGAAGCCATTGAATGCTGAATAGCTTTCCTCAGAATTTATTGTCCCATTTATGCATTAGAAAATCTGAATTGTAAAAGGAGTGATATATGTCTCAGGCATGGCCTCATATGAGATTGTGCATTTGAGAAATTTATTAGAATTCCTTAGGCAACTGTTCCGTCAGGAGAAAGGCAATGGTGGGACAGCATTTCATAAGTCTGCAGTGGTATTAAGTGCGATTGATCTGAATTAGTATGCCTGCTTTTTGCTTTGATAGTTTATTACTATGATTCACAGGTAGCAGGAGGTAGGAGCCCCTGGTTTCCAGGGACTACGCTAGAAAATGTATTACAAGTCATTGAATATATTGCAAGTCCTTGGGATGATTTACACAGCAGTGTTTGTCTTTTGTATGGTAAATTTTTTATCTTGGCACTAATGTCAGTGAACAAATACATAAAACAATGCTCAGTAAACATTTGGGTGAAAGTATGTGAGAAAGTTTCTGGTGTAGGATCAAAGAAGATGAGGGTTGGGCTCAACACTGAAGCCTTAAGTTTGAGCATATCTGAGACCACTGGTCAAGGACAGTTAGGTTGATGGGTTAGGCCAGGGTTGCACCCAAGGACTTGAGACTCCAATTTTGATGTACTGTTTCCAGTGTCTCACCTGTGAAACCATGTCTAAGTTGGGAGAACCTGTTGCATTAGCTTGACGAGATTGCTTTAGCTGCCTTGGACTTAAGGAGAGGGCAATGACAAAGCATGACCATTTGTTTCTCACATTTTCACATTAGATGCTTACCTCCCAATGTGATACTATCCTGCAGCAGAACCTTTAAGGAGTAGGATCTACTGGAGTTGACTAGGCTGTGGGTCACTGTTTTTACAAATTGATTAATGTCTATCTCAAGAGACTGCCTTCCTTCTCTTAAAACCCAACTGAGTCATTCAGAGGTAACTTGGGTCCCATGGGATAAGACTCATAAAACAGAGCAGTTTCCTGTCTATCAGCCTGTAGGTCTGCACAGGTGTTTCTCTGTACATGTTTGGCCTCTTTCTATTTCCCCAGCATGATTAGGTCCAGCAAGAATCCCTTGCTGAAAGCTGTCCAGATGTGGCTGCCTGATCTTGGATAGCCATGTGATATGATATGATATATATGTGATATGATTCATATGTGATATAATTCATATGTGATATGATTCATATGTGATGATTCATATGTGATGTGATACATGTGGATATGATACATATGTAATATAATAAGCATGGATATGATAAAAAACCAAAAGAGACTTTTATTCTTTATAACATACCCAGTTTCCATGATTTCATTTAATTAAACAACAAGAAAAGGTCTAAGGTAATAAATTACAGTGATGAATTAAATTTAGAACTGCTATCGTGTTGGATTAGATCTCAGTGCCTTACTCTAGTTTAGGAAGATGAAGGCAAAATATTTTGCCTATGCATGACTATTTGAGGTTAGTTCTAACTGTTGACATATGCAGTACCATTTTCTATTGACTGAAAACTATGAAGTCAATATGAATTAAGTGCACTTTGGGATGGAATCTAAGAATATGATAATAATGTAACATGGTGGTTGCCACCCACAGTGCTGTTTTCTCCCATGTATTCTATATTTAAATGTGGTATCTTTGTACTCATGTGTAAGTACTTCACCAAGGACTGGCAAATTTGAATAACATGAACAAGGTGAAACCTTTGGAAACTGACTCCAGGGACGGAATCAAAGTAAACTGAACAGTTTTCCCAAGTAAAGTATACCCTGGCCTCCTGGTGAATAGTTTTTTGCCTATATATTAACACTGTTCTCATTTCTGAGGCCAGGTACCTAAGTAGAAATAAGTTCTGGGAAGTTGGGGCATGTTGGAGGCCCACGGTTTGAAGGGACTTGGTCTATCCTTACGGGAGAGGCATGGCTATAGGAACTTGCAGCTATACCTATAGGAACTTGTACCTATAGTCAGGAAACAGAAATTGATGAATGCTTGCTTACTCCTTTTTATTGTCAAGGACCCCAGTCCAGTGGTTAGTTCTTACTTCTTCCTCGATGGGTCTTCTCAATAAATCCTGTCTAGAAACACACCAAAAATTGTCATCACTCTCGCCCTAGAAATTTAATCTAATCTCATTTGCAATGATAACTATTCACAACCTCCTGTTTCTAATCTGTTTTCACAGGGCTGCTGATGTTGTTTCCATGAAGAGAAGTAAATAAAGTGATAGTTGAATCTGAGCAAACAATTTTTTTCCTGAGCTTATTTGTGCCATAAAAATTACCATTTCTCCAAGCCAAGGTGTTCTGCAGTTGACATTTTGTGCTGACATTTATATTCATTATTTAAACCTTACTTGAGAGCTCGCAACATGGCAGACACTGCTTTAGGTGCTTCATCCAATCAGGAATGAAACTGACACATATTTGTGACATCATGGGTTTTAAATTCTCGCTTGCAAGATAGAAAAAGCCAAAAGAAACAATGAACTATATGGGTCTTCCGGAGCTGGTGATTGCTCTAGATGAGAGAAAAAGCAAAGTAAGGAACGCTGAATGTGCCTCGATTAGTGCTGGTCATTTGAAAAAGCTCAGCGAACTACAGTTTGCTAAGAACATAGTTGGTACAATGGTGATACCTGCACCAGACAGCTGAGCAATTTTAGGTGCCAGGTCTAGGAGACTTGAGGGAGTGCCTATGAAGTCACAGTTACACATTCTTATTTTATTTTATTTTTAACCCCTCATCCCCTCCCCCAAGCTGCTTCTATGAGGGTGCTGCTACTTCACCCACCCACCCACTCTTGCCTCCCTGCCCTAGCACTCCCCTACATTGAGTCATCGAGCCTCCACAGGACCAAGGTACTGCCCTCCCACTGATGCTAGATAAGGTAATCCTCTGCTACATATACAGCTGGAGCCACGGGTCCCTCCATGTGTACTCTTTGGTTGGTGGTTTAGTCCCTAGGATCTTTGGGGGGGGGGGTTCCTGTTGGTTCATATTATTGTTCCTCCTGTGGGGTTGCAAGCTCCTTCAGCTCCTTCAGTCCTTCCCCTAACTCCTCCATTGGGGTCCTTACGCTTAGTCCAATGGTTGGCTGCATCCATCTGCATCTGTATTGGTCAGGCTCTTTGGGCCCATAACCATGATCTCATCATACTCTTGAGAAAACGAAATGTATAGTTCTTAGTTACAGAGTAACTTTGTATAGGGTAGCCACAAGAACTGGGCACCTCAGTGACATCTAGTCTTTGACCATTTTTCACCCAAAAGCAGTTCTAAGGGGCCAGCACTCCAGCTTCTAGGGGGAGTCCCACATTTCCTTTTCTACTACTTTCTTATATCCACAGCCCTTTTCTACCTCCAGCACTCTGGCTTTCTTCTGAGTTGCAGAAGGTCTAGGAGAATATTGGCTGTTGCTGTTAGGAATTAGTGATGTCTGAATAGGGCTGCATTAACTCAAAGTGAAGATGCAAATGAGCTGTCTCTCAGGCCAACGCTTGTCTGAGGCTTTAAATACAGATGGTAACAGGAATGAAGACTTTGTGAGGGTGACTCAGAGGGCTGGACCTTTCAAAGGAAGCTTCTAAGGTAGGCGATGCCCATTCTCAGGCGGGAGTAGTTTCCCTTCTCTTTCTGGCTTTCATTACTCTTCTCTTTTATCTCTCAAGACTTTCTCCTCTCCAGCCTTCTCACAACACTTTGCCCTTCAACTTTATCTGCTGAACCATGAAATCAGGATAAAAGCCAGAGCTGCCAAGAGAATCATAATAGGGTCACTGTCTTATAGAGGCTGGACTAGCACTTAGGTGTTTTTGGGTTTTTTTCCCCCTAGAAACTTTGCTACTAAACCTGGCCTTCTTGTCAGCAGGTTCGGTGAGCTGACAGCAGTTATCAAATGCTGAAAAGTCTCAGAAGAATGCTGACGCAGGACCCTCTACCCAGGGCCCTGGCAAGACTTAGTGTCAAGCAGGTGAAAATTGATTGTTAATTATTTATACTCCTTTGTAAATAAAGGATTTTGGGGAGTATACTTACACATGCTTGTGTGTGTTTATATAGTCTTTTTAATTTGGACCTCTGATGGGATGCCATATTAAAGCAGTTCAGGATAAAACAGGGAGACATTGTTAAGAAATGTATATCATGGTATAGTGGAAAGCAGAGGGTTTAGAGTCTAGCAAAGGCTGGCTTAAAAGCAGACCATATATTCTTTCTTTTGCTTTCTTTCCTTTTTTAACATATTTGCTTAGAAATTACAAAAACAAATGTTGTTTCTAAAACTCAGTATTAAGGATAGTTCCTAACTTACAGCTTCTTAACGTAAAATTAGAGACAATGTGGGTAACAAATAAAGAAGACCACAGACTCATTCAAGGTAAGGAAACCACAGCTGATATGCTTGCAAACAGAAAACCCAAGACTTCTCAGAGAATCAATTCTGACCACTCTGTTATTTCTGCTCAAGCTGCTAGTAGATAAAAATAACACTTGTAAAGAACACAGGCTGGGACTGGAGAATTGCCTCCGTTGGTTAACTGTGCTCCAGGCAAGTGAGAGGACTTGTGTTTGATCCCCCAGAACACATGAGAAAAATGAGTGAAGCAGCACTTACCTGTAATCTCATTGCTAAAGGGATGGATACAGGAGAATCAACAAACTCCCTGGCCAACCCGGAGAGCTTCATGAGCAACATCCAGGCTCAGTGAGAGACCCTGCCTCATAAAGTAAGGTGGGGAGAGCTTGATTTAGGTGCCCAGCATTAACTTCTTGCATCCACCCACACAAGCATACATGTATACATACCCATGTACCCATGTGCAAAGATACAAACATGCATGCATGCACAAAAGAAATTTCAATTTTTTATTCATTTTTTATTAATTAGGTATTTTCTTCATTTACATTTCAAATGCTATCCCAAAAGTCCCCCGTACCTCCCCCCCACACCCCTACCCACCCACTGCCACTTGGCCCTGTTATTCCCCTGTTCTGAGGCATATAAAGTTTGCAAGACCAAGGGGCCTCTCTTCCCAATGGTTGCCGTATTCTGCTATTTATGCTGCTAGAGACACAAGCTCTGGGGGTACTAGTTAGTTCATATTGTGTTCTACCTATAGGTTTGCAGACCCCTTTAGCTCCTTGGGTAATTTCTCTAGCTCCTCCATTGGGGGCCCTGTGTTCCATCCAATA
Organism: Mus caroli; assembly: GCF_978045245.1. Taxonomy (NCBI): domain Eukaryota; kingdom Metazoa; phylum Chordata; class Mammalia; order Rodentia; family Muridae; genus Mus; species Mus caroli. The sequence continues at coordinate 52,421,651 of NW_028227259.1, read as the reverse complement.
GTTGACTGTGAGCATCCACTTCTGTGTTTGCCAGGTACCAGCATAGCCTCACAAGAGACAGCTATATCAAGGGTCCTTCAGAAAAATCTTGCTGGCATATGCAATGGTGTCAGTGTTTGGAGGCTGATTATGGGATGGATCCCCAGGTGCAGCAGTCTCTAAATGGTCCATCCTTTCGTCTCAGCTCCAAACTTTGTCTCTGTAACTCCTTCCATGGGTATTTTGTTCCCAATTCTAAGAAGGGGCAAAGTGTTCACACTTTGGTCTTCATTCTTCTTGACTTTCATGTGTTTTGCAACTTGTATCTTGGGTATTCTACACTTCTGGGCTAATATCCACTTATCAGTAAGTACATATCATGTGAGTTCTTTTGTGGTTGGGTTACCTGACTCAGAATGATACCCTCTAGGTCCATTCATTTGCCTAGGAATTTCATAAATTCCAATATATATATAAAGAACTCAAGAAGGTGGACTCCAGAAAATCAAATAACCCCATTAAAAATGGGGCTCAGAGCTAAACAAAGGATTCTCACCTGAGGAATACCGAATGGTTGAGAAGCACCTGAAAAAATGTTCAGCATCCTTAATCATCAGGGAAATGCAAATCAAAACAACCCTGAGATTCCATCTCACACCAGTCAGAATAGCTAAGATCAAAAATTCAGGTGACAGCAGATGCTGGCGAGGATGTGGAGAAAGAGGAACACTCCTCCATTGTTGGTGGGATTGCAAGCTTGTACAACCACTCTGGAAATCAGTCTGGCAGTTCCTCAGAAAATTGGACATAGTACTACCGGAGGATCCAGCAATACCTCTCCTGGGCATATATCCAGAAGATGTTCCAACCGGTAAGAAGGACACATGCTCCACTATGTTCATAGCAGCATTATTTATAATAGCCAGAAGCTGGAAAGAACCCAGATGCCCCTCAACAGAGGAATGGATACAGAAAATGTGGTACATTTACACAATGGAGTACTACTCAGCTAAAAAGAAATTTAGATTTCTAAATGGTGTGCCAGAGGTTGAGAGGATGCTACAAAGCACATCAAGCTAGAACTTCAAAAAAAGATATATCCATGCCAGATTCTCAGAATGTATGGGTGTAGCCCTATGTGGAAGAGGGTCTTTGAAAATGTAATCAAGATCAGGATCTTGAGAGGTAATGTGTATCTTAACTCAAGTGGGCTGTAATCCAATAGCCACGGTACTGGCTGGTTTTGTGTGTCAATTTGACTCATAAAGGAGCCTCCCTTGAGGAAATGCCTCCATGAGATACAGCTGTAAAGCATTTTCTCAATTAGTGATCAAGGGGGGGAGGGCCCAACCCATTGTGGGTGGTGCCATCCCTGAGCTGGTAGTCCTGGGTTCTACAAGAAAGCAAGCCAGGAGAACCAATTCAGCAAGGAGAATCCTTAATGGCCTCTGCACCAGCTCCTGCCTCCAGGTTCCTGCTCTGTGTGAGTTTCACTCTTGACTTTCTTTGGTGATGAACAGCAATGTTGGAGTGTAAGCTGAATAAACCCTTTCCTCCTCAACTTGTGGCTTGATCATGTTTTGTGCAGGAATAGAAACCTTGACTAAGACAGCTACCATCCGCAGACAGGGGTGTAGAAAAGAAGAGGAGATGTGATCACTGAGATCAGAGCCATGCAACTACAAATCCCAGAATGCCAGTGTCCCCTAAAAAGGTAAGAGGGTCCCTTTTTGCCCACAACTTGCTGCTGCTGCTGACACACTATTTTAAATGCTGGGTCTCTGGAACTGAGCAAGAACAAATTTCTGCTGTTGACTTCAACAAATCTGGTAAGTTCTGCTGGCACTTTAATAACATATTATGGCAGTTCTGCAAAACCAACATGAAAATCTTTGAGACAATGAACAGGAAGCATATTATATGCAACATGGGATGTAAATCACTTGCCATCACTGGCAGATGGGGAGGGCAAGGATATTAACTGCCAACTTTAAAAAACAAAAACAGCAGTGGAGAAGCTCAACTGAAACTCTGAGTTTCTGTATATTAACGAAACCAGTTTTGAGTTGCCTATGGGATGCTTACCTCCAAGTTAGTCATTGGCTATCAAACACATGGATAAGTGGCAATACAACACACCACAATCTGTGATGAGAGGCAGAGGAACCCTGTGGGCTCCATACAGAATAGAAGCTGGTGTTTCTGTCAGGATGGGTCAGGCTTTAGAGAGAAACCCAGGGCTCAGCTGAGAATTTGGCTTGTCAGAAAGATTTTTCTGGCAGAGGTGCAAAATGTATTTCCTCCACCCTCAATACATAAGCTCTACAGCCCAGATGTTCTGCCTGCTTGTATTTGTCTGTTCCCTCCTTTCCATGCCCTGCTGTGTCTATGTAAGAGATACCGTAACTGCTTGCTGGATTGAGATAAATATTAGACAAAGAAGTTTGCCTGACTCACACATGAGGGCCAGGTGTTCTGGAAAGATAAGCTCAGAATGAGTACTAGTGGAGTGGTAGGGATAGAGAGCTTAAAGTTTCTGCTAGCCACGTGGGACCTTATTTAGCACTCCAGTTGTCACTGCTTCCTGTGGCTCCATTGTCCCTACCCCTGAGGTCTTGCACACTCCTCTTGCCAGCCTCTAGCATCCTACAATTCATCATCCTGACTCTTGTTCTGGACAATGGAACCAAGCAGGAGAGACAGGCACAATTCCCCTTTTGTCTGCCACAGCACTGTGCTGTTCTTTGAAAATGTACTCTGATGTAGACATCACCATGGCCCTCTGGGAAAATATCACAAGTTCCAGTTTTCAAAATAGGATACACTCCCATTAGGCAAAGTAACTTTCCTGGGCCTTCAGAGATGCATTTTTTTTCCTTCTCCATCTCTAACCCCAGAAGCTGCCTGCTTCTAATTTAGACTTTCACTGTACCAACCTGCTCCCAGTCTTTCTGATTAGGCTTAGTGCAGGTGGTCTCAACTGGGGGGAGTTTTGTTCCTAATAAGAAAATGGCAACTTCTGGAGACATTTGTGATTTCTGCTAATCACAGCTGGTATTATCAGAGGATAGAGCCATAGATGTTGTTGAGCAAAAAATCAAAAAAAAAAAAAAAAAAGGAATGCGCAGGACATCTTTTCTCCTCTCAGCTGAGAATGTCCTGGTTTAAAATGTCAGTAGTGCTGAGGTTGAGACACTCACCATACAAAGGTGTATTATTGACATTTTCTAGACTCTGGGATGACTCCCTGTAGCATGTAGTTTTTGCTACCACACTTTAAGCTCTAGGTGGACTATGCTACCAGCCCTGCCCAGTTTTTCTCAGATACACAGATGAAAGACATATACACATTAGTATATTTTCAACCTACCTTCTTGGCTCAATTGCTGGGCACTACTAATCTCCTGCAGATAGTGTGCCTTTCCCAGTACTCTTAGCTCAGCGCCTTTCAATTTGCCCTCACCTTTAGGTGCTCAGTTACCTTTAGTCCCTCTCAACTCTCTAACCTCCTGCCTATGGCGGCTCTGTCTGAGATCTCCCTCTTTACCATGGTGAAAATTTCTTTCCTCCCTTGCATCTCTTCACTTCATCCTGTGGGGATCCAGAAGTCCTGCCTCTTTCCTTCCACCCAGCAATTGACACCTGGCATCTTTACTGATAGATCAAAAGCCAATTGGGGAACAGGACCTTAGCATCAGCACTATCCCTACTTCCTCCAATCCCCATTCATTTTCCAGCTGAGGGATTACTGCTCTTGGAAACCTTTCTCAATTCCTCATGGGCTCCACCTCTACGCTCCCCGACACTATAAACCTAGCACTGTGGTAAGTCTTTCTATACCGTTCTGTTATACATATGAATCCAAAGTCCCCACTGGGAAAGGACTGTATTTCTTTTATGACTGTGTCTCTAGAAGCTAAAGCAGAGTTCAGGAGATGGTTAGTATATGCATAGTATGTAGTATGTACATACCATGAAAAAATGGGGAGTACTAAGATAGCTATACCGGGAATGCAATGATTGATACGAAAAAAAAAAAAAAAAAAAAAAAAAAAAACCTTGGCAGGTCTAAGTGCTACAGATACGCAGACACAGTTGGCTTTCCTGTCAGTATTCTGAACCTATAGAGTTTCAGAGAAAAAGAAAATGCAGTCAAATCCATCAGGTGTACATGTTTTCTGACTTAACCTTCCATTTCTTTCCCATGTTACAGTCATTAAAGAATAACTAACTCAGTACAAGGAGAGAGAGAGAGAGAGAGGGAGGAGGTGGGAGGGAGAGAAGGTGGGCTGATGTTGCCCTACCATCTCTCAGAGCCAGTGGAGGAGCAGTGTTGATGTGAAGACAATGATTCAGGAAATTCTGCATAGCCCTGTCCTTGTTTCTGTCACAGGAACTCAGGTGGCAGTAGCACTTGTTCAAGATGACAGAAAAGGTAGCTGAAAGCAGGAGGCATTGAACCACTTGACATGCTGTTTCTTTCAAGGAGCATCCATCCAGGAAAGCCAGCAAAGCCCCTGGCTGCCTTTGACACTAAGAATTTGTGGCAGTAGCAGGTGTACGGAGGGACACTTATCACTGCTTGTCCTTTTCAGTCTTGGGGTTTAAAGTAGCACAGAGAGAACAAGGTGAATTCCACAGTGTGAGTTAAGCAGAAAGGTCCCGCCAATGAAGAAATGGGGTTGGATATACATTATTACTCAGAACCACATGCATGGGCTAAATAAAAATAGAATTTGTTAAATGTGAGAATCTTTAGTTCTTTTTATGTGTGTCTTAAGTCCCACTTGCTTATAGTTTTTATATCATCATGTCATTGTTCCATTATTTTTATTTATGTGGTGTGTGAGTTATATGTGGTCAATTGTAATCATGTAGAGACCAGAGGAGTATATTGCTGTATTCTTCTATGACACTTTTTTTTTTTTTGAGGACAGAGTGTCTTACTAAACTTGAAGTGTGCTATTTTAGTCCTAAGCTGACCAGCAAATCCTCAAAAGCCACCTATCTCTGTGCCCCCAACACTGGGATTAGAAATATAAATGGCCATAGCAAGTCTTTTACATGGGCAATGGTGGATTTGGTTTTCTTGCTTTCCCAGCAAACACTCTTGCTCACTGAGTCATCTCCCTAACCTTCATAAACTGATTATTAAAACTCTTTTAATTACTGCCAGAGCAGCTTGATAGCAAAAAGAAATGATAGTGGGCATCTTTTCTCCCACAGTGTTTCTTCTGATTTTTTGGTACTTTTATGTATCCTAGCCCTTGAGGAAGTAAAACATGATGCTTAACAAAATTGTACTGGTCTAATTATACTAGAAAACACTCTTTGATCAGGGGTCTTGTTCTACTTGAAGCAGGCACTTTCCAACAGTCCTGAAAACTTAGTAAATGGGTAGTGAGCATCTCAGTTTCGTCCACAACACAGAACACTGACCAGTGTTGTCTGCAAAGTACACAGTGCCCATATCCTATACAATGGACTGTCTTTGTTGATGATCAATCCTTAAGTCATTTACTGTGGAAGGGGGATGTCACAATTTTGTATCACTCTTGTAGCATCTAAAGTAGGGTCAGACTAGAGTGTGGACTAGATAGAGACATGTCTTAGTCAGGGTTTCTATTCCTGGACAAAACATCATGACCAAGAAACAAGTTGGGGAGGAAAGGGTTTATTCATCTCACACTTCCACATTGCTGTTGATCACCAAAGGAAGTCAGGACTGGAACTCAAGCAGGGCAGGAAGTAGGAGCTGATGCAGAGGCCATGGAGGGGTGTTCCTTCCTGGCTTGCTCAGCCTGCTCTCTTAAAGAACCCACGACTACCAGCCCAGGGATCTTACTACCCACAAGGAGCCCTCCTCACTTGATTAGTAATTGAGAAAATGCCCCACAGCTGGATCTCATGGAGGCACTTCCCTAACTGCAGCTCCTTTCTCTGTGATAACTCCAACCTGTGTCAAGTTGACACACAAAACCAGACAGTACAAGATACTTCTGCACAAGAGTGAAAGGAAGAATCTGAAATTCTAATAAAAAATATTTTATTTTATTTTTCTACCTTTTTCTCTGATAAGTATATTCTTAAAAGATTTTTCTGTTTCCCCAAAAGTTATAAAATTAATTAATTTTATATGGTTTTTGTTAATGTACTGGGAATTTTTGGAAGGAATGATGCTAGAATTTATTTTTATCCTTGGTCACATAGCTAATAAATGATTCTAGCTAGTCTATATGGTTTGTCTTTGCTTGGAGGTACTTTTATTAGAAAGAAAATGAAACATGAGCTTACAGAGCCCTTCCTTACAAATGATCCTTTCATGTTCCTAGAAGTCGATTTAGCAATGTCTCATGCAATGTTTTTATACATGTGAAAAATTATGTGTACAATTTTTTCTTATATCATCTACCCAATTTTTGCTGTGATTTTTGAGACAGGGTCTTACTGTGTTGTCCTGGGTGACCTTGAAATCACAGATTATCTACCTGTCTTTTTTTCTGGCATGTTGAGATTTTTGTTCTTAATAACTGCTCCAAATCTTAAAAACTTAAAAAGCTTCACAAACTCTGGGGTTTCTGATGCCTTTTGTTTCCCTTCCCTCGCCCCTTCCCCTCCCTCTCCCCCTCCCCCTCTCTCTGTGTGATTTGTGGTAGATAGAATAATAACATCCCAATAGAGTCCCCATCCCAGATCCCAATGTATGGGAATGTATCATGGTACATGGCAACAGGAAGTAATATTGGGGATGGAAGGTAGGTTATTAGTCAGTGGCCTTGAGTTAGGAATATTAGGCTGTGTAAACAAGACAAGCACAATGCCATAAAAACATCCTTGAAAGTACAAGAGGAAGATGGTGGATTCAGAAGGATATGTGACTACAGTGGAATGATAGAGATGCAACCTCACTGACTTTAGAGAAGACAGGGCAAGAAGAGATTTTCCCACTTCTATAGCCAGTATCAGACTAGTTGGCTATAGACATGGGAAAACCAATGAAATAAGTTTCTCTCCTTTCAAAAAAGACTGTTTTCCTTATTATTTTTGACAATATCATTCATGTAGACAATGTGTTGTGTTCACATTCACTGCCTAAATTATCCTTTCATCTCTGACCCAAACTCCTTCCCAACTAGTCATTTTTGTAATTGAATGTGTGTGCATGTAAGTATGTGTATGTATGTGTTCATGTGTATGCAGGTCTTAAACAGGTAGCCACCATTACTGTATGTTGATTACTGTAACATTTATGTCATATGTAAAATACAACATCATAAAATATAGCATCTCAATATTCTACCTCAGCTTCTAGCATTTATAATCATTCTAATTTCCCTTCTTCAATGTCCCAGGCCTAGAAGAAGATGAGTACAGAAGGTGAGGTGGGTACAGTTTAGTGCTAAGTACCCACCAGCCGCTTACTATCAGTATTTAGACAGCTAAGTACATTAACCATCACCTACTGCAACTAGAAGCTTCTCTGAACAAGGCCGATAGCATCACTAGTCTGTGGATATAAAAATAAACCCTTAGAAGGCTATTTGAATACAGATCTATTCAGCAATACATCAGTAGTAGATTCTCCTCTGGAGTCTGTGATATTCCCAGGAATAGGTTTTTTTCCCAGGATTCCATGCCAAATCCTACTCATATGTTTACTGTGGTCCAAAGACATGTATGTGAGGTTTCTACCTAGTGAAATATAAGGATAATATGGTTGTGTCTCTTATACCATCAAGTTTGTGAGCATTTGTTTTAGTGGTAATAGAAAACTAATAGGCTGTATCTAATTGTTATACTGACAAGCATTTATTTATTTGACTCCTGTTTTAGTCCACTGGTCATTCCATCTATTTTATGCAGATAGGAGACTTTCTTTTGTGTTGTAATATAGAAATTATTTTTGATGTCTGATAGAGCAAATATCTTATCGCCCACATAACATTTATATTTCACTTGCCAAGATGCCTACACAGCAAGTATGATGCAAAGCAACCAAACGTGTCTGTGAACACTTTGTGGATATTTCTTTGTGTTCAAATTATGTTGAGCTATATTAGTTCCTTTTCTAATATGAGACAGAAAGCAGAGGTATGAATTTGAATGGGTAGGGTGCTGTAGCATGACTGGGAGGGGTTAGGGAGAGGACATTATAACAGAATATATAAAAATCTACTTTTGGTTAAAAAAACAAAAAATAAAGATGGTAAATTTTTATTTATTTTAAGAAGCTTCCTCCATTTTGAAAGAAAAATTTTCTGGGAATAGCATTCTTGACTCAGTTATTTACTTTCCTAATTAAAAGATCTGGTTCCAGGCTCCCCTAGATTATATGGTTGCTAATGAGAATTCTGATCTTTCTTTTGGGGGAACTGATGTTTTTCTTGTGATACTATTTCTTTACTTTGTAGTTTTGGTATCTTGCCTATGATGTGTCATGGTGAGTTTCTTCTCTGAGCTTGTCTGTCTCAGGTTCCACATACATCTTATGTTTGGATGTCTACTTCTTTCTCTAACTTTGAGAAATTTTCTGGTAAAGTATTGTTAAATGATCTGTTGCATTTGATTTTATGTCTGCCCCTTCTTATATAATATGAATTCTCAGGTTTTGGCCTCAAGAAGGTCCAGACTTCTTGAAAGTTCTATTCATGCTCTGTAATTGTATTCCTTTTGTGTGTCTGTATAATCTTGCCTTTGTCCTCCATACCTGACATCCATTCCCCTGCAGGCTCTTCTCTCTTAATGGTAATGTCTGCTATTGTTTTATTTCATCCACCAGCTCCTTCATGTCAACTATTTCTGTTTGTTTTTTCAATGTTTCAGTCTCCCTGCTAGGTTTCCCCATTTTTTTTTTTTTTGATGTTTACCTTAACAGTTTGTCTTCTCTGGGTCTTAGTTATGTTTTCTTAATTCATGAATCTATTTGTTTGAATCTGCTATATAATCATAATTTTTAAAAAGACAGTTCTTTCTCAGGAATTACACCTATTATTTCTGGAGCTTTGGATTCCATTTGAGAGGAATTGGTGAGGGATGGATCATGGATGACAGTTATATAATATTCTTTTTTCATGTTAATTTTTATTAGGTATTTTCTTCATTTATATTTCAAATGCTATCCCCTTTCCTAGTTTCCTCTCTGAAGGTCCTCTATACCCTTCCCCTACCCTGATCCACAAGCCACACATTCCCTCATCCTGGCCCTGGCATTCCTCTGTACTGGGGCATATACACTCCACAATACCAAGGGCCTCTCCTCCCATTGATGGCCTACTAGACCATCCTCTGCTACATATGCAACTAGAGACACAAGCTATGGGGGAGGGGGGTACTGATTAGTTCATATGGTTGTTCCTCCTATAGGGTTGCAGACCACTTTAGCTCCTTGGGTACTTTCTCTAGCTCTTCATTGGGGGCCCTGCGTTCCATCCAATAAATGACTGTGAGCATTCACTTCTGTATTTGCCAGGCACTGGCATAGCCTTACAAGAGATAGCTAAATCAGGGTCCTGTCAGCAAAATCTTGTTGGCATATGCAATAGTGTATGGGTTTGGTGGTTGTTTATGGGATGGACCCCCGGCTGGGGCAGTCTCTGCATGGTTCTTCATTCTGTCTCAGCTCTAAACTTTGTCTCTGTAATTACTTCCATGGATATTTTGTTCCCCATTCTAAGAAGGAATGAAGTATCCATACTTTGGACTTCCTTCCTCTTGAGTTTCATGTGTTTTGCGAATTGTATCTTGAGTATTCTAAATTTCTGGGCTAATATCCACTTCTTAGTGAGTGCATATCATATGTATTCTTTTGTGATTGGGTTACCTCACTCAAGATGATATCCTCCAGATCCACCATTTGCCTAAGAATTTCATGAATTCATTGTTTTTAATAGCTGAGAAATACTCCATTTTATATATGTGTCACATTTTCTGGGTTCTTTCCAGATTCTGGCTGCTATGAACACAGTGGAACATGTGTTCTAAGTACAAGTTAGAACATCTTCTGAATATATGCCTAGGAGAGGAATTGCTGGACTTTCCAGTAGTACTATGTCCAATTTTTCTGAGGAACCACCAGACTAATTTCCAGAGTGGTTATACCAGCTTACAATGCCACCAGCAATGGAGGAGTATTCCTCTTTCTCCACATCGTTGCCAGCATCTGCTGTCACCTGAATTTTTGATCTTAGCCATTTTGACTGGTGTGAGGAGGAATCTCAGGGTTGTTTTGATTTGCATTTCCCTGATAATTAAGGATGTGGAACATTTTTTCAGGTGCTTCTCAGCTATTTGGTATTCCTCAGTTGAATATTCTTTGTTTACCTCATTTTTTAATAGGGTTATTTGATTTTCTGGACTCCAGGTTCTTGAGTTCTTTGTATATATTGGATATTAGTCCCCTATCAGATTTAGGATTGGTAAAGATCCTTTTCCAATCTGCTGGTGGCCTTTTTGTCTTATTGACAGTGTCTTTTGTCTGAGAGGAGCCTTGCAATTTTATGAGGTCCCATTTGTTGATTCTCTATCTTATAGTACATGCCATTGCTGTTCTGTTCAGAAATTTTTCCCCTGTACCCATCTCTTCGAGGCTTTTCCCCACTTTCTCGTCTATAAGTTTCAGTGTCTCTGGTTTTACGTGGAGGTCCTTGATCCACTTAGATGTGAGCTTTGTACAAGGAGATAAGAATAGATCAATTCGCATTATTCTACATAATAACTGCCAGTTGAGAGAGCACCATTTGTTGAAAATGCTGTCTTTTTTCCACTGGATGATTTTAGCTCCCTTATGAAAGATCAAGTGACCATAGATGTGTGGGTTCATTTTTGTGTTTTCAATTCTATTCCATTTATCTACCTGCTTGTCACTGTACCAGTACCATGCAGTTTTTATCACAATTTTGGCTAGTACAGCTTGAGGTCACACATGTTAATTCCACCAGAGGTTCTTTTATTGTTGAAAATAGTTTTTGATATCCTAGGTTTTTTTTTGTTATTCCAGATGAATTTGCAGATTGCCCTTTCTAACTCTGTGAAGAATTGAATTGGAATTTTGATGGGGATTACATTGAATTTGTAGATTGCTTTCGGCAAGATAGCCATTTTTACTATATTAATTCTGTCAATCCATGAGCATGGAAGCTCTTTCCATCTTCTAGGATCTTCTTCAGTTTCTTCAGAGATTTGATGTTCTTATCATAGAGATCTTTCATTTCCTTAGTTAGAGTCATACCAAGGTGTTTTATATTATTTGTGACTATTGTGAAGTGTGTTGTTTCCTAATTTCTTTCTCAGCCTATTTATCTTTGTGAAGAGAAGGGCCACTGAGTTAATTCTATATTCAGCTATTGTATTGAAGCTGTTTATCAGGTTTAGTTCTCTGGTGGAATTTTTAGGGTCACATATATACTATCATATCGTCTGCAAAGAGTGATATTTTGACTTCTTCCTTGCCAATTTGTATTCCCTTGATCTCCTTTTGTTGTCGAATTGCTCTGGCTAGGACTTCAAGTACAATGTTGAATAGGTAGAGAGAAAGTGGGCAGCTTTGTCTAGTCCCTGATTTTAGTGGGATTGCTTCAAGTTTCTTTCCATTTAGTTTGATGTTGGTACTGGTTTGCTGTATATTGCTTTTATTATGTTTAGGTATGGGCTTTGAATTCCTGATCTTTCCAAGACTTTTATCAAGAATGGATATTAGACTTTGTCAAATGCTTTCTCAGCATTTAACTCGATGATCATGTGGTTTTTGTCTTTGAGTTTGTTTATATAGTGGATTATATTGATGGATTTCCATATATTAAACCATTCCTGCATCCCTGGGATGAAGTCTACTTGGTCATGATGGATGATCATTTTGATTTGTCCTTGGATTCAGTTTGCTAGAATTTTATTGAGTATTTTGCATCGATATTCATAAGGAAAATTGGTCTGAATTTCTCTATCTTTGTTGGGTCTTTATTGTGGTTTAGGTATTAGAGTACTTATGGCATCATAGAATGAATTGGGTAGAATACCATGTGTTTCTATTTTGTGGAATTGTTTAAAAAGAATTGGAATTAAGTCTTTGAAGTCTGATAGAGCTCTGCACTAAACCCGTCTGGTCCTGAGCTTTTTTTTTTTTTTTTTTTTTTTTTTTGAGACTCTTAATGACCACTTCTATTTCTTTAGGAGAAATGGGAATCTTTAGATCATTAATTTGATCCTGATTTAACTTGGGTACCTGATATCTGTCTAGGAAATTGTCAGTTTCATCTATGTTTTCCAATTTTGTTGAGTATAGCCGTTTGTAGTCAGATCTGATGTTTTGGGTTTCCTCAGGTTCTGTTGTTATGTCTCCCTTTTAATTTCTAATTTTGTTAATTAGGATACTGTCCCTGTGCCCTCTAGTTAGTCTGGCTAAGGGTTTGTCTATCTTGTTGATTTTCTCAAAAAACTAGCTCCTGGTTTGGTTGATTCTTTGTATAGGTTCTTTCCTTTCCACTTGGTTGATTTTGGCCCTTACTTTGATTATTTCCTGCTGTCTAGTCCTCTTGGGTGAATTTGCTTCCTTTTGTTCTAGAGCTTTTAGGTATGCTGTCAAGCTCCTAGTGTATACTCTCTCTTGTTTCTCTTTGCTGGCACTCTGAGCTATGAGTTTTCCATTTAGGACTGCTTTCATTGTGTCCCATAATTTTTGGGTATGTTGTGGCTTCATTTCCATTAAACACTAAAATGTCTTTAGTTGCTTTCTTTATTCCTTCCTTGACCAAGGTATCATTGAGTAGAGTGTTCCATTTCCACGTGAATGTTGGCTTTCTATAATTTATGTTGTTATTGAAGATCAGCCTTAGTCCATGGTGATCTGATAGGATGCATGGTATAATTTCAATACTTTTGTATCTGTTTAGGCCTGTTTTGTGACCAATTATGTGGTCAGTTTTGGAGAGGGTACCATGAGGTGCTGAGAAGAAGGTATATCCTTTTGTTTTAGGATAAAATAGTCTGTAGATATCTGTTAAATCCATTTTCTTTTATAACTTCTGTTACTGTCCATGTGTCTCTGTTTAGTTTCTGTTTCCAGGATCTATCCATTGATTAGAGTGTGGTGTTGAAGTCTCCTACTATTATTGTGTAAGGTGCAATGTGTGCTTTGAGCTTTACTATAGTTTCTTTAATGAATGTGGATGTCCTTGCATTTGGAGCATAGATATTTAGAATTGAGAGTTCCTTTTGGAAGATTTTACCTTTGATGAGTATGAAGTGCCCCTCCTTGTCTTTTTTGATAACTTTGGGTTGGAAGTCAATTTTATTCCATATTAGAATGGCTACTCCAGCTTGTTTCTTTGGACCATTTCCTTGGAAAATGTTTTCCAGCCTTTTACTCTGAGGTAGTGTCTGTCTTTGTCCCTGAGATGGGTTTTCGGTATGCAGCAAAATGTTGGGTCCTGTTTATGTAGCCAGTCTGTTAGTATATGTCCTTTTATTGGAGAATTTAGTTCATTGATGTTAAGAGATATTAAGGAAAAGTAATTGTTGCTTCCTGTTACTTTTGTTGTTAGAGTTGAGATTCTGTTCTTGCGGCTATCTTCTTTTAGGTTTATTGAAGGATTACTTTCTTCTTTTATTAGGACATAATTTCCCTCCTTGTGTTGGTGTTTTCCCTTTATTATCCTTTGAAGGACTGGATTTGTGGAAAGGTATTGTGAGAATTTGGTTTTGTCATGGAATACTTTGGTTTCTCCATCTATGGTAATTGAGAGGGTTCTGCTGTGTATAGTAGCCTGGGCTGGTATTTGTGTTCTCTTGGGGTCTGTATAACATCTGTCCAGGATCTTTTGGCTTTATAGTCTCTGGTGTGAAGTCTGGTGTAATTCTAGTAGGTCTGCCTTTATATGCTACTTGGCCTTTTTCCCTTACTGCTTTTACTATTCTATCTTTATTTAATACATTTGTTGTTCTTATTATGAAGTTTTGGGAGGAATTTCTTTTCTTGTCCAGTCTCTTTGGAGTTCTGTAGGCTTCTTGTATGTACACGGGCATCTCTTTCTTTAGGTTTGGGAAGTTTTCTTCTATAATTTTGTTGAAGATATTTACTGGCCCTTTAAGTTGAAAATCTTCATCTCATCTACTCCTATTATCCGTAGGTTTGGTCTTCTCATTATGTCTTGGATTTCCTAGATGTTTCGATTTAGGATCTTTTTTCATTTTTCATTTTCTTTGATTGTTGTGTCCATGTTTTCTATGGAATCTTCTGCACCTGAGATTCTCTTTTGTATCTGTTGCTGATGCTCGAATCTATGGTTCCTGATTTCTTTCCTAAGATTTCTATCTCCAGAGTTGTCTCCCTTTGAGTTTTCTTTATTGTTTCTACTCCCATTTTTAGATCTTGGATGGTTTTGTTCAATTTCATTACCTGTTTGGTTGTGTTTTCCTATAATTCTTTAAGGGATTTTTGTGCTTCTTCTTTAAGGACTTCTACTTGTTTAGCAGTGTTCTCCCGTGTTTCTTTAAGTAAGTTATTAACGCCCTTCTTAAAATTCTCTATCAGCATCATGAGATATGCTTTTAAATTTGAATCTTGCTTTTTGGGTGTATTGGAGTATCCAGGACACACTGTGGTGGGAGTACTGGGTTCTGATGATGCCAACTGGTTATGGTTTATGTTAGTAAGATTCGTAGGTTTGCCTTTCGCTATCTGGTATCTCTGGTATTAGATATTCTAGCTGTCTCTGGCTGGAGCTTGTTCCTCCTGTGATTCTGTTGGCCTCTGTCAACACTCCTGGGAGTCCAACTGTCTCCTGATTCCCAGTGGTCACAGCACTCTCTGCATACAAGCTCCCCTCTGGCAGGGAAGGTGCACAGAGGTTTGGAGCTCAGCTCTGCCTCCTGGCTGAAGAAGTCTTGAAGGGACCCTGTCCAAGAAGCTCTGTTGTTTCTGTGGCCCACACACTCTCCTGTGCGGACTGGTCTCTGATCAAGATCTTATAGTTTTGGAAGATCAAGGTCAGTCTGACCAATCATTTTAGATTTCTATAGAGAATCCTCCAGAAGAAGCTTTTTTTGAAGAATGATCTTTCATATCTTTTTGTGTAATAAAGAGCTGATGATCCAAAGCTGGGGCAGGAAGTATGGGAGCAGGACTTCTGGGCAGAGAAAGTCATAAGCAAATGTGACAGTCTCAGGAGTCTCAGAAGGCAGGCAGGAGGGAGAGGACCTAGCTGGAAGCAGTCTAATATTAAAACGAGAGTAAAAAGCCATTCAACGGGCTGGTGAGATAGCTCAGTGGATAAGAGCACCCGACTGCTCTTCCAAAGGTCCGAAGTTAGTTCAAATCCCAGCAACCACATGGTGGCTCACAACCATCTGTAACAAGATCTGATGCCCTCTTCTGGAGTGTCTGAAGACAGCTACAGTGTACTTACATATAATAAATAAATAAATAAATAAATAAATAAATAAATAAATAAATAAATAAATAAATCTTTTTTAAAAAAGCCATTCAACACTGGAGAAAAAGTATGTGTCAATAACGTTTTGCGTAGAGCAGGGAGAGAATCCTGTGTCAGTGCCTAACCAGCCATTGTTTTCCCAGTGTTTGCAAGTGAGAACAATGGAGGATATAAAAGATGCCTGGCTTGCCTGTGGCCGTGATGAGGAAGGGGCATAGCATGGAGGACTCAAATTCAAGGGTGTTGGCCCCAAACTCTGCTCTCTACACTGTGCCCAACTGACACACAAGTCCATATAATATTTTTTATGTTTCTTTGTCATGCCTTGACTTTCTTTTGGAGAGTGGATGTCTTTCAGTTTTGACTTCCCATTCTTCCAAATCTATTTACATGTTTGTTTTTCTATGACTCCTTATAGGGATATGGCATGAGGTCCAGCTATAGGGACAGATGAAACTCAGTGTTGACTGTCAAATGGAATTGCGTGGTGATCTCATGTTGGCTGTTGGCTGTGTGGCAAAAGGTCAAAGGTGAAGACATATACTTGTCTTCCAGGCAGTTAGATGGAGTTATAATCTTGTTCACCCATTTGATTTTGTGACCCTGCTGGGGGCAGAAAACTAAAAGTCAGATCCACTCAAGTCACTGTATAGTACCAAAGTAACTTCTGGAATCACAGTAGCATAGTTTACTACTCCTTGGTGAGCTGTGGAACTGTATAAGTTGAAACTCCATAACTATTCATGCCTTAGAGACTACTGGAGCTAAAGTTTCTGTCTCTCCAGGGACCCTAGGCATCCCATAGGTGAAGCACTAGCCCTGTACTTATGTGTGATATCACTGAGGCTGGAGGCCTAGATGTACTGTGCAAACAGAACCTGCCAGACCTGGAGGCTTAGTCTGTAAGTGACCTGACACACCAGATATGGAGGCCTGGTTGCATAGTCATGACCTCATATTCTAATACAGAGCTATGGTAATAAAGCCAGCCAGATACTGCATAAAAACAGGTAGACAGTGGTATGGAATAGAATACCCACAAAAACATGACAAAGCTATACTCATATTTTTTTGACAAATGAACCAAAAACATGTATTAGAAGAAAAGGAAAAACTATTCAGCAAATTCTTCAGTACAGACTGGACATCCATTTGTGAAGAATGAATTATGATCTTATCTTTCACCTGTACAGAAGTCATTTCAAAAATGTATCAAAGACCTTAATTTTAACACTGAAACGTCTAAATGAAAACATACGAAATACTCTTCAAGACACAGAGGGAGGCTAAAACTCTCTGAATAGAACTTTAGTATCACAGAAACTAGCTCCGAGTATCAATAGATGAGATGACACGAAATTACAATTTTTCTGCACAGTTAAGAAAACTATAATCAGAGCAGGTAGACAGCTTACAGAATGGGAGAAGAACTCTACCAACTACAGTTTGGACAAGAGACTAACATCCAGAATTTAAAAAGAATTGTAGAAATTAAATACCAAGGAAGCCACTCAAACAAAACTGCCACTCAATAAATGGGCTAGTGAATTGAACTTTTTTTTTGAACAAACACAAATGTTCAATAGCTATCTTTAAAGGCATTGAACATACCTAGCCATCAGGGAACTATACATTAACAGTATTTTGAGATATCACGTCATCCCAGTCAGATAGCTATCATCAACAAATCTGTTAAGTGCAGGGAAGGATGTAGGGAAAGAGGAATCTTATCCACTACTGAGAGGAGCACAACTTAATATAGCCTTTAAGGAAATCCATATACTGGTTCACCAAAACCTTAGAAACAGAATTACAATACAACTCTGCTATTACACTCCTAGGCATCTACCCAGAGAACTCCATACCCAATTGGAGGGATAGATGTACACCCACATTCTTAGCTGCTCTAGTCACAATAGCAAGAACATGGGACATACCTATACATCAATGAGCACATGAATGGCAAATGAAAATATGGCAATATATAAAATGAAATAGTACTCAGCTCTTTAAAAAAATATAAAAATTTATAGGAATATGTATAGAGTTAGAATGTATAGTGACAGAGGTTATCCAATATCAGGAATAAAGAAGTGCATATGAGAGGTCTCATATGCAGATCCTAGCCTATAATGTATATTTGTATTTTATATATATATATATATATATATATATATATATGTATATGTTATGTGTGTGTGAGTGTAGTGCAACATATAGAAAAGTGAACAAGCAAGTGTGATATTAGGTGATAAAGAAGAATGCAATGAAGTGAAGGACACGAGTCAAGAGTAAAAATATAAAGCTATTTGTTTTATAGTTTTAACTCTTGGGTATTTTCCTGATTTTGTGATGAAAATGTGCATAAAAGTATAACTCATGGTAGAAGTATAAAATCCTAAGGAAAGCTCTATGATTCAGAATAGCAGTTCTGACTATACAGAGTTAATGAGATTGACTTCTCAATGTATAGAGTTGATAGGTAGAAGGAACAGTGTTCCAGCCCTCATTCACATGCACAAAACTTACACATATACACACACACACATACCTGATGGACAGAAGAATGTTCCAGCATACTCTCACACAAACTTTACACACACACACACACACACACACACACACACACACATATATATATATATATATATATATATATATATATATATATACACATACACAAAGTTTATGGATGTAAGAATAAATTTTCTAGCCCCACTCACACAAGGTTTTCACATACACATTGTTGACAGATGCTACAATCCTTATACTTTATTCTTTCTTCCATAAGTTACATATCCCAGCAAACTCTTTCAAGCAATATAAAATTACATTGTGATTACATTTTAGTTTTCTTCTAGTGAATGCTTATGAAAAAACAATGTGTTTTCCAATACCTTTACAAGAAATAGCATTATGTAGTACAGGTAAAGAAAACAAATTATTCCCCAAACCCACGTACATTCGTAACTAAGCAACTTGGTATAGATTATCAAAGTGTAAGCAAGCAAAGTAGTTTTCTCAGTCAGTTTCTCTTACTGGCAGGCAGCAATTTGCAGTTACAAAGAAAGGAATAATTATTTTATTATTTATCTTTAAAAGTAATCATGTAAGACTCAAAAGAAGCACAAATCTAAACTTTTATATAAAAATCAGTCATATCTACCTTAAATTCTCAAAATGCACATCTAATCATCAGATATTCTTAATAAATCATATCAGGAAACTGAGGGCAAAAATGGGTATAAGAAATCAATTATCACCACTCCAGCCTTAGTGAGAGTCACATCAGCCAATGCTGCCATTGTTCTTGTTCCCTGATCAAAAAGGGTCCCTAGCTTAACTAATAAGAGTGTGCCTCTCTGAACTTCAAATTATGCCCTAAGATTTTCTACATCAGAGCTTGTAGTAAAGCATCTCAACCTAGTTTCACTTGCAATTTTGTTTTTCCAAATGATTTCTAAGGGTACAGACAATCTACATCTCTAAGTTCTTTCCTAGGGTGTTGATTTAACCATTAATCCCCAGCAGCAATGCCTGAAAGAGATCAAGCATTATTATTGAGAGTGCCAGAGACACTGCCCAGTGACAGACTGGAAGGCCCCTGAAAAAGGTTTCATGTAATTCTTAGATTAAAAGTGATGTGAGGGCAGTAAGCAAATTAGAATTCCATAACAGCATGAAGTCCTCAGGACACATAGTCCTGGGGTCATGCCACACTGAGGCTCACCTATAACCTGTGGGCCGTGTTCCATGAGTTCTAAAACTATTTGTTGTTACTCCTGCATGGCCCTTGACAAAGATGAAGTTGTTAAAACAGGAAGTGGTGAACAGGTTAGAAAAGGTAAAATTTGGCACTGAAGGATGAGTCTGGGGAGAACTTCAGTATATACATGGAATGGAAGAGCCCAAGTCAATCTGAATGATTTAAAGAGCCAACTGCTTCCAAACCTGAAGGAAGAGATGTAGTTAACAAAAACCTGGGAAGGATGGGCTTTGGTGGTGACTCCATCAAGTCTGAGGTATAAGATGGCCTATCTCAAGACTGCTGGTTTTAAAGTAGTCACAATCCTTGAAGACAGGCTAGGAGTGATGGAGTGAAGAAATTAAGGGATCTCTAATAGTCTTGCCAAAGAATATAAACATTAGCAGCACATGACTCTCTAAGTATGGGCAGATATACCAGAAACATTTTAACTATTATAGAGAATTTACTGTTAGAGAATTCTTGAACCTGACCTGAGAAAAGCCTGTCTTCTCACTGAATCTTAGAAGACTTCTTATGCCAAAGGTGATCTATATAAGCTATGTACTATCAGTGAGGGTGAAATCTCCAGTATTCATATTAGATATAGCAAAGAATGGATAATAAACTGGAGAAGATAACCTTGGATAAACTCAGGATTATCAAGATAATGAATAAAGATAAAAACATTAAAATAGAATTTCTGATGCACAAGTTCAGAATAAAGGTTTATTTATATAGCCTACCCTCAGTTGTGATGGTGGCCCTTCTAGAGGTCTGTTCCCACAGTCTCCTTTTTCTGTATACAGTGTGTACATGGTTTCTCTGTCCCTATCATGCACATTATGTACAGGGGAGAGAAGGAGTGGTCTTTTCAGTTCATAGGTTGCTACAAGGTGAGGAGTCATTCTCAGATTCAAAGGAGCAATTTTCTTGGAATCCTGAATTTCAAGCTAGCTTCAATGCAGGTTGGGCCTCTGGGTGGCTACCTTGTGGAAGGTATGAGCATAAGGTAGACATAGAAGAGTAAAGTATGCATGTATTTGATGACTTTATGTAGAGATGATGTCAGTAGCAATGATAAGTGTAGATTTAACAAACCTCATTTTCTTCCTGACTGACAGGAGAATGATTTTTTGTTCATCCATCTGTTTGCTATGGAGTCATATGACTGAGTTCTAGAATGAGAAAAGAAGTAGAAGTGTACTTTTTTTATATATATTTTTTCTAGTAGATATTTTTTAAATTTACATTTCAAATGTTATTCCCTTTCCTGGTTTTCCCTCCAAACCACCACCCCCCCATTCCCTCCCACTCTCCTGCTCACCAACATACCCACTTATGCTTCCTGACTTTGGCATTTCCTTACATAGGGACATCAAGCTTTCACAGGACCAAGGGCCTCTCCTCCTATTGATGACCAACAAGGCCCTCCTCTGCTACATATGTGTCTGGAGCCATGGGTCCCACCATGTGTACTCTTTGGTTGGTGGTTTAGTCCCTGGGAGCTCTGGAGGTACTGGTTGGTTCATATTGTTGTTCCTCCTATGGAGCTGTTAACCCCTTCAACTCCTTGGGTCTTTTCTCTAGTTCTTCTTTTGGGTACCCTGTGCTCAGTCCAGTGGATGGCTGTGAGAATCCACCTCTATAGAGCCCCTCAGGAGACAGCTATATTAGGCTCCTGTCAGCAAGCACTTGTTGGCATCCACAATAATGTCTGGGTTTGGTGACTGTATATGGGGTGGATCCCCATATGGGGCAGTCTCTGGATGGCCTTTCCTTTAGTCTCTGCTCCACACTTTGTCTCTGTAACTCCTCCCATGGGTATTTTGTTCCCCTTTCTAAGAAGGACTGAAGTATCCACACTTTGGTCTTCCTTCTTCTTGAGCTTCATGTGGTTGTGAGTTGTATCTGGGCTAATATCCACTTATCTGTGAGTGCATACCATGTGTGTTCATTTGTGATTGGGTTACCTCACTCAAGATTATATCCTCCAGATCCATCCATTTGGCTAAGAATTTCATAAATTCATTGGTTTAAATAGTGGAGTGTAAATGTAACACATTTTCTGTATCCATTCCTCTGTTGAGGGATGTCTGGGTTCTTTCCAGTTTCTGGCTATTATAAATAAGGCTGCTATGTTAAAGAAATGGCTGTCGCCTCTCCTGTATAAGCCTCTACATTTAATCTCTCCCTTACAGGAATGCAGAAGCTTTGTATAGACAAAGCTCATTGAATGAGCATTAAAAACTGGCACAAAGAAAATAACACCCCAGTTTCTGCCAGTTACTGTGGTCTAGAGTGAACAGTAAATGTTCATTGTACTAAAACAAGTTTTTATTCTTTATTTCTTATTGCAGAATAACCTAGCCTAATTAATACAATCAATCAGCTCTCTTTATTTGGTTATTCTTATTGGCTTACATGTTGTTGTTACTATTGCCCTACTTTGAAAATTTCCTGTTTTCTGGCCTTAGAGACTTTAGCCTATTTCTCTTTTCCCTGCAGCTTTGTGAGGCTTCTATCAAAGTCTCCACTTCATCTCCCCCAACACTCCGGACCAACTATTTATCTGTCTATTTTATTTGCAAGAATGGCATTTACAATGGTTGTTTTTGACCTTCTCTCCGGTTTCCTTATATCACATTGTTTTCTTCCCTTAGTCCTGCTTGCTGGCTTTAGTTCTCTACTAGGTCTCAGTATATAAGAGCAATTCAAATGTCTGAATTAATAGTCATGCGACTTAAGTCATAGGAAGTACTGTAGTGTACAAATTTACATTAATGAGACCCATATTTTTGCACTCAACTGTAACATGAGAGCTATTATTCTAGTCCTTGGGAGGTAGAGGAAAGAGGAAGAGGAATGTGTGGTTATCCACAGCTACACGGAGAGTTGAAGACCAGGCAGGCCTACATATAGCTTTGCCTCCAAAACAGAACAATGACAACAATAACAACAACAATAACACAAAAACAAACAAACAAACAAAAAAACAATTTCAAAACTCTAACCTGAACACAAGATTCATATATTCAGTTGTCTGAATTCTATCTGAATGAGTCGGATGTTACCATTTGAAGATCAAATATTTCCCACAGGCACTTTTCCAGCTAGTGATTTTTTTATTTTTATTTTATTTTATTTTTATTTTTATTTTTATTTTTTGGAGAGTTTGTGGAACCTTTGGGAACTGGAGCCTGAATGGAAGAAATGAGTTAATGACAGAGGGGCCTTGATGGCTATATACAACTAAGCCCTGCTTTGTCCAAGGTCTCTCTGCCTCCTGATTTATAGAGATATAGCAAATTACAATTTTCACTGTGGTTCAGATTCCAACTACCCTGTGTCTGACTTGCCAGGAAAGCAAAACTCTGGTCATGGTTGCTACAATGAGAAAAGTAAGGGATGAAGAAATCTAATTTGTATCCCAAGCATAACATAAACATAACAGAACTATAGAACCCTTGCAGTCCTCTCTCTTCCTTTTCTATCTTTATAAGTGTCATTGTCCTCAATGCCCAAACCTTTTTTTCTCTTATAAATGTTACTTCACCACAAGTCCTTACCATGGTCAAGTATAATTAAAGCCATGACCATTACTTGGGTTGCAGGTGCCTCTGTGCTGCTGCTGGTGGTGGTATTATTGCAGCTGTATCTTCTGAAGTCTCTTCTCACCAGCCAGTATACTATTCCAGAATCAGAGAGCAGGAAGCACCATCCTTCTGCTAAGGAATGACAGGAGGCTACTAAAGTAAAATCGAGAGTACTTCAACCTTAAAAGCCTTAAGTTGTCTGTTTCCTATCTTTCCTATTGCACTCCACTCTCAGGACCCTCACCATTCCCTGCTCTTCACTTTTTCTCCCAGAGATGCTGAGTTCATTTCAGTTGAGGTACACTGCACTGCCTACATCTTCATTCTGGACTTTCCTCTGACTCTTTCCATTGCTGCCCACCCAAATGTGTGTATTCATGGAAGCAAATAGATAATTCACCAGTCTTTCTAGCCTTAAACCAGCTTTTTTTTTTTCCTTCATAGCAAAAATTTGGTATGCATTTATTATTTTCCTGTACCTGTGCCTGACTGAATCTACAGAGGCTTGATTGTATTACAATAAGAGTTTTTGCTCCCAGTAGGTTACGTCATCATTATTTATAAGCTAGAAAACTTGGAGACTTAGCCTTTATTCTAGGAAACATCTAGGAAGAACTGAGTGGAATGACAGCAGCAGGAACTGTAGAGGGGTGCTAGCTTTTGTACAGAGGAACTTAACAAAACCATTGGATCAAATAATTACTTAATTACAGTGTGCCGGAGTCTGAATACTACCTGATTACAGCTCCACCTCAGTTTACAGCCAAGAGTCTGGGATAAGCAACACTTCAAAATGCCATGGCAACATTGTTTGCTGGAGCTTGTTAGCCTTGGAGGAGGAAAATTTTTCCCCTTTTCATTTTAGTTGCTTGGGCACCACTGGCATTAAATTGCAATCAGATCTCTGCTCTATAATGTTTCTATTTTCAGAGACAGCTTCACCCCTTTGAGCTTGTGCTGTTCACCTGGCAGAACACATTTACTCACTCTTTGGAGACATCCCCTGGTGGGACCTTCTGTGCTGGGGGCTTTGTTCTCTAGTCCCCACTCACTTCCCTCGGCTGTCCCTTTCATTGCCAGGTCTCAGTCTTGATCCAATTCCTGCTTTTGTTCCCCAAGTGTTCTATGAGCCTCAGCCCTGTCTTGTTGATCCAGGCTCCAGATGTAAAATGATGTAAACAAGAAAAGTTTTACTCTGGCTTCCACTATGGAAGCCATGGTGGCAGGAGGCAGGCTATTCAAATTGCATTAGCATAGAGAGATGCATAGGGCTAGGCTATAAAAGTAGAGCTAGGCTATAAAACCTCAAGACCCATATTCACTGATCCACTTCTTGCAACTTTCTAAAGGTTCCATAATCTTCTCAGATAGAGATGCTAGCTGGAAACCAAGTGTTCAAGCATAGGAGCCTACAGCAGACATGGCACATGTAAATGTTGACAAATACCAAGACATTCCTTATTAGAATCCTGGCAATTATTGAGGTTGATCTCTGGGCAGTGCTCCCTCTGTACAAAGCCTAGAGTTTAGGCTCAGTCATCTTTTGAATGAGGAGAAGGGGACTCTTTTGTTGCCAGGAGGAATTAAAATAACAGAGTAACTTAATGAGGATAATTCTAATCTTTCTTAATTCCCTCCCTTAATCTTTTTCATGAAGCATATTAATGTAGGTCAGGGTATTGCCTCAGTTGTCACTGGAGACTTAACTGGTTGGATACTTCTGGAAAAACTAGGTTGCTTCTAGATATCTTATGGACTAGCCTATTTAGTAAAAGTTCTTCTGAGGAACATACGAAAAAAGCTATTCCATCCCACTTCGTTGGCTTGCAGATTCCTTCATATCTCTCTATGGTTGTAATACTAATCATTAGATTAGAGTCAGCCTTAATGACTTCATTCTAAACTTGACTATATCTAAAAGATCTTGTGCTCAAATGTGGACACAATGAGGTGGACCAAAGGGACAGTTGAGACTTCAGTGTGGAAAGGAAGCAGATACAAATCAACTCATAAATGGCCCTAAGTCTTTTAAGAAATAATTTGGTAAATTTTGCATAATATATTTTGCATGTTTTTTTTTTTTTAATAACTAAACAAATGGCTGGGCGTGGTGCTGCACGCCTTTAATCCTGGCACTTGGAAGGCAGAGGCAGTTGAATTTCTGAGTTCGAGGCCAGCCTGGTCTACAGAGTGAGTTCCAGGACAGCCAGGGCTACACAGAGAAACTCTGTCTCGAAAAACCAAACCAAACCAAACCAAACCAAACCAAACCAAACCAAACCAAACCAAACCAAACCAAAACAAAACAAAACAAAACAAAACAAAACACAAAACAAAAAACCTAAACAAATGTTATAAACACCTTAGTGTGTTCCCACCTAGGAGTGTTTGTTTTTGTGGTCCTCCCTTTGTCATAGAACACACTTTCCCTTTTGCTATACACTTATCTAAGTACTGTGTATGTGTGTGTGTGTTTGTGTGCATTTGTGTGTACATGCTCGGCATGTTTGTAGGAATAAGAGGACAACATGTGGGTGTTGGTTATCTCTTTCCATCATGAGGATCCTGAGGATAGAGCTCAGTATGTCAGTCTTTACTGAGCCATCTCACCAGCCCAGGTAAGGTAATTTTTAATACTATTTTGTCAGTGAGGACAAAGATTTTGCTTTCTCTTCTGTCAAGTGAGGGGACAACTAGAAGCTAGCAGTCCACTCCTCAGAAGAGTGAATGCACCAGAACCTGATTGCACTGTTATCTTGATCTTAATTTTTTTATTTTCCAAGATGGTGAGAATAAATATTTTCTTCATAAATTACTCATTCTTTATTACTTTGTGATAGCAACCTAAGATAGAAAAGGCTGAAAAAGGGACTTGTGCCCTTGGAGATCAGGATAGTCATGAATGTTTCTGAAAGACCCACAACATGAGGACTCCCCCACCTTCTGACTCAGGAGAGGCAACACCCCAAATCACCCACAAGAAACGGTCTTGCTGCAAACTGCAAGAGGATTTTTATTCAAGAGTGATCTCAGGCCCACAGTCATACACCACGCAGGGGTAGAGGACTGTGGAGCTCTGAGTAGCTAGATAAGGGGTTATTTAAAGGGAGAAACCACAACTCAAAGAAGTGGGGAGGGCGTTGTTGGAAAATACCAAAGATACCAGTTAAGAGTCCCAAGGAAGTGCAAAGTCACAAGAGTAGCAAGGAATACCTGGTAATTGTGCAGGTTATCTCTCAAGACAGTTTCTAAGAGCCCCTAACAATAGAACATTTGCATAGCAGGTTCCGGCAATGGTCAGGGTGACTTTCAATGGTCAGGGTGACTTTCTTTGAATGAACACTCTTTGAACCCAGGAAGCAGGTGGGGGAGGAATCTGTTTTATGATTAGCATACCTTGGAGCAATGAGTCACAGAGGTCACATTCCCAGGCCTGGGCCTAAAGACCTAGAATTTTGTTTTTACTTTGTTATACTTTCATTTCTTACTATGAGAAAGAATAACAAGTGAATCCAGGCTTTGGAGTCATTCATATGAGGATTTAAATACTAGCTCTGCCCTTGCCTTGGGTGCAATTTAAAACATTAGAGCTAAAGATTCCTCAAAGGCATTTCAAATGAGGAGTAAATATAGATTTCTTGCTCTATGCCCTGGAGATGAAATGAAATTACACTCAGTTTCATAGATTATATGGCTTAGAGTTAAGTCCTTGATCCTGTAAAGTGATGCTAGGTAGGAGGTTTGTGGGCGTGGTGGAAATACTTGCAGTTTTGTAACTGCATGAAGCCTGTCTTTGTGATATTTGAAAAACTTCCGTGAGTTAGAATCTGCTACTTAACCACCTGGAACCTATCAGATATTCCAGTACTAGTACTTTAAAATACCAAGTAGCAGTGATGTTTAGATATGGAATCAATCACCTTCTTAGCCAAGAGTGCTAGAGACCTCACAAGAAATCAGGAGTCATTATTTTTTGCTTTACTTTCTTCTGTTTTGTTTCAGACTCAGAGATTCTTGAGCCTATTGCCAAGGACCAGTGGTATTTGTCACCATTATAGCAAACAATGGCAGATAACTTTTAATTTTGTCCACCTTGAACAATGAGGGGAGTACCAGGTGCCACTTCTGCATCACAGATCATTCCTACATTTCATCAGAAGCACCCTGTCACTCGGTAAGTACCTTACAATGAGGATCCCTCTTGGTTGAGAAGATGCTTCAGCACAGAGATGCTCCCATTCTGGAATCCTGCAGCTTGGCTTTGCTCTGTAGATGGGAAAATGATTAGCATCCCGTTTGAGTCACTTACAGTTTCTACTGTTCACTGGGCACCATTTAAATGGAAATGATTTGCATAACTGAATTTTCTCTTCTCCCTTGCTGTGTGGGGAGCTCCTTATTGTAAGTTATTCCATAAGGTGAATTATCTTAATGGATTCAGCGTGTATGAAAAATTAACAGATGTTTGTGGAATTCTAAATCTATTTGGCTTTGTTTAAAGATGTGATTTAAGCTCATCTGTCTTCAAATCACTTCTAAATTATTTAAATAAAGAGTCAACCACAGCTTGGTACTAACAGAAGGCTCTGCCCAGAGAAAGTATGTATGCCAAATTGTGTTTTAATTTTCTTTTTTCAAAAAAGTAGCTGATTTCCATTGTTTGAGGCATTTTACATTTCTAAAGGATGGCTAGGACCTACTCCTATGCTGAGCTTTTCTGAAGCTTCTGAAAATTGGGGGAATGAAATTGCCAGCAGGAGTGGTGTTCTATATTAGGAAATGTGCATCCTGGCAGATGTTCAAGGCAATGCTACCTGAGTGTAGAGAGCCATTTAGGACTATTCACATTTAAATCTCTGATTTTAGCTGAACAACACGAAGGAGCAATAAACCCATTTGTGGCATTTATGCTTGGCTGAAGCCAGAGGAAATGCAGGTTTGGCACTATCTACTCCATGCTGTTAGAGACTATCTATTTGCAAGTGGGTCATTGTTCAAATGTATTTGCAATAATGCAAGTATAACTTCCAACTGAATAGCTTAATGGAGATAATGGTAACATATTGCATATATCCATTGCAGAATATTCATTGTATTGTAGTATAATTCAGACAGAAGACTATAAGATTAGTAGGACTTTCCCTTGGTTACATAGGAAAGTAAGATATACGCAGAGCTATTATGGATTAAGGGAGTCAAAGTACCCTCCCATCATTGAAAATACATTTGATAGTTTTTCTATAGAAATTTCTGAAGCATGTAATTCATTTCATTACTTCTTAAACCTACCCAAATTCAAAAATATAAAAAAGGACTCCAGTGCAATTTGACTAAAACTGGGCACTCTACCTTGAACCCCTTGATAATAATAGACTACTAGGCACTCATGAAATCCACATTTCATCAGTTAGAATATTAGACTCCCTTTAACTCTCTCCTTGAACTAAATTGAAATACTTCTATGCTACTTTGAATTTATCAGTGATTTAATTGCTGAAGTTAGTATGGTGAGAAAAGGATGTTTAATGTAATTATATTATTACTAAAATTGAATCTCTATTTAAAAGAACACATGTTATTAGAGTAAAAACAAATTTCAGATCTCATTTTGGTTTATCTCCTTCATTTGCTAGATAAAGAATAAACTTGCATAAAGTCAAACCATTAATTACTTAATCAGAAAATATATCTTACAGAGTGCAGATTAATTAGGATGATTAATGATATAGCAAAAATAAGACCTATCAGGTTTTTTCCTGACAGTATTTCATTGTTCCTATCAGCTGTTTGTGCTTGTATAATTTTACTGAGATGTAAAATTACAAATAAATGATCATGATATCCATTGTAAAGTCCCATGCACTTATTGAAGAATTTGTTTTACTAGAATGTCTGAATGAGGAAGGATTTTTTTTTTTTTTTTTTGGATACATGGTGTTTGTGAAGTTAGATGGTTTCCCAGAGTTGCTTTCCGGATACCCCACAGGCACATCTTTTTCTATTGGTATGGTAAAACACTATGAACAAGGCAACTTATCAAAGAAAACCTTTCATTTGAAGCTTATGGTTTCAGAGGGTTACAGTCCATGATGGAGGACAGAAAGAATATCTGAGAGCTCACATTTTGATCTCAAAGTTGGAAGCAGACAGAATGGCTCCCAGTTAGTGGAACTGTTTGGGAAACAGTAGAAGGAGCCTATGTGAATTCTTCTCATTTAAATCACCAAATATAGTTTGCTGATGTTTTCAGAGACTTCCTGGGCTCCTCTTTGAAGCCAGTTCAGTGGGACAGAAAAAAATGTGAGGAAAAGGAGACTGAGTACCTCTGAATGAAGGCCAGAAGTGTCAGAAAAATTTGAGCTGTGAAGTTGTCAGGTTTGGAGGTAGGCAAATGTGTTTGTGTATATTTCTCCTTGAGTTTAACTGCAAATATATAAGATCTCTAGCTAAAGGCAGATAATTCCATGGTCTCAGGGTATAGAGAAATTTATGTAGTAACACATAGAATAAACCTGTGCTGTTCCTCCATCATGGACTGTAACCCTGTGAAACCATAAGCTTCAAATTAAAGGGTTTTTTTGTTGTTGTTGTTTTGTTTTTTTTAATTCTTCTACCTCTTGCCAAACATAACTATGATACAAAATTTTAAAATTTCTTTCCTATAAGAACCAGCTTATTATATATATATATGTGTGTATATATTTTTATATATCTTATATATATATTTCTTATGGTTTTCTTTCATTTACATTGTTCTGTGAGAAAATATAGAGAAAGCAAATGTCCTACTCAAAGTCAGACAATATCCAAGATTCCCCAAATATCTGTCTCTCTTGTGCTTTATAGTTAATTTATAAATAAACTGATACTTCATTTTTCCCCAATAATTTAATTAATTAATTTATTTATTCACTTTATGTGGGGGATGTGGAAGTCAATCTTGTGAAGGAAAAAGTGGGATGGAGAACGAGGCACCGCAAGCTCCTGTGACTCCTTGAAGAGTTTTGATCTGCCACAATTGTCATTAGATCTGGCATGACTCCCAGAACACCAGTGAGACAGCAACAAAGAACCTAGGTCAGGGCACTGGCTGCTTACTCCACAACCCCACCCCACCCCTGAAACATGCATTCCTTCTGAGTAGGCTGGGCTTTCATTAGGGCCTGGTGATGATGTGGCAAGACATGATTGGCAGAGGATTTAAAGCATTGGGATTGGCTCAAACCCTGTACATAAGCTTATGTGCTTAGCATTAAACTCAGATCTGTACCCTGATGCTGGTCTCCAGAATCTGATTTCCCAGTATTTGTCATGTGATTCCATTGTCTTTTAGTCCTGTTGCGACAATGTTATATCCTTATCAACTCCCACCTCTCTCCCTTCCTAGTCTTCACCTTACAAATCCATATCCCCACGACTCCCCCACTATCTCTCCAATGAAGGGTGAGTCCTATCTGGGTACTACCCAGCCCAGGCATGTCTAGTCCCAGCAGGACCAGCACATCATCTCCCACTGAGGACCAACCAGGCAGTCCAGAGAGGGGAAAGGGATCCAGTGGCAGGGAACAGAGTTAAAGACAGCCCCCACTCCAATTATTAGGGAACCCACATGAACTGATCCTTGTTTTATGGATAGACTTTACATCTCATAAATGTATCTTTCTCCTTGATTCCTGCCATCATTTTTGCAATGGTAACTTTCCTACTTTCATGATCTTATACTGTGTATCTGAAACTGCTTGTTTTGTGCTAGATGGTCTGGTTGGGATGAACTGTGATGACTCCTACATACTTGCTATTATTTTGTAGTCTATCTTTTTTTTTCTTTTTGTAATTATATGAAATGTCAAAGTTTCTCCTCTGTTCATTTCTTGCTTGTGATTTTGGTTGGGGGTACAGCATAATTCATTTGTTTGTTTAACAAATATTAACCAGCACTTAGTGTATCACAAACTTTATTCTAAATAGGAATTGATAAACTATGGCTCAATTTGGTTGGTTTGATTTAGGAAAAGGAAGAACTGTTGAGATAAAAATCCATCTACTATAAAGTTCACCCTGCTTAAGGCTACAACTTGAATATTTTAGTCTAGTTAGTTGTGTAATTGTCATGTGTTTGTCAGGGTTCTCTAGAGGAATAGAAGTGATGGAATGAGAACATGCATTACTTATTAAATAATGTTGAAATAGTAACAGCAGCTGTCTCACTCTTGAGAAGTCAAGAATCTAATAGCTATTCCATCCATGGGGCTAGATGGTTTTCTAGCAAGCCTCTTGTCCTTATTCAGTCATGCAATCCTGGAAAAGCTCCTCCTGATATTAGAGTAGGAATGAGCAGCAACAGCAACAGGGTAGATCAAATGGACAGCAAGAGGGAAAGCCAAGAGAGCAAAGGATGAATAATGTTTTACCACACCCATTTGATCTGCGATGCCACTGGTACTGCCCATATTTGGCATGAGTCTTCTCATACCAATTAAAGTAATCAGGAAATTCTCAGCTATGGCTTTCTACTCTAATTGTGACTGCTTGACATTAAAATCAGCCATCACACATCACCACTCTCTAATTTGTTAATTTTATCACTCCCAAAGGAACTCTCTTATTACTATTATTCCTTTCCCATCTCCTCATGTCCCTATAGTTTGCTTTTCAATTCACTCATTGTGAACCTTTTATAAAACTGAGCTCATGAGTATAGTTTTATAACTTGACTCTTTTTTATGTAGTACAGTATTCTCAAAATTCATTAATGCTGTAGTGTGAGTTACTATATCATTCTTTTTATTGACAAAAATATTCCAGTATATAATATATAATATTTTATTTTTCATCTCATCAGTTGATGGAAATTTCACAACCTTTTTGAGGTATACCTTTTTTATTTTATTAAAAATAGCCTTTTTTTCACACAATGTATACTAATCACAGTTTCCCTTCTAGCTTCTCCAAGATCCTCCCCATCTCCCCTCCCCTCCCACCCGAATCCATATCCTCTCTGTCTCTCATTAAGAAATAAGCAAACAGCTAAAGAATAATAAAATAAATTAATATCAAACAAAGATTAAATAAAACAAAAATAGGACAAAATAAGGCATTTAAAATGTTAAATATGTATGCCCCAGTGATCTTTTGTTTGTTTGTTTGTTTTTTGGTTTTGTTTTGAAGGGTTGGGGATTTCTAGGCAGGGTGGGTTTTTTTTTTTTTTTTATTTTGTTTTGTTTTGTGTTTTGCTTAACTCTGGCTGTCCAGGAACTAGTTCTATAGACCAGGCTGTCTCAATCTCACAGAAATCCACCTGTCTGCCTGAGTGCTGGGATTAAAGGTGTGTGCTACCATTTAGTTGGTATCTCTTGTGATAGCTCCTTTCTTACCTTTAATTTGTTAATTGGATCTTCTCTCTCTTCCATTTTTGATATTTTGACGGACAGTTTGCCAATATTTTTATTTTTGTTTTTAAAAGAACCATTTGTTTCATTTATTCTTTGTAATGATTTTCTATCTTAATTTTAATTATTTCTTTCCATCTACTGTTTTAGAATTTAGCTTATTTTTATTTTCCATTGTCTTTGGTACCAAGATACATTGCTAAATGATTTGTTTTGCATCATAATGAATTTTTAAAATTTATTTATTTATTTATTTATTTTACACTCCATATTACACACACACACACACACACACACTGTCGACCCTCCCAACTGTTCCACATCCCATACCTCCTTCCCACCCCCTGTCTCCATGTGTATGCGTATGTCCCTGCCCCCCACCCCACCTGACCACTAAATTACCTAGGGCCTGGATTAGGTGCATCATCTCTGAATGAACACAGACTTCTGCTGTATGTGTATTGGGGGCCTCATATCAGCTAGTGTATGCTGTCTGTTTGGTAGTCTAGTGTTTGAGAGATCTCAGGGGTCCAGATTAATTGAGACTGCTGGTCCTCCTACAGAGTTGCCCTTCTCCTCATCTTTTTTCAGCCTTTCTCTAATTCAACAACAGTGGGCAGCTGCTTCTATCCATTAGTTGGGTTCAAATACATGCATCTGACTCGTTCAGCTGCTTTTTGGATCTTCCAGAGTGCGGTCATGCTAGGTCCCTTTTTGTGAGCACTCCATAGCTTCAGTAATAGTGTCAGGCCTTGGGACCTCTCCTTGAGCTAGATTCCACTTTGCGCCTGTCACTGGACTTTCTTTTCCTCAGGCTCCTTTCCATTTCCATCCCTGTAATTCTTTCAGACAGGAACAACTATGGGTCAGAGGTGCGACTGTGGGATGGCCCCCTCTTGTGGATAGCCCTGGAGCTAATTATATTTGATGTTAATTCCATCCTCCTGTGAGTGGTTGTGAACAAGGAATGAGTCAGCACTCAGGTGATTTCCTGTAAAACTGCTTCCCACCTTAGTTTGTAAATAAATAAGATATAATAATAAATAAAGGAGAGCTGATGATTGGGCAGATAAAAGGAAAGGAAAGAGAAAAGGAAAGGAAAAGATAGGAAAAAGGAAAGGAAAAGAAAGGAAAAAGGAAAAGAAAGGAAAAAGGAAAAGAAAGGAAAAAGGAAAGGAGAGAGGAGAGGAGGGGAGGAGAGGGGAGGGGAAGGGAGGGGAGGGGAGGAGAGGAACCAGAGGAAACCGCAAGTTCTAAGGGACCATAGATTTGAAAGATGGTAGTGTAGCAGTAGATCTGCCCAATCTAGGTGCATGGTATGTATTTATATTAATTTTTTTGTGTTTTCATTGCCGGGGTATATTTAGGATAGAGAGATTTATCATAACATAATGGCACTGAAAGACCCACAACGTGAGGACTCCCCCACGTTCTGACTCAGGAGAGGCAACACCCCAAAATCACCCACAAGAAACGGTCTTGCTGCAACTGCAAGAGGATTTTTATTCGAGAGCGTTCTCGGGCCCATGGTCATACACCACGCAGGGGTAGAGGACCATGGCGCCCTGAGTAGCTGAGTAAGGGGGTATTTAAAGGAAGAAACCACAACTCAAGGAAGTGGGGAGGGCGTTGTTGGAAAAATACCAAAGATACCAGTTAAGAGTCATAAGGAAGTGTAAAGTCACAAGAGTCACAGAGAATACCTGGTAATTGTTTTGGTTAACTCTCAGTTTCTAAGAGCCCCTAACAATAGCACATTTGCATGGCAGTTTCCGGTGTTGGTCAGGGTGACTTTCTTTGAATGAACACTCTTTGAACTCAGGAAGCAGGTAGGTGGAGGAAGGAATGTCGCTATCAAGGTATGATTAGCATACCTTGGAGCAATGAGTCACAAAGGTTACATTCCCAAGCCTCGACCTAAAGGCCTAGAATTTTGTTACTTCTTCAGCACCCAAAGTAGGGATTGAACCCAAGACTCTGAGATTAAGAGTCTCATGCTCTACTGACTGAGCTAGCCGGGCCAACAAAATGATGCCCAATGTATTGATCTGAATTCAACTAACCTGAGATAAAAATTTACTGCCCCCTCAATCCCTGAATTATAGCCTTTTGACAATTATGGGAAATTTCACCTGCGGTTCAGAACCAGATAGGGAATATTAGTCACTGACTTCAAGTAGAGAAAACAATGATAATCACCTGCTATAAACAGGTATTAATTAACTGAGGCTCCAGACAGCATAACAGATAATATTATAATAGGTATTAATTAAATAAATGTCTGTGGTTCCTGGTAGAGAGCACAACAGATAGATGGTATAACAGGATGGCTGCTCTAGGCAGAGAGCTTCACAATTGAAAATGATCTGCTTCCTATAGGCAGATACTAGTGGAAGTTTAAATTAATTGCTTTAAAGATGGTATAAAGATATATCGCTTTAATAAGTCTTAAAGGAAACTCATACTCTGTCTAACTCGGGCTCCACAAACATTTGGGGTTTAAATCCTGGCTTGCCACACTGCCTCTTATAAGCAGTTATAGAAAGAAAAGGAGAGAGGAAAGGAAAGGAAAGAGGGAAGAAGGAGGAAATGGAAGAGAGAGAGGAAGCAGAGGAGGAGGAAGAAGAAGAAAAATGGAGAAGAAGCACATAGCCTGGAGAAACTGCAAGTGCTAAGGGGTCTCATAGATGTGGAAGATGGTAGTGTAGTGGTAGTGTAGTGGTAGATCTGCCCAATCTAGGCCCACAACATGTAATTATATTAACTGTGTTGTGTTTTCATTGCCAGGGCATAATTGGGTTGGAGAGATTTACTGCAACAGCCCCTCCCCCCATTTGATGCCCAGTCTTCCTGCTAGAGGTGAGCTCTATAAGTTCACTCTTCTTACTGCATTTCATCTAAGTTCCTTTCCTTTGAGTCCTGAGAGTCTCTCAGGTCTCTGGTGCATTCTGGGGGAGTCCCCCCAACCTCCTATCTCCTGAGGTTGCCTGTTTCCACTCTTTCTGCTGCGGGTCCTCAGGGCTTCAGTCCTTTTCCTTCATCCAATACCAGATCAGGTTCCCCTCTCCCCCTCATCCTCTCTCCATCTTAATGAATTTTTAATATAGGTATTTATAAACACAAACTCACCTCTGAGAGCTACTTTCATTTTGTACCATAGGTTTTGTTATGTTGATTTTCATTTTTATTCAATTCTTCGGTATGTATTTGATGCATCACTTATTATTTAATGGTGTGTCCTTAAATCTCTATGAATGTATGTGTATTCTGTGCTTCCTCAGCTACTGATTTCTAGTTTTATCCCACTGTGTTCAGGAAGAATATAAGTAATATTTTCAGTTTTCCTATTCTTTAAGATTTGCATTATAATATATATTATAGTCTTTTAGCTGAGAAATTGTGGCCAGTAATATTCAAAATTATTATTGGAATATGTGTTTGATTCTGTTCTTTTATTAAGTTTTTAATTTGTCCATAACATTTAGATCTAGTCTTTTCGTAATATAATACAGATTTCAAATACTTGATCCACATTTTCTCATTCATTTACTTTTTCTGATTGTTTGAATTCAACTACTTTGTATGGAGCTCTGATAGTCTTTACTCCACCTGATTCATTATATAGGTGTGGCTTTCCACTCAGCTTTTTATTTATGGTGTTAAAATTTTCATTTTAAGTATTTCAAAAAGATTTTTTGTTTTTACAGAATTTCTATCTCTTTATTGAATTACACTTTAATGTCTTGGACTAACTTTATTTCATTGATCTATTTGTGTTCTCTGGAAATTCATTCAAGGGTTCCCTTGTATATTCTTTGATTTCTTTGGGAAAAAAAAACCCTTATAATCTTTTTTTTTCGTTTATATAGTTCATTCTCATTGGAAGCTATTACTATAGGATTAGAAGTTTTGGAAGAGTCATTTTACCATGATTTTCATTCTTATTTTTCTTGTGTTTTCTCATTGGAATTCATATATTTTGTTTGGTTGGGTTTTAAATTCTTGAATCACTTTTGTTATTACAGTGGAAGTTTATAGTGCTGAGGATGGTCCTGGCTGAAATAAGTTGGAAGTCATATTTCATCTGTTTTACTAAAGATCTAGCTCAGTTCTTAGATTCTCAGGTCAGGTATTTGGGCATCAGGTTCAATCCCCCTTCCTCTTCAGAGTATATAATACTGTCTCCAAAAATAAGCATTTTCAAAGATCACTTCCTCTTCCCTTATAATACAGTAATAGTTTAAAAAAAAGTCACCAGTTTCATTCCAATGTTTATAGAAAGGAAGAGAGCACAGATAGGAATGTTTTGTATTCTAAGATATTCTATATAATGGATGTGAATGAAAAGGAAATGAGCAGTGTAAGATTAATGATTAGTATTGGGATGACAGGAAAAGAATTGGGGGGAGGTGAATAGACAGAAAGAAAGAGCCATAGGGGTGGGGAATGTGGTAGGTCAACCTAAAGTAGAATAAAAAATAAGAAGGAAAAAAATATAATCATATAACCTGCAATTCTGAGATAATGTTTATCTCCCAATAGTCCTGAGATAATATTTATCTCTCAGAAGTCTATATCTATTCTAAGCTTTGAGATATAGACCAGTGACCTTGGCTTCAGATTTGACAAGTTATAGTACTTCAAGAACTGGGGAATGGCCAGCCTCTTGATGAGTCAGAGGACTAAAAGCTGTCTTCTCAGGGCTATAGAAATGGCTCAAAGTTTGAAGGCACATTTTCCCCACCAAAGAACCAGAATTCTATGTGTAGAACCTACAGCCATCTTTAATTTCAGCATTGTACCATTTTCTGACTTCCACTGACTTTGGCACACATGTGGCTTTTAAACATATGAACACACACATAAAATTAATTTAAAGGACATCTTTTTTTTTTTTTTTTTTTTTTTGGACAGGGTATCTCTCTATAGCCTTAGCTGTCCTGGAACTCACTCTGTAGATCAGGCTGGTCTCGAACTCAGAAATCGGCCTGCCTCTGCCTCTCAAGTGCTAGGATTAAAGGCGTGCACCACCATTGCCAGTCTTAAAAGACATTTTAACAAAACAAAACAAAAAATGGCTTCTCTTTGGTGTTCTGGTCTAGTGATTTATAGAGTGTTTTTTTTTTCCAGCTGTTTCTCTTCCTTCTGCTTGTAATATGTGCAACTTTTGACTTCATCCCTCCTCTTTTTCTCTCCTTGAAAATGTTACTGAAGGTGCAGTGTAAATATTTTTGAGGCAGTCTTAAATCATGGCTTCCTTCCTCTTCTGGGGTCCTTGATGGGAGTGAGGAGCTCCCTAAACCTTGTCAGTTCTTCTGGAATGAACTCTGAACTTTCTCCTCTTCTGGTCTGTAAACTTGTTTTACTTATAATCATGTAGATGCTTTGTGTTTGACCCAGCTCTTCTGATGGCTGTTATCCTATTTCCCCAGAGTCAAGCAGACCACTCTGTGGTGGTTTGAATATGCTTGGCCCAGAGAGTGGCATTAGGAGGTGTGCTCTTGTTGTAGTAGGTATGGCCTTGTTGGAGGAGGCCTGTCACGGGGGGGGGGGGGGGCTTTGAGACCCTTCTCAAGACCTGGAAACCAATCTTCTCTTGGCTGCCTTCATCAAGATCAAGATGTAGAACTCTCAGCTTCTCCAGCACCATGCTTGCCTGGATGCTGCCATGCTTTCTGCCCTGGTGATAATGGACTGAACCTCTGAAACTATAAGCTAACTGCAATTAAATGTTTGCATTTATAAACATTGCCTTCGTCATGTTGTCTCTTCACAGCAATGGAAACTCTAACTAGGTGTGGTAGTTTGAATATGCTTAGCCCAGGGAGTGGCATCATTCAGAAGTGTGGCCTTGTTGTAGCAGGTGTAGCTTTGTTGGAGTAATTGTGTCATTGTGGGGGTGGGCTTTTAGACCCTCTGCCTAGCTGCCTGGAAGTCAGTCTTCTGTTGGCCTTAGGACCAACATGTAGAACCTCCAGTTCCTCTAGCACCATGCCTACCTGGATGCTGGCTTGCTTCCCACTGTAAGGATAATGGACTGAACCTCAGAACCTGTAAGCCAGCCCCAATTAAATGTTGTCCTTTATAAGAGTTGTCTTGGTCATGGTGTTTCTTCACAGCAGTGGAAACCCTAACTAAGACACTAGGACACATTCCTGTGTCTCTTCTTTTTCATAGTCATTGTTGCTTCATTGACTATATAAGATGCTCCACTTTGGCTCTATACATTTTTATCATGAAATCAATTTTTGAATATTAATATAGTCATTCTGGTTGTCCTATGGTTAATGTTCTTACTGTATTACTTGAATTTCAGTTCACCTGTTATTTTGATTGTGCTTCTAGTTGACAGCCAATAATTGGCTTTTGTAAACATTTCTCCAAGCTCAGCCTTCTGAGTTGAGTATTGAAGTTTTTAAGTTTAGGATAATAATCATTAGTACTTGGGGTTAATATTTGTTATTTTCAACTTACTTACATGCTTTGTTCATTTTTGTATTCTGTGATCTGCTCTCTGAGAACTCTGAAAATCAGACTCCCTTCCCACACATCAACACACACACTCACACACACTCACACACACTCACACACACACACACACACACACACACACACACATACACACAAAACAACCAAGTTTTTTGTTTTGCTATTTGTGGTTGTTTGTTTTATGAATTTTCTGTAGCAATACTCAATGTCTATTTTACTGAGGCATGAAGGATTGATAGAGAAATATTGTGGTGACATGAGCAGATAAAGGAGCTTCTTCCAGATCTCTGTAAAATCTTCTGCTTACTGAGAAAAAAGAATTTCAACACAGTTAATAAAATTTACTGTAAAGATTGCTTACAAGGAGACAATAGGCCTTTTATAGGGAGATTTCTTTTCAAATAAAATCGGTCAAATCACAGTAAACTATATTAAGGTCTGAGCAAATTTGACTAAAATATGGCCTAACATTTTTCCATATATATATATATATATATATATATATATATATATATATATATATTTAGAATTTCACAAATACAACTTAACACTCTCCCCCACACCCCATTTCTTCCTTGGGGGTCCGTGAACAGCTGTGCTTTCCTGCTAGAACCACCAAACAAGCTCTTGAAACTGCTAATTTTTGAGACAATCTTACACTATGTCTCTGGCTAGAATTCCCTAGGTAGACCAGGCTGGCCTTAGGCTTTCAGAGATCTGCCTGTAAATGTGTTGTAAAGGCATATACCAATGCTGGTCTCACTTGGGGTCTGACCTTTAATCTTCCTGTACAGTGAAAATATCCTAAACTCCTAGTGTAGCTTTCATGAGGCGATCTAATCCTTTTGGGTGCCCCTCAGGTACCATGTCTTAAGATCTTATTTAAATTTCTTAGAAACCTTCACAAAATAATGTCTGAACCTCACAAAATTCTGTATATAGTTATCATAAAGAGAGTAAAATGTGCCTTTCCCTTTCAATGTCCACTCCCACACTTCTTCTTCTTGAATGTTCCTATCTATAATTTTCTTTTTTAGGTTACTCTGTGCTTAAATCATATCCTTTAAGATTCTCTGACCCTACTTCTTCTTCTTTTTTTCTTTATTTTTTTTACATTTCAAATGCTATCCCAAAAGTCCCCCAGACCCTCCTTGCCCACTCCCCTACCCACCCACCCACTCCCACTTCTTGGCTCTGGCGTTCCCCCGTATTGAGGCATATAAAGTTTTTAAGATGAAGGGGCCTCTCTTCCCAATGATGGCCTACTAGGCCATCTTCTGATACATAAGCAGCTAGAGACACGAGCTTCAGGGGTACTGGTTAGTTCATATTGTTATTCCACCTATAGGGTTGCAGACCCCTTTAGCTCCTTGGGCACTTTCTCTAGCTCCTCCATTGGGGGCCCTATGTTCCATCCAATAGCTGACTCTGAGCATCCACCTCTGTGTTTGCCAGGCCCCGGCATAGTCTCACAAGAGACAGCTATATCAGGGTCCTTTCAGCAACTGACCCTACTTCTTATACTGGCTTGTCCTTGTTCTTCAGTGAAGTCAACAATCTAGCTTTACCATAGTAAAGGTCTCTGAAAAGAGCCAGACTGCTGCAGATAGCAACATGGTACTGTGTCTCTGGCTAGCATCCCACTACCACCAAGGGCAGTATTTGTCAATATTTGTCATACAAAACACTCAAGTCTCTGTTTACTTAGTTGAATGACTACCAGGTGATTAGGCTGAGAGATCCTTACATTCTATGGGAATCTACAAGATTGCAGAGAATTTCTGCAGTTTGCAAGAAATGTTTGCATTGTGCTGACAATTTCAAACTCCATCTTAGCCTTCTCTTACTTTTCTAGCAAAGAAACTGAGATTATCCCACATTGAAAGCTCAGGAATTTTTTAAGGCTTTCCTAAGACACAAATGGACTTCTAGGTTCCCAGGAATATTTCATAAACTTTCAAAGCTCTCTGCTAACATTTCATTTCTGTCTCTGTATTTTTCCTATTAGGTTTCTGGAGAAGCCTCTTATTTTCTCAGCTTCTATCTCTATCTCAGATAGCTGTGTTAAACAGTCGCCTCTGATTGTGTTAATAGTCAGATGCCTCCAGGATTTCATACAATTGAGCTCTGAGTGGGGTAGCCCAAGATAAGGCCTTAGAATACCCAGAGCACTGTAGGATGAGTGGTTTGCTAGGGGTGGAGTTTTTTTCACTGCCCCACACCTATTTGGCACCCTGCAGTGCTAAACTGGTGTTTCTTACAACTTCTCTTGTAGCAAGGCTGCTGCAGATTGGGGTAGGGATGGGAAGTCATCTAAAAGGCAAGTCTCATTGCTTTCAATGGGATTTGAAGGTATTTTCTTAATAAACACTTCTCTAATTATGGCAAGCTTTTGAGCAATGCCCAGCATTCTCAAAAAGTTGTTTTTAAACAAGGTTTTACCAGGTATCTCATTGTTTTCACAGAGCAATGAAACT
The DNA here is from genome assembly GCF_978045245.1 of Mus caroli. Lineage (NCBI taxonomy): Eukaryota > Metazoa > Chordata > Mammalia > Rodentia > Muridae > Mus > Mus caroli. The sequence continues at coordinate 52,380,551 of NW_028227259.1, read as the reverse complement.
CTGGCTCCCCTCTCTGCTGCCACAGATATCCTTTCCTGCTCTTAGTGATTTTGAAGCTTAACTGAACATCATCATTTCAAGAAGTCTATCCTTTACCTTCAAGACTCCTACTCCAGTTCTCATAGTATCTAAGATGTGTCCTTCCATAACAATCCCCACATTAAGGAGAGTGACAGATTCCCTTGTTCCTGTTTTTCTATTACTCTTAGATAATTCCTTTAAGGACAGGGGCAGTGTACTAGCTAGTTTTGTGTCAACTTGATACAGGCTGGAGTTATCACAGAGAAAGAAGCTTCAGTTGGGGAAATGCCCCCACAAGATCCAGCTATAGGGCATTTTCTCAGTTAGTGATCAAGGGGGAAGGGCCCCTTGTGGGTGGGACCATCTCTGGGCTGGTAGTCTTGGCTTCTATAAGAGAGCAGGATGAGCAATCCAGTGGAGGCAAGCCAGTAAGTAACATCCCTCCATGGCCTCTGCATCAGTTCCTGCTTCCTGACCTGCTTGAGTTCCAGTCCTGACATCCTTTGGTGATCCACAGCAATGTGGAAAGTGTAAACTGAATAAACCCTTTCCTCCCCAACTTGCTTCTTGGTCATGATGTTTTGTCTAGGAATAGAACCCCTGACTAAGACAGATGGCCTGCATGATGATTGGTATAGCCAACATCTTCACTGAATCCAGAATCACCTAAGATAAAAGCTACTGGGAACACTTTTGAGGGAGTGTTTGGTTAGGTCATGCCTATAGGGGACTTTTCTTTACATTAATTGAGATGGGAAGACATGCCCACTGTGGGTGGTACCCTTCCCTGTCTGGGATTCTTGATTATATAAGTCAAAATAAACTAAGCAGCTTCATGCATTCATGCTCTCTGCTTTATGATTGTAGATATAATTTGACTAGCTTCTTCAAGCTTCAAGCTGACTTGACTCCCAGCCATGATGGACTGAACCTGTGAACTGTGAACCAAAATAAATGCTGTTAACATTCTGCCTAAGCTCTGCCCCAAAATTACCTGTCAACAACCAGGTATGTTCTGCCCCACAGTTAATTCCAACAGCCAGGTATGTCTGACTCAGTATAAAAGGGGCTGCTTGCCCCTCCTTGGTATCTTGCTCTCTTGATTTCTCTTTCTTTTGCTCTTGCTTTTCTCTTCCCCCTTCTCTCCCCATTCCCTTCCCCCATTTCTGTCCATGTGCACATGGCCAGCCTCTACTCCTCTACTTCTCTTCTCTTTTCCTCTTCCCCTTCCCCTCCTTCCCCTTCCCCTCCTTCCCTTTCCCCTCCTTCCCCTCCTTCCCTTTCCCCTCCTTCCCCCTCTTCCCTTTCTTCCTCTTCTTCCCCTTCTTTCTTCCCTTTCCCCTTCCTTTTCTTCCCCTTCCCCTTCTTCCCCTTCCCTTCCCCTTTTTCTCCATCCCCTTCTTCCCCTTCCCACTCCTTCTCTCTCTCTCTCTCTCTCTCTCTCTCTCTCTCTCTCTCTCTCTCTCTCTCTCTCCTCTTAACTTCCCTCCCCACACCCATAATAAACTCTATACATCCAATGGCTGGTCCCTCAGGGGGAAGGGATACCTCAACATGGGTCCACCGAGGCACCTCTTCTCCCATACTTGACTACACCTCCATAAAACATATCCCCTCACTTTTTATCTTTTAATAAACACATCAAGTGCTTTCTCCTGTAAGTTGTCCTCTCCTTTACAGCATCTCCCATTGAATTCATTCCTCTGGTTTCTTTTTACTTATGTATTCTCTTATTTTCATCTAGAATTATTTAACAGAAACATGCTTATAACAGTGATTGAGAAGATTTTGGGTCAGGGAAATACATTTAAGACTTAGACTTATGTTGTATTTAATTCCATGTAGTTAATAGGTTAAAAATAAAAGTTTGGTTCTGAGGTTTCTAGCTCTAGATCTTGAAAAAGGTCAGATTTTAATTTTAAATATAAAATTGTGAATTAAAAGTAGAAGTGGTCAAAGAGGAACAATGTAGCACACCTTCATTATACAGAGTCTTTTTTGCATGAACACTATGGGAAGTATTTCCAGTAATGTTAGTCTAATGTGAGCGTCTGGCTCGCCAGCAAGAAAGATGCCTCAACAGGATCCTTCTGCACACGTTTATTGGGAGAGCTTGATTGCAGAGGCAAAAAGACCCCGAGCCCAGAACTGGCGCTGCTTATATAGGCCTAGGAGAGGCGTATCCACACCTGATTGGTTATGCTTTCAGTACCTCATTTACATGTCTACACCCAATTGGTTATGCTCTCAGTACCTCATTTACATGCCCCAGGCCAGGCAGTGACTTGGCAAAAAACTCTACTGAACATGCACACATTGGTTGTTTACCCAAACTTATGGGTGGTGGCCAGCGGTAGCCAGTGCCACCTTGTAATGGCATATATGGCTTTCCACAGTCTGTGATCTCTTCTTGGCACTCAACTCTTGCCATTGTAGTCTTTTACCCTACTTAATTATTAGCCTTGGTTCTGACTGAATTTGCCCTGTTTTCTGTGTCCTGTCTCTTTCTTTAAGTAGTGAAGATTCATATATGGAAAATGCTATGAGCAAAATAAGTGTGCCAAAAAACCAAATTCTTGATCAATAAAGCCTTTGAGAAGACTCAGTTCTCTCTGATGGAATCACCATGCCTGACCTAAAGCTGTACTACAGAGCAATTGTGATAAAAAATGCATGGTACTGGTATAAAGACAGACAAGTAGACCAATGGAATAGAATTGAATACCCAGAAATGAACCCACACATGTATGGTCACTTGATCTTTGACAAGGGAGCAAAAACCATCCAGTGGAAAAAAGACAGCATTTTCAACAAATGATGCTGGCACAACTGGCAGTTAACATGTAGAAGAATGTGAATTGATCCATTCCTATCTCCTTGTACTAAGGTCAAATCTAAGTGGATCAAGGAACTCTACATAAAACCAGAGACACCAGGAGGGCTTTGCCTGAGCATCGGCGGGAGACATCTTGGTTCTGGGACTCCTCCAAGAGTAGTCTGCACAGGTGAGAGTGTGGACTACAGAAGCTAACAGCTTCTGGGACAGGCGGGAGCCACAGAGCCTCTGAGGAAGCCCCCTTTTCGGGCTCCAGACATCCGGGCACCTACCCTGCAAGAGGATAGGTGTCCACCCTGCCTGGGAGGGCTTTGCAGGAGCACCTGGGGGAGCTATCTTGGTTCCCGGATCCCTCCAAGACTAGTCAGTACAGTTGAGAGTGTGAACTACAGAAGCTAACAGCTTCTGGGACAGGCCGAAGCAACACAGCTTCCGGGACAGGTCCTGTTTTGGGTCTTCATCTTCGGCCAGGAGGGAGGCCCGAATGCCAGATATCTGTGCACATTCCCTATAAGAGGAGAGCTTGCCTGCAGAGAGTGATCTGACCACTGAAACTCAGAGGAGAGAGTTAGTCTCCCAGGTCTGCTGATAGAGGCTAACAGAATCACGAGAGGAAAAATCTCTAACCAGAGACAACTATAACAACTAACTCCAGAGATTACCAGATTGTGAAAGGTAAATGTAAGTATCTTACTAACAGAAACCAAGACCACTCACCATCATCAGAACCTAGCACTCCCATCTCATTCAGTCCAGGGCACCCCAACACACCTGAAAAGCTAGAGCTGGATTTAAAAGCATATCTCATGATGATGGTAGAGGACATCAAGAAGGACTTTAATAACTGAGTAAAGAAATACAGGAGAACACTACTAAACAGGTAGAAGCCCTTAAAGAGGAAGCACAAAATCCCTTAAAGAATTGCAAGAAAACACAACCAAACAGGTGATGGAATTGAATAAAACCATCCAACCTAAAAAGGGAAGTAGACACAATAAAGAAATCTCAAAGTAAGGCAACGCTGGAGATAGAAACCTTAGGAAAGAAATCTGGAAACATAGATGTGAGCATCAGCAACAGAATACAAGAGATGGAAGAGAGAATCTCAGGTGCAGAAGATTCCATAGAGAACATTGGCACAACAATCAAAGAAAATGGAAAATGCAAAAGGTTCCTAACTCAAAACATCTAGGAAATACAGGACAGAAAGAGAAGACCAAACCTATGGATAATAGGAGTTGATGAGAATGAAGATTTTCAAATTAAAGGGCCAGCAAATATCTTCAACAAAATCATAGAAGAAAACTACCCAATCCTAAAGAAAGACATGCCCATGAACATACAAGAAGCCTACAGAACCCCAAATAGACTGGACCAGAAAAGAAATTCCTCCCAACACATAATAACCAGAACAACAAATGCACTAAATAAAGATAGAATATTAAAAGCAGCAAGGGAGAAAGGTCAAGTAACATATAAAGGCAAGCCTATCAGAATTTCACCAGATTTTTCTCCAGAGACTATGAAAGCCAGAAGAGCCTGGACAGATGTTATACAGACACTAAGAGAACACAAATGCCAGCCCAGGCTACTATACCCTGCCAAACTCTCAATTACCTTAGATGGAGAAAAAAAATAATCCACGACTGAACCAAAATCACACATTATCTTTCCACGATTCCTGCCCTTCAAAGGATAATAACAGAAAAAAAAACCAATACAAGGACAGAAAGCATGTCCTAGAAAAAGCAAGAAGGTAATCCCTCAATAAACCTAAAAGAAGACAGCCACAAGAACAGAATGCCAACTTTAACAACAAAAAATAATAGGAAGCAACAATTACTTTTCCTTAATATCTCTTAATATCAATGGACTCAACTCCCCAATAAAAATACATAGACTAACAGACTGGCTACACAAACAGGACCCAACTTTTTGCTGCTTACAGGGAACTCATCTCAGGGAAAAAGACACTACCTCACAATGAAAGGCTAGAAAACAATTTTCCAAACAAATGGTCTGAAGAAACAAGCTGGAGTAGCCATTCAAATATCTAATAAAATTGACTTCCAATCCAAAGTCATCAAAAAATACAATGATGGGCACTTCATACTCATCAAAGGTAAAATCTTCCAAGAGGAACTCTCAATTCTGAATATCTATGCTCCAAATGCAAGGGCAGCCACTTTCATTAAAGACACTTTAGTAAAGCTCAAAGCACACATTGCACCTCACACAATAATAGTGGGATACTTCAACATACCACTTTCATCAATGGACAGATCATGGAAACAGAAACTAAATAGGGACACAGTGAAACTAACAGAAGTTATGAAACAAATAGATCTAACAGATATCTACAGAACATTTTATCCTAAAACAAATAGATATACCTTCTTCTCAGCACCTCATGGTACCTTCTCCACAATTGACTACATAACTGGTCACAAAACTAGCCTCAAAATATACAAAAATATTGAAATTGTCCCATGCATCCTATCAGATCACCATGGACTAAGGCTGATCTTCAACAACAAAATAAATAATAGAAAGCCAACATTCATGTGGACACTGAACAACACTCTTCTCAATGATACCTTGGCTGAACAATACTCTTCTCAATGATACCTTGGTCAAGGAAGGAATAAAGAAAGAAATTAAGGACTTTTTGGAGTTTAATGAAAATGAAGCCACAACATACCCAAACTTATGGGACACAATGAAAGCATTTCTAAGAGGAAAACTCATAGCTCTGAATGCCTCCAAAAAGAAGCTAGAGAGAGCACACATTAGCAGCTTGACAACAAATCTAAAAGCTCTAGAACAAAAGGAACCAAATTCACCCAAGAGGAGTAGACTGCAGAAAATAATCAAACTCAGGGGTGAAATCAACCAAGTAGAAACAAGAAGACTATTCAAAGAATCAACCAAATGAGGAGCTGGTTCATTGTGAAAATCAACAAGATAGATAAACCCTTAGCCAGACTCACTAGAGGGCACAGGGAAAGCATCCTAATTAACAAAATCAGAAATCAAAAATGAGACATAACAACAGATCCTGAAGAAATCCAGAACACAATCAGATCCTTCTACAAAAGGCTATAATCAACAAAACTGGAGAACCTGGATGAAATGGACAAATTTCTAGACAGATACCAGGTACCAAAGTTAAATCAGGATCAGGTTAATGATCTAAATAGTCCTATAACCCCTAAAGAAATAGAAGCAGTCATTAATAGTCTCCCAACCAAAAAAAAGCCCAAGACTAGAAGGGTTTAGTGCAGAGTTCTATCAGACCTTCAAAGAAGAGCTAATCCCAGTTCTTCACAAACTATTCCACAAAATAGAAACAGAAGGAACTCTACCCAACTCATTCTATGAAGCCACAATTACTCTGATACCTAAACCACAAAAAGAACCAACAAAGGTAGAGAACTTCAGACCAATTTCCCTTATTAATATCAATGCAAAAATCCTCAAAAAGTTCTCGCTTACCGAATCCAAGAACACATCAAAACAATCATCCATCCTGACCAAGTAGGATTCATTACAGGGATGCAGGGATGGTTCGATACAGAAATCCATCAACATAACCCAGTATATAAATCAAGTCAAAGACAAAAACCACATGATCATCTTGTTAGATGTGGAGAAAGCATTTGACAAGATCCAACACCCATTCATAATAAAAGTCTTGGAAAGATCAGGAATTCAAGGCCCATACCTAAACATGATAAAAGCAATCTACAGCAAACCAGTAGCTAACATCAAAGTAAATGGTGAGAAGCTGGAAGCAATCCCACTAAAATCAGGGACTAGAGAAGGCTGCCCACTTTCTCTCTTCCTATTCAACATTGTACTTGAAGTCCTAGCTAGAGTAATTTGACAACAAAAGGAGATCAAGGGTATACAAATTGGCAAGGAAGAAGTCAAAATATCACTTTTTGCAGATGATATGATAGTATATAAAAGTGACCCTAAAAATTCCACCAGAGAACTCCTAAGCCTGATAAACAGCTTCAGTGAAATAGCTGGATATAAAATTAACTCAAACAAGTCAATGGCCTTTCTGTACACAAAGGATAAACAGGCTGAGAAGGGAAACAACACCCTTCTCAATACTCACAAATAATATAAAATACCTTAGTGTGACTCTAACTAAGGAAGTGAAAGATCTGTATGATAAGAACATCAAGTCTCTGAAGAAAGAAATTAAAGAAGATCTGAGAAGATGGAAAGATCTCCCATGCTCATGGATTGGCAGGATCAATATAGTAAAAATGGCTATCTTGCCAAAATCAATCTACAGATACAATGCAATCCCCATCAAAATTCCAACTCAATTCCTCAAGGAATTAGCAAGGGCAATCTGCAAATTCATCTGGAATAACAAAAAACCTAGGATAGCAAAAACTCTTCTCAAGGATAAAAGAACTTCTGGTGGAATCACCATGCCTGACCTAAAGCTGTACTACAGAGCAATTGTGATAAAAAATGCATGGTACTGGTATAAGGACAGACAAGTAGACCAATGGAATAGAATTGAAGACCCAGAAATGAACCCACACATGTATGGTCACTTTATCTTTGACAACGGAGCAAAAACCATCCAGTGGAAAAAAGACAGCATTTTCAACAAATGATGCTGGCACAACTGGCAGTTATCATGTAGAAGAATGTGAATTGATCCATTCCTATCTCCTTGTACTAAGGTCAAATCTAAGTGGAATTAAGGAACTCGACATAAAACCAGAGACACTGAAACTTATAGAGGAGAAAGTAGGGAAAAGCCTCAAAGATATTGGTATAGGGGAATAATTCCTGAATAGAACAGCAATGGTTTGTGCTGTAAGATTGAGAATCAACAAATGGGACCTCATAAAATTGCAAAGCTTTTGCAAGGCAAAAGACACCATCAATAAGACAAAAAGGCCACCAACAGATTGGGAAAGCATCTTTACCTATCCTAAATCAGATAGGGGACTAATATCCAATATATATAACGAACTCAAGAAGGTAGACTCCAGAAAATCAAATAACCCCATTAAAATATGGGGCTCAGAGCTAAACAAAGAATTCTCACCTGAGGAATACCGAATGGCAGAGAAGCACCTGAAAAAATGTTCAACATCTTTAATCATCAGGGAAATGCAACTCAAAACAACCCTGAGATTTCACCTCACACCAGTCAGAATGGCTAAGATCAAAAATTCAGGTGACAGCAGATGCTGGCAAGGATGTGGAGAAAGAGGAACACTCCTCCATTGTTGGTGGGATTGCAAGCTTGTACAACCACTCTGGAAATCAGTCTGGCGGTTCCTTAGAAAATTGGACATAGTACTACCGGAGGATCCTGCAATACCTCTCCTGGGCATATATCCAGAGGATGTTCCAACCAGTAAGGAAGACATATGCTCCACTATGTTCATAGCAGCCTTATTTATAATAGCCAGAATCTGGAAAGAACCCAGATGCCCCTCAACAGAGGAATGGATACAGAAAATATGGTACATTTACACAATGGAGTACTACTCAGCTATTAAAAGGAATGAATTTATGAAATTCCTAGGCAAATGGATGGACCTGGCGGGCATCATCCTGAGTGAGGTAACCCAATCACAAAAGAACTCACATAATATGTACTCACTGATAAGTGGGTATTAGCCCAGATACTTAGAATACCCAAGATATGTTTTGATTTGTGAAACACATGAAACTCAAGAAGAACGAAGACCAAAGTGTGGATACTTTGCCCCTCTTAGAACTGGGAACAAAACACCCATGGAAGGAGTTACAGAGACAAAGTTTGGAGCTGAAACAAAAGGATGGACCATCTAGAGACTGCCATACCCGGGGATCCATCCCATAATCAGCCTCCAAATGCTGACACCATTGCATACTAATTAGCAAGATTTTGCTGAAAGAACCCAGATATAGTTGTCTCTTGTGAGGCTATGCCAGGGCCTAGTAAACATAGAAGTGGATGCTCACAGTAAGATAACAGGACCCCCAATGGAGGAACTAGAGAAAGTACCCAAGGAACTAAAGGGATCTGCAACCCTATAGGTGGAACAATAATATGAACTAACCATTATCCCCTGGAGCTCTTGACTCTAGCTGCATATGTATCAGAAGATGGCCTAGTCGGCCATTAGTGGAAAGAGAGGCCCATTGGTCTTGCAAACTTTATATGCCTCCGTACAGGGGAAAGTCAGGGCCAAGAAGTGGGAGTTGGGGGGAGGATATGGGGGACTTTTGGGATAACACTAGAAATATAAGGGAAGAAAATACCTAATTAAAAAAAATAGAAAAAAAAAGTAGACTTAGTTCTAAGTACTGCTGATGGAGGACCTGCTTGGCTTTCTTATAAGGTACCAAGTTGTTTCCTTCCCATGTAGGAGCACAGCATGAATTTGCAGCACTGAATAGATGGCAAAGAAATTCAGACAAAGCAAAAGGTAACTGTAAAGATGTTGATTTCTTACTCTTGCATCAATTCACATACTCATCTACCTAGGAAGGTTAGAATGGTATTCTAATGACCTTTTGAGATGCTGATGAAAGAGCCTGTAATATATCTCTCATTATCTTTTGCAACCATGATGTTGAACTCAGCAATCCCGAGCCCTGCAGTCTGTTCTTCATGGGGGGAAATGGAAGTAATATAAATTAAGTTGTTCCTCCTCTAGAGAAAAATAGAAAGGCGGGCGGCTTTCAGCCAAGAGATCATCAAACTAATAAAGACTTCTCCTCAGCCACCTGATCCCACATCTCTAAAGAAATGCCCATGATTTTTAGAGGACCAATTCATAAGATAGGCATACTGTCCTTTTGAAAATATGAGTTACTTACAAATACACTTTTATCAAGTTGCACAGTATTTTACTTCTTTTAAAACAATATTTTCTAACAAATATAATTTCAACAGAATTTGCAACCCTATCTTTGAAATTGTAATTAAGCTGTCCTTGGGGTGTGAAGGATTAAGGGAAAGTGTTAGTGATAAATAATAGAAACTGGCAGGGATTGGAAGGTTTAAATATTCTCATTGTTAATAGTGAGTGAATTTAGTAGAGGCAGGTCAGACCCAGATAAATTTGGAGCCATAGCTCCAATTTCTATACAATGGAATTAAAATTGGGAGGCATCTTGTGTCTGGAATGTACTGAATATCTTTCTTTTTATAGCAAATGGTACTTTTGATACTTGTCATTTTTTTTTTAATTGTTATAGCTCACGGCATAAAACAAAGAAATTCTCATCAGTAAGCAATCTATTTTGAGTTTAGATCCTGAAATAAGACAGAGAACCATGAGGAGACGAAGGAAAAAAAACTAATGAGAAAGAATATTCTGCTAATTATAACATTATTTCTAACCTTTGAAGGAATTATTTAGCAAATTGCTGAAGTTTAAAGCTTACATTATACTCCCATTACACTAGCAAAGCCCAGTAATGTCCTGTTTCTAGTTGAAAACTATGATAATTGTCAAATTAACAACTCAAGTAACTGGAATAGTTGAATGAGCTTATTGAGCCAATGTATCACCTTGTTTTTATAAACTATCAAGCAGAGACAGACTATTTTCATTACTTTGGATGCCTTAAAAATACATTTATTAATTGTTCTCCTGGAGACAGATAAGTCCAAAATTAAGGTGTTGGCTGATCTGGTGTCTGGAGAGGTCCTGCCTCCTGATTTGCACATGGCCACCTTCTCTTGGTGACCTACCCTATCAGAAACCAGGGGAAAGTGATGTCATTGCTTTCCCCCAGGAAGGCTTTTGCAGACAGATTTCTTGGCTTTGGAGACCTCAGAAAAAGATGACAGAGAAGAAAGAAGTAAGATTAATGACAGTAGAAGCCACCATGTACCTGAAAGGGCTAGTGTGATGAGTACACTAAGCACTTCAGAGAGCTTCCAGAAGGCTATTGGGATTTTGAAATGGGTCTGGAGCCCTATAAGGGTGGCTGGGTGCTCAGTCAGAGAGCATGGTGTTGATCTTTGAACATGGCATTTACTTAATAGCCACTGTGATGAGTGAGGCAAAGGATTATAGAAGTTAAGACACAACTTCTGAGTCAGGAGGATTAAGAAGATTGTCTATACTTAGTACTTTTCTTCATGTTTTGATGTGTGTTTCCTGACAAGCTGATGTTATTTTTTTCTATGTTTTCATATGTATCTGTGGTACATGTGTGTATGTGTGAGGACACTTGTGAGCATGATTTTTGTGAGTACATATGGTTGCATATGTACACACACACACATGTGAGTTTGAGACTGGAGGTTAATTGTGGGCATCGTTCTTCAAGAATGTAACCTGTTTTTTGAGAGTGCATCTCTCTTGTTGCCTGGAAGCTCACCAAGTAGCCTAGGACACCTGGTTAGGAAGCCTCAGGGATCCTTTTGTCTCTGCCTCCACAGTGCTGGGATTCCAAAAGCGCACTGCCATGCCTGCCTGCCTGCCTGCCTCCTCCTCCTCTTCCTCCTTTTGTAAATAAAGTTTTATAAGAAGAAAGTAGTTCATTTATATATTGTGCCTGGTTGCTTTTTCACTACACAAAGATTATACAGAATGGCCCATAAAGCTGAAGTGGTTATGGCCTAGTCCTTTAAAGAAAGTGTCAATCTTGATGCTAGAGTGTGCATATGTTTATGGATTTGGGATGTTTTATTTCATGCATGCCTTCTTAAATGTGTACTCTGGTGAGCCAGCTCAGGTGTTCATGGTTGCACACTAAGTACTTGGCTGGCCATGCTGTCTCCTCAGCCTGGCTAGCTGGATTGAGATGACTCATTGTGATCCTCATTGCCTAGCTGAAGGAAATGTCATCACTTTCCTCACATGTCCAAGGTTTGTGTTAACTTTAGGAGTTAACATTCCAAGTTCAAAATTGCTGCTTCAGGAAGGTTTGTTAAGTCCTAAATGCACAATATCTATGTCCTAACTCATAGTCTTAACCTGGCAATAAGTCATTGATATTTGGGCAATGGAATTTTGGACAGCATGCATATGAACACATGAAATTTGATAATGACTTTTATATTTTAATTCAGCACTCAAGCAACAGATAATTCTCATGCTCTTAATATGATTAGCAGACATTTCCCGAGTGGCCATTTTGTTTGTGCTGTTCTAGATGTTGGAACCTGTGAATAAGGACAGACCTAATCCTCACTGCCCAACTTTATCTTCCATCATGAGGTGAATGCTCTTCGCTCCCAGGATTCAAACGGGTGACCTCCTAATCCCCAGAAGGCCGTGGTCAGAAATAGGACCTTTATGAGGTGGTAGGTTCTGATTAAGGCCCTACCTATGGAATCAGCATCCTTATAAGACCAAGGCTGAGCTATCTCCTCCATGAGCAAGCACAAAGGAAAAGCTCTAGGAAATACAAGGTGAGAAGGTACTGTTTTGTTGGGAGCTATTAAGACAACACTATTGTCCTGATCTCTAAATTGGGCCTCTCCCCCTGAGAAGAAAAGGGTCAAAAGCGGGCCACCGACACATGGATTCCGAGAACAACCACGGGATGTCCCAACCCTAAGTCATCACTGATGTCCTGACCACACCCTGATTCCACCAAGTTCCTGCTTCCCCATGTAGCTGCCAAATGAAAGAATTTCTATTGCCCCCTCCCTCCCATAAGTACTTCTCCTTTTGCTTGTATTGCCCTACCCCTCCCACTGATAAGTATCTGTACTTCCCCTTTTGCTTGTGCATTTAAACCTCGGGCCTGACTACTACATTTGGGGCCTTGATGCATTCCAGAATGGTTTCCGTGTCCTTATTCGCACAAGGCCCTCGTCCCTCTCTACCCCCCACTTGGTTCTTAGGAGGAGGTCTCCTCGAGACCCTCGAATAACTGGACCTGCTGGACGAGTCACTGTTTCACTTTTTGTGAAAAGTGTCTTTTGCTGGTTGGTTTAGAGATGGGTGGTCTCAACCTATATCTCAGACTGGCTTCAAATTCACTATGTAGCTTAGCTGGCCTCAAACTCATGACAGTCTTCTACTTCAGTTTTCCAAGTGTAGGGATTATAGGCATAGCCTACCATACTTAGCTGGCATGTATACTTTTAACCATGGAAATAAGTTAGTACTGCCAACACTTCATGACTAAAGTGAATTCGAGAAGTTCAAAAAGCCTCCTGGTGCCTATTCATCCAAGTTGTCCTGGATTTTAGAATTATCATTTTATTATAATTGTAATGTAATGGAAAAAAATGCCTGTCACTGAAAGAGTACTAAAAATAGGACTGTGTATGGTATTTATCATTTTCTACTTGAAGGAAGATCTGGAAGGAATTTGAAAGAGATACTTTATGACATGCAAATGAAAGAAATTGGCTTAGTGTAAAGGGAACTCAGGTTCCCACGGGTACCTAGCATTTCTCTTTAGTTGCTGTAGGAAGCAACTACTATAATGACATACACATATTCTATTGTGCCAAGGATTGACCTCAGCTTGGACAGGGATTCTGAAGAAGGGGTATTTGAGAGCAGAAAAAAGAAATGACTTGAAGTCAAGTTGTGTATTACAAGCTTACAGTATAAGTTCTGCTCAAGAGAACTTTCCTTGAGACAGCTTTCTAGACAGCTCGCTAGTTCTCTCTCTGTCTCTGTCTCTGTCTCTGTCTCCCTCTCTCTTTCCTAAAAGCTCTCTGGATAGCTCATCTCTTGCAGATCAAAAGCCCAGGCTTTTATTTACATATTAATTCAGTCATTACCCCAAGTTCCCATGAAACAGCATCTAATGACCCAGCCCCTTGATTCTTAGGAGACAGCAAGAACATTTTATTTTAAAGATTGCAAAAGAATTCAGAGATCTGCCTGCATTTGTTAAGCACATGCAATAAGCTAGCTGGGTGAGACCCTGCCCCCAAATTACCATTCCTACTAAACCTGGACCTTGATCTAAACCTCCCTCTATCCCAGACTAACCTTGAACTCAGGAAATTGTCAACTTGTCTGCGTTTGTATCTGCCTGCCTTTGTATTTTTCTGACAAGCTGGCTCACAGTGCAGCTGCCTCTGTTCTTTTAGGTCTGTGAATCACCTTATACAATACATATTGCATGCTTATATTTTGCATATTTGAGAAATTATATATTCTTTAACTTATGTTTTCAGAGTTCTTTCTTATTGTCTTAAGGGTTGTCTTGAAGGTCTCAGCATTTACGATTTTGCTGAGACATTAGCCACACTCTTGCCTTCTGTCTCTGGTTAAAATGGAGTCATTAACCTTGACAGAGAGGATAGTCCTCTCCAAGAAGGAACATAAAATTATATATGTATATATGTACATATTATACAAACATATGTATATATTACATATATACTTTATACAGACAAGTCTTATGCCCACACCAATCATCAACACTTGTGGAGGTCCACACCCTGCCCTGCTGGCTTTGTTCTAGGGGTGAGAATCATGTCACCCAGATTTGGCACTATCGCATGGTCTACCCCATGTTGCTTGGGAGGAGCTTAGAATCCTGGTCTGTAAAGCTATGACTCTGCTCTCTTGGCAGTTAGCACCATTTTCCTTTCTGTATCCGATTGAGCCTAGAGACACAAGAATATTAAGTATAGAGACATAGGAGTTTCCATAGTGGAGGTGGGAGACTATACCTATATTAAAGATTCTATGGCTAGTTGATGGACTATAACTTCATGGTTGTGGAGATTTGCAATGTTGCAAAAGTAGGCAAATTATCTTGGGTTATCTTTAGATTTGCTTAGTGATCACTTGTTGACCTCTTCTCTATCTAACCTAGTGTTCTTGTAGTTACTGAAGCTAAAACCATTTGTAATATATTAAAAATTAGCAGACTGCTAATTTCTATCAATCCCAAGGCTAAGAAAAATCATCAGAAAGTATCTGAAATCTATAGCAGAGATTCTCTAATTTATTGCAACCCACCTCATCGAGAGATACAATTTGGGTCATTAATCACTCACATTAATCAAGGAAACATACCCTTGTACAGTGACAGCTGTGTTTTGTATTCACAGAGATCAGGAAATCAGGGAAGACCCTTAGGGCATAAGAGTTGGTTTAGATCTGACAGATGGGAGATGGTTAGTGGAACACCCCTTCCTCTGAGTGAGAATGCTCTATACCTGGTCTCTGCCTAACATGCCATTTCATCATAGGGCCAAAGCTAGGCTGGGCTCAACAAAAAGGATATAGGTATGTCTGCTCAGTCATTTCCACTGTGAGCAATATGGTAGGGAGAGGTGGAATGTATAACAGTTCTACATAGTTATCTAGTTATGTAGAAAGATTCTTGCTCTGGGTTAGATAACAGAGGTTGTTTCGCTGAGAAAACACAATTTTGGCCTTAGAGTGAATTTGAGTATGAATACAAAATGATTCATAGTGGAAGATCATTTGTCCTCTGTCTCAATAGAAGTTCAAATTAAATAGTCACTTGAAAAGGCATATAGGAGGGATTCCAGCAGTAATTGAACTTCAGATTCATTTAAATGGGTAGTTCAATGATCTCGTTAAAATGGAAACCTGATGTTTGATTGTTCTTAAGTTATCAGTTTACTTTAATGTCTTTTTTATTTTCTTAAGGTCATGGTTACTTATTTATTATGAATGTTGTTCATTTTTAGTGCTTCAATATAACCTGAGTTAGTAGACATAATTCAAATTCGAACATAGTTAAAATGAATTATATGAGTAGATGGCAGACACAAGAAAAGCAATACAGAATTCCCATAATACTTAAAGGACATACAACCTTACAGGTTACATTAACTTTGCAAATGGGAGACCTCTGGTACTATCTACACTCTTTTTTTTTAGTCCATGCATGCATTAATTGCTGTAGACTCAATACAGGCCATCAGGTGTGCTCTCAGTAATGATTCATAAATTGTAGGAGACTGTAGCAAAACATTATTCATATGTTATGGAATATATGTTTTTGTACCTTCAGGGAAATTTTTACTGTAGCTTGTTTTCAGCCAAAGCTCCATCAAGTAGTTTTTTATCTCACTGAAAGCACTGTTTATGTGGTGGCCTCTCTGTCTAAAGCATTGAACTTAATTCTTGTCTAGTATAAAAATGTATCATTCATTGAGGATTTACTGAGTTATTATACTAAATATATTGCTGTATTTATTATACCATAGGCTATTAAACCTCTTATTAAACATCATGACAATCCTGCAACAGAGGTTTTGATTTTTATCCCATAAACATTGAGATATATACAATTTAAGTAAGTTTCCCAAAGTCATCTTGCCAGTAGATGTTGGAAAGAGAACATGAATTCAGACTTGGCTCTGAGAAGTATTATATTTATGCCATTGGACAAGTCTAGATCTGTCTTAATAGTCTAGACCTGTTTCTCAGCTAAAGAAATGAGTAACATGCAAGAATAGTAATACTAAGAATACTGACAGTAATCATTGACTATGTATTTTCTAGATGCTGAATACAATGTTGCAAATGTGATAGATACTATTCTTAAACAGACTAGCTTGTCTCTTGGCTTAGCAACTAGTATACACTTACTTCCTCCCAGAAGTTGACTCTCTCTCTCTCTCTCTCTCTCTCTCTCTCTCTCTCTCTCTCTCTCTCTCTCTCTCTCTCTCTCTCTCACACACACACACACACACACACACAACTATATGTTATTACAAATAAAATGTCTCCAACTAGCTTCTTTAAATTTATTCTAAGATAGATTAGAGTCAATGTTCTAAGTTAAAAAATTGAAGGGATTATTGTTGGAATGAGGCTGAGCTAGAATCTTTCTGTCCTCCCAGGGACATTCTACCATTGTTTCCAGGTGGATTGTGGGAAACTCACAGCCGTATGCTTGCCTCCTTAGAACTGTCTCTCTTGAATTACCATGTGGCTCTATCTTAAGGTTTTGTGGAAGGTCATATCAGGAATTTATCATTGTATGTGTTATAAAAGCACTTCTGAGAACATACTGTTCTGTAGTGTTTGGTTCCTATTTATTAAGTCCTTTGGATGGATTTTTCTGGCTAAGGCTTTGCTTGCACTAGGGAGCAAGGAAGTTTCTTTCTCTCTAGCACTAAGAATTCTGTAATCGTTGGTCTCACACTTTTCAATAAGGAAGCTTAGAATCAAATCTGAAGTCATACTACAGTAAACAATTAGGCACATTATTCCATAACATTTCTGTAACAGACAGCGGGAAGAGGAGGCTGTTTCAAAACCATGAAGATGGTAGTGAATGCTTCCTCAGCATGGGCTTTTATTTTGGAATGATTATAGACTATAGACATATTTGAAATATGGAATAAGGCAGTGCATGGCAGACAGTTCATATAACTGTGTTGGTTAGTGCTTCATACTCTCTGTGGTAGCTTCTGTCATGGCATAGTGTGATCACACACTTTAGCAAACAACACTACTGTCCTTCATGAGTGTGCTTTATACTACTGCACTGTGCCATGTACACACTTGTGCTTACATTGTCCATGAATCAAACTCTTAAATTAGATAGTAGCTTGCATTGTGTGCAGTGCAAAGCACTGCTCGTTAACTCCTACTGTGTGTAGTCACCCTACTGTGGTGTGCAGTGCCTTATCCCATGAGTGGTTCTCCATCTGACTCTATGTGTGAGCTCACATAGCACACAGCTCATTAGCCCTGAGTTTAAGCCCTATTGTTTGTGAGGGTCTCAAGAGCAGATACTCCTCTTTAAAAATTGATCACAAGGAAAGAGAATGCTCCAAATTCTTTGGAAAGAACAGAGAACAGAGTCGTTATTTTTAGCATTTACATTATTTTCCTGCCAAGTCTGTAAGGCAGAAGTTGAAGCTACAGTGAAGTTCCATGTATTGCTGCAGGAAGCTCCTGTGAGGGAGTCTGGGAAAAGGCTGTTCTTCAAAACTGAGCTGAGGCAGCACCGTGAGTGGATTTGAGATAATCCATGTCATTATGACTCTTCACCCCAAGCTCTTATCTGTGCTCAGAGTGTGGTTCTGGCTGTGTTAACTTTGTAAGCCATGTATTAGCCTTTCTCTTCTTATCCCCAGACTGCAGCTCCCCCTACAGAGGGTGATATATTTTGCTAGTGGCTAGAAAAATTTCAGAATGGGAAACCAGCGAAGATGACTCAGAGTGGCCGTAGAATAATTCTATTAGTATGCACTTTAGATTGGTGTGGAAATTTTATAGTGAAGGAAACACAACCTCAAGTGCCCGCAAAGATCTGAGTGATGTGCAGAGCAGATAGGCTTCCAAGTTCGAGATTTGGGTAGGCAAAAGGTAGATGAAATAGGTCATTAAGATCAGAAATGATACACCTAACCCTCAAGAGACTGGAGGCCCCAGTGAGTTTAGAGGTCAGGTGGGGTTGTGTGTGTGGTAGGGGGCAAGGACATATTTAATGATAAAGGATTTAAGAAAAAGAAACACATGGAAGTGAGAGAAGAGATGCTTGGCCATAGCCCCTGAATAGTTCCGACCTCCAGCCTTTCCTGCCTTTTTCCTCCTCTCCTGGAGTTGAGCTGAACGCCTCCCTGATGCATGGTAGTTATTTGGGGATCCTGTTCTCTTTCCATACCAATACAACGAAAGCAGCCGTTGATAAATATGTCTATTCTATGACTCAGAGCTACTTCAGTGAACTCCAGCACTCTAGGTTAGTTTTTGTGTTCCTATCTGTGTAAATGTGTGTATTGTTCAGTAATCCCATGAGAAGACGGCTGCAAATGCATTAGCTGCTAACACCTCAATACTTCATATCAGTTATTACCTGTAGTTTTAATTTTTTTACTTATTTGTATAAAATTTATATGAGATTATTGTCTGTCTTTGTGAATTGTAGATACATATGGGGGAGGTACATACCTATTTGTATTTTGTTTTAGATTTTGTTTGTTGATGCTTTTTTGTTGTTGTTGAGACAGTACCTTATTCTATATCCTATACTAGCATGGAAATCATAGTGACCCTCCTGCCTCAGATTCCCAAGTGCTGGGATTATAGATGGGAGCCACCATATCCAGCACATGATTGTGTTGGTTTTCCAATTTATTCTAAGTGCCAAAGCCACACAGAAAACTAGATGAAGGAAACACATTACTGACTATCGGGACTCGGTTGCCTTTCCTTTTTTTAAGGGTTCTCTTGCTTAAGTCTATCAAGGTCCTATAGCATCATTCACAGGACCAGTGTCATTCAACCTAGCAAATTCACAGCACCAGCACCAGAGCAGAGGCAGCTTCGTGTGCAGATGCAAATGAAGGGAAGTCCCATTCAAGGGACCATCCTGCTATCCCCTCCACCTCCCAGTTCTCACATACAGCTTGGGACTGTGGATTTTCTTAGCTGTCTCATCTTGTGGAGGCCAACACCAGTCTGTGGAAAGCTGTACGTCCCAGCTAGGCTTGTATTTTTTTTTTTTATTGCAGTTTCTACTCTTGGGTTAGCATTTCCTACTCAAATCCTCAACACCCATTAGCACATCTCCACACTTGCTTTAGGGCAGATGCCCCAGGAGCATCCCAGGATCTGAGATTACATTGCAGAGTGTACAAAATTGGCTGACAACCACGTGTCCCTACTCCCAGCTACCTTGGCAACTCAAGAAGACTTGGAACTCAGCTAAGGTGTAGGTCAGGGAAATAATGCCTTGTTTTCTCACTTTCTTAAGGGCGGGGGGCAGCTATGGGGTTGGGAGAGGAACCATTTACAGCCAAGAAAGAAAGAGTTGCTTTTTTTCTTCTTCCCAGAACTTTTCCTTTTCTTTAAGCGCATGAAAGCATACTTTATCTCTCGCTGTCCCTGCATTCTTTCAGACTGCTGTTTCATTTGGATTTCACATGGATTCTTTTTTTTTTTGTTTGTTTGTTTTTTTTGTTTTTTTTTTTTGAGATTCTTTTTTTTTTTTTTTTTTTTTTTATATTTTTATTACATAATTTCCTCAATTACATTTCCAATACTATCCCAAAAGTCCCCCATAGCGCCCCCCCACTTCCCTACCCACCCATTCCCATTCTTTTGGCCCTGGCATTCCCCTATATTGGGGCATATAAAGTTTGCAAGTCCAATGGGCCTCTCTTTCCATTGATGGCCGACTAGGCCATCTTTCTATACATATGCAGCTAGAGACAAGAGCTCCAGGGTTCCGGTTAGTACATCATGTTGTTCCAACAATAGGGTTGCAGATCCCTTTAGCTCCTTGGGTACTTTCTCTAGCTTCTCCATTGGGAGCCCTGTGATACATCCAATAGCTGACTGTGAACATCCACTCCTGTGTTTGCTATGCCCCGGCATCGTCTCACAAGAGACAGCTATATTTGGGTCCTTTCAGCAAGATCTTGCTAGTGTATGCAATGGTGTCAGCGTTTAGAAGCTGATTATGGGACGGATCCCTGGATACAGCAGTCTCTAAATGGTCCATCCTTTCATCACAGCTACGAACTTTGTCTCTGTAGCTCCTTCCCTGGGTGTTTTGTTCCCAATTCTAAGAAGGTGCACAGTGTCCACACTTTGGTCTTCATTCTTCTTGAGTTTCATGCGTTTAGCACATTGTATCTTATATCTTGGGTATCCTAAGTTTTGGGCTAATATCCACTTATCAATGAATACATATTGTGTGAGTTCTTTTGTGATTGTGTTACTTCACTCAAGATGATGCCCTCCAGGTCCATCCATTTGGCTAGGAATTTCATAAATTCATTCTTTTTAATAGCTGAGTAGTACTCCATTGTGTAAATGTACCATAATTTCTGTATCCATTCCTCTGTTGAGGGACATCTGGGTTCTTTCCAGCTTCTGGCTATTATAAATAGGGCTGCTATGAACATAGTGGAGCATGTGTCCTTTTTACCGGTTGGGACATCTTCTGGATATATGCCCAGGAGAGGTATTGCTGGATCCTCCGGTAGTACTATGTCCAATTTTCTGAGGAACCGCCAGACTGATTTCCAGAGTGGTTGTACAAGCTTGCAATCCCACCAACAATGGAGGAGTGTTCCTCTTTCTCCACATCCTCGCCAGCATCTGCTGTCACCTGAATTTTTGATCTTAGCCATTCTGACTGGTGTGAGGTGGAATCTCAGGGTTGTTTTGATTTGCATTTCCCTGATGATTAAGGATGTTGAACATTTTTTCAGGTGCTTCTCTGCCATTCGGTATTCCTCAGGTGAGAATTCTTTGTTCAGTTCTGAGCCCCATTTTTTAATGGGGTTATTTGACTTTCTGGAGTCCACCTTCTTGAGTTCTTTATATATATTGGATATTAGTCCCTTATCTGATTTAGGATAGGTGAAGATCCTTTCCCAATCTGTTGGTGGTTTTTTTGTCTTATTGATGGTGTCTTTAGCCTTGCAGAAGCTTTGTAGTTTCATGAGGTCCCACTTGTCAATTCTCGATCTTACAGCACAAGCCATTACTGTTCTATTGAGGAATTTTTCCCCTGTGCCCATATCTTCAAGGCTTTTCCCCACTTTCTCCTCTATAAGTTTCAGTGTCTCTGGTTTTATGTGAAGTTCCTTGATCCACTTAGACTTGACCTTAGTACAAGGAGATAGGAATGGATCGATTCGCATTCTTCTACATGTTAACAACCAGTTGTGCCAGCACCATTTGTTGAAAATGCTGTCTTTCTTCCACTGGATGTTTTTAGCTCCCTTGTCGAAGATCAAGTGACCATAGGTGTGTGGGTTCATTTCTGGGTCTTCAATTCTATTCCATTGGTCTATTTGTCTGTCACTATACCAGTACCATGCAGTTTTTATCACAATTGCTCTGTAGTAGAGCTTTAGGTCCGGCATGGTAATTCCACCAGAGGTTCTTTTATCCTTGAGAAGAGTTTTTGCTATCCTAGGTTTTTTGTTATTCCAGATGAATTTGCAGATTGCACTTTCTAATTCGTTGAAGAATTGATTTGGAATTTTGATGGGGATTGCATTGAATCTGTAGATTGCTTTTGGCAAGATAGCCATTTTTACAATGTTGATCCTGCCAATCCATGAGCATGGGAGATCTTTCCATCTTCTGAGATCTTCTATAATTTCTTTCTTCAGAGACTTGAAGTTTTTATTATACAGATCTTTCACTTCCTTAGTTAGAGTCACGCCAAGATATTTTATATTATTTGTGACTATTGAGAAGGGTGTTGTTTCCCTAATTTCTTTCTCAGCCTGTTTATTCTTTGTGTAGAGAAAGGCCATTGATTTGTTTGAGTTAATTTTATATCCAGCTACTTCACCGAAGCTGTTTATCAGGCTTAGGAGTTCTCTGGTGGAATTTTTAGGGTCACTTATATATACTATCATATCATCTGCAAAAAGTGATATTTTGACTTCCTCTTTTCCAATTTGTATCCCTTTGATCTCCTTTTGTTGTCGAATTGCTCTAGCTAGGACTTCAAGTACAATGTTGAATAGGTATGGAGAAAGTGGACAGCCTTGTCTAGTCCCTGATTTTAGAGGGATTGCTTCAAGCTTCTCACCATTTACTTTGATGTTGGCTACTGGTTTGCTGTAGATTGCTTTTATCATGTTTAGGTATGGGCCTTGAATTCCTGATCTTTCCAAGACTTTTATCATGAATGGGTGTTGGATCTTGTCAAATGCTTTTTCCGCATCTAAGGAGATGACCATGTGGTTTTTATCTTTGAGTTTGTTTATATACTGGATTACGTTGATGGATTTCCGTATATTGAACCATCCCTGCATCCCTGGGATGAAACCTACTTGGTCAGGATGGATGATTGTTTTGATGTGTTCTTGGATTCGGTTAGCAAGAACTTTATTGAGGATTTTTGCATCAATATTCATAAGGGATATTGGTCTGAAGTTTTCTATCTTTGTTGGTTCTTTTTGTGGTTTAGGTATCAGAGTAATTGTGGCTTCATAGAATGAGTTGGGTAGAGTACCTTCTGTTTCTATTTTGTGGAATAGTTTGTGAAGAACTGGGATTAGATCTTCTTTGAAGGTCTGATAGAACTCTGCACTAAACCCATCTGGTCCTGGGCTTTTTTTAGTTGGGAGACTATTAATGACTGCTTCTATTTCTTTGGGGGATATAGGGCTGTTTAGATCATTAACCTGATCTTGATTCAACTTTGGTACCTGGTATCTGTCTAGGAACTTGTCCATTTCATCCAGGTTCTCCAGTTTTGTTGAGTATAGCCTTTGGTAGAAGGATCTGATGGTGTTTTGGATGTCTTCAGGACCTGTTGTTATGTCTCCTTTTTCATTTCTGATTTTGTTAATTAGGATGCTTTCCCTGTGCCCTCTAGTGAGTCTGGCTAAGGGTTTATCTATCTTGTTGATTTTCTCAAAGAACCAGCTCCTTGATTGGTTGATTCTTTGAATAGTTTTTCTTGTTTCCACTTGGTTGATTTCACCCCTGAGTTTGATTATTTCCTGCCGTCTACTCCTCTTGGGTGAATTTGCTTCCTTTTGTTCTAGTGCTTTTAGGTGTGTTGTCAAGCTGCTAATGTGTGCTCTCTCTAGTTTCCTTTTGGAGGCACTCAGAGCTATGAGTTTTCCTCTTAAAAATGCTTTCATTGCGTCCCATAAGTTTGGGTATGTTGTGGCTTCATTTTCATTGAACTCTAAAAAGTCCTTAATTTCTTTCTTTATTCCTTCCTTGACCAAGGTATCATTGAGAAGAGTGTTGTTCAGTTTCCACGTGAAGGTTGGCTTTCTATTATTTATTTTGTTATTGAAGATCAGCCTTAGTCCATGGTGATCTGATAGGATGCATGGGACAATTTCAATATTTTTATATCTGTTGAGGCCTGTTTTGTGACCAATTATGTGGTCAATTTTGGAGAAGGTACCATGAGGTGCTGAGAAGAAGGTATATCCTTTTGTTTTAGGATAGAATGTTCTGTAGATATCTGCCAGATCCATTTGATTCATAATTTCTCTTAGTTTCACTGTGTCCCTGTTTAGATTCTGTTTCCATGATCTGTCCATTGGTGAAAGTGGTGTGTTGAAGTCTCCCACTATTATTGTATGAGGTGCAATGTGTGCTTTGAGATTTACTAAAGTTTCTTTAATGAATGTGGCTGCCTTTGTATTTGGAGCATAGATATTCAGGATTGATAGTTCCTCTTGGAGGATTTTACCTTTGATGAGTATGAAGTGTCCCTCCCTGTCTTTTTTTATGACTTTGGGTTGGAAGTCAATCTTATCAGATATTAGAATGGCTACTCCAGCTTGTTTCTTCATGCCATTTGCTTGGAGAATTGTTTTCCAGCCTTTCATTCTGAGGTAGTGTCTATCCTTTTCTCTGAGATGAGTTTCCTGTAAGCAGCAAAATGTTGGGTCTTGTTTGTGTAGCCAGTTTGTTAGTCTATGTCTTTTTATCGGGGAGTTGAGTCCATTGATATTAAGAGATATTAAGGAAAAGAAATTGGTGTTTCCTGTTATTTTTGATGTTAAAGTTGGCATTTTGTTCTTGTGGCTGTCTTCTTTTAGGTTTGTTGAGGGATTACCTTCTTGTTGATTCTAGGGCGTGGTTCCTGTCCTTGTATTGGTTTTTTTCTGTTATTATCCTTTGAAGGGCTGGATTCGTGGAGAGATAATGTGTGAATTTGGTTTTGTCGTGGAATACTTTGGTTTCTCCATCTATGTTAATTGAGAGTTTGGCTGGGTATAGTAGCCTGGGCTGGAATTTGTGTTCTTTTAGTGTCTGTATAACATCCGTCCAGGATCTTCTGGCTTTCATAGTCTCTGGTGAAAAGTCTGGTGTAATTCTGATAGGCTTGCCTTTATATGTTACTTGGCCTTTTTCTCTTACTGCTTTTAGTATTCTATCTTTATTTAGAGCATTTGTTGCTCTGATTATTATGTGTCGGGAGGTATTTCTTTTCTGATCCAGTCTATTTGGAGTTCTGTAGGCTTCTTGTATGTTCATGGGCATCTCTTTCTTTAGATTTGGGAAGTTTTCTTCTATAATTTTGTTGAAGATGTTTGCTGGTCCTTTGAGTTGAAAATCTTCATTCTCATCCACTCCTATTATCCGTAGGTTTGGTCTTCTCATTATGTCCTGTATTTCTTGGATGTTTTGAGTTAGGATCTTTTTGCATTTTCCATTTTCCTTGATTGTTGTGCCGATGTTCTCTATGGAATCTTCTGCACCTGAGATTCTCTCTTCCATCTCTTGTATTCTGTTGCTGATGCTTGCATCTATGGTTCCAGATTTCTTTCCTAGGGTTTCTATCTCCAGTGTTGCCTCATTTTGGGTTTTCTTTATTGTGTCTACTTCCCTTTTTAGGTCTAGTATGGTTTTGTTCATTTCCATCATCTGTTTGGATGTGTTTTCCTGTTTTTCTGTAAGGACTTCTACCTGTTTGATTATGTTATCATGTTTTTCTTTAAGGATTTGTAACTCTTTAGCAGTGTTCTCCTGCAATTCTTTAAGGGATTTTTGTGCTTCCTCTTTATTGTCTTCTTCCTTTTTAGCAGTGTTCTCCTGCATTTCTTTAAGTGTGTTATTAACGTCCTTCTTGAAGTCCTCTATCATCATCAGGAGATATGCTTTTAAATCCGTGTCTAGCTTTTCCGGTGTGTTGGGGTGCCCTGGACTGGGTGAAGTGGGGGTGCTGGGTTCTGATGATGGTGACTGGTCTTGGTTTCTGTTAGTACGATTATTACGTTTACCTTTCGCCATCTGGTAATCTCTGGGGTTAGTTGTTATCGTTGTCACTATTTAAAGATTGGAGCAGAAGCTGTGTTCCACTCACCAGCAGTCCCAAAATCCTGCGGCGGGGGTCGTGGGTAGCTGGCGGGTGTCAGGCAACCCTGCGCTCCCGCTACCCTGGCGCTGATCCGGCCGGGTGAGGCCTGTGGCCCTACTCAGGCTGGTTTCTGCTTCCCTAACTAATGCAGTCTCAGGTCCCGCGCAATTGGATTGGAGCAGAAGCTGTGCTCCCCTCACCAGAAGTCTTAAGATCCTGTGGCGGGTGTTGTGGGCAGTTGGCGAGTGTCCGCAGACCCTGCGCCCCAGCTGCTCAGGTGCTTTTCTGACTGGAAGAGGCTTGTGGCCCTGTGTGGGCCGGATTTCTCTCTCCCCAACCAGAGCAGTCTCAGGTCCCGCGTGATTGGACTGGAGCAGAAGCTGTGTTCCACTCACCAGCAGTCCCAAAATCCTGCGGCGGGGGTCGTGGGTAGCTGGCGGGTGTCAGGTAACCCTGCGCTCCCGCTACCCTGGCGCTGATCCGGCCGGGTGAGGCCTGTGGCCCTACTCAGGCCGGTTTCTGCTTCCCTAACTAATGCAGTCTCAGGTCCCGCGCAATTGGATTGGAGCAGAAGCTGTGTTCCACTCACCAGCAGTCCCAAAATCCTGCGGCGGGGGTCGTGGGTAGCTGGCGGGTGTCAGGCAACCCTGCGCTCCCGCTACCCCGGCGCTGATCCAGCCGGATGAGGCCTGTGGTCCTACTCAGGCCGGTTTCTGCTTCCCTAACTAATGCAGTCTCAGGTCCCGTGCAATTGGATTGGAGCAGAAGCTGTGCTCCCCTCACCAGAAGTCTTAAGATCCTGTGGCGGGTGTTGTGGGCAGTTGGCGAGTGTCAGCAGACCCTGCGCCCCAGCTGCTCCTCACATGGATTCTTAGAGGCCAGCAAAGCTTAGCACAAAGGAAGCAGAGAGGGTGGATTGCAAGGGGCCTGCTGGCTTGGGCCACCTGCAGGAAGGCACCTAGGCAGAGCACAGAGACTCTTGCGGAAACAGAGCAGTGTGCCTGCAATCTAAATCAAAGGTGTTTATAAAAAGAATTCCCTCTTTTGGACCTGAGTTCTTCCCCTCCCTGCTCAGGTCCTGCTGTCTTCCTGCTGTCACCAGGCAAGGGCTCGCAGCCTATTCATGGTTTGAAAGGCAAAAAGCTTTAAATGGTAGCATCTTTTCTGGCTCAGGTTGCTGACACCAGTTCTGCATGCAGGCCCCCATCCTGGCCAGGGGCGATTTCTCTATAGTTTTATTTTACTGCTTCAATTTCCTTAAGAAAGACAGAAAGAGAGTCTCTTACTTCTCCAGTATAATGTCTCCCATAGGAACCAACCTTAGCAATAGGCAGGAGAGCACCTGTCACTTACAAGGTCCCAGAGCCCAGCCACCCATGACAAACAGTATAAGCATGTTGGTGTGTCCTTCTGGGCTTCTATTTTAACATATTTAGGGTGGGAGCATAAGTACCCCATGCCCATTATTTCCATATTCATTGGAAATTGAGGACTTCTCAATGTAATATTATGTCTGAATAAGATTCTTTTAAGGAAAAGCAAGGGAAAACATTGGGTCCAGAAGAGGCATGAACAGAAGTCCACTCATTCTAGTAGTGTTGCATCTCAGGAGCTTCCAGAGTGGCATTGGCTTATAGTGGTTCACATTTAGAAGTATCAATTAGAAAGAGAAGTGATAATTCAGCAGCTATCTGGGAATCACTGCTTATTTCAATGAGATAAATCCTTCCAGTGCCTTCAGCTACACTGGAACTGCTCACCCTTAGTCACATACTCTGAGAAGTCTGTCACTTAGCAGTGTCACCATGATGCAAACATGATAGAGGATGGATACATAAAATTAGGATGCGTCTGCCATCGCTAGATGACAGAAACAATCAATATCATATATGTAGCCCACTATTGAGCTTGACTACAACACAGTGATTGTATTTATGTCACTGCTTGGGCCACCTGCAGGAAGGCACCTTGGCAGAGCACAGAGACTATGGTGGAAACAGTGCAGTGAGTGTGTCTGCAATCTAAATCACAGGTGTTTATAAAAAGAATTGCCTCTTTTGGAGCTGAGTTCTTCCCTTCTTGCCAACATGCATATATTGGCATCTGCATTCTCCAAGGGAGAAAGCAAACAAAGGGATGGGAAGTAGTTTAATTAAGTCCAAGGTGGAAAATAGTAATGTACCTCTCAATAGGCACACGTGGATACATGCTTGAACCACTGCTGGGTTCCAGCTCATAGCCAAACCTCCCAGAACTTGGGGTCAGCTGTGACTGGCCTAGATATGTAGAGTGGCTATGGCATGCATAGCTACAGGGAGCTGATGTTGAGGTCCTCCTTCAGTATACATTTGACTTTGAGAAGTTATTCTGTCTTTGTGAGTTCACTTGTTCCTTAGTACATTGAGTAATGTGAAATTAGATTTTCTCCAAGATGCTTTCTGAGTTCCATATTCCATATATAAAGCAGAACCACATTAGACAACATTGAAGATACACATCAGCATATTCTCATGCCTTACCCAAGACTAACACAGGGAAATGGCCATGAATGTATTGCTAACCTTGGACATGTTATCTAGTTTCTCTGTCTCTGTGTTAAAGTCCTGTGTTAAAAGAGAATCCGAGTAGAATAGGCAGCTTAAGAGTTGTTGCATCCTGGACATAGTACTACCGGTAGATCCAGCAATATCTCTCCTGGGCATATACCCAGAAGATGTCCCAACTGGTAATAAGGACACATGCTCCACTATGTTCATAGCAGCCTTATTTATAATAGCCAGAAGCTGGAAAAAACCCAGATGTCCCTCAACAAAGGAATGGATACAGAAATGTGGTACATTTACACAATGGAGTACTACTCAGATATTAAAAACAATGAGTTTATGAAATTCTTGGGCAAATGGATGTATCTGGAGGATATCATCCTGAGTGAGGTAACCCAATCACAAAAGAATTCACTTGATATGCACTCACTGATAAGTGGCTATTAGCCCAGAAACCTAGAATACCCAAGATACAACTTCCAAAACACAAGAAAATCAAGAAGGAAGACCAACTTGTGGATACTTCATTCCTCCCTAGAATAGGGAATAAAATATCCATGGAAGGAGTTGCAGAGACAAAGTTTGGAGCTAAGATGAAAGGATGGACCATCCAGAGACTGCCGCACCCAGGGATCCATCCCATAATCAGCCACCAAATGCGGACACTATTGCATATGCCAGCAAGATTTTGCTGAAAGGACCCTGATATAGCTGTCTCCTGTGAGGCTTTGCCAGTGGCAAACACAGAAGTGGATGCTCACAGTCATCTATGGGATGAAACACAGAGTCCCCAATGTAGGAGCTAGAGAAAGTACCCAAGAGCTGAAGGGGTCTGCAACCCTACAGGTGGAACAACAATATGAACTAACCAGTATCCCCAGAGCTTGCATCTCTAGCTGCATATGTAGCAGAAGATAGCCTAGTTGGCCATCATTGGGAAGAGAGGCCCCTTGGTCTAGCAACGTTTATATGGCCCAATACAGGGGAAAGCCAGGGCCAAGAACTGGGAGTGAGTGGGTAGGGGAGCAGGGTGGTGGGAGGGTATAGGGGACTTTTGGGATAACATTTGAAATGTAAATGAAGGAAATATCTAATTAAAAAAAAAGTTGTTGCATCAACTCTAAGAGAGCAAATGAACTGGAGTGTTAAAAATGTTTATTCAGCATCTGACACAGGATACCCACATAGATGCCAGCAAAGAGTGAACTAGAGATGCAGGCTTCTAATGAAGCTGCTGTGCTGGATGGAAGCAGAGGAGGGAGGGGAGTTTTTGTCTTGTTCTGGATAAAGCGCCATTCTTCTAATCCCTGCAAGCTGGAAATAAACATTTCATCCCAGGCTGCTTGCTGTACCAGACAATTTCCATGCTGGCACACGTGCTAACATCAAAGAGACACCCCGAAGTGAAAGGCAGTAGCCTTCTGAGGGATCCTCAGTGGCTGCAAGTGGGAAAGGGAGGAGAAACCCCAAGGAAGTTCACAAAATAAACTTTGGAATAGATTAGATACCGATAGAGGTGTAGGCTTAGTTTCATGCCTCTGAGATTAAGGGGACTCTTTCAGAAGGAAGTAGGGTTTCAGAAGAATGGCAGATGGCTAGATGCAAACACTTGGTTACATGAAGAAGGGGAAAGGCCAAAATGACAAACCCAGTTGTCTCCCATTATTGAGAGTATTTTTTTTCTACTTATCAGTTGCTAAGAGATCCATTCTGTCCTTCTGTGTGCTGAGAAGAAAAGAACCACACTTCTCTTCTTATTTACCAAGTGCCCCTGAGCTGCCCACGGGTCCTGTCCTCGGACTTCAAGGAAGGGTAATGTTCCGGGCAAGAAGTAATTACAGCTCTTGGTTCCAGCCGCCTGGGCGACAG
Organism: Mus caroli; assembly: GCF_978045245.1. Classification (NCBI taxonomy): domain Eukaryota; kingdom Metazoa; phylum Chordata; class Mammalia; order Rodentia; family Muridae; genus Mus; species Mus caroli. The sequence goes on along the minus strand of NW_028227259.1, from coordinate 52,350,575 downwards.
CTCGCACGGTTAATTGGCTCTGCTAGGCTGGTCTGTTCTCCCTTGGCTTTTGCCATAGTTCTTCCTCTTCCCAATGTCTGAGGGAATTTTTATAGTCCAGTGCACTCAGGCACGTTTAGGATACCTCTGAGGAAAAGGCCCCCATCAGGCAAGCCTTGATTTCCAGACCTCTGCAGCTAGGTTGTCTGTGGCGTTAAAGAGGGCTGCCTGCTCATTAGCTAATGTATGACATTTTCATTAGCATTAATGAGGCCCCTCTGAATAACTCAGCCTTAGAGTCATGGGGATGATTCTGTGCCACAGAAAGTGATTGGGGAAGATTTCCTGGCTCATTTAGGTTCTTGTTAGGAACAAAGGAACAGTGAATATATCCCAAGATAATAGACAAGTTGCTTGGAAAGTTGGTTCTTTGAGAAGTGGGAAAATAATATTTTTAAACATGTTATCATGGAGACTTTCTATCCTATACAAAAGAATCATGTTACATTGAGCCTTCACACACTCCCTGCTCAGCTTCAACAATTGTTAGCCTTTAGACAATCTTTTTTTAAAAAAATTATCTATTTATTTTGTGATTGTGAGTACAATGTAGCTGTACAGATAGTTGTGAGCCATCCTGTGGTTGCTGTGAATTGAACTCAGGACCTCTGCTCGCTCTAGCCCTGCCTACTCCTGCCCAAAGATTTATTTATTATTATATGGAAGTATACTGTTGCTGTCTTTAGACACACCAGAAGAGGGCGTCATATCTCATTATGGGTGGTTGTGAGCCACCATGTGGTTGCTGGGATTTGAACTCAGGACCTTTGAAAGAGCAGTCAGTGCTCTTAACTGCTGAGCCATCTCACTAGCCCCTAGCCAACCTTTCTTTATCTAGTTTCTCTGCTTTATATGTTTGCAATTTCCAGACTTCATATCATTCGAGATCTCAGCTATAGTTCTTCAGGGTTTATCTCTAATGGATAAAAATGTCCTGCCCAGCTATCATTGCAGACTGTGTTTCCATGAACTGGTATGGGAAATGGTGCATGATAGTGGCTACAGGAACTCTAGTACCTAGTGTAGTGGTTCTCAACCTACCTAATCTGTGGTCCTTTAATACAGTTCTCCATGACTCAGTGACCCTTAGCCATAAAATTATTTTTATTGATACTTTGTAATTTTGCTACTTTTATGAGTCACTGTAGATATCTATGCTTTGCGATGGTCTTAGGTGACAGCTGTGAAATGGTCATCCACACGCCACGGGGGTTGTGACTGACAGATTGAGAAGTGCAGACTTAAGGTGAGAAGGAGAACCTAGTTGTGTTTTGTAGAGAAGGGAGGCCTCTGGGAAATCCTTCAAGGTCTTACTTAATACCATGGAAAGCTACAAAACTGAGGACTTGGAACTTGTCCAGAAAACTCTGGGCAAGGTTAGGACTTTTGTTCCCATAAGACTCAGTATTCATCTGGATGGCCCTGGAAGGGTTATAACCCCAAGTTAGTGTGTGTAGACGGTGGGACCGGTGGTACCCTATCCTCATCAAATGTAAACAGGATGAGGACACTTTTTTTTTTGAGAGATTCAAGAGGCTGGTATCCGGCAGCATACCCAAGAGTAGAAGTAATCTGTTTGGTTCTTAAAGGGTATTAGTTCGTTCCCATCACAGCCTCCCCTAGATATCAGAACATCCAACACTACCAAAAATGACTTACTGTGATTCTCTCAATACCTTTCATGGATGAAAGACTTTAAAGAAATTAAGATTCTTTTGATGCTGGTATAGTCTGAATTTTAAATATGCAAACAAATGTTATAGTTTTCTGAGAGTAGTCTTATATATGCAACATTAAAAAGCCCTTGAATGCTATATACTTGGTCTTGTTTTTATTTCTCTTTGAAGGGGTACATACTGAAATAGCGTCTTAACGTTTTTAGTATACAGGGAATGAGCAAGTTTGTTTTTTTATTGGATATTTTATTTATTTACATTTCAAATGTTATCTCCTTTCCTAATTTCCTCTCCCCAACTCCCTATCATATCCCCCCTCCTCTGCTTCTATGAGAGTGTATACCCACCCACCCACTCATCCATTCCTGCCTCCCCACCCCCAAATTCCCCTACACTGGTGCATCAAGCCTTTACAGGACCAAAGGCCTCTCCTCCCATTGATGCCTGACAAGGTCATCCTCTGCTACATATGCGACTGGAGCTGTGGGTCTCTCCACGTGTATTCTTTGGTTGGTCATTTAGACCCTGGAAGCTCTGGTTGGCTAATATTGTTGTTCTTCCTATGGCGTTGCAAACCCTTTCAGCTCCTTCAGTCCTTTCTCTTACTCTTCCATTGGGGACCCTGTGATCAGTTCAAAGGTTGGCTGCTAGCATCCACCTCTATATTTGTCAGGCTCTGGCAGAGCCTCTCAGGAGACAGCTATATCAGGCTCCTGTCAGCATACACATCTTGGCATCCACAATAGTGTCTGCATTTGGTGACTGTATATGGGATGGATCCCCAGGTGGGGCAGTCTCTGATTGACCTTTCTTTCAGTCTCTGCTCCACACTTTGTCTCCTTATTTGTACATTTTTATTTTAGAATAAATAACTGAATATTTGGAGTGGAACTGCAGTTAAAGGAATGTGGCTTGATGATGTACCCAGGCCTTTGTATGACAGTTATGTATTACACAAGCATCTGAGGATATGCCAATGTTACAACAAGATGTGTGGTAAAATTATATTGTACTTTATCACAGACAGCCCTTCACTGCCATGGCTTATTGACCTGGTCAGTTCTGTGTGTTGGAAGTACAGGATAAAATGTGGTCATGAGTGGAGAGGATAGTCCTTGCCAATGCTACGCTCTTTTAGGGTTATTTCAAAGCTTCATTTGTAACTACTATCTCTACCTTAAGGGACTGGTACTGGGTATTGAGGAACTGCAGAGACGTGGTCTTCTAAGGCTTAGTGAAAAGTCCATAACTCAGTAGCTTCCAGCCGTGTGTGTGCTGTATGGGCAGGCATCAACACTGACAAAGGAGATACAGATTGCTTAGGTGGACATTTATTTTGCAATGGTAAGAGGAATGATGAAGATCAAAACAGTGGAGCTAAGAAGTAAATGTGTGTGAAGTTCATTTTCCTTTCAGTTGTAAGAGGGTTGTTTCCTGGAATCCTTTTTTAAACCTTACCTTAGAAATAGAAAGATGCTATCCTAGGTTTTTTGTTATTCCAGATACACTAGCAAGATTTTGCTGAAAGGACCCAAATATAGCTGTCTCTTGTGAGACGATGCCGGGGCCTAGCAAACACAGGAGTGGATGCTCACAGTCAGCTATTGGATGTATCACAGGGCTCCCAATGGAGAAGCTAGAGAAAGTACCCAAGGAGCTAAAGGGATCTGCAACCCTATTGTTGGAACAACATGATGTACTAACCAGAACCCCGGAGCTCTTGTCTCTAGCTGCATATGTATCGAAAGATGGCCTAGTCGGCCATCACTGGAAAGAGAGGCCCATTGGACTTGCAAACTTTATATGCCCCAATATAGGGGAATGCCAGGGCCAAAAGAATGGGAATGGGTGGGTAGGGAAGTGGGGGGCACTATGGGGGACTTTTGAGATAGCATTGGAAATGTAATTGAGGAAAATATGTAATAAAAATATTAAAAATTAAAAAAAATAAAATCATATATATATATGATTTTATATATGAAATATATATATATATATATATATATATATATATTTGAGGAAGGGATCAGAAAGTGAGAGTGTCCTCTTTCCACTGTGCCATTTCAGGAGCTACCGTTCTCTTATTACTGGTGTCAAATTGACTTGATGACAAGCTTCATCCACTCCAGGTACCATTCCTCCTCATCGAAAAGATGTACAGTGTGGGAATAAACTGTGTGATCACTTAAAAAAAAAAAAAGAAATAGAAAGATGCAAATATAACTTCTGTTTCATAGGTAGAGGCAGATAATTCTTTAATGGAACACCCAATAAGTAAAGTAGTTAATTATCCCGAGCTTTTGTCCCCACCAGCAAGAACACGCTCAGGACAACCGGAATCTTCTGTGGCAAAAGCTTTATTGCTTACTTCTTCAGGAGGCAGAGAGCGAATGGCAAAACCCGTCCCTTTTATGGAAAATTGTCCTCCACCTTGGATGTGTCGCTCCCTGATTGGCTGCAGCCCATCAGCCGAGTTGTCGTCACAGGGAAGGCAGAGCACATGGAGTGGAAAACTACCCCGGCACATGCGCAGATTCTTTGTTTACTACTTAGAACACAGGATGTCAGCGCCATCTTGTAATGGCGAATGTGAGGGCGGCTCCTCACAGTTAATATGTAATCTAAACCATTGGATGACACCTTTATTGTACCTTGGGCAGACATGTTACAGTTCCTTGGGTGCTGTGTAGAATAGGGAAAGTGTGGAAGGTGGGATGATGGGCTGTCTGGAAGAAATTGCCTTCAAATGGAATAATTGTCACATAATTCTTTTAGGTCAGTAATCTAAGATTTGCTTATCTTAACAGTGCTAAGCTAAGCTTATGTGAAGGAGGTTATGATATAAAGGGATAGGGAAATGGGTGGCATTCAAACACCTAGGGTTATTATTGTGGTCCACCATGATAAATGGCAGTATGAAGGACAGTGTGGATCTGAAGCTAGATATTACTGGTTTCACATATGCACTCCAGTTATTAGAGGTGTAGGTTCATGCATCATTTGCAGGGTTTCAGAGTTCTGATCTGTAAAGTGAGTTCTAGGGTAGCAGAAGAGGAGGCAGGAAGTCAGCCCAGTATTAATTGCCTCTCCAGAGCATTAAGTTGTTGGTCTTTAGACCAGAGTCACCAAATATGCCTTAAATAAAGCCAGAATTCCCCACCCCCTCTTCCCCACCAGTACTCATATTTCCCAGGAGTTCACCTAGCATGTGATGTAAAAGTTAGGCTGCGTGCCACTGAATCATTTTATATAGCATAGAGGAGTCTCTGAAAGGTTGATGTTTGACTTCCTTATCATCTTAAGAGTCCTGTTACTTGGTACTGTGACCATAACAGAGCTGTAGTTTACTGGGCATTTACATGATGTGCATGAAGACAACTTTACAGAAGTAGATTTTCCTAGTCTTCTCTTTGTAATGGATACAGTTTTGAATATTGGCTTGTGTAAATTGCTCAAGGCCATAAAGCTGGTGAGTGATGGAGCATGGTCTCACGCCAGCTTTTTGTGACCCCAAATCCCTGTCACTCCAGTCACCATCATCTGGTTATTATGAGCTAACACCACTTGGTGTGACTCACGAGAAGAAGATATAGATGACTGTTGGGGGACTAAGAGCCAAGCACAGTCTAATTGGTCAGAAATCCAGCAGAAGCATGCTTTGTAGGTCAGTGACTTTGTAGGTAGAATCCTCTAACTTTGGTACTATTGATCAGACTTCCTATGTTGAAAGCACTGCCCAAGCTGAGCATAATACAGTTTGCCACAAATAGCTTCAGCTTACTTTGTTCCTAAAGCTTATGATTACAGAGAGAGAGGGAGAATATATCATTTGGGCCCTGCATGATCTTGCTGTCAGATTAGGCCCTATGGACAGGAGAATGGAGAAAACTCATTAGTTCAGCCGGGGTTGTGTTGCTCTAATCCATGGGGTTAAGCAGAATGGAGTTTAGGGCAAAGGATTGAAAGGACATGTAGTTAAAAGCACAATGGGACATCAAGCAAAAATAAACTAAGGAAAAATTTTCCATAATGTTAAGATATTTGGAAGCTAATCGTACCACTTTCTTTAAACTCTGGCTTCTTCATATGAAATGAGACCAATACTTTTTTGTTTAAGATTATTGAGGGAGACAGATGAAAGAAAGCTTCCCTGAACTGCACTGACCCTTGGAAATGTAGCTTCTTCCTAGTGCCTGTGCAAAGCTGCTATTTCCAGAGTGTCTTTTGCTCTGAAAGGTAACTTATGTCAGGGGCAGCCTACCACCCAGCAGTTGTAAGCCACCTGTCTACTAAATGAATGAATATGTGATTACCCATGAACATGTATGTTCTAAGTTCTTCAGCAGAGAGTATTCCGAAATGTCTGGGAGGGAGTTATTTATAACTCACGCCAAATTCTCCAGTTGGGCACAGCTTAATTTTGGGTTTACCTTAAAATGTCTCCGTTAAAAGGTAAAAGCCAAGCAACAAGCCTGTAGATAAAAATAAACAGATTATTCAGATGGAAAACACGAAGCAAGAATCCAAAGCTCTGACAATTGATGCATTTTAAGGTGAGCTAGAAATTTGCTTAGGGTACACAATAAAGCCTGAATTAAACAAATCAGAGCCTTGATGCTTTGCTTCACATTCAAGAAGGAACAATTCTAAAATGTTCCCATAAGAAAACTGTCTTTAGAGATCTTCCCAGGGGAGAAAATAGACTCTCCAAGTTTTATATCACTGAAAAATGATTACATTCACTTACAAGTTTGTGTTTTACATTTTAGGATACATTTGATCATTGCGTTGTAGACATCTATCTATATTTGCTATGTTCCTTAAATAGTTAATGTAAAGACTAAGGGCTTGAAGAAGAAAATGACTTAGTACCATGACTTCAAAAATGGTAGCTTTCTAATTCTCATTCAGTTAATATTTCTTACCTGAATAAGTACTTTAAGTCCTCTCCCTGCCCCTCTCCCTTCCCTCCCCCTCTCCCCCTCCCTGCCCTCTTCACTCTCCCCCTCTATCTCCCATTCTCTGTATAATTACTTGGGGACCACTCTCTCTCTCTCCATTGTGTGTGTGTGTGTATAGAGATCATAATTAAAATCATTTCTCCCATTCCTTCCTTCAAATATTTTTATATGCTTTCCCCTTCCTCCCATATACCCCTCCCCGCTCATCTTCATATTTTTGGCCTCCTCTTTCATCAATTGTCATAGCATGTGTGTGTGTGTATGTGTGTGTGTATGTATATATGTATGTATGTATGTATTCCTAAATATAACGTCTTTGATGGATTTTCCTTTCATATTGTTGTATTGCAGGCTCTCCTCTCACTGAATCCTGCAACTACTGTTTTGACTGTTCATCTATTTTCATTAGGGCTAGCTAGCTTACTTAATGGAGGAGACTTCATCTAGCTTCCCCTTGTCCATGCCTGGCAGCTGCATATGTTGGTTTGCAGCATTGCTTTCTCTCCATGCTTTTTGTCTGTCCCATGACTCTCCCTTTGTGAGTATTCACAGCTATTTCTCTATTCCAAAGAGCTCCCTTTGCTCCTATCTTCTTTAACCATCATCTTACCCAAAAATCCTTGGCATGTTTTTGATAGTGGAAATGATTTTTAAGTGGTCAATCCATAGACACAACAAGCTGTGTTAGCTGCGGAGAAGGCAAGGGAGGAGAGAAGACAGCAATTTTAGGGAGATGTACACTTAAGTCAAGTGAAGCAGTGAGTAAGGAGTGATTGCTCTCAATCGTGTATTCACAGTATTGGCACCACCAATAATAGCAGTGCCGTTATGATGACTGTGGCTGACATCATTGTTGCCAGTACTGACACCATTTCTTCTATAACTATTACATCACAGCATTTGCTCCTCCACATCAACTGTTGCTACCACTTACTGCTACTACTGCCCCCTACATCTCTTAGTTGGTGATAGTAGTATCTGCACTTGTGATAAGTGTTTTGTATATAATAGCACATTGCAATTGTACAGCATTCCTATAAGGAAAACACTATCACTCACTTCCATAAGGAATTGGAGCTGGATACTAGTTGGTTTAATCTGAGATATCAATCATTCCTTAATCCATGCCCCAGTAGAAGTTACCCATGATGGGTTATGGTTACACTCTCTACCAAAATACTTTTCAACCATAATAAAGGTTGATCTTGAGAGAAGGAGTACCACTCTTTAATATTGTTTATTTAAAAAAATTGATAAGAAAAGCACCTGGGCAGCTGGGGCGCAGGGTCTGCTGACACTCGCCAGCTACCCACAACACCCCCCACAGGATCTTAAGACTTCTAGTGAGTGGAGCACAGCTTCTGCTCCAATCCAATTGCGCGGGACCTGAGACTGCATTAGTTAGGGAAGCAGAAACTGGCCTGAGTAGGGCCACAGGCCTCACCCGGCCGGATCAGCGCCAGGGTAGCGGGAGCGCAGGGTTGCCTGACACCCGCCAGCTACCCACGACCCCCGCCTCAGGATTTTGGGACTGCTGGTGAGTGGAACACAGCTTCTGCTCCAATCCAATTGCGCGGGACCTGAGACTGCATTAGTTAGGGAAGCAGAAACTGGCCTGAGTAGGGCCACAGGCCTCACCCGGCCGGATCAGCGCCAGGGTAGCGGGAGAGCAGGGTTTCCTGACACCCGCCAGCTACCCACGACCCCCGCCGCAGGATTTTGGGACTGCTGGTGAGTGGAACACAGCTTCTGCTCCAGTCCAATTGCGCGGGACCTGAGACTGCATTAGTTAGGGAAGCAGAAAACCGGCCTGAGTAGGACCACAGGCCTCATCCGGCCGGATCAGCGCCTGGGTAGCGGGAGCACAGGGTTGCCTGACACCCGCCAGCTACCCACGACCCCCACCGCAGGATTTTGGGACTGCTGGTGAGTGGAACACAGCTTCTGCTCCAGTCCAATCACGCGGGACCTGAGACTGCTCTGGTTGGGGAGAGAGAAATCCGGCCTACATAGGGCCACAACCCTCTTCCGGTCAGAAAAGCACCAGGGCAGCTGGGGCGCAGGGTCTGCTGACACTCGTCAGCTACCCACAACACCCGCCACAGGATCTTAAGACTTCTGGTGAGTGGAGCACAGCTTCTGCTCCAATCCAATTGCGCGGGACCTGAGACTGCATTAGTTAGGGAAGCAGAAACCGGCCTGAGTAGGGCCACAGGCCTCATCTGGCTGGATCAGCACCGGGGTAGCGGGAGCGCAGGGTTGCCTGACACCCGCCAGCTACCCATGACCCCCGCCGCAGGATTTTGGGACTGCTGGTGAGTGGAACACAGCTTCTGCTCCAGTCCAATCACGCGGGACCTGAGACTGCTCTGGTTGGGGAGAGAGAAATCCGGCCTACATAGGGCCACAACCCTCTTCCGGTCAGAAAAGCACCGGGGCAGCTGGGGCACAGGGTCGGCTGACACTCACCAGCTACCCACAACACCCACCACAGGATCTTAAGACTTCTGGAGAGTGGAACACAGCTTCTGCTCCAATCCAATTGCACGCGGGACCAGAGACTGCATTAGTTAGGGAAGCAGAAAAACGGCCTGAGTAGGACCACAGGCCTCTTCCGGCTGGACCAGCACCGGGGTACCGTCAGCTACCCACGACCCCCGCCGCAGGATTTAGAGACTGCTGGTGAGTGGAACACAGCTTCTGCTCCAATCTTTAAATAGTGACAACGATAACAACTAACCCCAGAGATTACCAGATGGTGAAAGGTAAAGGTAAGAATCTTACTAACAGAAACCAAGACCACTCACCATCATCAGAACCCAGCACCCCCACTTCGCCCAGTCCAGGGCACCCCAACACACCGGAAAAGCTAGACACGGATTTAAAAGCATATCTCCTGATGATGATAGAGGACTTCAAGAAGGACTTTAATAACACACTTAAAGAAATGCAGGAGAACACTGCTAAAAAGGCAGAAGACAATAAAGAGGAAGCACAAAAATCCCTTAAAGAATTGCAGGAGAACACTGCTAAAGAGTTACAAATCCTTAAAGAAAAACAGGATAACATAATCAAACAGGTAGAAGTCCTTACAGAAAAACAGGAAAACACATCCAAACAGATGATGGAAATGAACAAAATCATACTAGACCTAAAAAGGGAAGTAGACACAATAAAGAAAACCCAAAATGAGGCAACACTGGAGATAGAAACCCTAGGAAAGAAATCTGGAACCATAGATACGAGCATCAGCAACAGAATACAAGAGATGGAAGAGAGAATCTCAGGTGCAGAAGATTCCATAGAGAACATCGGCACAACAATCAAGGAAAATGTAAAATGCAAAAAGATCCTAACTCAAAACATCCAAGAAATACAGGACATAATGAGAAGACCAAACCTACGGATAATAGGAGTGGATGAGAATGAAGATTTTCAACTCAAAGGACCAGCAAACATCTTCAACAAAATTATAGAAGAAAACTTCCCAAATCTAAAGAAAGAGATGCCCATGAACATACAAGAAGCCTACAGAACTCCAAATAGACTGGACCAGAAAAGAAATACCTCCCGACACATAATAATCAGAGCAACAAATGCTCTAAATAAAGATAGAATACTAAAAGCAGTAAGAGAAAAAGGCCAAGTAACATATAAAGGCAAGCCTATCAGAATTACACCAGACTTTTCACCAGAGACTATGAAAGCCAGAAGATCCTGGACAGATGTTATACAGACACTAAAAGAACACAAATTCCAGCCCAGGCTACTATACCCAGCCAAACTCTCAATTAACATAGATGGAGAAACCAAAGTATTCCACGACAAAACCAAATTCACACATTATCTCTCCATGAATCCAGCCCTTCAAAGGATAATAACAGAAAAAAACCAATACAAGGACAGGAACCACGCCCTAGTAACAACAAGAAGGTAATCCCTCAACAAACCTAAAAGAAGACAGCCACAAGAACAAAATGCCAACTTTAACATCAAAAATAACAGGAAACAACAATTACTTTTCCTTAATATCTCTTAATATCAATGGACTCAACTCCCCGATAAAAAGACATAGACTAACAAACTGGCTACACAAACAAGACCCAACATTTTGCTGCTTACAGGAAACTCATCTCAGAGAAAAGGATAGACACTACCTCAGAATGAAAGGCTGGAAAACAATTCTCCAAGCAAATGGCATGAAGAAACAAGCTGGAGTAGCCATTCTAATATCTGATAAGATTGACTTCCAACCCAAAGTCATTAAAAAAGACAGGGAGGGACACTTCATACTCATCAAAGGTAAAATCCTCCAAGAGGAACTATCAATCCTGAATATCTATGCTCCAAATACAAAGGCAGCCACATTCATTAAAGAAACTTTAGTAAAGCTCAAAGCACACATTGCACCTCATACAATAATAGTGGGAGACTTCAACACACCACTTTCACCAATGGACAGATCATGGAAACAGAAACTAAACAGAGACACAGTGAAACTAAGAGAAATTATGAATCAAATGGATCTGGCAGATATCTACAGAACATTCTATCCTAAAACAAAAGGATATACCTTCTTCTCAGCACCTCATGGTACCTTCTCCAAAATTGACCACATAATTGGTCACAAAACAGGCCTCAACAGATATAAAAATATTGAAATTGTCCCATGCATCCTATCAGATCACCATGGACTAAGGCTGATCTTCAATAACAAAATAAATAATAGAAAGCCAACCTTCACGTGGAAACTGAACAACACTCTTCTCAATGATACCTTGGTCAAGGAAGGAATAAAGAAAGAAATTAAGGACTTTTTAGAGTTCAATGAAAATGAAGCCACAACATACCCAAACTTATGGGACGCAATGAAGGCATTTTTAAGAGGAAAACTCATAGCTCTGAGTGCCTCCAAAAGGAAACTAGAGAGAGCACACATTAGCAGCTTGACAACACACCTAAAAGCACTAGAACAAAAGGAAGCAAATTCACCCAAGAGGAGTAGACGGCAGGAAATAATCAAACTCAGGGGTGAAATCAACCAAGTGGAAACAAGAAAAACTATTCAAAGAATCAACCAATCAAGGAGCTGGTTCTTTGAGAAAATCAACAAGATAGATAAACCCTTAGCCAGACTCACTAGAGGGCACAGGGAAAGCATCCTAATTAACAAAATCAGAAATGAAAAAGGAGACATAACAACAGATCCTGAAGACATCCAAAACACCATCAGATCCTTCTACCAAAGGCTATACTCAACAAAACTGGAGAACCTGGATGAAATGGAGAAGTTCCTAGACAGATACCAGGTACCAAAGTTGAATCAAGATCAGGTTAATGATCTAAACAGCCCTATATCCCCCAAAGAAATAGAAGCAGTCATTAATAGTCTCCCAACTAAAAAAAGCCCAGGACCAGATGGGTTTAGTGCAGAGTTCTATCAGACCTTCAAAGAAGATCTAATCCCAGTTCTTCACAAACTATTCCACAAAATAGAAACAGAAGGTAATCTACCCAACTCATTCTATGAAGCCACAATTACTCTGATACCTAAACCACAAAAAGACCCAACAAAGATAGAAAACTTCAGACCAATATCCCTTATGAATATTGATGCAAAAATCCTCAATAAAGTTCTTGCTAACCGAATCCAAGAACACATCAAAACAATCATCCATCCTGACCAAGTAGGTTTCATCCCAGGGATGCAGGGATGGTTCAATATACGGAAATCCATCAACGTAATCCAGTATATAAACAAACTCAAAGACAAAAACCACATGGTCATCTCGTTAGATGCGGAAAAAGCATTTGACAAGATCCAACACCCATTCATGATAAAAGTCTTGGAAAGATCAGGAATTCAAGGCCCATACCTAAACATGATAAAAGCAATCTACAGCAAACCAGTAGCCAACATCAAAGTAAATGGTGAGAAGCTTGAAGCAATCCCTGTAAAATCAGGGACTAGACAAGGCTGTCCACTTTCTCCATACCTATTCAACATTGTACTTGAAGTCCTAGCCAGAGCAATTCGACAACAAAAGGAGATCAAAGGGATACAAATTGGAAAAGATGAAGTCAAAATATCACTTTTTGCAGATGATATGATAGTATATATAAGTGACCCTAAAAATTCCACCAGAGAACTCCTAAGCCTGAAAAACAGCTTCGGTGAAGTAGCTGGATATAAAATTAACTCAAACAAATCAATGGCCTTTCTCTACACAAAGAATAAACAGGCTGAGAAAGAAATTAGGGAAACAACACCCTTCTCAATAGTCACAAATAATATAAAATATCTTGGCGTGACTCTAACTAAGGAAGTGAAAGATCTGTATAATAAAAACTTCAAGTCTCTGAAGAAAGAAATTATAGAAGATCTCAGAAGATGGAAAGATCTCCCATGCTCATGGATTGGCAGGATCAACATTGTAAAAATGGCTATCTTGCCAAAAGCAATCTACAGATTCAATGCAATCCCCATCAAAATTCCAAATCAATTCTTCAACGAATTAGAAAGTGCAATCTGCAAATTCATCTGGAATAACAAAAAACCTAGGATAGCAAAAACTCTTCTCAAGGATAAAAGAACCTCTGGTGGAATCACCATGCCGGACCTAAAGCTCTACTACAGAGCAATTGTGATAAAAACTGCATGGTACTGGTATAGTGACAGACAAATAGACCAATGGAATAGAATTGAAGACCCAGAAATGAACCCACACACCTATGGTTACTTGATCTTCGACAAGGGAGCTAAAAACATCCAGTGGAAGAAAGACAGCATTTTCAACAAATGGTGCTGGCACAACTGGTTGTTAACATGTAGAAGAATGCGAATCGATCCATTCCTATCTCCTTGTACTAAGGTCAAGTCTAAGTGGATCAAGGAACTTCACATAAAACCAGAGACACTGAAACTTATAGAGGAGAAAGTGGGGAAAAGCCTTGAAGATATGGGCACAGGGGAAAAATTCCTGAATAGAACAGTAATGGCTTGTGCTGTAAGATCGAGAATTGACAAGTGGGACCTCATGAAACTACAAAGCTTCTGCAAGGCTAAAGACACCATCAATAAGACAAAAAAACCACCAACAGATTGGGAAAGGATCTTCACCTATCCTAAATCAGATAAGGGACTAATATCCAATATATATAAAGAACTCAAGAAGGTGGACTCCAGAAAGTCAAATAACCCCATTAAAAAATGGGGCTCAGAACTGAACAAAGAATTCTCACCTGAGGAATACCGAATGGCAGAGAAGCACCTGAAAAAATGTTCAACATCCTTAATCATCAGGGAAATGCAAATCAAAACAACCCTGAGATTCCACCTCACACCAGTCAGAATGGCTAAGATCAAAAATTCAGGTGACAGCAGATGCTGGCGAGGATGTGGAGAAAGAGGAACACTCCTCCATTGTTGGTGGGATTGCAAGCTTGTACAACCACTCTGGAAATCAGTCTGGCGGTTCCTCAGAAAATTGGACATAGTACTACCGGAGGATCCAGCAATACCTCTCCTGGGCATATATCCAGAAGATGTCCCAACCGGTAAAAAGGACACATGCTCCACTATGTTCATAGCAGCCCTATTTATAATAGCCAGAAGCTGGAAAGAACCCAGATGTCCCTCAACAGAGGAATGGATACAGAAATTATGGTACATTTACACAATGGAGTACTACTCAGCTATTAAAAAGAATGAATTTATGAAATTCCTAGCCAAATGGATGGACCTGGAGGGCATCATCTTGAGTGAAGTAACACAATCACAAAAGAACTCACACAATATGTATTCATTGATAAGTGGATATTAGCCCAAAACTTAGGATACCCAAGATATAAGATACAATTTGATAAACGCATGAAACTCAAGAAGAATGAAGACCAAAGTGTGGACACTGTGCACCTTCTTAGAATTGGGAACAAAACACCCAGGGAAGGAGTTACAGAGACAAAGTTCGTAGCTGTGATGAAAGGATGGACCATTTAGAGACTGCTGTATCCAGGGATCCGTCCCATAATCAGCTTCTAAACGCTGACACCATTGCATACACTAGCAAGATCTTGCTGAAAGGACCCAAATATAGCTGTCTCTTGTGAGACGATGCCGGGGCCTAGCAAACACAGGAGTGGATGTTCACGGTCAGCTATTGGATGTATCACAGGGCTCCCAATGGAGAAGCTAGAGAAAGTACCCAAGGAGCTAAAGGGATCTGCAACCCTATTGTTGGAACAACATGATGTACTAACCAGAACCCTGGAGCTCTTGTCTCTAGCTGCATATGTATGGAAAGATGGCCTAGTCGGCCATCAATGGAAAGAGAGGCCCATTGGACTTGCAAACTTTATATGCCCCAATATAGGGGAATGCCAGGGCCAAAAGAATGGGAATGGGTGGGTAGGGAAGTGGGGGGCGCTATGGGGGACTTTTGGGATAGTATTGGAAATGTAATTGAGGAAAATATGTAATAAAAATATTAAAAAAAATAAATAAAAAAATTGATAAGAAGGCTGGAGAGATGGCTCAGCAATTAAGAATACTACTCTCTTCCAGAGGACTTGGGTTTGATTCCCAAGGCTCACACTGTGGCTCACAGACATCTGTGACTTCAGTTCAGGGGATTTGATGCTCTCTTTTTTCTCTGAAGAATGCCAGGATTAAACACCGTGCACAGACATACATGCAAAGAAAACAATATAAAATAAAACAATAAAAGAGAATAAATTAAGCTTATGTGAACTGGACATGGTAGTAGACAACTGTAATACAACATTGAGAAGGTTAAGGTAGGGCTCAAATTTGTGAGTTTGAGCCCTGAGAAAGCTACAGAAAATAACCTGTATGGAGAAACAAACTGGCAAAGAAATTTGAATAAATATGTTTTTGTTTTCTTTAGATGAAAGATGTTGGTGAATTAGGGTTACATAGTGTAGAGAGCAGGCATCTGAGATTTGTATTGCCATGTGAGGCATTATGAATCTTCAGGAAGTCATTGCCATCTGGCTATACTTTAATTCATACATCTTTTCATCTGCAGCTTTGTTAAGATTCTCCATTCTCTGTTTCATGACAAGTGGACAATTGGGAATGGGAGAGTTTCAAGGTTCCTTAAGAAGGTAATGATGGTAACAATGTTCAGGTGCATTTCTTTGTGCTGAACTAAAACCACCTTAAGGGTTACAACAATCATTTTCCCATGGAAATTAAGGCATCAGTGATGAGAGACAATAGTGAGGTACAACTTTGGGAATATTAGAGATTTAAGGTATTAGAAACTGGGAGAACTTTAGTATTGAAAGTATTGAAACAATGTGCAAATTATATAAAGCCACCAGACTTCACAAAAATAACTTAATGAATTTTTTAGCAATAAAATTACTTTGGATAATAAATTTCTTGGATATGTTTTAGTCAAGGAGAGTAAAATAGAAGTGTGCCAATTAAATATCAAACCAGAGTAAACTCTGTGACTTGAAATGATAAAACATTAAAAAACTTAAGCCATTGGAACTCCTATATTTTGTTTGGTTCTAAGAGAACTTAAAGAAAATATCTAATAGAATGTCATGACTAATATGTAGGATCTGTGCAAATACATCAAGCCAGTTCACATTGGCATTGTCCAACTTTGTTTTGTTGTACAGTTTGCTGCCTTTTTAAATTCTGGCTTTTCATGGGTGTTTAGAATTTCTAGTCAAATTACAGTAAAAAATCATTATTTATTTATTCATTTATTTATTTATTTATTCTCTGGCTCTATAGTCAGAATTTTTTATTGAGGCTTTCTGAGATTCTTTATTAAGTAGGTAGTATTACCATCTTCACTTTATGAATGAGAAGGTTGAGAGTCAAAGTCGTTATAAAACTGAAGGCCACAGAATCCTGAGAGCCTGTGTTTGCAGGCACCTCTTTCTAAATCTAGAGCGTGTACCCTGCGTGGCATCTCCCATTTTCAGGCTACATTCTTTGATGCCTTACTTCTTGGAAGTCAAAGGTTAGGAACTTAGGGCTAAGAGAGTGGTATCTGTGGTTGCTGTTGATGAAGGATGGAACTCCTTTGTGTGTTTTTCAGTCAGAACACCTCCACTTTGTGCACATGATTCTATGTTTCCCATACAACTCAGCAAGGATATTTCCTTCAACTGCTCAGTATCTTACCCATCACCCTGTAGTGTTATGATTGTCATGCATGCATCTATAACTTGGCCTGTGCCCTTCTCTCTCTAATCATTGTGCTTGGTAAACTTCTTGTCTGCCATGTTTCCTCATACCAATCTCCTCCTTTGCAAAGTAAGGTCCTGAACTCTCAAGTAGAGCCTTGTGATGCTTCTATTGGCCAATGACCCAGCTTGACACTCAGTATATTTTCTACCACACTATCTTGCTATTGCAATTACATTGATTCATCATCTCTGCCACATTAAGTCTACTGGCAGAAGACCCTCATCTGTTTCACTTTATATTCCAAGTCCCTGCCATAATGACACAATGACAGAGACTCAATAAATATCTGGAAGGACAAAGTTAATTCTTATTAAGCAATAAATACATGTTGGGAAAGAGAAACTATATTTCCAACATACAAATATGTTTTAGTATATATTCTAACTTTAAAAAAGTGAAAAGATTGAGATTTAGAGAGAAATTTGTGGCAAAGCTTTAAAAATAAATTTCATATTTTGCTAAGCTTTAAAATCATTTCTTAATACAGCCTGATGTAACCACTTTAAAAAATTGCACTAATACTCTCTGGCTACTATAGCCTGCCTGAAGGAAATTACCTTGCCTGCCAAACAGAAAATTATCCTTAAGCCCTTAAATTTATCCCAATTTCTTACTCAAATACCTTGTGCACAACTCAGAGCAGACAAGAGCTTTCTCTTCAGCTGATCCCTTCCCATCATTGTTTAATGAATGCTGGCATGGATTCAGCCCTAGAACTGAGGTGTTTCTTGAATCCTGTATCAGCATTTTAAAGATGTCCTTAGGCACAAAAAAATTCATATTGAATACATAAACAAATTTCACTTTGGAAAAAGATAGTTTTATATGTTACTTCTTTTAGCAAATAAACTAATGAAAGTTGAGAATTAAGTGTTCAGTGCTGTAAGTTGATAAAACATTACTAATGCTAATAAAACTAATAAATGACTTTTCTTCTCCGTCTTCCTTCCCCCTCTTCCTCCTGCTCCTCCCTAATCTTCGTCCTGAAGATGGTTCTACTTCAGTCTCTCCACACTTTATTTAGTGCTTCTGACCAAGAGAATACATTTTATAGCAATTTGACTAGTCAAAGTTTCCTCTGACCACCACAGTAAATGCACAGGAAGATAACTGCTACTTGTGGAAAATTTATTTATGATGCTCAGATACATGCCCATTGTGGGATGAGTTCCTGCATCCATTCTATAGATTATGGCAAACACATAGAGCCGAACTGACTGAACTACTACCCGTGGCCACAACAGCTATTAATGTGTTACAACACCTGTGTCATCTTTGTGACCTTTATCCTGAAAGCAACAGAACTGTACTGCCCTTTAAGCAAGAAAACAATACACATTTCTCCCTGAACGAAGAGAAAATGTTAACTTCTTAAAAATAATTAGAATTATTAATGCTATATAATCACTTCTCCCTTTCCTTTCCCTTTATTTCTCAAATCCTCCAGTGTACCCCCTCCCCCTTTTCTCTTTAAAACTGATGGCCTGTGATGGTTTGTATATTCTTGGACCAGGGAGTGGCACCATTTGGAGGTGTGGCCTTGTTGGAATAGGTGTGACCTGGTCGGAGTAGGTGTGTCACTGTGGGTGTGGGCTTAAGATTCTCACCCCAGTTGCCTGGAAATCAGTCTTCCAGTAGCAGCCTTTGGATGAAGGCATAGCACTCTCAGCTCTGCCTGTGCCATGCCTGCCTGGATGCTGCCATGCTCCCACCTTGATGATAAAGGACTGAACCTCTGAACTTGTAAGCCAGCCCCGAGTAAATGTTTTTTATAAGACTTGCCTTGGTCATGGTGTCTGTTCACAGCAGTAAAACCCTAACTAAGACATGGCCTTTTTCCCTTTTCCTCTTAAATTGTTGTTTTACACATTCATTCTCATTCTCTCTCTCTCTCTCTCTCTCTAATATATAAGCACAACCTGTTCAGTCTATATAATATGGCTTTCATGTACATATATTTTCTAGCCTGACTATTTAGTATTTGATAACAAATATGTGTGCCCTTCCCTGTGGACATCTATTTTTTTTCTCAATCTCAGTTTTCCTTAATTGCCTGTGGTCCTTTGCTAGGTTTGGAGCTTTGTAAGTTTCCACTATCTCACTTTAGCATGTCTCTTGGTGCTGTCCTTGTTCAGCTTATCTTTAGGAAGCCACATTGATGAGATTTCATGAGTGTGGCTCCTGACATTACTAGGAGACACAATCTCATAGCAAACTCCCTGATCCTTTGTCCCTTTCAATCTTGCCACCCCCTCATTCATCTGATCCTTGAGCAGATGTTGCTTTGTAGATGTATCAGTTGATAATTGATTCTATAACTTTACGTTTTATCAGTTGTAGATTTCTCTAATGGTCAGTATCTGTTCCAAAGAGATGTTTCACTCATAAGGAGTATTGCTCTTACCTATAGGTATAAATATAAACTGGTTTAATTAAGTAGCAATTGTATGTTCTTCTCCAGGATCCATGACTTCACCAGGCATGAGTTTCCTCTTGTGCAGAGGGCCTTATGTCTAATTAGGGAGATGTTGGTTACTGCCAGTGTATTTATATACCTCTCCAACAGACTTAGGATTATCTGCCATGCTTGTTGTTGTATGATTAATAGGCATCATAGCTTGGTGGAAATATTGGTTTCTTCCCTCCTTTGGAAGATTGTATGTGTGCTTCTGGTACCCATCAAAGTTAGTCCCCCAGGAGGATGCTTTTGGTTTAGAGCTAGCTCTAGTCCTCTGCAGTGTCCTGTGTGTACATGGTTCCCGACCCTCACATAGAGCCAAGAGGGTATGGGCCTCCATGAGTGTAGATGGTTGCTGAACATGAGGTTTTCTATCTATCTATCTATCTATCTATCTATCTATCTATCTATCTATCTATCTTCATGTTCCTCCTTTGGAAAACATTCTCCCTGCCAAGATTATTGGGAAATATTCTGTCTGCTAAGGTTATTGGTGAATGTCCTCTCTGTCAAGGTTAATGATAATCAGAGACAGCACAAATCCAGGAGACAAGGGTGTATCTATGTCCTTAGCAAAAATGGTAAATGCTATGACCCTCAGGACAGCTGAAGGCTGTGGAAAAGAACTATGAAAACATGTATTCAAAATTTCTCAATTATGAAAAATACAAATATGTACTCTAAATTATATGAGAGGCTTCATGAACCTAAAAGAAGAGAGACATTATGAGCCAGCTTGTCAGAAAGATACAAAGGCAGGCAGATTCCTGAGTTCTGGGTGAGCCTAAGACAGAGTGAATTTAGACATGGGGGAACAGTGATCTGAGAGCTGGATCCCACCCAGCTAGCTTATTGTCTCTGCTTACAAAGGCAGGCAGATCTCTGAATTCATTTGCAATGTTAAGAAAAATTTGCTTGTTATCTTTTCCTAGGGTTCAAGGAGCTAAGGTTAAAAAAAAAAAACCTGCTGGTTTGTGGGACAATCAAAAGGGAACCTGGGGTGGATGATTGAATTGGTTTGTAAATAAAAGTCTTGGTTTTAGTCTTGAGCAGAATACAGGCTGTCAGCTGCTACCCAAGATTTGACTTTATGTCGTTCTCCCCCACAAACACCCCTGCTGAGGCTGGTCCTTGGCATCCTCCTTCATAGCATGTGTGTCCATGTACTATCTCCTTTAGAGTTCCTCCTCCCCATGGTCCCTTTCCTCTCTCCTGGCTTCTGTGGTTACTTCAGGTTTACACTCAGATCTAAAGATTTGGAGCTAGATTACACAAACAAGACACCTCTTACTTGTTCTTTTGTAACTTGTTCAGACCCTATGTCTTATAGTTAATAAATGTATATCTATGTTGGTCTGATTTTACTGTTTTCTCTGCTTTACCTTTTATGCTAGAGTTGAAAAATATAATTTTATCCCAATGATGTTAGGAGCTTTCTAAAACTATTAAAAGGCCCAAATGAATGTCATATGATTCAGTTCCTCATGGAATTTTATACAGACAGATATAGATACTCTTGTTTTTAAAAAAGTCCATTCAATGAAATGGAATTTACTGTTATTCTTTCCTGTGTTCAGAAACGGGGAATTCATATTTTTTATCAGGGCTTAGATGCAGTATGACCTTCTCCTAGTACACAAATTACAGATGTGTGTGTGTGTGTGTGTGTGTGTGTGTAAACAAGCATCTAGAAACTACACTAGAATTAAGACAGAGAAGCACACAGACAGAAGAGCAGGCAGGTAGGCAGACATTCATGCTCAGGCTTGGTGGGTGATGAAAAAGGAATAGCATAGATCTTTAGAGATGAAGATGGGGCACTGGTCTTCTGAGTAAAGAGGAGAAGAAGCAAAGAATAGAAACCTGGAAACACTGTGACTACTTTTTGTAGATACTTCAGTTTGTCTAAGGCTGAGCTGTCAAGGACATTGGGAAAATCTTGCACATCAAACTTTTATGTTCTAATAAATAATCACATTTTATGTGTCTACCCTTTTTATTGATTTAGGTAATATTCTCATGACAATTATGGGAAGTGGGAGCTTGAGGCACCTTTGAGATTCTGGGAAGATGCCTGTGCTACTGTAATTGAATTAGAAATAAGGATTGTGGCAAGGAACAAAGGCAGAAAGGGGAAGGGGGGATAGTTACATAAAGTATTGTGAATCTTTTAGAAGGACCAGGTTTGAGCATATTTGGAGCTATTTGGTACCATGAGGTATAATAATAATAATAATAATAATAATAATAATAATAATAATAATATAATAAAGTTAATAGATTTGATGTTGGTTAAATTATAGAATCACAAGTATTAGAACAGAGATAAGTTGCTGTTACTGCAGTTGTACTATCAGAAGAGAGTTGGGGAACTTTTAACTGTAAGATTCATTGAGGGGTTAGATTGACATTGTTACAAAATGATTCGTGGACAACACTAGAAATTTGGACCAGAGACACTGATAAAATTGCTATTGACTTCAAGAGGGAAATTCTAGAAGAAATCGATTTTGAGAAAAGGAACAAAGTGAATGATTTCCTGGTGGTGACACGCTCACCTCGGTTCTTATCCACCATGTTCTCTCCAGAAGTGTTGTGTGTAGGGCATATGCAGAGGCAGTGCTTTCCCACGCTAGGAATGGGAGTAAAGCTGGTTTTGTTGTTTTACTTCTCACATATTATTTTATATGAAATCAAGAGACTTATTTGTCCTTATTTCCGAGACAGATGCTTTGGACTTTGGAACAGTATAGTTACCAAGCTATTATTTGATCTCAGCACTTGTCAGAGAGAAATTCATATCTGTAGTCATGAGTCCTTCAGTATTCTTGAAAATAATACCCTTATTGACTCAGCCAAAAGTATAGTTGTAGCCTGAGTCAGGTCTTTCATGAAGAATTGCTGATCAGTATCTCCTTGTTTACTAGACAGGAGGCTGTCTCCTAGCAGTGTCTATGATAGGTAAGTTAATAAGATGAATCTGTGATAGGTGGTTATAAATGTATCAAGACAGAAAGAACATCATGTGAAGGTGTCCAAGACAACCAGCTGTGGGAAGCTGCTCTCAGTGGGAGGGCTAAAGAGAGGGCTGGTGCCTCCTGTTGAAGGGGTAATCCTGTGGATTTTCTCTGAACTGTTGGACTATACAGCTGGACTAGAGAGCAGATGGAATCTCTGTGAGGACTACTTACAACAAAGAGAGAGTGGAGCTGTACCGGCTTTCTTTTCTGCTCTTCAGTCTGTTGGGGTTTTCTCTCAAAAGTAGGTAGCACAGGGGTCTCCAAACCCAGCATCCAGCAACCACCATCTATGCAATCAAACCAGAGTAGGGAGTGCTGAAAAGAACGAAGGAAACCAAGTGGCCAGTAGACCTCCTCACCGAGGAGTTGGATGGGAAGAAGTTGGAGAATTTCTGCCTCAGCAACTGAAGTAATTTTGTAGTGTGGAGCTCAAATCACACAAAGCCAGGCATTGCTGAACACAGAGGATTATTAATGCAAACTATGTTTGATTTCAAAGATTTGTAAAAGCCCATGTTTATTTTCGTTTTTCTTTTGGTGGCAGATTCTCCTGAAATATGGACAGAGAGAAACGGGAGATCAATAATGAATAGACTATGCTTTGCAACTAGGCTAGAGAAGGAAAAAGAAAAAAAATCCAAGCGCATGAGTCAGTAGTAGAAGCATTGGAGAGAATGAAGATAAGAAAATTACAGGGGACAGTAAATTAGTCAAGATAAGCAGTCCCCGTTAGTAACACTCATCCGCAAGTTCAGCTTTCCTTTCTAGTATTCTGGAGTTGAACTTGAGTACAAGTCCTTGTTGTCACAAGCCTCTCTTTTCCTGTCACTACTGTCAGAGCTTTGAGGACCAGTCTTCCTCAACATTTTTTGTTCACATCTGAAATAGAACCTACTGGAGAGTTTTCCAAATGGTAGCATTTGCTTAGTGAACATTGTAATTTAGGATCATTTGTTAGGAGGAATATTGATCAGTGTGGAGCTTGTCATCTAGAGCCTGACAAATCATATTTTGCAAAATGATTTCTTGTAGATATCTCTTGGGTTTCTTTCTGTTTTTAAAAAAGGAGACACAAAAGTCAAAACTTTGCTCATTCTGAATTCAGCTCCATGATCTGTAATTTTTGTAGACAGGCCAGATTTGATTTTGCCGTCTGCAAATCTGAAGTTTATAATGCATGTAATTTGATTTTCTTTCTCTAGAAGTATTTTATCTATCTGATATAAGTCTTTATCAGCTTAGGCGAAGTAGAATTTGCCATAAAAGTTAATATTGAATCCTTTGCTTTTAAAGATACTGTTAGAAATTTGCTAATTTTAAAAGACATTTGTTGGAGGGGTATTGAACGTATATTGCCTATAAATTCTAAGAATGTCCCATATTCTTGACTATACTTTTTATTATACTAATTTGTCCTGATTTCTCTGTGTGTTCATTTGCATGTAAGTGAATGTATGTAAGTGTAGAGATGAGGCAGAGGTCAAATTTGGGTGTCAATGCCTAGGAGTCATCTGCCCTCCCCCCCCCCTTTTAAATGTTATTTTTTCTTTTTTTGCTGGTATTGGCCAAGTATGTTAGGCCTGGATGTTCAGGAAACCCCAGTAACGTACCGGTTTCCACCTTTCCAGTTCTGGGGTTACAGATGTGTGCCACCATGCCCAGTCCTTTTTGTTTTATCTAGGTATTAGGGATGCAGATCAAGTTTTTATAGTTTTTTTGCTGACTGAATTGTCTTTTCAATCCTTCAATTCACCTTTTGTAAAAATACTCATCTGACATTTTATTAATATTAAGTGTGTTAAATTTTGAAAATTTATCATTCACTTTTAAATATTTAAATTCTTATTTAAACTATTATATATAAATTATATATATATGATATAAGCCATCATTTTAATAAAATGCTCACTTAAATAACTAAAACTCTAAAGAATTGCTTTGTAGGAATGATCTTTCAATGCATTGAGGGATTTCTGCTTTTCACACTTTAGTGTTTTAGATACCATTTTGACGTCCCTATAGAATGAACTCCGGGCTGTATTTTATGGAGGTAGGAATACTATAGCTCAAACATGAGTAACAACAGAAATGGTGAGAGCGTGCTTCTGCCCCAGGTTCTTTGGTCAATATAGTTTAGGTGAATGTTCATCAGACTGTCTAACAGAGTTGCAATTCAGGAAACACTCTCATTTTTTTTTTTCATTGTACCAAATTTGACACATTGTCTATTTTCAGAAAAATAGAACAATAGAAAAACCACTGTGTATCCCATAAGGTTCTTTAATTTATATAAAAAAAACAGATTTAAAAGCAGCAGATAAACCTACTGATAACATGCCTGTCCTACTGATCTTAAAGGTGTCATAGTCATTATGTATAAAGGAAGATTAAAATTTTATGGAAGAAATGAATTGTATAGGCATGGAATAAAAACCTTAAGCTTTGTTTGCTTGTTTGTTTTGTGGGTTTTTTTTTGTTGTTGTTGTTGTTGTTGTTGTTTTCGAGGCAGGATTTCTCTGTGTAGTCCTGGCTGTCCTGGAACTCACTCTGTAGATCAGGCTGGCCTCGAACTCGCACCTGCCTCTCCCTCCCGAGTACTGAGATTAAAGGTGTGTGCCACCACGCCCGGCTAACCTTAAGCTTTTTAAAAAATTTTAATGAAAATAGATTCTTCTCTCCTGCAATATACCCCAATCACAGTTTCCCCTCTCTCTACTCCTTCCAACTTCCCACCACCTCCCCAATTCTTCAGATCCCCTCTTCCCCCATCTCCTACTTAGCAAAGAGCAGGCTTCAAGAGATGACCACCAAATAAAACAAAACAAGATACCATAAGTAAAACAAAAAGTCTTCACATCTAGGCTAGACAAGGCAAACCGTTAACAGAAAGAGTCCCAAAAGCAGGCAAAAGAGTCAAAGTCACACCCATTCCCACTACGAGGAGTCCCACAAAAACACCAAACTAACAGCCATACCATACACAGAGGACCTGGAGCAGACCCATGCAGGCCCTGTGCTTGCCACTTAGTTGAGCTCTGCTTAGCTGATTCCGTGGGCCATGTTCTGCTGATGTCCTCTGATTCCTGTCATCTTTCCTTTCTGCTATGAGTTTCTGTAATATCTGAGGGGAAAGATGTGACAGTGACCTCTAAGTTCTGTCTCTGCACAGTGTCTGGCTATGGGTCTCTGCATCCACTCCTATCAACTGCAGAAGGAATCCTCTCTGATGATGGTGAGACAAGACAATGATCTATGAGTATAGCAGAATATAGTTATGAATATATATATGTGTGTGTGTACATGTGAATGCCAGTTATGGTTTAGAAATGTAAACTTTGAGTAATTGTTTAATATTAATAATATTAAAACCTATGAACCCTATTGCTCTCTAATTCATGGCCTCTTTTTCTTTAGTTGTTGTTACACCCACACGCCTAAATATACAAATAAAACCTGCAGAATCTGTATAATATTACCTGTTTCTATATACCTGTTTCTCAGAGCTGAGTACCTTGTATTGGACAACCAATTGAGGACTTTAACCTAAGGAAGACCATTTCTTCTGCTCTCAACATTCCCTGGTTGATTATAATCCTTTGTGTGGACTTGAGGCCTCTTGAGCATTTGTCCTTTCATGTTAGCATGTCCTTTGCTGCTGCCATTGTTTAGAATTTGTTTAGGCAGTCACGCTGATCAGATGTCATGAGTGTAGCTTCTCAAACACTTCTAATAGTCGTAATCTCATAACAAACACCTTGGTTCTCTGCCTCCTACCATATGTCTACTATGCTTCTGCAATAATCCTGAAGTCTTAGGTAGTTTGTGTTGTAACTATGTCAGTTGGGACTAGTCACTACACAATCTCTCTCTCTCTCTCTCTCTCTTTCTCTCTCTCTCTCTCTCTCTCTCTCTCTCTCTCTCTCAAAAGATTTATTTTATTTATATGAATACACTGTCGCTATCTTTAGACCACTATGTGGTTGTTGGGAATTGAACTCAGGACCTCTGGAACAGTAGTCAGTGCTCCTTAATCTTGGAGCCATTTCTCCAGCCCCACTACACCATCTCTCATTCTCTGCATTTTGATTGGTTGTAGCTTTGGTCTCTGTTGCAAAGAGACCACATGAAAAAGTCAGCAGACTTGTTTAAGGCCTTTTGCATCCCCCTGTGACATTAAGCATATTTAGCTTTGTTAAAGGACACAATAACCTGGTGAGGGGTGAGGATTATGCATATCTGTGAGTATACGGACAAATGGTTAGAGTGCAGTTAGGGATTATGCTGGTTTAGTAAAGTGGCAGTTGTAGGTTCTCCTCAAAGATCTGTGACTTCACTAGCCCCAGTTCATTGGCTAGTTTCCAGTACCTGGCATGGTCTCCTGTTTCCCTTCTGTTAAGTTCAAATAGAGAGTTGTTGGTTACCACCAAAGTATATATACCGCTGTTGTACCTTTAGGGTTATTGTGTCCTTTAACAAAGCTAAATATGCTTAATGTCACAGGGGGATGCAAAAGGCCTTAAACAAGTCTGCTGACTTTTTCATGTGGTCCTGTGATAGTGCTGTTTTAGTTACTTTTCTATTGTCGTGATAAAGCACAGTAACCAAGGCAACTTATAAAGTGCTTAATTGAGGGCTTATAGTTTCAGAGGCTCAGCATCCATGATAGCAGAGTAAACACGCGGCAGCAGGAACAACTGAGAGTTTGCATCTCAATCCACAAGTAGCAGGGAAAGAGAGACACTGGGAATAGCACAAGAATCTTGAAATTGCAAAGCCTGCCCATAGTGACATACATCGTTTAACAAAGCTCCATTTCCTAACCTTTCCCAGACAGTTCTACTAACTGGAGACCGTATATTCAAATATATGAGCCTGTTGGGTTCGTTCTCATTTAAACCGCCACAGGTACTATGTAGAATCTGTAGAAAACCGTCCTCTCCTCTTAAGAAGTTTCACCCTTCCCTTGTCTCCAGAGGTTCCACAATGTCCACCTCAGGGAACGTAGGGCTCTGATTTGTTTCCTTATCTTGAGACATGGCATTTACGGTCGGCTATGACCATGGGCCTATACCAGGGCTAGGGCAGTAATGGAAGAATCCTGTGTTTTTTAAAGCTTAGAGCCTCAATTTATGTTACTTTCTACAATGTTGACATTCTTAAAAAGTCAGAGGTAGAGGGTGACAGAAAGATTGTAAAAGCCAAAGGTCAGAACTTAGACAAAATAGTGGCTTTTGTTCAAGGGAGGGCTACTGCACCAGTGAACTCATGACAGCTGTGATTGCCTGCATAAGACCTATATAGTATCAATCCTCTCAAAATTCTACCATGGAGGTAGGACTCACAACCCCCGCCCCCAAACCCTCTCTGAGGAACTATTGACAATTAATGGATTCTGGGGAAAAGAAGGGTCAATTTTCTTTAAGGCTATGGCCTCTGGTAGGTTGAGCACATGCCAGTGGATTGCCCAACATACACGATTATATAGGGAGAAAGACCAAAGGAACCCTATGAGAGTTTTGGTGGTTTTTTGTTTTTTGTTTTTTGTTTTTTTAAAGAACACATGATTTGGGGAGGAAGCAGGGAAGGGTGAATCTATGAGAAATTAGGGGGAGGAATGGGTGATGAATTATGATCAAAATAGTCACATAAAATTAAAAAAATACACATATATGTAGAATTGATAGTTAAGAATTAAGTAGAAAAAATTTATGGCTATTATTTTCTGTAAATAAACATCATTGTGTCTGTTTTTATCCCATTTAATATGGAGCCACTGCAATTAGCTAAGTTCAGAACCGATACAATCATTTGGTAAAAACCCTAGACCCCCTCATTGAATATACTTTACTATATTGACACATGCGTGAGGTACTTTGTGTAAATTAGTTTTAGTTTTATAATTGGTTGACTGGAATTGATTTAAATCTCCAGTTTTCTGTTTTGATTTTTTTTCTTTATTTGGTTTTGGTTTTGTTTTGTTTTGAAAATTAGGATCAATTCTCAACCACCATTGTATCCAGCCTGGTGGGTAAGGGTGGGAAGAAAATTCTTGAACGCCTCCATATTTTATCCTCTTGTCTGTTCATGGCCATTGCCATGTGATTCAGCAGTTATTCTGACAGAAGAAATGACATAAAAAGAGCTCGTGTCTCTAGCTGCATATGTAGCAGAAGATGGCCTAGTCAGCCATCATTGGGAAGAGAGGCCCCTTGGTCTTGCAAACTTTATATGCCCCAGTACAGGGGAACGCCAGGGCCAAAAGTGGGTAGGGGAGCAGGGCGGGGGGGGGGAGGGCATAGGGGACTTTTGGGATAACATTTGAAATGTAAATGAAGAAAATATCTAATAAAAAATTGAGAAAAAATTGTCATACTGCCTGAGTGTGATATTGCCTTCCACAATGTAGTAGACATAGAGATCTTTTTGTTTTGAACTTCAGCCTCAAGCCTTAAGATTTCTTCTTGTCTTCTTGTGACTGTTCTACAGTACATGGCTGAAGCTACTTGGTGAATGCTAGCCAACCTGATAGAAGTTGGCTGGTGGGAGGAGGAAAGAGACATATATAGCATTGACATTTGTCCTTGCTTATGGTAGATCATATAGCTACCAGCCCCTCCCTAGATACACAAGTAATTTTGGCTAAAGCTAGCCATGCTTCCCAGATGACTCTGAGAGATCTTTAGCTGCAAGTATAGTGTCTGTTCTGTGCTACTGAGGTCTCAGGATGGCTTATTGTGTAGCATTATAAGGGCCATAGTTATGTGGGCCATAGACCATAGACCATGATTAGTAATAATACAGGATATTTTTTCCTTGATCAAGTTGCTGACAATGGTAAAAATACTTGAAACTTGAAACCTGGCAAGGTACATGATAGGGAGATTTTCATTTTTTTTTCTTTTTCTTTTTACTAGATATTTTCTTTATTTACATTTCAAATGTTATCCCCTTTCCTAGTTTTCCCTATGAAAATCCCCTATCCCCTCCCCATTCCCCCTGCTCCCCAACCTACCCACTTCTACTCCTAGTCCTGGCATTCCCCTATACTGGGGCATAGAACCTTCACAGCCTCTCCTCCCATTGATGACCAACTAGACCATCCTCTGCTACATATATAGCTAGAGCCACAAGTCCCACCATGTGTTTTCTTTGTCTTGTGGTATAGTTCCAAGGAGCTCTGGGGGTACTGGTTAGTTCATATTGATGTTCTTCGTATGGGGCTTCAGTCCCCTTCAGCTCCCTGGATATTTCTCTGGCTCCTTCATTGGAGACCTTATGCTCCATCCAATGGATGACTGTGAGCATCCACTTCTGTATTTGCCAGGCACTGGCAGAACCTCTCAGGAGACAGCTTTATCAGGCTCCTGTCAGCAGGCTCTTGTTGACATCTGCCTAGTGACTGGGCTTGGTGGTTGTTTTGGGGGTGGATTCCCAAGTGGGGCAGTCTCCATATGGTCATTCCTTCAGGCTCTGCTCTGAACTTTGTCTCTGTAACTCCTTCCATGGGTATTTTGTCCCCAATTCTAAGAAGAAATGAAGTATCCACAATTTGGTCTTCCTTCTTCTTGAGTTTCATGTGTTTTACAAATTGTATCTTGGGTATTCCGAGGTTCTGGGCTAATATCCACTTATCAGTGAGTGCATATCATGTGTGTTCTTTTGTGATTGGGTTACCTCACTCAGGATGATATCCTCCAGACCCATCCATTTGCCTAAGAATTTCATAAATTCATTGTTTTTGTTTTTGTTTTTGTTTTCCAGACAGGGTTTCTCTGTGTAGCCCTGGCTTTCCTGGCTGTCCTAGAACTCACTCTGTAGACCAGGCTGGCCTTGAACTCAGAAATCCGCCTGCCTCTGCCTCCCAAGTGCTGGGATTAAAGACGTGTACCACCACTGCCTGGCAAATTCATTGTTTTTAATAGCTGAGTAGTACTCCATTGTGTAAATGTACCACAATTCCTGTATCCATTCTTCTGTTGAGGGACATCCAATAGATTGGGAAAGGATTTTTATCAATCCTAAATCTTATAGGGGACTAATATCCAATATATACAAAGAACTGAAGAAGCTGGACTCCAGAAAATTAAATATCCCTACTAAAAAATGGAGTACAGAACTAAACAAAGAATTCTCAATGGAGTAATACCGAATGGCTGAGACTCACCTGAAAAATGTTCAACATCCTTAATCATCAGGGAAATGCAAATCAAAACAACCCTGATTTCCACCTCACATCAGTCAGAATGGCTAAGATAAAAAACTCAGGTAACAGCAGATGCTGGCAAAGATGTGGAGAAAGAGGAACACTCCTCCATTGCTGGTGGGATTGCAAGCTGGTACAACCACTCTGGAAGTCAGTTTAGTGGTTCCTCAGAAAATTGGACATAGTACTACCAGAAGATCCAGCAATACCTCTCCTGGGCATATACCCAGAAGATGCTCCAACTTGTATTAAGGATACATGCTCCACTATGTTCATAGCAGAGTTACTTTTTCTTTTCTTTTCTTTTCTTTTCTTTTCTTTTCTTTTCTTTTCTTTTCTTTTCTTTTCTTTTCTTTTCTTTCCTTTTCTTTTCTTTTCTCTTCTCTTCTCTTCTCTTCTCTTCTCTTCTCTTCTCTTCTCTTCTCTTCTCTTCTCTTCTCTTCTCTTCTCTTCTCTTCTCTTCTCTTCTCCTCTCCTCTCCTCTCCTCTCCTCTCCTCTCCTCTCCTCTCCTCTCCTCTCCTCTCCTCTCCTCTCCTCTCCTCTCCTCTCCTCTTCTCTTCTCTTCTCTTTTCTTTTCTTTCCCCCTTTCCCTTTCCCCCTCTCCCCATTTCCTCCTTTCCACCTTTCCCCTTTTCCCTTTTCCCCTTTCCCTCTTCCCTTTCCCTTTCCCTCTTCCTTTTCCCTTGCCCTCTTCCCTTTCTCTCTTCCCTTTCCCTTCTTTCCCTTTTCCCCTTTTCCCTTTTCCCTTTCCCCTTTCCCCTTTTCCCTTTTCCTTTCCCTTTCCCCTTCCCCTTCCCTTCCCCTTTCCCTTCCCCTTCCCTTTCCCTTCCCCTTTCCCTTTCCCTTCCTCTTTCTTTCTTTCTTTCTTTCTTTCTTTCTTTCTTTCTTTCTTTCTTTCTTTCCTTCTTTCCTTTTTTTTGATTAATCTTTTCCTTTTGAAGAGGTGGAATGGTACAGTTGAATATTCACTGATGTTTGGGTCCACAAGCTGTGTTTACTTTTCCATAAAATTCATTTTTCTTCTTCACTTATCCAAAGTCCTTTTCTTTGTTTAAATATCCCTACTTGGAACTATTCCACTTAGAACTATTTTGTTTAAAATTATTTAAAAACCAAGTGGCCTAAAACCATCACTGTATTTTTTTTTTTTAGAAGAGAGTCCACAACATTTTTAATGTGATTTAAAATCAAATGGGGAGTGAGCATTACAAGGATCATAAACCATCACAACGGAATTTCTGCATGAAGACAATAGAAAAAGCATGGCTTCCAGTAATAGATCTCCTGAGCCCCATTTTCTCTGGGGGTAAAATGGAGACCAGCACACCAGTCCTGACTCGCAGGGTGCTGTGGCGACTTGCTGAGAGAACAAGGATCACGTAGTGATGATCTGAGACAGTGCTTGCCGATGAAGCCCTTAGCAGACAGCAGTCAGGGCCGTCATTATACAGAAAGATATAATTTAGTCTGAGCAGCTGGCCTCAGACTGTAGGATGGCTACTGGGAACTGCATAGAAACTGCTACTGTGCTTGAAAGAGAGAAGAGGCCCAGGTTTGGCCTAGAACCAGGGCTGCTCTTTACCTGTCTCTATTTTGACTCATTTCGTCGTAGTTAGGGATGGATGCCCTCTGCCATTCGTCTCTGAAATGATCTGTATGTTCCAGTGTGGACCGTGTACTTCCTGTGCCGGTCACTCCTGTTCTATGTGACCTTGAGCCACACAGATAAAGAATATAGACTTCAACTTCTTCTGCAGTAACCTGGGATATAATAAATCAGACATGATCACTAATGAGGTTATTGAGTTTCTAAGTGTCAGAAGAGTCCCTGTCCCCTGGAAGGTGTTGTCTGTGGTAGTTTCCTGCTCATGATGCCCCGGACTTGAAATGGGTTTCTCTGTTTATCTGAATCATTATCCAATCTCCCTGGCTCTTTTCATCTTAAAAAAAAAAAGTTACCTAAATAAAAAGTCTTGCTAATCTGTGTAATCTTATTCTATAATTATTTTTAATAATTGTCTGCCTCATACTTTTCTGAAAGCGGGGAGATGTGCTAGCTAGGGTTTGACCAACAACAACACGCATACCAAAACAAGTGAGTCTTGGTGTCATTTTCAAAAAGTAAGATCTCTTGTGGGCACTTCACTTCTCATAGTCCACTGAGTCTACAGCAAGTGTGCTTATTGTTACTGTTCCTGACTCCAGAGACTTCAAGTGAGGAGGCATAGCCCTCAACCAGCGAGATTACACATGACCACATAGTGCCTGAGAACACACCCATGCACACATGACACATGTATACACACACACATACACAGAGAGAGAGAAAGACTTCACACATGAAACTTACTTGTTAGAAATAGCTTTTAATCTCAAGCTACTAGAGAAAAATTAATTTGTAAACTAAGGGGGTTGGATAAGAAAGACAAACTTGTTAAATACAAAATGTTTTCATTGCTGTGGACAGGGTAGGATAAACTTGTAGCTGTGTGGCTATAGACTGTCCCAAAGTGCAAAGTCTATTTAAAACTGAAGACTATTTTTCAAAGCAAACATATTTTTAATATTTTTCACATATTTTTAACTTGTTAAAGGAGGTAATTAACAAAGAGATGGGAAAGAGAGAGACAGGAAAAACCAAGTGTGTGTGTGCTGTATGTTATGTGTGTTGGGGGAGGGAGTAGAATATAAATGAATCTTGAAGGTCCAGTTTGAATTCTTAGTACTGCTAAGACCAAGAAGCAATGTACAAAGCAAGGCCATCCATAGACTAAGGCCAATTTCCTCTTCATAAAGCTGTTTTTCAGTTTTATTTCTGCCATTTGTAACAAAATAAAGAACTAACACATTTTAAGCTAAAATAACTGAAAACTGTACATTTTAAAGTATGAGGCACTGTATTTTTTAAATGGGTTTTGAGTGAGGTATTTGGGAAAGGTATAGATGGTCCATATTTACTTAGATGTTTTCTTGTTGTAAGAGGAGTTATTAGCTAGACATCAGAATGCTTTCTAGAACTGGACTTCTAGGATGGCCCATGCAGTAAGTCACTGTTCTTGCTGTTGGCTCAGAAGTCAGCTGGGTTGTTCTGCAGAATGTCTAACATTGTATTCATTCAGGCCATCATCTTAATTGGCTTCCTTCACAGCAAATGTTCCAATGGGATCAGACTTGATCTCCCTTTGGGGGAACCTCTACACACTCAGGCCAGTTTAAAATAACCATTCTATTCTGTTTTCCAGCTGAAACATTTTTATATTCTTCTGCTTGTAAAGTATGTTGTCCTTATCTCCAAACCCTTCAAATGTCTTGTCTCACAGGATGTATCTGAGGCTGCAGGCCTAAGGTCTCACTATTTAAGTCAAGGATAAGTTGTGACAATAGTTGTATATCTTTTATTTAAAACAAAAACAACAACAACAAAACAAGAACAAACAAGCAAACAAACCCCTAGTGATAAAGAAGGAAGTTATGTGCCATGATACATCAATATTCAATGTTCATACATAAGTAGGATATCTGCAGTAACTATGCTAATTTGAAAAGGTAGGTGAGAGACCCCCAGAATCAATGGCTCTTGTGCCTCAGGCCTGGATACATACAACTTCACTGGGACTTGGTTCTCTTTAAAGAAAAGGTTATAGCATAAAAAATTACTTGAAATTTTATTTCCTAATGAAAAACATGTATTATATTTTAAAGGAGTATTTTAATCTTACTTTGTTATAGCATTAGGCCAAATATTTAAGAAATGGCTAAAAGAGATTTAAATTTATTTGTTTTGGCTTACTGAGGAAATAGGATTATCAATTTCTTGCTGTCTTCTTTAATATAAAAATCATCATTAATAGCTATATAATTCTCATTTCTACTTATATAGGGATGAATCCTAGAAGCTCAGGCTTACAAAGATATATGTGGTAAACTGAAAGTTAATTGTTGTTACTTTCTATTATAAGAGGGAAATTTGTCCCAGAAAATGTTATTTCCAGAATTCTTTCTTTTAAATTCGTAAGTTAATTTCCTCTATCTTCAAATAAATGAAGGTATTTTTTCTAGACATTTCTTTATTGGCACTACCTGTGTTTAGAAGGAAAGCATAATTCTTTTTTTTTTCCCCAGCTCACAAGAAGTCACTTTTGGAAAACTCCTGTCATATATCTCTAAGTGCCGCCAGCCAAGCTGTTTCCTTTTTTTCTGTTTAGTCTACTTAAGAGCACCAATAGAAAGTTCTCATCAATTTCTAACACTAACCAGTATGGTGAGTTGGCCAATGGTATACACGGTTGTCCAGCATCAAGATCTATAAAGATGTTGATACTGAGGCATCTGCAATTGAAAAATACATCTCATTAATAAGAACAGTCAACTGAGCCCAGACTGAAATAGACTCCAACCCTACAGACTGTTCTGTGAACACGATTCATCTCTCTCATAAAAATCTGTGATGTATCCGCCTAGATTTCAACCAGCCATTCAAGACTGATCCTCCTGTAAATCAGGAACATTGATGCAGAAAATACTTTTGTACTTGCCTCCTTTTCTAAACAAAACCATTGGAAGAGATGGTGATTCAAAACTTCATTGAGGCCAGAAGAAGGACACTCAAGTACCTGGCCCCGGTGCCACTGTGATGCCACTGTGATGGACGAATATGTAACGGAGAGATGGGAAGGATGGAGTACACTGTGGAGAGATGGACGAGAATGCAAACCCTAGGGGTTCCTACACTGCTTAGAAAGGTGGAACTAGAGACCCCAGAGTAGTGAGGAGCAGGCAGATATGAGGAGGCCATGGTGAATTCCTGGCCTGGACTGCTGCCAACGGCTATGTTTGGGTCCAAGGTTCCACTGCAGCTGGGGTCTGTGTCAATTTCTGTGGTCCAAGTTACCAAAAGAAGTCATATAGATGTCCCTGGTCTGGGCTGCTGCCTGAGGCACTGTGCAGAGCTGGCCCTGCCCCTTGATGGCCACTACACTCAAAAGATCTGGCTCTGGGAACATGAGACAGCTGGCCCCATCTTTCATCTGCTAAGGAGTGGCATGAGTGAGGGAAAGATCTCCTCCCTGCTTGCCCCTCACTTCTTGCTGCCTGCACTGTTCCTCACTGGCTGCAGCACTCAGGAAAGAAGGTCTGCACCTCACCCAGGCAGCACAGAAGAGCTGGCTCTGGTGTTGAAGGAGCAGACAAGTCAAGGACCTAAGTGCAGGAGAGCTGACCCAGCCTCTTGCAAGCTACAACACTGGGTAAGCCAGCCAGGGCAGTATGGGAGAGCTTGCCCTGGTGATGATGCAGGTGCAGAAGAGCAGGCGCACTGACCAACTCAGCTACCTTCCAGGGCCAGATCCAGGGCTTTAATTTGGCCCACTCCAACATCTACTCCATCTATGATCTGCTGGAGCAGGAGAAAGGATTGGACCTGCAGGTCCAAAGCTGCAGGATCACTATGACAAAGGACAATAACAGGATATCTCAGAGGAGTCCCAGTGAGGTCCCAGTATAAAGAGTGTAGCAGAAGCTAGATGCCTTGAACCAGACCAATCACTCATTGCAATGAACATTTGCAAGTAAAGGCATATGGATAAAAGGGTGCACTGTGACACACTATAGTTGCCAAGGCAAGGTTTTAATTTTTTCTTTTTTTTTTTTTCCTTTTTCTGTCTCATTTTCTATGGCTGAGGGAAGGTTGCAAGGGAAGAGGGTGGGTTAGAAAAGTTAAAAAAAAAGAAAAACCTTAGAAGGGGGATGTTCATTTAGATGGAAGAACTCATTAAGAAGGCAGAAGACAATGGTTTTATGAGTGCTGGTTTCTGTGATTTTGAAAGGAAATTAAGCAATCCCATGGCTCATGCAAATTTCTTCATTGAAGAGGAAAAAAATCCCCACAAATATTGTTAAGTATAACAGGTACAGAATCCTTGAAGAAGGCTAATACTTTCTGTGCAAATCTTTTGACTACTTTATGAATTTCACTCACAGTTTCCAAAATGGGTTGGAAATGACACATTCCATGGAGATGTTATCTAGAAAATAAATTCAGATAATAATGCCATTGAGAGATAATGATAGTTCCATCCAACTAATTTTGAAGGAGCATGATAAGATGTATTAAATCCCGAAGTGTATTGGAAGGAGCACGAGTAATTTTAGACAGGATAAATTGAAAAAAATAGTGTTTAAATGGTTTGAATTGGTGCATTTTTAGGTCACCTGGAACTATGAGCTAAAATTATGTTGCTCTAAAATGTGTTTGTTGAAATCCCAATCAATAAAGAGATAATTAAGTAAAAATGAAGTAAGTCTCCCTAATCCAATATGACTGGCACTAACATGGAAGCAGTTAGTAGTACAAAGATATGTGGAGAGGGAAGAGCAGAAAATGCCATCACGAAGCCAAAGAGAAAGACATTTACAAGAATCATCCCTACCATCTCCTTAATCCTGGTTACTAGTCTTCAGGATTGTGAGAGAAGTTGCTGATGTTTAAGTCCTCCAGGCTATGGTACCTTATTACAGCACCCATAGCAAACACATGTACTTGGCTATTCTGTGTTCTTACTGGGGGTCTGCATAACCATCTCATAAACTTTCTAGAAGCTTTCTCAAAGAAAATATTTTGGTCTTGAAAAAAATTTTAAAACTTCCTAGAACAAGTTTCTTTCTTGTGGGAGGTCCTATTCACATGGTGTTTATAAGGCCATCACTGAACATGGTTCTCTGGATCTGAAGATTTCACCTGGCACATTATGGGTTGCCTGTCATATCTTAGTTGAGAAAAAAACATCAGCAATAGGACAAGTTGGCAGCCTTCAAAATGGGAAAAAGTTTCATGCACTCCATATCTAACAGAAGGCTGATATCCAGTATATATAGAGAACTCAAGAAAATATACATTGAATATCAAATAATCCAATTAAAAATTGGGTACAGATTTAAACAAAGGATATTCAATAGTAAGGAGAACATTCCTCCATTGCTGGTGAGAGTGCAAACTTGTGCAGTCACTATGGAAACCAATATGGTCAGTCCTCAGAAAATTGGGAACTGATCTACCTCAAGGCCCAGGATATACCCGAAAGATGTTCCACTATACCACAAGAACACTTGCTCAACTATGTTTATAGCAGCATTATTCATAATAGCCAGAAACTGGAAGCAATCTAGATGTCCCTCAGCCAATAATGGAAAAAGAAAATGAGGTACATTTACAAAATGGAGTATTACTCAGCTGTTAAAAAAAATGACATCATGAAATTTGCAGGCAAATGGAACTAGAAAAAAAATCATCCCGAGTGAGGTAACCCATATGTAGAAAGCAAACATGGTGGGTAATCACTTACAAGTGAGTATTAGCTGTAAAATAAAAGATAACCATGCTATAATCCACAGGCCCAGAGAGGTTAAGTAACAAGGAGAGTTCGGGGGCTGGGCAGTATACATAGATCTCCTTGGGAAAGAGTAATAGATTTTGGGGGTAGTCTAGGACAGGTAGGGATGGGAACAGATGGGCTCAGGTGGGGAAAGGGGTTAAAAAAATAAATAAAAAGAGCATGAAAGCTAGTGAGAGCAAATCCATTTTCTGTACACCATGTCATTTCATGAAGGAAGTTTCTTTTCAGTTTCTAGAGAGAGGAAAGCCATAATGAGATGTGATGTGTGCTAGGAAACCTCTGGCAAAGCCAAGGGAACACTTTCTACACTCAACACTTGATATATGGAAATTGTAACTCAGGGCCTATTGCTTATTCATTTTGTTTTCTTAGGATCTAGCTTGGTTTGAATAGACACTTTTCAGATACTTAACTTAGAACAAAAACTAAGGCTAAAATTTATATTTTTTTAAAAAAAGAAAGCACAAAAGAGATGTTTTATTTTGTTATTGGCTGTTTTCAACTGAAAGTAACTCTAATAAAAACTCAGGGAAAACAATCATAGTTCTAATGGCAGGGTATGTCTTCACTGATTCCTTTAAGTGGAGGAGTGTTCTAGGCCTGCCTGCATAACAAACATTTTAATTTTCAGTGCCCTTAAATTACTTGTTACATGGTTTTGGCTAATGGGCCAGGAGAGAGGAAGAAACAAAGTAGAGCAGATCCATTTCTCTTTTTCTTGCCCTGTCCTGGAAGGGACTGAATCTTTTCTGCTCACATGCATAGGTGAGATCTATGGATCTGACTGTACCTACATTCAGGAGCGTATGGACAGCTGTAGTCAGATGTGGCACAGCCTTTTTGTGGTTTTAATAATCTACTACAAATAGAAATGTGTGTGGTGGTCCGGTTGCTCTCTGTGAAAGTATCTGACAACTATTTAATGTCTTCTGTGTAACACTGTGTAACAATATAAGACTTTCTATGCCATAAACTATTTAGTTAACACCATAACCAATTAAGCAACTGTGTGTGTATTTTGAACATGTAGATGTGGATGGAAAAATTGACATAGAAAAATTAAATACAAAGGTTGCACCCACAGAACATGATTTTGTCCAAGCCCAGGCAGTTCAGCTCTAGATTTCTTGCATTTTAGCATCATGCAGCAGCATCTTTATGTGTCAGTAAAATGATAAACTCATGAAATTGTGAAAGAAGTCTTATCTTAATGATTTTTTATAAGATATGGAAAGATACTGTCTTAAGAAGACATATCACTTAATGTCATTTTGGGTAATGTGTTTTTTGTTGTTTGTTTTTAAAGGCAGAGGTTTCTCAGTGTAGCTTTGGCCATCTTGGAAATTGCTCTACAGACCAGGATAGCCTCAGATTCAGAAATATGCCTGTCTCTGCCTCCTGAGTGCTGGGAGTAAAGGCATGTGCCACCTCTATCTGGCTGTTTGGCTTTGTTTTGTTTATAAGTATAATTTTCTAAACATTTCAAGATTTGGCTAAGCCCCATATCTTATGTAAAAAGTTTCATCTCATAAACCATAGGTTTATTTTCCCATTATTTATCTTTAGTAGCACTCACTATCATCTATCTGTCATTCATAGATTCATAGATTCATTCATAGATTCAATTATATATTCACTTATTGGCTCCATTGCCTCTCTTTTAAGCATCAGTTGTCTTCCAGATAATGTACACTAACTAGACACTAACAGTATCCTAAATACAAAATGGATTATGTTCTTCAGACCTCACTCTAAAGGAAATATATATATATTGCATATTTATTATTATCATTATCATTATTATTATTATATAGTTATTGTAGAATTGTCTTCTGATGTTTCACTGCTCACTTCTTGGATCAAAATTTATTTTATTCATTTCCTTAGCATTGTATTTATTATGGCTATAGTCACATAATGGGGGTTTGAAAGAGACATCCTCTTTTGAATATACACTGCTTTTAGGATCTTCATAGTGCTTTAAAAATACACTAAGTAATAATAAGACATGAGATATGTTTCTTGAAAACGTAAGGAATGTTGGTTTCAATAGCTTGGTCATTATCCTTTGTACCTTATAACTGTTTCTAGACTGTTCAGATTTGAGTTTATATTGAATTCGATCACAGAAGCTGGGCTGCGGAACCTGGAGGGTTGCCACAAGTGCCCCACCAATTTCTAACTCATTTAGAGAAAATGCCACTTTTGCTCACCTTTGACTCAGCTCCAAATTGCTCACACGTTGTACCTAGCAATCAATGCCAACTTGCAGTGTTTGTTGAGAAGACTAATAGGAGATGCAGCACATTTATGAAATACACACAGAGAACTGGTAGTGGGAACAGCTGTTCAATTATCCGTTTGAATCCAGAGCCTCCAAATACATCATGTTCAGAGTTGGGAGATTTTAGTAATTAGTCTGTCACATGGAAAACATGGCAAAGAAAGTTAGCTGTGCTGTTGTTGCAGCAATCAATTCAAAAGTGAGAAAAACCCAATTAGCCAACTAGATTGTGTTAAGTAGTGCCCAATTCAGCCCTTTTTTCCTCCTTATTGGGAGGGATAGAGTCATAGAAACTGTCTCAAGTGCCTCTCTTCTAACACTTTGGGTCTGGGAGCTTTTCTTGAAGAAATGAAATAACTGATGTTCCCATTTAAAATTCATACCCATTGGCAAAGTGGGGAGAATTATTCATTTATTTTTATCATTTTGGAGAGATTTTATCCTTATATACCTCATCATGAAAACAAATGAATATTTTGTTCTAATTAATGCAGTGATTAATTATTCTAATTTTAGCTATTTTTTAATACTCATTTCCTTAAAAGTCTCCTTTGTGTATAAGGTCATCCATGTAGTTTTTAAAGAAGAAAGCATTTACCATAGCATTTTTATATGAACATGAGTTTTTTGGGTTTTCATTTTCTGTCAAAGAGTAATCCTAGACTCTTATATATAGAAGAGAAAATGAAATATTTTTTTTTGCAACAAAACTCCTGCTTAGAAGCCATCTAGAAAATCTTCTACATCAGACCCCTAAACTCTTAGCTGTCAGATAATGCCACATTGCTTTTGACAGAAGCAAATAAAAAATAAAAAAAAAAAAGAAAAGAAAAGAAAGAAAAAAACAAAGTCCTGGCTTATTTCTAGAAAAGTTATCGTAGGCATCTTTTACGATGTCTGCACTGATGCCTCTCCTCCCACTCACACACACAACCCTTGACCCTAACTGGGTGGATCATGGGAACTGATCTACAGCATTTCAAAAATGGAATAGGTGTGATGTCAATTAAATGGCGATGTTTTAAAAGATCACAACTGTAATTTATATTAAAAACTCTTTCTAGTCAATAGTCCATCCAACAAATAGTTTCTTTTAATTGTAGGATATTAATTTTTACATCAAAAGTACTTGCCCCATGTCTAACAGAATGAATAGGAAAGATTCTGGGGGCTGAGGTAATGGACCAGTGGCTAATGTTGAAATCTGCAGAATACATGTCTAATCTGGATACAGCTTACAGGTGTCTGCATTATTTGTACTCCAGTGGGAAGATGCAAGACAGGAAGAGGAATCTTAGAAAGTTTGCAGGAAATGTAGTCTAGCACACACAATGATGTGTCAAAGACACTGGAAGGCATGGATTGACTGCTGGGATTGCCTTCTGACATCCACATGTGAACTGTGTCAAAGTCTTGAGAAGAAAGACTTATAACAGCAATTATAGGCGCAGGCAAACTCCAAATATAGTGTGAGAGGAAAATAACAGTTTTGGACATACACAATGTCAACAAAGTCACTGCTCCCTGCCTTTCACGAAAGCCTATTACCCAAGAAGCCTTCTCCTCAGCCCTAGGACAACTTTTTGTTCATTCTTAAATCAAGTGTAAGTCTTAGAATTAGGTCTTAGCAAAAGCAATGGTA
The DNA here is from genome assembly GCF_978045245.1 of Mus caroli. Classification (NCBI taxonomy): domain Eukaryota; kingdom Metazoa; phylum Chordata; class Mammalia; order Rodentia; family Muridae; genus Mus; species Mus caroli. Next base: position 52,308,666 of record NW_028227259.1, on the reverse strand, counting down.
AATTCTCAGGTCCTTCATTTTAATCCTAGTTGTTTCGGTCTTTCTGATCCTCCAAGGCATTTACTCCATGAGGATCCCTAGACTTTGATTTTTCTTTAAGGATTGAATAACTACATCGATGCCCTGAAAGTTTTTGTGACTGAACTCCTGTGTATTGTTCCATTCCCTTTCCATTTGTTTCCTCCTCCTCCCCACATTACCTTAGAAGAGCTCTCTTTTCCCTTTCTCTCACTTGATTTTGCATTTTGGCTCTGGCAGGGACTCAGCATTAGATGGGGTCATTAGCAGGCCTTGATAATATTTTTTTTCTCTCTTCTCCTCCCCCCTGCCTCTCTCAGGTTTTGAAACAGTAGATCGCCCATTTGCTCAGCACCAGCACGTCAGGAGTGGTTTTCTCCCCTCTTCCCTGTTTTCCTTGTCTTTTACCCTGCAAATTAAATTGTCTTTTTTTTTTCTTTTTGCTCATTTAGCCTTTTGAGTGAGATTTTATCCCATTAAAACCAGCTAAGGCACACTAGCATGTCATTGATTTCCACATGAATCCTGCATAGCCAAGCTGTTAAACAAATTACAGCCTGCTGATTTTCCCTTTTCAGTGTTCTTTCCTCCCTAAAGGAAGCCCACAAACTCCTGTGAAGGTCATTATCATAGCTAGCAGAGCTGGATGGCCACTGGGATGGAGACAGGGGACATGGATACATGAGCCTTGATCCTTAATTTTTTCTCCTGTTTTCTGGGTTCTGGAATACTTAATGTGATCCAAATTTCAGTCAACTTTAGGAGTCAGGTGATAGGGGAAATTCTTTGTTTCTAAGTCCTTATATTTTATATGTCTAAGGGCTTGGAATGGACTAAGGACAGATGGATATTGGGACATAGTGGAAAGCCACTCAATTTAACCTCAGTCAGTCAGAGAGTGCAAATCATTACTTTGCTGAGTAAGGAGAGCCAGTAGTTGAGAGCCCTTGAGCTCTCTTGAGTGGTGGTAAATAATGAAGGATATAGAGAGGTACTGAAAACTATACAAAAGATCATTTCCATTGTGCTACATAACAATCTCTGAATGTGAGATTATTAAATAGGAAAATTAGGCGCATACTCAGAGCATCAGTAAAAGTACTGTTTGTTCTCAAGGTATATGTATTGAAACCCTAACCTCCAAATTTGATGGAATTAGGATGTAGGTTTTTAAGATATAATCAGGTTTGGATTAGGAAGAGATAGATTCAGGGAATGCATACCACTGGGAAGTTTGGCAGGAGTGAAGCATTGTTAATGAATTATTTGTCTGATGTTTGTTTATCCTGTAATAAGCTAAGATGTTGGTAGATCGGACCATTTGACTCACTAGTTCACAGGTCCTGGTTGCCTTGAGTAGAAGATCATGAGCCTAGCAGCTGAACTGATATGCTCTCATTGGCTGCTGTGAATGCTTCTAGGATGCATGAGGAAGCTACATACTAACTATAGCTGCTTGCTGCCAAAGCATGATGCCGACTTCTGAAATGTTGCTCAGCCACAACTGTTTCAAATGGTTTGTGCTAACCTTTTTTTTTATATATATATTTTTATTACGTATTTTCCTCAATTACATTTCCAACGCTATCCCAAAAGTCCCCCATACCCCCCCCCCCCACTTCCCTACCCACCCATTCCCATTCTTTTGGCCCTGGCATTCCCCTGTATTGGGGCATATACAGTTTGCAAGTCCAATGAGCCTCTCTTTCCAGTGATGTGCTAACCTTTTTAAAACCATAAATCTTGATGAAAGCTAGATATCCCTTTAACTGTATCCTCTCACTCCACAGGAGAAGTGTTTCCTCTGGTGGCCCAACTGAAGACTGCTGTCAACAGAATAAAATGACATTGTCATTAGGTTTATCAGAAAGGCTTTTCTTAAGTGGTCTTTCTTGACTGCTTATGACCCGTGTTTGGTGCAGAAAACTTATCTGGTAAGAGAACAAGTTGAAGTAGCAAGAACTATGGTAACTTTAACACTGGAGATAGTTGTAATGGGGAACAGCACTGAACAGCAATCAAAGTGGGAACATTCACCCAGTGGGGCTAACAGTGGCAGTAGCAATGGGAGTCGGATGTAGGTGAAGAATCCAGAGCAGAACAATGAGGAGTGGCCAAAGTAAAGAGAATAAGGAAGAGGAGAGAAGGCTGAAGCTCAAGGAGAGAAAGGTATAAAGAGTGAAAAAACTACAGACATTGGTCATTGACAGAGTTATAGAGAATGGTTAGGCCTCAAGAGTTAAGGGTTTGTGACTAGAGGGATGGGTCAGTAGTTAGGAGCACATAGTATTCTTGCACAGTTCCTGAGTTTAGATCCTAACATCTATATCAGATGGTTCATAACCACATGTAACACTAGTTCCTAGATCTGATGACTTCTCTTTGACTCTGCTGGCACCTGCATTCACCTACCCACCCATAGTCACATATGTGCACACAATTAAAAAGTAATAAAAGTAAACCTTTCTTATAAAAGAAAGGAACCAAGGTTTTAAGACACCTTAGGCCTATGACTGTTCAACTAGCTGCTATCAGGGCTTGACATACTGATTTTCTAGACTCCCATGCTGTAATACTGGTCCTAACACATAAGGCAGGCATGTGGACACCATAAGGTGCCACCTTCTGTGGCTCACAGCTGTTTTTAGTCACCACTGGCTGATTCCCCAAGGTGAGGACCACAAGATCTGCTAAGGAATACCAAGGAAAGAATATCTCTATTCTGATGTACACATACAAGCTAAGCTAAGGGAAAGGACCCCACCAGCATGGCTGGTAACAAGTATGGTGTCTCATTACCTGCTGGGTTTTATCACTTCATCAAAGGAGACTGAGGCATAAGGGCTTCTTTTCTGCCATGGGGAGGTAAAGATACAGCAAGAAGGTAACATTCTGCCCTCACCTCTGAGTTCTTGACCTTTCCAGCCTCCAGAAGAGTAAGGACTGATACGAGGGTTCAGATCTATCTAGTGAGCAATGTTTTTCTACAGCACCCTGAACTGACTCCAAAACAGGTGGTTCCTCAGAAATTGTTCAAAGTCTGCTGACATTTACCCACAGTTCTGCAATGAAACAATCAATGGGAAAATCTATTTTAATTGAATATTTAATATAAGTTTTGGACTCTGTAATTTGTATTTGTTTTATTTTGTACAATATGTGCAATGATGAATAGTAGAGCCAGTAAACACTATGAACTTTAAAGGAGACTAATCAGGGCACTTTACCTACATTTTTCATACAATAATCTTATAGCGAGGATAGTGAGATAGATAATAAAAAATATTGATATTGTAATTATTGTTATCATCCTGCAAATAACTAACCAACTTCAGATCTGGAGGCTACAAAGGGACTTTCTCAGATGCATACACCAGTATGAATTCATTCTGCTAGCACGAATAGGTAAGACTTGAAACACAAAATACTATGAAAAGAGTCTACACTATGGAGTAATACAGATCTTAGCTCAATTCCAAATGTCAGTAGCCTTCAGATGGGACAAAAATCTTTATTATATAGAGTTATGATTAGATTGAATATGGTAGTGTGAGAAGAGAATCTAGTCCATTGCTGTCATGCATGCTTAATACATGGCAGTAATTGTGGTCTCATGGCTCCTGGGTCAATGCTCTACGTAACAACAATCAAAGAAAAACAAATCACAACTTAGAAAGAGAGTGAGGTAGAGAGGGTACATAGGAAGGGTTGGTAAAAGGAAGAGGAAGGGAGAAAATGATGCAGTAATAATATCAAAAATATAATAAAGAATTATTCAAAGTGTTGCAAGGATCTTGGGTCTCGGATCCCTTAGAGACTAGTCTGCGCAGGTGAGAGTGTGAACTACAGAAGCAACACAGCTTCTGGGACAGGAAGAAGGTACACAACTTCTGGGACAGGCCCTGTTTCAGGCTCCAGACATCCAGGCACTTCCCCACCAGAGGAGAGGTGTCCGCCCGGGAGGGCTCTGCCAGCGCAGGTTGGGGAGCCATCTTGGGTCCCAGAGCCCTCAGAGACTAGTCTGCACAGGTGAGAGTGCAGACTACAGAAGCAACACAGCTTCTGATACAGGCAGAAGCTACTCAGCTTCTAGGACAGAACCCCTTACAGGCTCCAGACATCCGGGCACCTTCCCAGCCAGAGGAGAGGTGTCCACCTGGGAAGGCTCTGCCAACTCAGGTGGGGGAGCCATCTTGGGTGCCAGATCCCTCAGAGATTAGTCTGCTCAGGTAAGAGAGCAGACTACAGAAGCTACACAGCTTCTGGGACAGGCCCTGCTTCAGGCCTTCATCTTCAGCCAGGAGGCAGGTCCAAACGCCAGATATCTCTGTACCTTCCATGCAAGAGGAGAGCTTGCCTGCAGAGAGTACTCTGATCACTGAAACTCAGGAGAGAGCTACACTCCCAGGTCTGCTGACAGAGGCTAACAGAATCACAGGAGGAACAAGCTCCAACCAGAGACAATTATAACAACTAACTCCAGAGATTACCAGATGGCAAAAAGCAAACGTAAGAATCTTACTAACAGAAACCAAGACCACTCACCATCATCAGAATCCAGGACTCCCACCTCAGCCAGTCCTGGATACCCCAACACACCCAAAAAGCAAGACTCAGATTTAAAATCCTATCTCATAATGCTGGTAGAGGACATCAAGAAGGGCTTTAATAACTCACTTAGAGAAACACAGGAGAACACTGCTAAAGAGGTAAAAGTCCTTAAAGAAATACAGGAAAACACAACCAAACAGGTGATTGAATTGAACAAAACCATCTAGGACTTAAAATGGGAAGTAGAAACAATAAAGAAAACCCAACGTGAGACAACACTGCAGATAGAAAACTTAGGAAAGAAATCTGAAAACATAGATGAGAGCATCAGCAACAGAATACAAGAGATGGAAGAGAGAATCTCAGGTGCAGAAGATTCCATAGAGAACATTGGCACAACAATCAATGAAAATGCAAAATGCAAAAAGATCCTAACTCAAAACATCCAGAAAATCCACGACAGAATGAGAAGATAAAACCTACGGATAATAGGAGTAGATGAAAATGAAGATTTTCAACTTAAAGGTCCAGTAAAAAACCTTCCGAGACCTAAAAAAAGAGATACCCATGAACACACAAGAAGCCTACAGAACCCCAAATAGACAGGACCAGAAAAGAAATTCCTCCTGACACATAATAATCAGAAAAACAAATGCAATAAATAAAGATAGAATATTAAAAGCAGTAAGGGAAAAAGGCCAAGTAACATATAAAGGCAGGCCTATCAGAATTACACCAGACTTCTCACCAGAGACTATAAAAGCCAGAAGATCCTGGGTAGATGTTATGCAGACCTAAAGGGAACACAAGTGCCACACCAGGCTACTATACCCAGCAGAACTCTCAATTACCATAGATGGAGAAATCAAAGTATTACAAGATAAAACCAAATTCACACGTTATCTTTCCATGAATCCAGCCCTTCAAAGGATAATAAAAGGAAAACACCAACACAAGGACAGAAACTACACCATAGCAAAAGCAAGAAAGTAATCCTTCAACAAACCTAAAAGAAGACAGCCGCAAGAACAGAACCTAAATTTAAAAACAAAAATAACAGGAAGCAACAATTAATTTTCTTTAATTTCTCTTAACATCAATGGACTCAATTCCCCAATAAAAGACATAGACTAATAGACTGGTTACGCAAAAAGAACCCAACACTTTGTTGCTTACAGGAAACCTACCTCAGGGAAAAGCACAAATACTACCTCAGAATGAAAGACTGGAAAACAATTTTCCAAGCAAATGGTCTGAAGAAACAAGCTAGAGTAGCCATTCTTTTTTTTTTTTCCTAGTTTACATTTCCAATGCTATCCCAAAAGTCCCCCATACCCACCCCTCAATCCCCTACCCACCCACTCCCCCTTTTTGGCCCTGGGGCTCCCCTGTACTGGGGCATATAAAGTTTGCAAGCCCGAGGGGCCTCTCTTTCCAGTGATGGCAAACTAGGCCATCTTTTGATACATATGCAGCTAGAGACAAGAGCTCCGGGGTACTGGTTAGTTCATAATGTTGTTCCACCTATAGGGTTGCAGTTCCCTTTAGCTCCTTGGGTACTTTCTCTAGCTCCTCCATTGGGGGCTGTGTGACCCATCCAATAGCTGACTGTGAGCATCCACTTCTGTGTTTGCTAGGCCCCCAGCATAGTCTCACAAGAGACAGCTATATCTGGGTCCTTACAGCAAAATCTTGCTAGTGTATGCAATGGCATCAGCGTTTGGAAGCTGATTATGGGATGGATCCCTGGATATGGCAATCACTAGATGGTCCATCCTTTCGTCACAGCTCCAAATTCTGTCTCTGTAACTCCTTCCATGGGTGTTTTGTTCGCATTTCTAGGAAGGGGTAAAGTGTCCACACTTTGGTCTTCATTCTTCTTGAGTTTCATGCATTTAGCAAATTGTATCTTATTTCTTGTGTATCCTAAGTTTCTGGGCTATTATCCACTTATCAGTGAGTACATATTGTGCGAGTTCCTTTGTGATTGGGTAACCTCACTCAGGATGATGCCTTCCAGGTCCATCCATTTGTCTAGGAATTTCATAAATTCATTCTTTTTAATAGCTGAGTAGTACTCCATTGTGTAAATGTACCACATTTTCTGTATCCATTCCTCTGTTGAGGGGCATCTGGGTTCTTTCCAGCTTCTGGCTATTATAAATAAGGCTGCTATGAACATAGTGGAGCATGTGTCCTTCTTACTAGTTGGCACATCTTCTGGATATATGCCCAGGAGAGGTATTGCTGGATCCTCTGGTAGTACTATGTCCAATTTTCTGAGGAACCACCAGAATGATTTCCAGAGTGGTTATACAAGCTTGCAATCCCACCAACAATGGAGGAGTGTTCCTCTTTCTCCACATCCTCGCCAGCATCTGCTGTCACCTTAATTTTTGTTCTTAGCCATTCTGACTGGTGTGAGGTGGAATCTCAGGGTTGTTTTGATTTTCATTTCTCTGATGATTAAGGATGTTGAACATTTTTTCAGGTGCTTCTCTGCCATTCGGTATTCCTCAGGTGAGAATTCTTTGTTCAGCTCTGAGCCCCATTTTTAATGGGGTTATTTGTTTTTCTGGAGTCCATCTTCTTGAGTTCTTTATATATATTGGATATTAGTCCCCTATCTGATATAGGATAGGTAAAGATCCTTTCCCAATCTGTTGGTGGTCTTTTTGTCTTATTGACGGTCTCTTTTGCCTTGCAGAAGCTTTGCAATTTTATGAGGTACCATTTGTCAATTCTCGATCTTACAGCACAAGCCATTGCTGTTCTATTCAGGAATTTTTCCCCTGTACCCATATCTTCGAGGCTTTTCCCTACTTTCTCCTCAATAAGTTTCAGTGTCTCTGATTTTATGTGGAGTTCCTTAATCCATTTAGATTTGACCTTAGTACAAGGAGATAGGAATGGATAAATTCTCATTCTTCTACATGATAACCATGAGTTGTGCCAGCACCATTTGTTGAAAATGCTGTCTTTTTTCCACTGGATGGTTTTAGCTCCCTTGTCAAAGATCATGTGACCATAGGTGTGTGGGTTTATCTCTGGGTCTTCAATTCTGTTCCATTGGTCTACTTGTCTGTCACTATACCAGTACCATGCAGTCTTTATCACAATTGCTCTGTAGTAGAGCTTTAGGTCAGGCATGGTGATTCCACCAGAAGTTCTTTTATCCTTGAGAAGAGTTTTTGGTATCCTATGTTTTTTGTTATTCCAGATGAATCTGCTGATTGCCCTTTCTAATTCGTTGAAGAACTGAGTTGGAATTTTGATGGGGATTGTGCATTGAATCTGTAGATTGCTTTTGGCAAGATAGCCATTTTTACTATATTGATCCTCCCAATCCATGAGCATGGGAGATCTTTCTATCTTCTGAGATCTTCTTTAATTTCTTTCTTCAGAGACTTGAAGTTCTTATCATACAGATCTTTCACTTCCTTAGTTAGAGTCACGCCAACGTACTTTATATTATTTGTGACTATTGAGAAGTGTGTTGTTTCCCTAATTTCTTTTGCAGCCTGTTTATCCTTTGTGTACAGAAAGGCCATTGACTCATTTGAGTTAATTTTATATCCAGCTACTTGATTGAAGCTGTTTATCAGGCTTAGGAGTTCTCTGGTGGAATTTTTAGGGTCTCTTATATATACTATCATATCATCTGCAAAAAGTGATATTTTGACTTCATCTTTTCCAATTTGTATCCACTTGATCTTCTTTTGTTGTCGAATTGCTCTGGCTAGGACTTCAAGTACAATGTTGAATAGGTAGGGAGAGAGTGGACAGCCTTGTCTAGTCCCTGATTTTAGTGGGATTGCTTCCAGCTTCTCACCATTTTCTTTGATGTTGGCTACTGGTTTTCTGTAGATTGCTTTTATCATGTTTAGGTATGGGCCTTGAATTCCTGATCTTTCCAAGACTTTTATCATGAATGGGTGTTGGACTTTGTCAAATGCTTTTTCTATATCTAATGAGATGATCATGTGGTTTTTGTCTTTGAGTTTGTTTATATACTGGATTACATTGATGGATTTCCATATATTGCCATATTCCATCCCTGCATCCCTGGGATGAAACCTACTTGGTCAGGATGATTGTTTTGATGTGTTCTTTGATTCGGTTAGCAAGAACTTTATTGAGGAGTTTTGCATCGATATTCATAAGGGAAATTGGTCTGAAGTTCTCTATCTTTGTTGGGTCTTTTTGTGGTTTAGGTATCAGAGTAATTGGGGCTTCATAGAATGAGTTGGGTAGAGTACCTTCTGTTTCTATTTTGTGGAGTAGTTTGTGAAGAACTGGGATTAGATCATCTTTGAAGGCCTTATAGAATTCTGCACTAAACCCATCTGGTCCTGGGATTTTTTGGTTGGGAGACTATTAATGACTGCTTCTATTTCTTTAGGGGATACAGGACTGTTTCGATTATTAACCTGATCTTGATTTAACTTTAGTACCTGGTATCTGTCTAGAAACTTATCCATTTCATCCAGGTTTTCCAGTTTTGTCGAGTATAGCCTTTTGTAGAAGGATCTGATGGTGTTATGGATTTCTTCAGGATCTGTTGTTATGTTTCCCTTTTCATTTCTGATTTTGTTATTTTGGATGCTTTCTCTGTGTCCTCTAGTGAGTCTGGCTAAGGGTTTATCTATCTTGTTGATTTTCTCAAAGAACCAGATCCTCGTTTGGTTGATTCTTTGAATAGTTCTTCTTGTTTCCACTTGGTTGATTTCACCCCTGAGTTTGATTATTTCCTGCCTTCTACTCCTCTTGGGTGAATTTGCTTCCTTTTGTTCTAGAGCTTTTAGGTGTGTTGTGAGGCTGCTAATGTGTGCTCTCTCTAGTTTCTTTTTGGAGGCAATCAGAGCTATGAGTTTTCCTCTTAGAAATGCTTTCATTGTGTCCCATAAGTTTGGGTATGTTGTGGCTTCATTTTCATTAAACTCCAAAAAGTCCTTAATTTCTTTCTTTATTCCTTCCTTGATCGAGGTATCATTGAGAAGAGTGTTGTTCAGTTTCCACTTGAATGTTGGCTTTCTAATATTTATTTTGTTATTGAAGATCAGCCTTAGTCCATTGTGATCTGATAGGATGCATGGTACTATTTCAATATTTTTGTATATGTTGAGGCTTGTTTTGTGACCAATTATGTGGTCAGTTTTGGAGAATGGGGTGCTGAGAAGAAGAAGAAGGTATATCCTTTTGTTTTAGGATAAAATTTTCTGTAGATATCTGTTAGATCCATTTGTTTCATCACTTCTGTTAGTTTCACTGTGTCCCTGTTTAGTTTCTGTTTCCATGATCTGTCCATTGGTGAAAGTGGTGTGTTGAAGTTTCCCATTATTATTGTGTGAGGTGCAATGTGTGCTTTGAGCTTTACTAAAGTTTCTTTAATGAATGTGGCTGCCCTTTTATTTGGAGCATAGATATTCAGAATTGAGAGATCCTCTTGGGTGATTTTACCTTTGATGAGTATGAAGTGCCCCTCCTTGTCTTTTTTGATTATTTTGGGTTGGAAGTCGATTTTTTTTAGATATTAGAATGGCTACTCCAGCTTGTTTCTTCATACCATTTGCTTGGAAAATTGTTTTCCAGCCTTTCATTCTGAGGTAGTGTCTATCTTTTTCTCTGAGATGAGTTTCCTGTAAGCAGCAAAATGTTGGGTCTTGTTTGTGTAGCCAGTTTGTCAGTCTATGTCTTTTTATTGGGGAGTTGAGTCCATTGATATTAAGAGATAATAAGGAAAAGTAATTGTTGCTTCCTGTTATTTTTGTTGTTAAAGTTGGCATTCTGTTCTTGTGGCTGTCTTCTTTTAGGTTTTTGGAGGGATTACCTTCTTGTTTTTTCTAGGGCGTGGTTCCTGTCCTTGTATTGGTTTTTTTCTGTTATTATCTTTTGAAGGGCTGGATTCGTGGAGAGATAATGGGTGAATTTGGTTTTGTCGTGGAATACTTTGTTTTCTCCATCTATGGTAATTGAGAGTTTGGCTGGGCATAGTAGCCTGGGCTGGCATTTATGTTCTCTTAGTGTCTGTATAACATCTGTCCAAGCTCTTCTGGCTTTCATAGTCTTTGGTGAAAAATCTGGTGTAATTCTGATAGGCTTGCCTTTATATTTTACTTGACCTTTTTCCTTTACTGCTTTTAGTATTCTATCTTTATTTAGAGCATTTGTTGTTCTGATTATTATGTGTCGGGAGGAATTTCTTTTCTGGTCCAGTCTATTTGGAGTTCTGTAGGCTTCTTGTATGTTCATGGGCATCTCTTTCTTTAGATTTTCGAAGTTTTCTTCAATAATTTTGTTGAAGATGTTTGCTGGTCCTTTGAGTTGAAAATCTTCATTCTCATCCATTCCTATTATCAGTAGGTTTGGTCTTCTCATTGTGTCCTGGATTTCCTGGATGTTTTGAGTTAGGATCTTTTTTGATTTTGTGTTTTCTTTGATTGTTGTGCCGATGTTCTCTATGAAATCTTCTGCACCTGAGATTCTCTCTTCCATGTCTTGTATTCTGTTGCTGATGCTCACATCTATGGTTCCAGATTTCTTTCCTAGGGTTTCTATCTCCAGCGTTGCCTTACTTTGGGTTTTCTTTATTGTGTCTACTTCCCTTTTTAGGTCTTGGATGGTTTTATTCAATTCCATCACCTGTTTGGTTGTGTTTTCCTGCAGTTCTTTAAGGGATTTTTGTGTTTCCTCTTTAATGTCTTCTACTTGTTTAGCAGTGTTCTCCTGTATTTCTTTAAGTGAGTTATTTAAGTCCTTCTTGATGTCCTCTACTATCATCATGAGATATGCTTTTAAATCCAGGTCTAGCTTTTCAGGTGTGTTGGGGTGCCCTGGACTGGGCGAAGTGGGAGTGCTGGGTTCTGATGATGGTGTGTGGTCCTGGTTTCTGTTAGTAAGATTCTTACATTTACCTTTCGCCATCTGGTGATCTCTGTAGTTAGTTGTTATAGTTGTCTCTGTTTAGAGATTGTTCCTCTGGTGATTTTGTTACCCTCTATGAGTAGACCTGGGAGACTAGCTCTCTCCTCTGAGTTTCAGTGGTCAGAGCAGTCTCTGCAGGCAAGGTCTCCTCTTTCAGGGAAGGTGCACAGTTATCTGGTGTTTGGACCTCCTCCTGGCCGAAGATGAAGGCCCAAAACAGGATCTTTCCCAGAAACTGTGTTGCTTTGGCCTGTCACAGAATCCTTTGTTTCAGTAGTCCACACTCTCCCCTGTGTAGAGTACTTTCTGAGGAGTCCTGAAACCAAGATGGCTACCGTGGATCCTGAGGCAGAAGACTCCTGGGCCGGGCGGACACCTGTCCTCTGGCCCGAAGGTGGTTGGTTGTCTGGAGCCAAAAATGGCGCCGCCTCAGGAGTTCTGTGGCTCTCGCCTGTCCCAGAAGCTGCTAGCCTCTGTAGTCCACACTCTCACCTGCAGAATGCCTGCTGTGGAGTCCCGGAACAAAGGTGGCTCCTGCGGAACCTGAGGCAGAAGCCTCCTGGGCCAGGCAGACACCTGTCCTCTCGAGTAGCCATTCTAATATTGAATAAAATTGACTTCCAAACCAAAGTTATCAAAAAAGACAAGGAAGGGCACTTCATACTCATCAAAGGTAAAATCTACCAAGATGAACTCTCAATTCTGAATATCTATGCGCCAAATACAAGGGCAGCCAGATTCATTAAAGAAACTTTAGTAAAGCTCAAAGCACACATTGCACCTCACACAATAACAGTGGGAGACTTCAACAACCCACTCTCACCAATGGACAGATTTTGGAAACAGAAACTAAACAGAGACACATGGACACTAACAGAAGTCATGAAACAAATGGAGTTAATTGAAATCTACAGAACATTTTATCCTAAAACAGAAGGATATACCTTCTTCTCAGTGCCACATGGTACCTCCTCCAAAACTGACCATATGATTGGTCACAAAACAGGGCTTCACAGATACAAAAATATTGATATAGTACCATGCATCCTATCTGATCACCACGGACTGAGGATGATCTTCAATAACAACATAAATAATAAAAAGCCAACATTCACATGGAAACTGAACAACACTCTACTCAATGATTTCTTGGTCAAGAATGAAATAAAAAAAGAAAAGAAAGACTCTTTAGAATTTAATGAAAATGAAGCCACAACATACCCAAACTAATGGGACACAATGAAGGCAGTCCTAAGAGGAAAATTCATAACCCTGAGTGCCTCCAAAAAGAAACTATAGAGAGAATACACTAGCAGCCTGACAGCACACCTAGAAGCTCTAGAACTAAAGGAAGCAAATTCACCCAAGAGGAGTAGCTGGCAGGAAATAATCAAACTCAGTGCTGAAATCAACCAAGTGGAAACAAAAAGAACTATTCAAAGAATCAACCAAACCAGGGGCCAGTTCTTTGAGAAAATCAACAAATAGATATACCCTTAGCCAGACTAACTAGAGAGCATAGGGACAGTATCATAATTAACAAAATCAAAAATGAAAAAGGAGACATAACAACAGAATCTGAGGAAATCCAAAACATCATCAGATCCTACTACAAAAGGTTATACTCAACAAAACTAGAAAACCTGGAGAAATGGACAACTTCCTAGACAGATACCAGATATCAAAATTAAATCATGATCAGATTAATGATCTAAACAGGCCCATTTCCCCTAAAGAAATAGAAGCACTCATCAATAGTCTCCCAACCAAAAAAAGCCCAGGACCAGATAGGTCCAGTGCAGAGTTCTATCCGACCATCGAAGAAGATCTAATTCCAACTCTTCTCAAAATTTTCCACAAAATAGAAACAGAAGGTACTCTACCCAATTCATTCTAATGAAGCCACAATTACTCTGATACCTAAACCACACAGAGATCCAACAAAGAAAGAGAACTTCAGTCCAATTTCCCTTATGAATATTAATGCAAAAATACTCAATAAAATCCTCGCAAACCGAATCTAAGAACACATCAAAACGATCATCCATCATGACCAAGTAGGCTTCATCCCAGGGATGCATGGATTGCTTAATATACAGAAATCCATCAACATAATCCACTATAAAAACAAACTCAAAGACAAAAACCACATGGTCATCTCATTAGATGCAGAGAAAGCATTTGACAAAATCCAACACCCATTCATGATAAAAATCTTGGAAAGATCAGGAATTTAAGGCCCATACCTAAACATAATAAGAGCAATCTACAGCAAACCAGTAGCTAACACCAAACTAAATAGAGAGAAACTCAAAGCAATCCCACTAAAATCAGGGACTGGACAAGGCTGCCCACATTCTCCCTACCTATTCAATATAGTACTTGAAGTCCTAGCCAGAGCAGTTCCACAACAAAAAGGACATCAAGTGTGGGAAACCACATGTGCCATTGCAGGGTGGCGCTGGCTACTGCTGGCCACCAGGCATACATAGGCAGTAAAGTTTTTTGCCAAGATGAGGTTTTGAGAATTAACCAATCAGATGAGAGACAAGTTAACCAATCAGATGAGAGACAAGTTAACCAATCATATGAGAGAGAAGTTAACCAATCAGATGAGAGAGAAGTTAACCAATCAGATGTAGACATGCAAATGAGGTGGTAAGCATAACCCATGCATAACCAATCCGGGTGTGAGACACGCCTCTCCTAGGCCTATATAAGCAGCACCAGTTCTGGGCTTGGGGTCTCTTTGCCTCTGCAATCAAGCTCTCCCAATAAACGTGTGCAGAAGGATCCTGTTGCAGCGTCATTCTTGCTGGCGAGTCGGGCACACACAAGAATCAACGGAATACAAGTTGGAAAAGAAGAATGGCCTAGTCGGCCATCACTGGAAAGAGAGGCCCATTGGACATGCAAACTTTATATGCCCCAGTACAGGGGAACACCAGGGCCAAAAAAATGGGAATGGGCGGGTAGGAAAGTAGGGGGGGAGGGTATGGGGGACTTTTGGGATAGCATTGGAAATGTAATTGAGGAAAAGATGTAAAAAAAAAAAAAAAGAAGAAGTCAAAATATCACTATTTGCAGATGATATGATAGTATATATAAGTGACCCAAAAATCCCACCAAAGAATTCCTAAACTTTATAAACAGCTTCAGTGCAGTAGCTGGATATAAAATTAACTCAAATAAATCAATGGCCTTTCTCTACACAAATGATAAATGGACTGAGAAAGAAATTATGGAAATAACACCCTTCACAATATGCACAAATAATATAAAATACCTTGGTGTGACTCTAGCTAAGGAAGTGAAAGATCTGTATGAAAAGAACTTCAATTCTCTGAAGAAAGAAATTGAAGAAGATCTCAGAAGATGGAAAGATCTCCCATGCTCTTGGATCAGCAGGATTAATATAATTAAAATGGCTATCCTTCTGAAAGCAATCTACAGATTCAATGCAATCCCGATCAAAATTCCAACTCAATTTTTCACTGGGTTAGAAAGGGCAATATGCAAATTCATCTGGAATAACAAAAAACCTAGGATAGCAAAAACGATTCTCAACAATAAAAGAACCTCTGGTGGAATCATCATGCCTGACATTAAGCTGTAGTACAGAGCAATTGTGATAAAAACTGTATGGTACTGGTATAGTGACAGACAGGTAGCTCACTGGAATAAAACTGAAGATCCAGAAATGAATCCACACACCTATGGTCACTTGATCTTTGACAAGGGAGCTAAAACCATCCAGTGGAAAAAAGACAGCATTTTCAACAAATGGTGCTGGCACAACTGGTGGTTATCATGTAGAAGATTTCGAATTGATCCATTCTTATCTCCTTGTACAAAACTCAAGTCTAAGTGGATCAAAGACCTCCACATAAGACCAGAGACACTGAAATTAATAAAGGAGAAAGAGATGAAAAGCCTCGAAGATATGGGCACAGGGGAAAAATTTCTAAACAGAACAGCAATGGCTTGTGCTGTAAAATTAATAATTGACAAATGGGACCTCATAAAATTGCAAAGCTTCTGTAAGGCAAAAGACACTGTCAATAAGACAAAAAGGCCACCAACAGATTGGGAAAGGATCTTTACCAACCCTAAATCTGATGGGGGACTAATATCCAATATATACAAAGAGCTCAAGAAGCTGGACTCCAGAAATTCGAGTAACCCCATTGAAAATTGGGGTTCAGAGCTAAACAAAGAATTCTCAAGTGAGGAATACTCAATGTCTGAGAAGCACCTGAAAAAATGTTCAACATCCTTAATCATCAGGGAAATGCAGATCAAAACAACCCTGAGATGCCACCTCACACCAGTCAGAATGGCTAAGATGAAAAATTCAGGTGACAGTAGATGCTGGCGAGAATGTAGAGAAAGAGGAACACTCCTCTTCACTGCTGGTGGGATTGCAAGCTGGTACAACCACTCTGGAAGTCAGTCTGGAGATTTCTCAGAAAATTAGACATAATACTACCAGAAGATCCAGCAATACCTCTTCTGGGCATATACCCAGAAGAAGTTCCAACTGGTAATAAGAGCACATGGTCCACTATATTCATAGAAGCCTTATTTATAATATCCAGAAGCTGGAAAGAACCCAGATGTCCCTCAACAGAAGAATGGATACAGAAAATGTGGTACATTTACACAATGGAGTACTACTCAGCTATCAAAACCAATGGTTTTATGAAATTCTTGGGCAAATGGATGTATCTGGAGGATATCATCCTTAGTGAGGTAACCTAATCACAAAAGGAGTCATTAGATATGCACTCACTGAGAAGTGGATATTAGCCCAGAAAAATAGAACACCCAAGATACAATTTGCAAAACACAAGGAAATCATGAAGAGGGAAGACCAATGGGTGGATACTTCATTCCTCCTTAGAATAGGGAACAAAATACCCATGAAAGGAGTTGCATAGACAAAGTTTGGAGCTAAGACAAAAGGATGGACTATCCAGAGACTACCCCACCCAGGGATCCATCCCATAATCAGCCACCAAACCCAGACACTATTGCACATGCCTGGAAGATCTTGCTGAAGGGACCATGGTATAGCTGTCTCGTATGAGGCTATGCCAGTGCCTGGCAAATACAGAAGTGGATGCTCACAGTCATCTTTAAGATGGAGCACAGGGCCCCCAATGAGAAGCTAGAGAAAGCACCCAAGGAGCTGAAGGTGTCTGCAACCCTATAGGTGGAACAACAATATGAACTAACCAGTACCCCCAGTGCTAGTATCTCTAGCTGCATATGAATCAGAAGATGGCCTAGTCGGCCATCACTGGGAAGAGAGACCCCTTGGTATTGCAAACTTTATATGCCCCAGTACAGAGGAATGCCAAGGCCAAGAAGTGGGAGTGGGTGGGTAGGGGAGCAGGGGGGGGGGAGGGTATAGGGAACTTCCGGGATAGCATTTGAAATGTATATAAAGAAAATATCTTAAAAAAAAAAAAAAGGAAGAAAACAAAGTGTTGCAAGATGGTAGGGAATTAAACCGCTGGTGTGTGGTCAGACTGGAAGTGCTTTCAGAGGAATGGAGAGATTTCTCATGGTAATGGTGGTAAATTCCAGAATTCTTTCTTGCCCCTTTAAATTATGGAAAGGATGAAATAACTAGGTTTACTTACTCTTTTTACAGTGATATAAATTAGGGCTTCTTCCCTCTTCTGCTTTATCCTATTGAAATTAGTAGGCAGTGTGGAAATGGGGTAGCATGGTTGGTTTAAAGTTCATGCTTTATTTTCCATCTGTGTTGCCTTAAACATTATACTGAAAATAGTCTATGATTCCTAAAGTTTCTCTGCCTATAGAATGGAAATAAGACTAGTCTCTGCTTACTGAATAGTTGAGAGGATTAAATGAGTTAATTGTATAAATTGCCTTTTAAATTATTTTGTATAGGAGACCGTTTTAAACACTAGGACATTATTGACGAACAACATAGACCATTTCTAATTCCAGAGTTCTTAAATTCTAATGAGAACAAATAGGTACTAACTCTGAAAATATAAGGTCAGAGACGAAGACTTACTTTGATGTTGTTGATGGTATTTGACAATATTGTGTCCATTGATTTTTCAGATAATACACAGCCTTGATGATCAAAGTTTTGAGTTTCTTCTCAGGAATCATTTTCCTAAAGATCATGCAGGTGAAAAAATAAGTGGCCTATTCATCAGAATCATAGTATAGATAGCATACTACAAAATAATGTATGCTTCAAGTCCTTGTATTTAATTTTAAAAGTGTGTGCAAGCTACTTGTTTAAAAGATAGAAACACATGTTCTTTTGTTACATATTATTTTGTTATAATCAGCAAAGCCACATATCCTTGATAAAAGAATGCTTCCAATTCATCAATAACCCATATCTAAATATCCCCTTGATTCTCTCATGATAATCCTAGAACAACAACAACCTACTTTTAACCACACACCTTTCCAGACAGGGAAGTCCCTTTGAGTCATAGCTTAAAATGTTGGCAGCAGCTGAATTGAGATTAAATCATCGTCTTGGTGTTCTGCCTATTAACACAAACACACAGAGATAAAGTTTATCATAAATCACATTTTGAGCTCATTCTACCTATGAACCACTGGTGAGAGAATGCATATCTCAACTTAGAAGAAGTAGAACATCACTGGGTTATTGACAGGCCTAGTCCAAACAGTTATCACTTTCTTTGACAGTGGCAGTGTCACTTGCTATCCACAGGAGAAAATATACACAGCAGTATCATAGAGCTATAGCTTCATGTAATGATAACCTATAATTACTTTGTCTCATATGCACAATAGACATGTCCACATGGAGGTAAGCTGTAGTTCTTCCACAAATATGCTCAAAGCCCTAAGACTTTTAAAAATCACTGTCTAAACCAGATTTGGCATTTAATAAACTCCTTCATAGTTGTTATTTATACTTATTCCTATAAAAGTCATTTGCCATAAATGTTCATTCTTCATCTTGCATCCTGGTTACTGTGCTTATAGATACATATTCTACCTTTTAACATAAATCAGATACCCATTCCCAACAATTCTGAACACAATACTTGAGCTCAAATAAAAATAGTGTTTGCCACATTGACAGTTAAGACTGGTATTTAGACCCCAGGCACCAGCAATGTGTGTTCTTAAGGGTTGAATATGTTTTTAAAATATCTCCCCAGGTCATCTTGGAACACCATGAACACACCATCACAGGTCGACAAACCATCACATTCAATTTGAGCCATATAACTTGACATTTCTATTTCCAGAACTTTAAGAAACATAGTCCAATTTTAGAGAAGATTGAACACAGAGTTTGTGGGAAAATGATGAGCAGGTTTTACTTTGATCATGACAATGCCACTTCCTGGCCCCAACATTTATCAACATATAGTAAAATGTACTTCTTATCTTCAGCAAGATTAAAAATTGTTTGGAGTATCCATATGAGGTTGTCTGTCAGTCTCCTTCAAGTGTCACCTGAAGTCACTGGTTTGCATTACTTTACTTAAGCACAAGATTTGTCATTCTCCTAGTTAAAAACATTGGGACTTAGAGGAACTGTGTTTCTTTTTAAATTTAACATGGAGTGCAACTGAAGGAACATAATTGAGTTTATGAGCAAAATATCACAACAGGAAAACCTGGAAAGTTGATTCACATATAAATATTCATTTTTCAATTCAAGTTTTTAGGGACTGATGTATAAGGAAATCTGGCTGACACTTCTGAGTGATAATTATGCTTCAGATATTGTTCTAAGAATGCCCATTAATACACACAAGACACAATAAAATCACATCGACATACTGAATGAGGAAACTGGGAGAGTAAAGTACAAGTTTTGTACTCAGAAACTGGTAGACACAAACCTCAAACTCCAATTCCATACTCTAATTTTTTTTGTCTCCTTATGATGTTATATCATAGAAAAAAAATGATTGGTGCATGCCACTGAAATCCTGAATCAGTTGCCTTTGAGGTAACCATAGGATAAGTTATCTCAAATGGACCTAACCTATAAAAGAGATCAGAATTATGGAAAATTTCCTGTTGGACTCAGATGAGGAATAAAGTGACATTGTGTGGGGCTGGAGCATATATAAATCAAAATTAATCCTGTGAGGAAGGAAACCCGTTGCCTGTGGTCCAGGGCACAATCTGAATCCAACTTGCCATGTAGTTTGGCGTGGCCTGTAATATAGAATTGCCATGGTGCCAGTATACTGACCCAACTATATTGATTAGTCAACAGTTTTCTTTGAATTAATTGATAGCTTTCATCATGGATAGAATTTTACCATAAAAAGTTCATGTTGCATGAAAGAGAAGAGCTGGTGGAGAAATGAAAGTTTCCATGTCAGTACTACATTTAACATGTTCTCTGTAAGACATGTGATGGAGTGAAACTAGATTTGAGGAAATCAGGCTGTGCTGGTGAGTTTAAGGGAATTCACTTTTAATTTGACTAATAATAACCAGTGACACCTATCCTATTATCTCACTTGAAAAATATCCAATTACAGCTGAATGACTAATATATTCAAGTATAAAAAATGCAAGGTAGTGTGTTAGTTTTCTATTACTGCGTAAGAGAGGATCACAAATTAACAGAGTGACCCATATTCACTTCCTGTGTAGCAATTTTGTCCATCTAAAATTTGAGCATGACTCAAGTGGCTTCCACGGTCTCTTCAGGGAGTTCTCTTCTGGGATTGAGCGTGGTCTTCTAATCCCCCCACCCCCCTATTTCTGTTGACCGTCTGTTCCTGTGGTGTGAAGTTTGCATCTTTAAATCAAGCAGAGGCCATTGTGAGCTGGAGCATCTCACTCAGCATCGTTGGTCTCATGCTGCTCTCTAGCACAGACTTGCTTGTTCTTTTGAGACCAGTGCAATTTTTCTCCTCATTTTATATAACTGTGACCTCTTTTATAGGCCACATGATGGGACACTTTCTCTTTTAATTAGGTTTAAGTCAACTTATTTGAAATTTTAATTAAGTCTGCAATACATTTACTTCCATACAACATAACATCACCATAGGCATGCTAGCCCATCAAACTTACGAATACTACACACACACACACACACACACACACACACACACACACACACACTTTCTTTTTTGTGGGAGCGGGGGCAGACAAGGTATTGATGTATTCTGAGTGAATTAGTCTTGAGGTGACTATGCATCTAAAAATGACCTTGAATCCCTGATCATCCTGTTTCTACTTCCCAGTTGCTAGAATTTCTGTAGAGTACCACCAACCAAGATTGGTTTTACAAATCTTATTTATAAGACTTTAAATAACATAGATGGAATTTTACAGGTATGAAAGTTTGAAGGCCATGTTAGAATCAAACCTATAAAAGGGGATCTAAGGAATGAGAGCTAATAACTTGGTTTTCGAAGAAACTAATATTTGGAAGCTACTTCTAGGTCCATGGTAAAGACATTCTTGTATTTCTTGCTGTTTGGAAATTAACTTAAAACCCCACGAAACTTTAGAAAACAAAACAAAACAAAACAAAATGAGCCAAAACTAAAACAAAATGTATGAAGCTCGTGAATGTCAGCCCACCCTTAACATTTTCCTGTTTTGAGAAACTCTTGGTTTTGGCTCCAGAATATGTGCATTTGTGTTCCAGGTTGCATGCAGCCTAGCAGTCTGTCTCATCATTTCATTTTTCCTATGGAAAAAATTCTCATAAAGTTGTGGGAAATTTGAATGAATTGATGTTTATAAATATTTCGAAGGCTCTAGACCCGTAGAAACTAACACAGAAAGATCCATCCTTTATCTCATTAAAAATCATGTTTTAGCATCTGGGTCATTAGAACTCTATGAAGTAAGTGTTACTATTATCTCCATTTCACTGAGACACAGAGCACTTCAATACATTGTTTGAAACTAAAGTGCTGGCAGACATTCATTGGGGATTGCATATAGCCAGTCTGGTTTCTAATGAAATTTCCCTAGCAGAAAAAGACACTAGGGACCTCTAGAGGCAAACTCATTGTATAGGACGGTAATAATCTGATTGAATGTCATAAATCAATGCTTGGGATAAGGTGCTGGGTATAAGGGATAGGGGAGCACTGGTCCTTAGCTAAAAATGTGAATGAAATCGAATGTCATTCCCCATTAGTTACATTGAAATAAATCATATTCCATGAAATAAAGTCAGCTGTAGGATAGTAGAATCATTTAATCCTATTTACAGCTGATTCTCAACAGCTAGAACGGAACAACCTATGACTGGTGCTTTCCATGGAACAAGCATTTGTACCCTGCCATCCACATGTTGATATCTTAATAGTCACTGGTGATAGGACATGCAGCCTTTAAAAAAGAATTTGATCATGAAATTAAACCTCATGAATAGGTTTAATGTCTGCTATGAATATGTCCTCACTAAGATTTGGAGATTGTTAATGTGTGTGAATATTATGAGGTAAAGCCTTTGAGAGGCATCAGGCAATGAGAGATCATCCTTGATTAAGGGGATTAGGAACCCTACTAATACAAGGCCATTAGAAGAAGTTGGCCCTTCCCTGTCAACTTCCTTGCACCACAGAAGGACGGAACATTTGTTTTCTAGTGAATGCATCATAAAATTCCATCTTTGACAGAAATCAGCAGACGGGTAACCTATCTGTTGCCTTTGCCTTAATCTTGGGCTTCTCAATCTCTAGAACAGTGAAAGTAAGTACTTGTTCTAGTGTCTCTTCTAAGATATTTTACTATAGAAGGAAAAAACAATGAACAGTATCCTTACAAAATTCATTCCAGAGATCTCTTTTGCCTTCTTTGAGTCATAGGAAGAACTGGCTAAAATTTATTAGTCTTCAACCCAGTGAGGGCTTTTAGTAGAGCCAAATTATTCCAGGAGTTTACAGTTTACAGAACCATGGGATGCAAGAGTCTGTTGTTTATTAGTCCTCTAGTCTGTGGTATTTGGTTGTAGAATCCCAAACAGGTATCACTCAATTAAAATTAAGTTTATGAGTACAACTGAGGCATTGGCTATAAGGAGTCCAAGCACAGGGTTACTATGGCTGATAATAACAATGACCCCTTAAAAGACTTCAGAGCCCACACAGAGGTAGGCTGTAGGTTGAGAGTTTTAGCCTGAATTGTTTTCCCTTGAGGCATTCTAAAAATTCTGTTTCTGGGCTGGTGAGATGGCTCAGTGGGTAAGAGCACCTGACTGTTCTTCTGAAGGTCCGGATTTCAAATCCCAGCAACCACATGGTGGCTCACAACCATCCGTAACGAGATCTGACTCCCTCTTCTGGAGTGTCTGAAGACAGCTACAGTGTACTTACATATAATAAATAAATAAATCTTAAAAAAAAATAACACTATTAAAAAAAATTCTGTTTCTAACACCAGGTTGAAGAGATCCCCTATATCCTCATTAAACCCGACACACCACTGCTTGTATCTTTCTCTTTCTTTCTTTCTTTCTTTCTTTCTTTCTTTCTTTCTTTCTTTCTCTCTCTCTCTCTTTCTTTCTCTCTTTCTCTCTCTCTCTCCCTCCCTCCATCCCTCTGTCTCTCTCTTTCTTTCTCTCTCTCTTTCTTTCTTTCTTTCTTTCTTTCTTTCTTTCTTTCTTTCTTTCTTTCTTTCTTTCTTTCTCTCTCTCTCTCTCTCTCTCTTCCTTCCTTTCTTCCTTTCTTTCTTTCTTTCTTTCTTTCTTTCTTTCTTTCTTTCTTTCTTTCTTTCTTCTTGCATTGCAGTGTAAAATAAGCAATGCAAGGCTAAATGGACTGTTAGTAGACTCATCACAGGAAAACAAGAGATGGTAGTATAAAGTGGGACTTTCTAGTGGACCTCATACCTCAGTAAAGCCATTTTAGTATGACATATTTTCTATGGAATAAGTAATCTATATCTACAAATGTTCAAAGGTCAGAGGAAAGTCTCTGAGAAATGCTGGCCTCCTAATCATTTTGTTGTATATAATTAACATGGAGATTAGATAGGCAGACAGACAAACAGATACAATCTTTGAAAATTGAGTATTTGCATGAAAGCAACTGACATTTGAGTGTTTGGTGGTATGATAGCAGATATAATACTTATTCTAAAAGAAATGGGATGAAACTTCTATTTGCTGAGTCAGAGCAATGAAATAATTGCCTCCAATTTAAAATTTTCTGTTTTGTGGAGTTTCTAAACTTTAAAAATATAACACTGCTAATCAAATAAAAACAACTTACAGGAACTGAATATGTTTATCTTATTCATAATTTGATGCCCAGGTGCTTCTTAGTCACTAAAATATTTCAAACAAGCTTTTGAAAAAAAATACAAACTTTTCCGGGGTTGGCAGGTTAGATTTCACATTTTATTTTCTGCTGGTTACTGCCAAGCCTATTATTATGTGGAAGACCGAAAACCCATTGCAGAGTGACCAAAGACAGTCAGATGCCCCAGAGAAGTTTATCTTTAGGCTTTTCATGGTTACATTCTGGTTCCTATTTCTCATATCCAATTTGGTATAGGTCTATTGGAAACTAGTTAGCTTAGTAGCATTTAGCAGGATTCAGTTTTGTTGTACAATAGACCTCTTTTGTTTTTTCTATTTAATCAAAAGGAAAACATACATAGGATGAAGGGGCAAAGAATTGTATCCTATGGATGGGTTCTGACTTATGGGAAAATATAGCCTGAATCTTTCCTCTGAGATGGTCTTTTTTAAGAGCAAAATATTCCCAAATAATTCAACCGTGCTGCTGCTATACTGTTGCCCGCGCTTTACTTACCCCTGGTAAGAACACGCTCAGGGCAACCGGAATCTTCTGCAGCACAAACTTTATTGCTTACCCCATCAGGAGCCAGTGGAGAAAGGAGCCAGAGAGAGCCAGAGAGAGAGAGAGAGATGGTGGAGCCCCCTCCCTTTTATGGAGGACTGTCCTCCGCCTCGGACGTGTCACTCCCTGATTGGCTGCAGCCCATCAGCCAGAGTTGTCGTCACGGGAAAGGCAGAGCACATGGGGTGGGAAACTACCCCAGCGCATGTGCAGATGGTTTGTTTATTACTTAGAACACAGGTGTCAGTGCCATCTTATAATGGCGAATGTGAGGACGGCTCCTTACATCTCCCCCTTTTCTTTTATTTAAGAGCAATAGGCCACCCATAATAATGAGAGTGGAGATAGAGGTCAAATCCCCAGTGTGTAAAATAGGGGCTTTACACAAAACCTCCTCCCAGGCTCATCACCCGAAGGGGTCTTGGTCTGCTCCCGTGTCGTTTTTCCTGGGGGAAGGACACTTGGACACTCAACCTTCTTGAAAGATGACATGTCTCCCTAGAATAGGCTCATAAATGCCACAGAGCCCTTCTACTGCAGTGCTTAGCCGTGCAACTCTCTCGGGCTGCTGAAGCACACTCACTCTATCCCGTGCAATGAGACTAGCCTCGTGGGGTGCAAGAGCTGAGTGGCCAGCGACCTATTGCTTAAGCATAGATAACCATATATCAGGGGAAGCACCATGTTCTAGTGCTGCAAGCGCCTGGGAAATAACCACCATGTCTCTCCTAATTTGGGCCTTAAGCTTACAGACCAATCAGAGAAGCAACACTAATCCACAGCAAAGAACAGCTCCAAATAATTCCACCCCCACCCATTCTTTAAAGAAGGAAAATGTTGAAAAGATAGTCCTTAGGTCAGGGACAGGTCCAAGTGCGTGGGGCAAGTCTCAATTTTCAAAGGGTCTGTTCAAATTTATCCGTCCAATTCTGTATCTCCCAACGCTGCTTTCCCTTTGCTGTTGTCGCCCTGGGCATCACCATGATGAGGGACATCTGGATTTTTCGGGTGAGTCTTTCTGGTATCCAAAATGGGTTGTCTTCATTCTGTGGAAAAACACAAACAGCTCCCCTGGATCTTATCAAAATAGGATCCGGGTCTTTCCATTTGTTACTTAAAACATCTTTCCATTTAACCATCTCATTGGGCCTATCTGGCTCTGAACAATGACGTTCAGCTGCTGTATCTTTGTTAATTGTCCAGTGGCTTCACCTGTTCGGGAGAGCGCCTTCCAGGCCTTAATAGCCGCGGAGGAAATTTGGGCATAAGCTCCCCAGTGATAATTTGTTTGATCAGTGGTATAAGCTCCCTGACCCGTTAACAGGTCAAAGGTCCAATCTCTCTGCTCTGGAGTCAAAGCGGCAGCATTTGCTCGGGCCTGCGTTTGTGCAGCCTCTTGCCATAGAGCTCTCCATTCCATATATTTGCCCGCACTGGGGAGAGCGGCTTTTGCAATCATTTGCCAGACGGCAGGAGTTAATGCCTTGCCAGCAAGCCTGCCTAACTGCACCAAGGTGAAATTAGCATTGGCTCCATATTTACGAACCAACTTAGCAAGCTCTTTAACCTGTAAATACTCTACTGGAGCGTGGACATGCCCACCCTCGGCTCCTTCAAAGACTGAAAATGCCTGTTGTATCTTCCTTTGTGCCTCTCTTGAAATGAACGAGTCCGCGAACTGCCTCTCTGCACAGGGCTGACGCACTACGCAGGGAGGGGGCTCGCATAGGGCGGAGGTGCACTATGACCTTGAGGCCAAGCAGCAAGCTGGCCTTTGCCAGCTGCTTTTGGCTTTTTTCTTGACCTATAAGCTCGCATTTCTCTCTCATAACGAGCTGCTCCCTCCTCCAAGTCTGTTTTCTCAGAAGGGCTAATTTTTTCACCTGATTTACAGCTACTAAGAACTGACTCTTTAAACTCATCTCTTTTCTCCTCTTTCCTTCTACTCTCTCCCCAGGTATTTTTCCCTGACATTAACTTTTCTTTTTTCCTTTGTTTTCTCTCCTCTTTCCTTCTAATCTCTCCCCAGGTATTCTTCCCTGACATTAACTTTTCCTCGGGTTCAAGACCCGTGGAAAGGCCTGTATACTTATTTGGCGCGCCATGCTTTCTCTTTTTTCCTGCTCTCTCTCCCCGCTTTACTTCTGATAGACTGTCTTGAATTTCCTTCAGAATTCTCCACCCTGCCTTAACCACTTGTTGACATGTGAAAAGAAATAAAAGGGCTTTTAACACTAGAGAAAGTTCAAGACCAGACATACCTTGTAAAGCTGTAACGAACGCACATCCGTTCCCCAGCTGAAGAGTTCTGAACCCACGCCGGATCCTTCTCAACAGTCTGTTTTGTGGGAACACTTCATTACCACAGTTCCCCAGCTGAAGAGTTCTGAACCCACACCGGATCCTTCTCAACAGTCTGTTTTCCGGGAACACTTTATTAACCGCTCCTTCCCCGTGATGTAGTAGCTCCCGGGTTTCGGCACCATTTGTTGCCCGCCGCTTTTGTTCCCCCTGGTAAGAACACGCTCAGGGCAACCGGAATCTTCTGCAGCACAAACTTTATTGCTTACCCCATCAGGAGCCAGTGGAGAAAGGAGCCAGAGAGAGCCAGAGAGAGAGAGAGAGAGATGGTGGAGCCCCCTCCCTTTTATGGAGGACTGTCCTCCGCCTCGGACGTGTCACTCCCTGATTGGCTGCAGCCCATCAGCCAGAGTTGTCGTCACGGGAAAGGCAGAGCACATGGGGTGGGAAACTACCCCAGCGCATGTGCAGATGGTTTGTTTATTACTTAGAACACAGGTGTCAGTGCCATCTTATAATGGCGAATGTGAGGACGGCTCCTTACATCATACAATTATGGGCACTAGTCTGTCTCCTCATTGAATGAAGGCAAGCAGCATTTCAATATATTAAGCTGTGTGCTACTTAGAAGCTAGCCCTTTGCAGGTAAATTGATTACAGATTGAGGGGAAAGAGAAAGTTTGGGATAGTGGTCACACTTGAGCTAAGTCTAGTATCAAAATAACTACTACTGAAAGTTACTTAACTTCCCTTTTGTAATGAAGAAGACCTCAGACTTATTTTACATATAGAAAAAGGATTGCGTGTCACAGAGTTTCTGAGAACCTGTACAATAGTCTCAAAAGCCCAAATTGTAAGTGGCAAACTGGGTTTTTGACTAAGAACTATATAACTCAGAAGCCTGATGTTTTCCTCCTCTTCTTTTAATCCAATGGGTCATTATTCTCTTCCTTTGGGCTTGCTTTTGTGGTAATAGAATTTTCTATCATGATTTATTGTGAAGGCTGTTGTGAGGATTTTTCTTCCAGATGGGAAGGCAGCCCATTTGGTAAGATTTCTCTCAGCGTTCTTTCTGTGTAGCAAACAGAACTAGAAGAGGCACAATTGGAAGAAGAGAAGTTAAATGGGAGGACAAACTGCAGAATTGTATAGGCTGGAAGTGTATTGGCAGATTAAAATGGACCTTGTGGTATCAGAAACAACAAATCCTGGTTTCAGAGACATGATCCATAGGAAGATAAAATGAGGTGTTTCAGTGATTTTATTCTTCACAGGGAACCTCAGGCCTCTTCTTTGCTCTGAGAAGAATCATAGCAGGAGAGGAGACTCTTATTTTGCAGAGTTGCTGCAACAAAGTACCACAAGTAGGACAGTTTGAACAACAGAAGTTTATTGTTAATACTGTGCACCATGGAAGTATGAAGTCAAGGTGTGGGCGGGATGAGGACTATGAGGCAAAGAGTTGTTGCAGATCTCACATGAGATGCCTGTCTACTCATGTACTCTTTCAAACTGTCTTTCCACCTCTCATGTCTCTGTGTTCAAATTAACCTAACATATAAGGACTCCACACATCTTGGATTGGGGTCCTCTCAATCACCTCATTTTAACTTTACTACAAAAAAGAGATTGCATCAAAATGAGATCAAATTTTAATGCACTATGGACTAGGACTTCATCAAATGAATTTAGCATAGCAGAGGTGGAACAACTTGTGAGAAAGAAGTTTAGACTAAGGAAGTCTCATCTCAAAGCTAGGAACACTGCTTAGCCCTGTCGGCAACATTTCCTTAATTTTTCTGTACTTCAACTTCTTCTATATTAATTTGGCATAACAATGATGCTGGATAGGGTAATGGGTTCTGTTTTTCCATTAGAAAAAGAATTAAAAGACAGGAAATCACCTTAGAGTGAAGTAAAATTGAATGATTGGTGGCAGTTGTTAAAGATTTCTCTGGTAGAGAAATGAGTCCCAGAGCTTGGGGTCATTATCTCTAAAGGTGTTGGGGTTTGTCTTGGAACAGGATGCCTCATGTAGTCTAAACGTATCTCCGTGCCCCCCTTTTAGCAGGGATTGGAAATCTGTCTGTCCAAAACCACAGAGATGTGTTAGGATATGTCATCTTAATGTACAAACATGGAAACAGATGTTATAAGGTCCCTTGTCTTGGCACACAGGCATTGAAACAATTGATAGGTGGCCTTAGAGCATATCTTTAGCCCAAACTTTACTGTGTCTTGTGATGTCACAGAGGCAGGCATGTCCACCACCAGGTAAGAATGTCCCTAAGTTACAGAAAAATGAAAATTCTGCTGGAAATGTATAGCCACGAGTGTCATCTCAAATCGGGATAATTACGTCTGCTCTCATTCCTAGGTACCCCTCGTCTCAGCAGCATCTGCCTTATGGGTTGTTATTGAGTTTGCATGAGGTGTATGTATCTAGAAAACACTGTGTCTGGTATATAGAACCCATAAACTTTCATGTTAAACTTAACTGTTGACTAACTGAGGAATTATGAATGGACAAAACAGAAACTAAAGGAACAGAAAACATATTGAAAAACATTTTTATATCTTTTGATTGTATATATTTAACCAGACATACATTTCCTGACTTTTGGAACACGTGTGTTTGCAAAATGTGCCATTATATTTTATTGGCTCATGAAGGGTGTTTAGAATATAGCCTTTAAGGGAGAAAAAGTGTCAGTAAGATGAACCCACATCTTACTGACTTTACCCACAGTAAGAAAATCCAGTCTTAGCTGCATCATATTTTGCTCAGCAACCAGACTGCCACTGGACTATAGGGTGCTGGTGAATGTGACAATGGCCTGTATACCCTTGGTTTCATTTGGGGGAAACAAGTCAGTACATTAGGAAGAACTATTTCTCTAATAGGCGTGAGCCAAGATTTCCTTCTTTTTTGCCTCACATTACTTTTCTGAAAGAATTTGTCTGCAACTTCTTTTCTTTCAGCTACTGTTTGTGGAATAATACATGAAATCTCTCTATCAGAGAGCACGCCTCCTGTGAGATATTAACTCAATGTGTGATTAAAAAGAAATGAAAGAGATTAGAATGACAGAAACCCTGCCCAGTTCTAGAAACAATGCAGGCTTTCTATTCCACCGAGGAGTGGGTACCTTTTGCATCTGCTGTCCAAGCCGTGACTCACTCCACTCTACTACGAGAAG
The DNA here is from genome assembly GCF_978045245.1 of Mus caroli. Classification (NCBI taxonomy): domain Eukaryota; kingdom Metazoa; phylum Chordata; class Mammalia; order Rodentia; family Muridae; genus Mus; species Mus caroli. The sequence goes on along the minus strand of NW_028227259.1, from coordinate 52,278,836 downwards.
CCTTGGCTTAGATATTGTTATGACAAAGTATAATTTTTCCAAGCTGTGAAATTTGTTCTGAGTCAGCTGACAGAAAAACCTACCACATACTTCCTTCACTTTGGTCATGACTAACATCCACACATACTGAACTGGGGGTTATTATATTGTTATCCCAGGCAAGCAACTTGGGCAGTTATTATCATAAAGGGCATATTTGGCATGATGCATTTACCAAAACAAACATGCAGATGAAGATGGCCGTTATATTGTCTGTTGCAATACTTGTAAAATATTGCATTTTTAACTCCTTGGAAGAAACACATACTAGGCTAATCCCCAAGGTCATTTACCCTGGCCATACTTTCTAAAGGCTTTTCAGAATTACTCTGTCACTTAGAAATTAAATCAGTTGAACTGAGACTATAATAAAGTTCCCCATAAAAGAGAAGGACAGGGTGAGAAAGCTTTATTGTTCCAACAGTACTGAATTTAAGAAATAGGTTTGTGTTGTTTTTCAGGCACAGGTATCTGCTATGATGGAATAATATTTTTCAGAATAAATTTTCTAGTAAGATCTGATGATTTTTCAAATTTATATTAAAATTTGTTTGCATTTTCCAAACCCTGATGTGATGACTCATACATAGAAGGCACTGAAGAATTCTTTGTGGAATTAATAGATGAATAAAAAAGAGAAAGCATATTACTTTGAAAAGATGGAAAAGGATGTGTGCTTCTTCATCTTGGAGAAAGTTGGGATTCCTATCAGGACGAATAATTTATCTCTTGCTGTGACAAAAACTGTCTTGAGGTCTTTCAGGTTGGAATATATTGTTTCTCTCCTTGGCCATGGTCTAAAAATAATGATCTTCATATTTCAAGAAATTAGCCACTATACACATCAGCTTTGTAAAAATGGAAGTGATAGAAGATTTTGTATCATTTGCTTTTATTTTTGTACTGCTTATTTTATTAGATTCTTTTTCTTTAAAATGAGAACATGCCATCCTAGAAGACAGAGAGACTCTCCTACAACTCAGGAATCAATTCATACTTACAAGACTAAACATTACACTTTGTGGAAGATTCATGAAGATGGATAGCAATAGAGAATTGCTAGGGAAGGGATAATTGTGTCCTGTGAAGCTGCCTTTAAGTTGTGCAGATTTTTAAGGACGCAGCTCTTTGAGTCACTATCTCAGTGGCAAGGATTTTCACTGATGCATGTGCTCTCACACTCCTGTAAGTAATTCCAATGCATTGGTTAACCGTGCTAAACTCAGGCGGGATTGTTTATCTGGTCGCCTGATTGTGTATTATCATAGATATCTGTGTTTATATTTTCCCATGGAACATCAAGCAAAGGAAAGAACAGGATACTTGGATAGAATGGAAAAGAGGAAAGATAGAAATCACAAGAGAAGACAGAGAAGCAAGCAAGGAAAGGGTCCAACAGAAGACTTGTCAACCAAATATTTGTTTTTGGAGGAAATGCATTAGATGGTCGGACAGTGATGGCTGATGCTGAGGCCTCTTTTGGCACCTTTGGTCTTTGTTACCCCAAGTTTCAATACAAAACTTGATACACCCAGCCTGAGTGAGTCACTGTGGGCAGAGGAAGGAACTGAGTGTTATCACTAAGAGGATGATGGTGAAAATAAGCAGAAAGTTTAGGGAAGAAGTAGGAATGTACTGAGAATCATCAGATGGAGAACATGTGAATGTTGGAAATCTATTTCAGGTCTTTGAAGCTCAAGACAAGTTGTGCTTTGCTCTTCACCACAAATGTCTACATTGAATAGACACATGATCTCTATGAAGAAATTGTATCCTTGTGGTATGGTGGAGCATCTTTTCGGTATATGTCCAGGAGTGCTGCTGGGTCTTCAGGTAGAAATATTTCTAGTTTTCTGAGAAACATTCAGATTGATTTCCAGAGTGATTGTACAAGTTTGCAATCTGACCAGCAGTGGAAGAGTGTTCCCCTTTCTCTACATTCTCACCAGCATGTGCTGTTGCTTGAGTTTTTTATCTCAATCATTGTGATTAGTGTAAGGTGAAATCTCAGGGTTGTTTTGATTTGCATTTCCCTGACAACCAAGGATGCTGAATATTTCTTTAAGTGCTTTCTTGAAATTCCTCTGTTGAGAATTCTGTTTAGCTTTGTAGCCCATTTTTAAATTTGGTTATTTGTATTTGTATCTAACTTCTTGTGTTCTTTATATATTTTGGATATTAGCCCTCTGTAGGATGTAGGATTAGTAAAGATCTTTTCCCAATCTGTAGGCTGCTGTTTTGTCCTGTGTCCTTTGCCTTAAAGAAGCTACCATACCACAAGGACACACACTTCACTATGTCCATAGCAGTCTTATTTGCAATAACCAGAAGCTGAAAGCAACCAAGATGTCCCTCAACCAAAAGAATAGATAAGGAAAATGTGGTTCATTTACACAATGGAATACTATTCAGCTTTTAAAAAGAAGGACACCATAAGTTTTTCAGGCAAATGGATGGAACTAGAAAATATCATCTTAAGTGAGGTAAACCAGACCCAAAAGGACATATATGGTTTGTACTCACTGATAAGATACTAGCCCAAAAGTACAGAAAACCCATGATACACTTAACAGACACAAAGAAGTTAAAGAAGGAAGGTCTAAGTGACGATGACTAAATCCCATGTAGAAGGGGAACAAAATTGTCATTGGAGGCAGAGGGAAGGAGAGGGAAGGATGGGGGGAGAATTCTGTGAGGGGGGACTGGGAGGAAGTAGCATTTGGAATGTAAATAAATAAAATAATTAATTAATAAAAGAGAGAAATTGTGATATTTCCTTCTCTCAAAGAGCTAATGAAATGTGTAAAATCGATGCAGATGATCATGGCCAAAGATCTCAGCTTTTCAACAACAAAGACTACTTTCATTTGACTAACTAGAAGCTGATGGATGTATTTTGTTATAGCTGCCTGGCATGAAGGATTTCAAATATCCTTATTTCTGGCTAAGGCACACATTCTAATTCCATTAAACACAGTTATTAGGCAACATTCAAATTCTTCCACTGAGGTTTTATGATTTTATAGTTTACTGTGGTGACTATTTCAGGCTGAAATTATTCAATTAATACAAGTCTACATCTAAATCCTATGTCTAGTTTCTGGAAAGAGGGCCAGAAATAAGAAAGTATGAACCCACACACCTACTTGGGTATCCTAAGTTTTGGGCTAATATCCACTTATCAGTGAATACATATTGTGTGAGTTCTTTTGTGATTGTGTTACTTCACTCACTTGATCTTCGGTGAGTGAAGTACACATTTCATTAGCTCTTTGAGAGAAGGAAATATCACAATTTCTCTCTTTTATTAATTAATTATTTTATTTATTTACATTCCAAATGCTACTTCCTCCCAGTCCCCCCTTACAGAATTCTCCCCCCATCCTTCCCTCTCCTTCCCTCTGCCTCCAATGACTATTTTGTTCCCCTTCTACATGGGATTTAGTCATCGTCACTTAGACCTTCCTTCTTTAACTTCTTTGTGTCTGTTGACTTGATCTAAGGTCACTTGATCTTCGACAAGGGAGCTAAAAACATCCAGTGGAAGAAAGACAGCATTTTCAACAAGTGGTGCTGGCACAACTGGTTGTTAACATGTAGAAGAATGCGAATCGATCCATTCCTATCTCCTTGTACTAAGGTCAAGTCTAAGTGGATCAAGGAACTTCACATAAAACCAGAGACACTGAAACTTATAGAGGAGAAAGTGGGGAAAAGCCTTGAAGATATGGGCACAGGGGAAAAATTCTTGAATAGAACAGTAATGGCTTGTGCTGTAAGATCGAGAATTGACAAGTGGGACCTCATGAAACTGCAAAGCTTCTGCAAGGCTAAAGACACCATCAATAAGACAAAAAAACCACCAACAGATTGGGAAAGGATCTTCACCTATCCTAAATCAGATAAGGGACTAATATCCAATATATATAAAGAACTCAAGAAGGTGGACTCCAGAAAGTCAAATAACCCCATTAAAAAATGGGGCTCAGAACTAAACAAAGAATTCTCACCTGAGGAATACCGAATGGCAGAGAAGCACCTGAAAAAATGTTCAACATCCTTAATCATCAGGGAAATGCAAATCAAAACAACCCTGAGATTCCACCTCACACCAGTCAGAATGGCTAAGATCAAAAATTCAGGTGACAGCAGATGCTGGCGAGGATGTGGAGAAAGAGGAACACTCCTCCATTGTTGGTGGGATTGCAAGCTTGTACAACCACTCTGGAAATCAGTCTGGCGGTTCCTCAGAAAATTGGACATAGTACTACCGGAGGATCCAGCAATACCTCTCCTGGGCATATATCCAGATGTCCCAACCGGTAAGAAGGACACATGCTCCACTATGTTCATAGCAGCCCTATTTATAATAGCCAGAAGCTGGAAAGAACCCAGATGTCCCTCAACAGAGGAATGGATACAGAAATTATGGTACATTTACATAATGGAGTACTACTCAGCTATTAAAAAGAATGAATTTATGAAATTCCTAGCCAAATGGATGGACCTGGAGGGCATCATCTTGAGTGAAGTAACACAATCACAAAAGAACTCACACAATATGTATTCACTGATAAGTGGATATTAGCCCAAAACTTAGGATACCCAAGATATAAGATACAATTTACTAAACGCATGAAACTCAAGAAGAATGAAGACCAAAGTGTGGACACTGTGCCCCTTCTTAGATTTGGGAACAAAACACCCAGGGAAGGAGTTACAGAGACAAAGTTCGTAGCTGTGATGAAAGGATGGACCATTTAGAGACTGCCGTATCCAGGGATCCTTCCCATAAGCAGCTTCTAAACGCTGACACCATTGCATACACTAGCAAGATTTTGCTGAAAGGACCCAAATATAGCTGTCTCTTGTGAGACGATGCCGGGGCCTAGCAAACACAGGAGTGGATGTTCACAGTCAGCTATTGGATGTATCACAGGGCTCCCAATGGAGAAGCTAGAGAAAGTACCCAAGGAGCTAAAGGGATCTGCAACCCTAATGTCGGAACAATATGATGTACTAACCAGAACCCCGGAGCTCTTGTCTCTAGCTGCATATGTATCGAAAGATGGCCTAGTCGGCCATCATTGGAAAGAGAGGCCCATTGGACTTGCAAACTTTATATGCCCCAATATAGGGGAATGCCAGGGCCAAAAGAATGGGAATGGGTGGGTAGGGAAGTGGGGGGCGCTATGGGGGACTTTTGGGATAGCATTGGAAATGTAACTGAGGAAAATATGTAATAAAAATATTAAAAATTAAAAAAAAAAGAAACAGGAGAATCAGAGGCGAGCATTTCCTCTCAGTGGAATCACTGCTCAAATGATTTAGTTTTAAATTTGCTTTTATGTACACTGAAATGTAAACCGATTCCAAAGATAAAAGCATAAATAAAATAAGAATCTTCTGGAATGTGCAACAGACAAAGATCTCCATGCAGGCCACAGGGCTTTCAAACAAAAACAAATGTTGAAGCCAGACAGGTTCCCAGTACTGAGAGCGGGAAGTAGACATAGGGTCCCACCCCCAACAACAACAAAAAAAATAAATAAAAAAAATTAAAAAAAAAGAAAGTATTCTGTGTGGACTTTTTTTTTTGACAGAATTAAGGAGAAATTAGCAGAGTTGTATTTGTGCATATGTTTTGTGTACCTATATATATGAATGTGTATATGTATTATGTGTAGCTACATGTCTATGTATGACTCCTTTCCCTCTCCCTCTCCCCCCTCCCCCTCTCCCTCTCCCTCCCTTCTCCCTCCTTCTTCCTCTCCCCTTCCCCTCCCCCTCCCCCTCCTCCTCCCTCTCCCCCCATTCTCTCTCTCTCTCTTGTGTGTGTGTATATCAAATTTTCCAAGTTTTTATTTATTTATTTATTTATTTATTTATTTATTATTTTTTATTACATATTTTTCTCAATTACATTTCCAATGCTATCCCAAAAGTCCCCCACACCCTCCCCCCCACTTCCCTACCCACCCATTCCGATTTTTTTGGCCCTGGCGTTCCCCTGTACTGGGGCATATAAAGTTTGTGTGTCCAATGGGCCTCTCTTTCCAGTGATGGCTGACTAGGCCATCTTTTGATACATATGCAGCTAGAGTCAAGAGCTCCAGGGTACTGATTAGTTCATAATGTTGTTGCACCTACAGGGTTGCACCTACAGGGTTGCAGGTCTCTTTACCTCCTTGGATACTTTCTCTAGCTCCTCCATTGGGGGCCCTGTGATCCATCCACTAGCTGACTGTGAGCATCCACTTCTGTGTTTGCTAGGCCCCTGCCTAGTCTCACAAGAGACAGCTATATCAGAGTCCTTGCAGCAAATGCTCTCCCCCTCCCCCTCTCCCTCCCTTCCCCCCCAATCTTTCTCTCTCTTGTGTGTGTGTGTGTGTGTGTGTGTGTGTGTGTATACCAAAATTTCCAAGTTTTAATCTGTGAAAGTAAAATATAGAACTAGATTTTTTTTCAGTTCCCCAATGAGTCTAGCATAAAGTATGTGTCCAACCAGTGTTTCCTGGCATCAGTAAAAAAGTAGAGTTTTCAGAACATGTTACTGTTTCTTTTGTTACAGTGAAATCCTCCGGAATCTTCCTTACCATGAAAACTTGTGCTGTTGGGAAGTGAGACTGGAATTTCTGGTAACTGTAAATTATGTAGGAAGTACTCAACTCTCTGAGTCTTCTGTGGAGGATACTGCTTGGAAAAAGAAAAAAAATTGGCTTTCCCAGATGTACAGACATCAGCCCACAACTCACTTTTATGTTACTTTCTATCCTGTGATTTTGAACTATTCTTCATTTAAATACAATTTTTTACTGGAAAGAACTATCAAAACCCAAAATTTTAACATTCCCAAAAATGTTTTATTCTATCAACAAAGATACTAAAGTAGGTACTTTAAAAAAAGATGATTTTAAGTAGTCTACATCTAACTGAGGGTATTGTATTCAGTGCCATAGAACTCAATGACCTGTTGTCATCTCTAAGTGCACAGGACGGTGATACTCTGAGAAGACAAGACTTAGTAATGAGATTCTTTCCGTGGACTGCAGCCACCCTCTTGCTTATGACAAAATTGTTTCTACAGAAAAGGTGATAGGAAGGGCTGTGAAGCTGTTTCAAACATGTGAAATTGTACTTTTCGGGCTATGTTTTCTATATGCTTTAAAGCTAATCATAAGCCTTGAGTGGCCAGATTGCCATATGCAGCTTCCACAGTAATAACAGACTGAGTTTTTAATACAGTGTTCATCATGGATGTTTGTAATTGCAGGTTTCATACTACATTATCCACTCTGTACATTAAGGGAATAGCCAAATACTGAACACTGGACTCTGAATGAATATCAGATGCTAATAGGAATTCCTGCTCAAATTAAGGTTTATTCAATTGTCAAATACCAAACTGTTAACAAGCAGCTCATAAGCATAGACATGGGAAGCAAAGGAAAGATGGGTAAAAACCATATGGCTAATAAAACTAAGGCAAGACATTAAAACACTCTCTAGTTAAATCTTATAATTTTTAGTCCATTAAACTTAATTATATGACAAATGTAATTTTCCTTATTTTTCACAGAAGGACTAGTGGAGTGATTGGGTAGAGTGAGCACTAGCTGTCAATAACAGATCTGTTGTCAACATATAGCTACTTGTTGTTTTTATGGAACCACAAAGCATCCCCATGTACTGCTGAAACAAACCAAAGTATCAACAAAGAAAAAGACACAAACTGATTAGTTATCCTAGGTCAGGGATGATGGAGCTTGATGAAATAGTCTAGACTTTCTGAAATCAGTTAAAAAGCAAATGTGGAAAACAATGAGGGGCACTTTGAGAAAGCTGATCTTTGATGACTCAACTAGAGGCATTCATGGGCCACTAATGGTGATGGCTTCTACCATTACCTTAGGCTTTAAAAATTCATCAATAAAATCATTTCCTCTGAATGAAATTTAAAAATAATACATATACATAAACTCTCTCTATATTTCTTATATCAGGACTATTTTGAAAATGCTATCTAAACAGTGTTAGGACAGTATCATTTATGTCAACAACAGTCTAAACAGATGCAGTGTTTTTCTGCCAGAAATTTTGATCTGTGTTTGCTTGAATTTGTAAATACAGATTACATGAGTATGGAATTCCCCACAGGGAAAGTATGTCAAGTGTTTAGGAATAAGGTTTAGGATGAGTCATATCATTTGCTTACTTTCCTAACAATTTTAGAACATAATAAAACTGATATTAAAAAAGATCCACCCAAAACATACATATTTACATTCATATATATGTATATGTCTAATATATGTTGGTTTTCAATATATGTGGATGTAAATATGTATACCTATGGAATTCCCTTTACTACTAATGGATATTACTCTGCTCTCCCTTATTTAGCTTAGACTGAAGATTCCCACTGCTATTTTTACATTGGCTTGTATTTCCAGCTGAGAAAACGTCTTTGTAATGTTACCTCTGTACTCTAGGTCTTCATTCTGCCTCACTGCTTAGGCAGACAAAACAGGAGGTGCTAGGCTACATCCCATCTTCTCCACCATAGTGGACTAGGCTTGTAGAACACCAACATCTGCTTGATGGTGGTGGAATGTAGCCTAAGATGGGGGTTCCAGCCCAGGTGAGAAATGAGGCAGGCTGGGGCTGAAGCTGGGGATCCCAAACACCCAGGCACCTAGACATTGCTGGTGAGTGTCCATGTCCAAAGGGCTTGTGATGAACCTGGGGTGGGGGAAACTCTGGCTTAGCTCGGGGGTGAGTGTCCATGTCTGGAGGGCAGAGGGGTCAGAATGCCTTTGTATGATCCATGGTGGGTCTTTATGAGAGAGGAAGTCCTTACTTCTCCAAATCATTTATTGGTAGTGGGAAATAGATGCATATCACTTACTCAGGGTGGACCAAAGAAGGAATGAATGAAGAAGGAAGGAATGTCCAGGTAGGCAAGTGTGTTGAGTAAACCCTTAGGGCTGGCTCATCTAAATACCTCATTAGCGTGGAGAACTCTGTGCTCTGTGCTACATGACTAGTGGTCATGATCCTTATGTGGAGTGTTTCGGTCACATGTTCAAGGACAGGAACAGGGTAGGGTGTAGATGAAACACCTAATGTCCTCAGATATGAGCATTACTAGGGTTTCTGAATCTGCTCAACCTTCCCAGTTTTTGTCTGGTGACCCAGTTCTGCTCCCCCCAACCCACAGCACATTGGAGTATGACAATAGTCCCAAGGGTACTTAGGGACCCACCCCTTAGGGACCTAGAGTCACTGAGGTGGAATTCCATAGGTCTTCAATAAAGTCCTATCTATGACTACTTAGCTTTTCTAAGCAAACTATTTTTTTGTTGAAACAAGCTGGTAAGTATGAAAGTGTACCATATATATATATTATATATATATAATATATATATATAATATATATATATATATAATTATTTTATATAAGATATAGTTACTTAAAGCTAGCAAGGAAGAAAACTTCACTCAGCCATATTACTTCTGATTACTTCCTGCACATCAAGTTCTTAACTAAGTCCTGAACCAGTTCTTCCCTGTCTGTGTATACTGTGAATCAGACCCACACCATATTTTGCAGAGACTCACTGTAAGCACTCACAGCTTAAGTAGCATACGGCTTGAGCATGGCCCCTCACACTTGATGTCTTAGAAACTTGGTTTTTATTTCAGACTTTGGCAGCTCTGCTCATGTCTATGGTTGAGTCCCCTTAGCGTGTGTTCCCAAGCACTGGATGTTGCTAAATGGTGACAACTACCTTGCACCATGTGACCTTACATGTTCTGTCCTCTTTCAATCTCTATGTTTTATCCTGAAATTCACAAATCCAGAGGTGGAAAGCCATTAAGAAATGTCCTCTTATGTGAATGAACATAGTTTAGGCTCATTTTTTTTTCCTACAGGTGATACAGTAACTCAGACACAGATCCTTGGTCCCTTGTCTCCATGTCTTAATCTCATTTCCAGAGGTGCAAACCCTTGCATCCTGACAAGGGTTTCTACATCCTGTGTTAAGAGCTATTACTCCCCCAGAAAGCCATCTATAATCTTCTACTTCCCAGTCCAAAACTTAAGCTACATGTCAAAATGCTTTCCCTAGAATGCATTATTCTCAGTATAAAAAAGTTTGGCCTTTAAAAAAAATTTCCCATTTTATAATCTTCCATTCCCCAAAGACAGTATTTACTTATGGCAGGAACTATGCCTCATGTTTTATTGTTTTCACCTCCTAAAATAGTCTTTATACAGAGAAGGCTCAATTAAAATTGATCTCATCCATGTTCTTCCTAAGAACCCCACATTTATAAAGATGCCATAGCTTCCTACTGAAATAAATCATATGATTTAAAATAACCAAGCACCCTAAACTTGGGGTGTCATATGAATAGTCAGCAAACTACAAACTGCCATTGTTGATGTGCAAGGCAATGTTTTCTCTCCCTGTAGCTAAGCATTGATTAGCCCTAACAGAACAGGGAAGAAGGGCCAGGCTGACCCATAAGAGAGGGCCAAACTAAGGCTAGGAGGAAGATCTTGTGTAAGAACTAAATTGTTTTCAGCGGCAGACTTCACGAGAAGTGCAGAAAGCAAATCAATAAAAAAGGAGGAGGCTGAGGAACCAGCTTTTTATCAAGAGGAGGAAAATGCCATGGAAGGGCCATGCTATTCATTACTGTAGCCTTCGGACATCCATTAGACAAAGTCAAGCATCTCTGGAAAACAGGAAGCATTAGTCTCCTTCTAAACCTAGTAGATAATATCATTTTTGGCTGGACAGCTTTGGCTTAGCTTTTACATTAGTCTTCGGCATTGGCTTCTCTAAGGGACACAAAAACATCAAGAAATACCAAGGAATCTGCACTACAGAGTATTGCCCAGAGGTATGGTGTCTACGAGCTTCTGAAATACTCTTACATGGAAAGTGATGCTTCAGGATGCTAGTGCCTGCAACTCGGTGATTTCTTTCCAGACATAAGCTAGTGTAGCATTAATTGATTGTTCCCGATCTGTCAACATTAATAGAGATGTTATGAGCGTACTTCACAAATGTTATGGTAGTAACAATAACAACAGTTTTTCATGTTGTATGTTTGCTTTTTGTTTTTTGTGTTTTTTTATTACTCAGTTATCACAACAATCCTTTTGTTGGTCTAAAACATCTTTGCTCATCCCGTAAACATAAAAATAGCTCTGGTTTGGACCAATCACTATCTCTAAAATAAGTATTGTTTTACCCTTCTACCATAAATAGTCTAACAATATTCCTTTTACTAAAAATGTGAACGATTATATAATGGCTCTCCTTTTATACAACAAGACCATTTTACAACAATTTTATTTCATCCATATTACTTTGTGATAGCCTGTCTGGACAGTGTATAAATCGTGGCCCTTTTGCTGTACTGGAGACACAGAAGCTGAATAAAAAGCTAAAATTCAAAAACTACAAGTTCAGTCAGAAACTGATTTTCTGATCCTGTTACAGTAAGCCAGGTTTCTAGTCACATAAATTTGAAAGTATGCAGAACTCCTGTTCTATCATGTAGAGTAGTGGTCCCAGTGACTATCAGGTGTCTTTTTTTTTTCTGACCATTCAAGCTAACCTTGAATAACTAACTGCTTAATATCAAAGCCTTTGTATTGTGATATGTCTTCCTGACACATGAGGGGAGGTGGAAAATGAAGATGGGCATCCATATACACACTCACTCAATCGTGATGGCCCTGAGTTGCCTTGACAAAGTTGAGGCACTGAGAGTAAGAGTATGTGTAGTATCTGAAAGCTGAGAAGACCTCTGAGGGAAATCTTTCAGAGTTGCCGGGAGAGCAAAGAGCAAATTCAAAGGCACTATCATGTTTGGGGTCTTAAACGTTTTGGGGGTGGAAGTGGTCATAGAACAGAAAGTGGTGGATTGTGTTGTATCAGTTACACAGATTTTTGTTCTAAAATCTTCTAAGAAACCATCATTCTGTTTTGCATGCAATATGTGAGCATGTAGGGGCTTTAATCATAAGATCAACAGAATTTAAAAAATTAAATTGTTCACAAAGATAGCAAAACTGCAGGTCGGGTAGTTACCCAGATCTAACAAATGGCAAGGACTCTTCTTATGTTCCCTCTCTATTTTGCACACTAATGACACTTGAGTCAAAGGGGTCTTAGGTTCCAGGTGCTCAAGCCTCTTTGTTGCTCAAATGTGAGTTACCTTATCAACTCAAAGATTTTGTTTAAACAAATAAAGATTTTGTTCCTCTCTCATGATGGAAAATTCTTGTTCATCTTCTTGTCTGTGCTTGCATAGAGAATCTGCATGTAAATCCGTTGGGCCCTAAACTTGCCCAGTTCTGCTAAATTCCACAAGCTACAGTGTGATTTCTATAATATTGAAAATTATCTCTTCAATATTTATCTCCTTCAATAAGCTATAAGCTCCCTGTGATGGATATTTTATCTGCCAACCTGGGTAAACTACACCCTTTTATATAATCAATTTCTAGGTGTTTTTGTAACTATCTGTAATTATTTGTTTTTAAGCAAAAGAAATAAATGACCCTTGATGACCCAAGTCAGCATATAATCAGTTGAAAGGTTTTAAGTATAAACCTTAGGTTTCCATGAGGAACAAGGAATATAAATTCATGATGAAAAGTTGCCAGCCTAACATGTTGCCCAGTTGATAGCAGTCTTGATAGACTTAATAAATCACCATAGTCAAGTAAGTTTTTAAAATAAACATTAACCAGAGTCTGTCTCAAAATATATGAATATGCATAGTTATCTATCTACTCATTTATTCACCAGTCATCCATCCTTCATCCATCTATCCATCCATTTTCAATCTAACTAGCCATCACTCCTATTGTTTTGTTCTGTTTTTTTCTTTGCTGAGGAACCTGACTGACATTCTGTCTCAAAGGAAGGAAACATATTGGTCTTCTTTGTTTTGGTGTCCAAATTTGTTATAGGGTCTTTTGCAGAAGGAGTACTTAAGATATAACTTTAAAATTACAGAGTTATGGGAAGAAAAAGATTATGGAGTTTCTATATAATGCAAATCCAACTTTCATCTTCATTTCAATCAGACACAGAGCCCTTGGCATCAAAGTTGAATCATGATTCTCACTCATGCAAAATGGCTTCATAGGACAATGGTGTGCCAGCTCAAAGAAATGGCAGGGCTGAGTGGGGACTGAGTTCACTCAACTACTCTTTGATGTCTGCGAATTATATCTCTTTTTACATTCAATTTGATTTGCTTGCTCATTCCTCTTGTGTCACAAAGCATTTTCATAATAGACCAAGAGCATCTGTATGTGGCAGCAAGGACTTCAAGAAGAAGTCCTACCACAGTCCTACCACAGAAGACTCATTAGAATGAATTTATTTCAAAGAAGTCAAAATTAGCCCATTAGAAAGAAAAACGAGGCTGACAACACATAATATTAGATGATGTCTTATTTTTATCTATGATGAGAATTGATGCCATTATTTCCCACCTGCTCACAGAAATAGAGGGGACATTATTTGAATGAGAATGAAAGATTTTAATTATTTAATAGATATTTTTATTGGATATTATTTACATTTCAAATGTTATCCCCTTTTCCGGTCCCCCCCCCAATCCCCCTATGCCATCCACTCTTCCCCTGCTTCTATGAGGGTGCTCCCCCACCCACCCACTCCTGACTCCCTGACCTCAAATTCCCCTATACTGGGGCATTGAGCATTCACAGTACCAAGGGTCTCTCCTCTCATTGATGTCCGACAAGGCCATCCTCTGATACATATGCAGCTGGAGCCATGGGTCCCTCCATGTGTACTCTTTGATTGGTAGATTAGTCCCTGGAAGCTCTGGAGAGTCTAGTTGGTTGATACTGTTGTTCTTCCTATAGGGTTGCAAACCTATTCAGCTCCTTTAGTCCTTTCTCTAACTAACTTCATTGGGGACCCCATGTTCAGTTCAATGGTTGGCTGAGAGCATCCACGTCTGTACTTGAAAGGCTCTGGCAGAGCCTCTCAAGAGACAGCTATATCAGGCTCCTGTCACCAAGCACTTCTTGGCATCCACAATAGTGTCTGAGTTTGGTGACTGCATATGTGATGAATCCCTAGGTGGGGCAGGCTCTGGTGACCTTTCCTTTAGTCTCTGCTTCACACCTTGCCTTCTAATGTCCCCTTGTTAGTATTTTGTTCCCCTTTCCAAGAAGGACCGAGGCAACCACTCTCTGGTCTTCCTTCTTCTTGAGTTTCATGTGGCCTGTGAATTGTATCTTGGGTATTTTGAGCTTTGGGGCTAAATATCCACTTATCAGTGAGTACATACCATGTGTGTTCTTTTATTATAAGATTACCTCACCCAGGATGATATTTTCTAATTCCATCCATTTGCCTGTGATTTTCATGAATTCATTGATCTTAAGAGCTGAGTAGTACTCCATTGTGTAAATGTACTACACTTTCTGTATCCATTCCTCTGTTGAGGGGCATCTGGATTCCTTCCAGCTTCTGGCTATTATAAATAAGGCTGCTATGATCATAGTGGAACATGTGTCCTTGTTATATGTTGGAGAATCTTTTGGGTATATGCCCAGGAGTGGTATTGCTGGATATCCGGTAGTACTATGTCCAATTTTCTGAGGAAGCACTAGACTGATTTCCAGAGTGGTTGTACCTGCTTGCAATCCCACCAACATTGAAGGAGTGTTCCTATTTCTCCACATCCCTCCAGCATCTGCTGTCACATGAGTTTTTGATCTTATCCTTTCTGACTGGTGTGAGGTGGAATCTCAGGGTTGTTTTGATTTGCATTTCCCTGATGACTAAAGATGTTGAACATTTCTTTAGGTGCTTCTCAGCCCTTTGAGTTTCGTCAGTTGAGAATTCTCTGTTTATCCCTGTTCCCCATTTTTAAAATAGGGTTATTTGTTTCTCTGGAGTCTAACTTCTTGAGTTCTTTGTATATATTTGATATTAGCCCTCTATCAAATGTAGGATTGGTAAAGATCTTTTCTTAGTCTGTTGGATGCTTCTTTGTCCTATTAACAGTGTCCTTTGCCTTACAGAAGCTTTGCAATTTTATGAAGTCCCATTTGTCAATTCTTGATCTTAGAGCATAAGCCATTGGTGTTCTGTTCAGGAAAAGTTCGCCTGTGCCTATGTGTTCAAAGCTCTTCCTCACTTTCTCTTCTATTAGCTTCAGTGTATCTGGTTTTATATGAATATCAGATCTGAGAAGATTGAAAGATCTCCCATGCTCATTAATTGGCAGGATTAATATAGTTTAAATGGCCATTGTGCTGAAAGCAATCTACAGATTCAATGCAATCCCCATCAAATTTCCAACTCAATTCTTCATAGAGTTAGAAAGAGCAATTTTCAAATTCAGTTGGAATAACTAAAAACCCAGGATAGTGAAAACTTTTCTCAACAATAAAAAACCTTCTGGGGAAATCACCATCCTTGACCTCAAGCTGTATTACAGAGCAGTAGTGATAAAAACTGTATGGTATTGGTACAGAGACAGGCAGGAAGATCGATGGAATAGAATTGAAGACCCAGAAATGAACCCACACGCCTATGGTCACTTGATCTTTGACAAAGGAGCTAAATCCATCTAGTGGAAAAAAGACAGCATTTTCAACAAATAGTGCTGGTTCAACTGGAGTTTAGCATGTAGAAAACACAAATTGATTCATTCTTATCTCCTTTTACAAAGCTCTAGTCCAAGTGGATCAAGGACCTCCACACATTTAATAGATTTTTATTTTGACTCTGGAACAGCCTTAATGTTTGGACAGGACTGCAGGAGAGAGTGGTTCAGCTATAGTGACTCTGGGCTTTGTGTAATGATGAATCCATGATGACATGGGCTGTCACCTTCCACCCTGAAAGACATTTCACTGAAATAAGAATTAGTTTAATTTATGATTTTGTTTTTACAACCAGGAAAAAGGAAGAATTGATCAAGGAGCAATCTATCAGTCTTGTTGAAGGCCTGAAGTATTTTCTCCCTTAAGTTAAAATGAAAACCATGATGACTATTGATTCAGGAATCTTCCAAATTCTGTTTAATTCTCAACTCTATCAGAAACTGTGATCCCTCTCAGAGTTGGGATTGATTGCTTACTAGCTCTGTTAGTGAGGGTGTTTCATTTCTTACTTCCCCCAATTAGCTTTGCTTGACCATCTGTGTAAATTGAATTGGTCCTACTGTTTGTCTTAATCAAGCTACCTTCTCATGTCTACATTGGTTCCTTTGGGGAACCTGGCATTCTGAAACATCCATGATAAGCCATGCCAAATGGACAAATATATCCTCTGCTTTCTATTTATATAGGCTTGTCCATATTTAAAAATTAAAATCACAAAGGGTAAATGACTACAATCCTGAAGATATGTGTTCTGCTTCTGGATTTTTCACTAATGACATGGATGTCCTTGGACAGGATCCCAGATCCACTGGGGCTTAGTTCACTCAAGGCATTTCCAGGATCTCTAAGTGAGTGTAAGGTATTCTTATGGCAGAAGATATTAAGGGGAAACACTGGAAAACTTTGGTAGCACATACTACCTTGTTGAATGGACAAAGCCACCCATGAAAAATAATACAAATGTTGTTTGTGTACTGACTGGTATAATTGACTGTGTGTATTTGGGGTGACATAATGACACATGGTATTAAACTATTATCCTCTTTGTTTTTTATCAGCAGTGCTATAAGAATATACACTAGGGGCTGAATGATGGCTCAGTAGGTAAGGAAGCCTGATATGTAAACAAGGGGGCCAGAGTTTGAATTTCAAATACCCAAGTGAAAAAAGATGGGATTTACTGTGCATGCCTGTAATCCCAGCACAAGAGGAGGTAAAGATAGGAGGATTATGGTGACATGCTGCCTAACAGTTTATCTCTAAGTTCATGAAAATGATGTATATTATGGAAATAAGGTGAAGAGACAGCTAGAATAAGACATTCAATGGCCTCTTTTTACCTCCATGTGTATACACAGAGACACACATCTGCACACACATGTACATATTTTTGACATATATACATCCCACAACTCATATACATAGTACAAATAAGTTTTAAAAAGCAATGCATGACAGAAGAAAAGCCAGTATTACATGGCTGAGCACTTGCTTTGGCAACCACTCCCTGAGAGTAGATAAGATGGATGGTGGGATCTGCCAGATTCATCCAGCTTACATTGTAATGGAGTTAGTGAAAAGCCAGGGAGGAAATACCAAAGTCCCAACTTGAGGTTTTGTTCCATATCCTTTAGTTTAGCCAAGGAAGCCCAACAGCTAGTGTCAAGAATCATCGACGTGCTTATCTCACTTTTGCCTATGAGGGGACTGTTAGTAATGACCCTACTTATAGAGCTTTGTATGGGAATGATGGGCTTGCCACTCAAATATAAAATGTGTTGTAATTTTTTCATTATTGTTTTACTGACTTTTCAGATCTTCCATCTACTCTAGGGCAGAGAATGGGAATAACAATAGTGTATGGGATTAATGTCTGAATATCAGAGAACATTCAAATCTCAACATAGAATGCTACATGGAGCTAACTGTTGGAAGCATGCAGCTTACAGTCTTTATAGACACTTTAAGGATAGTGAGATATATATTTCACATGCACAGCTGTAGCTTACAACCTGTAAATAGACAGATTCAGTAAAGGGACAATTAATTGGTAATAGATATTGTACCATGTAAATGTGAAAAGCAAATATATGATTTTTCATAACATATAAAAACCCAATCAAAATATAACCATTTAATCTCTTCTTATTGAAGAACTTTTTAAAAGAAATCTTGCATGAGATAGTTGACTTAGTTTTCCTGTGAAATGCAAACTCTGAATTCTCAATATGAGCCTTTTGATTTCTGGAGTTCACCTGCATCAAGTTAAGACCCTCTTCACAGCAATAAAGAATTTTAAGTTATGTTCAGATTAAAAAACATTCTGTCTTGAAATTTTTGATTCAGTGTTCAGTATGCATGTCTCCTCTGATATGATTAAAATTTCAAAGATGAATTTTGAACATTGCTATTAAGATTTTCATTCTATGAAAGGTTCTTATGTTCTCCTGTTTTGTTGAAAAAAAATTCTAGGTATACTGTGATCATGGTTTTTAACCTCCTTAAATTCTCCCTGGTCCTCCTCGCAGACCTATCCATCTGACTCCACATCCCTCTACCTGCAACAAACAAAGCTCACATGTAAGTCATATCCCTTTTCTTCAGCTAGTTAGCATGTGGGAATCCTACATACAAGTAAGCAGACCTAGTATCAACAACTAAGTGCTTTCAATGGTTTGAGTAGAACTTTTGAAGGCCAGATTCAAGGGTTGGATCCAAAAGCAAGTTGGCTATTAGTATTGGAGGAAATGTTGAAGGTAAATTAGGGATATATACTTACAGGTCATCCAGAAGCCAAGCATGTTTTTAGATCCTTAGCATACTCTCAGGGTTCTTGGCATAACGGCAATTGACTGCACAAGAAAGGTGGCCTGCCTTAACATGAAGCTTTCCAAGTAGTGCGCCACATGATTTTTCCTGGAAACTGGAAGAGTTTCAGGAAAGTGCTTCAGGTTGCCCCAGGAATGCTGGAAAAGCAGAATTAAGAACTTGGAATTTAAACAATTCTTCTGTCAGCCCCAAGAGCACAGAATAGAAGCTAATCAGGGAGGAGTTTCATCACTTGATATGTATTAAGAGATTTAAATATGCAAAGTGTTTATCTTACATGCTTAATTCTGACTCATGCTGTATGATAGTCATGCAGTAATAAACGGGTAGAATTTTTGAGGCTAGTCATTCAGTTCATAGTTTTAAATTGACAATTTTAGAAGTAAGCATGAAGGACATAATCTACACACAGTGCGAATCTCTCCTCATCCTGTTACACTCACTTTGTCTGAGTAGACCTCAGCTGCCCTCTTTGTCTCTCACTTACAAATGTGCCTGGTTTGTTTTCTTATTTCTGACCTTAACACATTGAAATTGTAAGTCTTCATCTCTATTGGATGGTGTTTATCATACATAACCTTCCACAACTTGTTCTGTGTTTCTTTCCTGTCCATTTTAAGCTTTGTATCTATCATCTAACTATTTATGTTCCCAATACCATTCAACAAAGATGGAATTTAAAAAATGTTTCAAAAGAATACAAGTGAACTGGTTTATCAATGGGACATACCACATAGTAAATGCCAGTCCACAAAGGAGAATCACTATACTTCAGTGAAAACTCAAGTAAATACAAAGTCAATACTGCCAGAAATAAAGAATAAAATGTAAGATTGACTCTTTTCCCCTTTCCCTTTAAAGCTCTTTATCCATCAAATAAACTCAATAACAATTCAGTGTGGAGATCAGAGCAAATACAAAAGCAAAGTCAGGGCTGCCAACCAAGAGAGAAAAGGCATGTTGGAAGTTTGACACATCACACAGAATGTAGTATAACATAATTTTCAAAAGGTTACATTTGCACAGAATCTGATAAGTTAAGGATATATATATACATATACATATATAAATTGAGGACAATATTAAATAGTACTAAGCAGAAAATAAAAGAATAAACATCCAAAGAAAACTATTAAAAATGACTAATTTCTCAAATGAAGGAACAAATAAAATGAGCAAAATCAGATGAGACACTTAGACAAATAGTAGCAAAATGTTAGGTTAAATCACAGTCACATCAATACTTATATTAAGTGTAAATGAAATAAACATTTTTTTATTAATCATCAGAGACTGACAATATCAAATTAAAGCCAAAATTAATTTTGTACTATAATAAGAGATGTATTTTAAAGAACAGGAACAGATTGGCTAAAAGTAAAATCCAATAGAGTGAAATCAACTCTCTGCAAACAATATTAATAATTTGTAGGAGTGATTATATTAATATCAAACAGAAAAATTTAGGTTAGTGACTAGAGATCTAGAGAAGGATATTTAAAAATTGTTAACGTACATTCTTTTTTTTTTTTTTTTTTTTTTTTTTGGTTTTTCGAGACAGGGTTTCTCTTTATAGCTCTGGCTGTCCTAGAGCTCACTTTGTAGACCAGGCTGGCCTCGAACTCAGAAATCCGCCTGCCTCTGCCTCCCGAGTGCTGGGATTAAAGGCGTGCGCCACATTCTTATTGGGAGATATAGTGTTTGTGAAGATGTATATATAGTCAGATCAGTACATATTCTAACTGATGATTTCAATACTCCTTAACTGAGAGTGCTGTCAAGCAAAAACCGATCCAGTAATTGATAAAAGCAAAAAACAAACAAACAAAATCTACTTAGTAAGGACATAGAAGGGTTCCACAATCATGTCAACCTACTACAAATAGAGTAACTGTGTGCTACAGAGTTTTCTAAGTAAGTCTCAAATAGTAACACTTCCTAAACAAAACTTTCAAATATTTGGAATTATATATCATAATTCCAATTAAACAGTGTTCTAAAGAGGAGATCAGAGTAAAATTTAGGTGAAATGTACATATTAAAATTTGTCACCTTAAAACTACTTAATTTAAATAAATAAATAAATAAATAAAACAAGAAAAAATATTTAAATAAAAACTACTTAATTTATTAAATGCATGCTATATAAAATTAATCCACCTAAATAAAAATAAATTTCATTAAAATATGTAAAAACAAACACACACAAGCAAAAAGCCACATACATAGCATAAAATTATCAACAACAATAAGCTCAAATCCATTTCTTCATAAATTTTAGTACAATCTTCAATAAGGTAGACAGCCTTGCTAATCCTAGTAAGAGTATGATAGGTACTACTATGACAGAAATTTGATCATTTAAGTCAAATATAATAATTGCTTCAAATGTACACAAAGGAGAAAATAAGGAAACTTAGGGGTTAGAGATGCAGCCTTTCAATTAGGAGTAGAATATTTGGTGTAGATAAGGTCTGTTTTTGATCCCAGCACCGAATAATTTTAAATAATTTTTTTGAGACGTACAGAAAGAAAAGGAAGTGAAGTGTAACATGTGTTAAAGGAATAGAGTTTTTTTTTTCAACTCCTCATTATTTTTAATTAGGTATTTTCTTCATTTACATTTCCGGTGCTATCCCAAAAGTCCCCCATTACCCCCACCCCCACTCCCCTGCCCACCCACTCCCACTTTTTAGCCCTGGCGTTCCCCTGTACTGAGGCATAAAAAGTTTGCAAGACCAATGGGCCTCTCTTTCCACTAATGGCCGACTAGGCCATCTAAGAAAAAAATGTCAGAAAGCCACTGGATGATGTAAGCAGGGTTTATTGGGCTATCCTTGTTGGAGCTTGGAGACTTCTATGTGAACCATAGAAATGCAGGCCAAGGGGCTTCAGAGGGGAACAATGTTAGCAATGGGGCTTGAAACTATTCTTCTGATATTTGGCAAATATGTGGCTGCTTTCTTCCCTTGTCCTAATAATTTGCCTCCAGCTTAAACTGAAAAGTCATGGAGGGGACTTTGAGACAGCCTAATATTGACTTTGGGCCATGGTTGTTAGTAATCATGTGTGTGCAGGTCTAAAATGAAAAGAAAAGGAGCAAGTGGGGCAAAAAGAAATGCAAAAATAATCTGTTTAAAGTAGATAAACAGCACCAAGAAATGGAGCGTCTGAGTGAAAGATTAGCTGAAAAAGATCAGGAGATCAAGGTGATTTGTTCAGCCTGCATTCTGATAGAACCCAGGACCACCAGCATAGAGATAGGACCATCCACAATGGCTGTATCCTTCCACATTAATCACTAATTTTAAAAAATATATAATTTAAGCTGCAGTAAAAAAAAAAATGTAAGGACCTCAGAGCAAGGTCACACTGAGTTGTTTCTAACCTGTAAACAAAAAAGGCCTAAAGAATTTCTGTTCCTAAAATGAATCAACAGAGGAAAGGCACTGCAAATGTAGGGGCCAGGATCAAGCCTAACTGGGCATCCAGAGTTATCAGTGCTGTCCAAGTCGTTCTGGATTTAGAGCAGTGAAGGATAGATAAGGGTAAGGGGACTGTGAAATCTTTCTCTGTGATTAAAGAGAACCATTGAAGTCAGGTGTGAGACAGGGCAGTCCCTCCATGGAAGGGGCTATTAAATGAAGCTATGAAAGTGAAGCCTGGGTTGGGTAGTGAAACTCCTTGATTTTAGAAGTGCCAGAGCCATGGGATGTCTGCCAAGGAGAGCTGCATACCAGAGTTAAACAGCCAAAGTGAGAGAAGTAATTTGCAGTCTGTAGACAAATCCATAGGGGATTTTTTAAAAATTAGTGATTAATGTGGGAGGATCCAGCCGTTGTGGATGGTCCCATCTCTTAGTTGGTGGTCCTGGGTTTTATAAGAATGCAGGTTGAACAAGTCATGAGAAGCAAGAGAGTAAGCTATTCCCCTCCATGGCATCATCATCAGCTCCTGGCTCCATGTTCCTGCCTTGTTTGAGTTCTTATCCTGACTTTCTTTGATGATGACTAGTGATATGGAAGTGTAAGTCAAATAAATCTTTTTCTGTTCACAGGGGTTGGGAGGTGTTAGTGGGGAAGTAGGCTGAGTAAGCCGTGATGAGCAAGCCAGTAGGCAGGACTTCCCTGTGGCTTCTGCTTTAGTTCCTGCCCTGATGTCCATCAGTGATGGAGTGTGACCTGAACACTAGCTAAGATGAAGTAAACAGTTTTCCTTCCTGGTTGCTTTTTGTCATGCTGTTTTATCACAGCAATAGAAACCATAACTAAGTCAAATGTTTCATATAGTTGGGTCATATTAAAGCTATGTTTTTAGTCTTTTTGCAGAACTGCTATACCTAGTATCATGTAACACACTTTGCAATCTTAAGAATTTAACCCATATTGAAATTTATTAATCTACTAGATCATACTTTGGGTCTGATTAGAGCTTCATCAGTGGCAAAAGATACTATACTCAAAGGACAATTATTAAAAAAAAATCCCTTAGTTCCATGGCTGCATATTAAATCAATAATTATATGCTATGCATTTATGAATTACATGTTTAAATTTTCCTATATAATTAGAATTTTTCAGCTTGTTCCTTGTACTTTATGACATCACTGAACACCCACTGTGCTACAGGCTTGCTTCAGCAGACACCGCATTACAAGAAGTCATGAGCAATCATCCTGTTACCATTTGCTTCTGGGTAAACCAGTGACCAGTGCTGCATTCTCTAATAACCCTGTGTACTCATTTTCTTTGGATTTAACTAGATCAGCACCAATCTGAGATATCTATTTTCCAGAGAGTGTTCTTCTCACAGCCACTTCTGTTAATAATCACCTGCCTTGTCATGATACTTACTCAGAAACAAGATAATTCACTCCTGCTAGGTTAATAAGATTTCAAAACATAACATCCTGATATAAAGAAGCAGACATAAGTTTTTTTTTTTTGGTGGAAGATGGTGTCAGAGTGACCAAAACACTACTTGGTCTTGACCATACGATGCACCTCAGCCATCAGTCACAGGATTGTTCAGGCAGGCAGGCAGGCACTGTTCCACTTTTCTCCACTCTACATGACGAGTCTTTGCATGGGCTCGACACTAACCCTTCACCACTGCAGTCCAAAAAAGATCAGCAGTGTCTTCCAGGTGTCACCACAATCTCATTTTAGTTTCTTCTACTTTCTTTATCTCATGTGGATTCTAAACACCCATGGCAAGTTTCAAGGAATAGAATCCTGAAGTTTTCCAGGTTTCGGGTGTCAGGAAAACACGTTATCAGTGGATCAGAGTGTTTGGCAGGGAGACACAAAGAAATATGCCCAGAAAAGTTCTCCAAGTCTCACGTGTCTGTTTGATGGTTATATCAGGTCATATGTTGTGTATATCTTTCTTTTTACCATTTGTCTTTCTAAAAGTTCAACGATAACAAGGGCAAGAGTGAGATAAGCTGATTTCAAAAATAAAAATAAGAAATAAGGCAGTGGTTTTTAGAAAACCTTTCAGTCATGACTCAAAGTTGCAGTTATACTCAACAGTACAATAAACTCAGTCTTCCAGACCCAAAGGACCAAGATGCCATGGTTTAAATAGACATTCACCCGATTTACAGACTGAAAGGACAATCATACATTTCCAGAGCTCAAAGGCACAGATCCCATTATTTAGATCCATGTCCACTCAGGAGCTTTACAGATTAAACAAGCAACAACACATGAACAGTTACATGAGTATCAGTGTGATCGATTTTAGAGTAAAAAAGATAGTGAAATATGATAATTTTGTATCATCGGCAAGGCTGGTCCATACACAACGCTGCTTGTGGATTCAGTGAACTTTACTTACATATTAATAATATATGGAGAGCCACTGAGGCAGCACCATTTTTGGGCCGCAGACATCCGACCACCCTCCCAGCCAGGGAGGACAGGAGTCCGGCCAGCACAGGAGCCCTCTGCCTCAGGGGCAGGGAGCACCATCTTGGTTCCAGGACTCCACCAAACTTAGGAACTTAGTCTGCACAGGTGAGAGTGTGCACCACAGAAGCAGACAGCTTCTGGGACAGGAGGGAGCCACAGAGCCACTGAGGCAGCACCCTTTTCGGGCCGCAGACATCTGGTACCCTCCCAGCCTGGGAGGACAGGAGTCCGCCCAGCACGGGAGCCCTCTGCCTCAGGAGCAGGGAGCTCCATCTTGGTTCCAGGACTCCACCAAACTTAGGAACTTAGTCTGCACAGGTGAGAGTGTGCACCACAGAAGCTGACACCTTCTGTGACCTGCCAAAGCAACACAGCATCTGGGAAAGGTCCTGTTTTGGGCCTTCTTCTTCGGCCAGGAAGAGGTCCAAACACCAGATATCTGTGCACCTTCCCTGTAAGAGGAGAGCTTGCCAGTAGAGAGTGCTCTAACCATTGAAACTCAGAGGAGAGAGCCTGTCTCCCAGGTTTGCTGATAGACGGTAATCAGAATCACCAGAAGAACAATCTCTAAACAGAGACAACTATAACAACTAGTTCCAGAGATTACCAGCTGGCGAAAGGTAAACGTAAGAATCTTACTAACAGAAACCAAGACCACTCACCATCATCAGAACCCAGCACTCCCACTTCGCCCAGTCCAGGGCACCCCAACACACCCGAAAAGCTAGACCTGGATTTAAAAGCATATCTCATGATGATGGTAGAGGACATCAAGAAGGACTTTAATAACTCACTTAAAGAATTACAGGAGGACATTGCTAAAGAGTTACAATTCCTTAAAGAAAAACAGGATAACACAATCACACAGGTAGAAGTCCTTAAAGAAAAACAGGAAAACACATCCAAACAGGTGATGGAAATGAACAAAACCATACTAGACCTAAAAAGGGAAGTAGACACAATAAAGAAAACCCAAAATGAGGCAACACTGGAGATAGAAACCCTAGGAAAGAAATCTGGAACCATAGATACCAGCATCAGCAACAGAATACAAGAGATGGAAGAGAGAATCTCAGGTGCAGAAGATTCCATAGAGAACATCGGCACAACAATCAAGGAAAATGGAAAATGCAAAAAGATCCTAACTCAAAACATCCAGGAAATCAAGGACACAATGAGAAGACCAAACCTACGGATAATAGGAGTGGATGAGAATGAAGATTTTCAACTCAAAGGACCAGCAAACATCTTCAACAAAATTATAGAAGAAAACTTCCCAAATCTAAAGGAAGAGATGCCCATGAACACACAAGAAGCCTACAGAACTCCAAATAGA
The DNA here is from genome assembly GCF_978045245.1 of Mus caroli. Lineage (NCBI taxonomy): Eukaryota > Metazoa > Chordata > Mammalia > Rodentia > Muridae > Mus > Mus caroli. Next base: position 52,253,032 of record NW_028227259.1, on the reverse strand, counting down.
CTGGACCAGAAAAGAAATACCTCCCGACACATAATAATCAGAACAACAAATGCACTAAATAAAGATAGAATACTAAAAGCAGTAAGAGAAAAAGGCCAAGTAACATATAAAGGCAAGCCTATCAGAATTACACCAGATTTTTCACCAGAGATTATAAAAGCCAGAAGATCCTGGACAGATGTTATACAGACAGTAAAGAACACAAATTCCAGCCCAGGCTACTATACCCAGTCAAACTCTCAATTAACATAGATGGAGAAACCAAAGTATTCCATGACAAAACCAAATTCACACATTATCTTTCCACGAATCCAGCCCTTCAAAGGATAATGACAGAAAAAAAAAAACAAAACAAACAAACAAAAAAAAAACAACAACAAAAGGACGGAAACCACGCCCTAGAAAAAACAAGAAGGTAATCCCTCAACAAACCTAAAAGAAGACAGCCACAAGAACAGAATGCCAACTTTAACAACAAAAATAACAGGAAGGAACAATTACTTTTCCTTAATATCTCTTAATATCAATCGACTCAACTCCCCAATAAAAATACATAGACTAACAAACTGGCTACAAAAAAAGACCCAATATTTTGCTGCTTACAGAAACTCATCTCAGAGAAAAAGATAGACACTACCTCAGAATGAAAGGCTGGAAAACAATTTTCCAAGCAAATAGTACGATGAAACAAGCTGGAGTAGCCATTCTAATATCTGATAAGATTGACTTCCAACCTAAAGTCATCAAAAAAGACAGGGAGGGGCACTTCATACTCATCAAAGGTAAAATCGCCCAAGAGGATCTCTCAATTCTGAATATCTATGCTTCAAATACAAGGGCAGCCACATTCATTAAAGAAACATTAGTAAAGCTCAAAGCACACATTGCACCTCACACAATAATAGTGGGAGACTTCAACACACCACTTTCACCAATGGACAGATCATGGAAACAGAAACTAAACAGGGACACAGTGAAACTAACAGAAGTGATGAAACAAATGGATTTAACAGATATCTACAGAACATTTTATCCTAAAACAAAAGGATATACCTTCTTCTCAGCACCTAATGGTACCTTCTCCAAAATTGACCACATAATTGGACACAAAACAGGACTCAACAGATACAAAAATATTGAAATTGTCCCATGCATACTATCAGATCACCATGGACTAAGGCTGATCTTCAATAACAAAATAAATAATAGAAAGCCAACATTCACATGGAAACTGAACAACACACTTCTCAATGATACCTTGGTCAAGGAAGTTATAAAGAAAGAAATTAAGGACTTTTTAGAGTTCAATGAAAATGAAGCCACGTACCCAAACTTATGGGACGCAATGAAAGCATTTCTAAGAGGAAAACTCATAGCTCTGAGTGCCTCCAAAAAGAAACTAGAGAGAGCACACATTAGCAGCTTGACAACACACCTAAAAGCTCTAGAACAAAAGGAAGCAAATTCACCCAAGAGGAGTAGACGGCAGGAAATAATCAAACTCAGAGGCGAAATCAACCAAGTGGAAACAAGAAGAACTATTCAAAGAATCAACCAATCAAGGAGCTGGTTCTTTGAGAAAATCAACAAGATAGATAAACCCTTAGCCAGACTCACTAGAGGGCACAGGGAAAGCATTCTAATTCACAAAATCAGAAATGAAAAAGGAGACATAACAACAGATCCTGAAGAAATCCAAAACACCATCAGATCCTTCTACAAAAGGCTATACTCAACAAAACTGGAGAACCTGGATGAAATAGAGAAGTTCCTAGACAGATACCAGGTACCAAAGTTGAATCAAGATCAGGTTAATGATCTAAACAGCCCTATATCCCCCAAAGAAATAGAAGCAGTCATTAATAGTTTCCCAACCAAAAAAAGCCCAGGACCAGATGGGTTTAGTGCAGAGTTCTATCAGACCTTCAAAGAAGATCTAATCCCAGTTCTTCACAAACTATTCCACAAAATAGAAACAGAAGGTACTCTACCTAACTCATTCTATGAAGCCACAATTACTCTGATACCTAAACCACAAAAAGACCCAACAAAGATATAAAACTTCAGACCAATATCCCTTATGAATATTGATGCAAAAATCCTAAATAAAGTTCTTGCTAACCGAATCCAAGAACACATCAAAACAATCATCCATCCTGACCAAGTAGGTTTCATCCCAGGGATGCAGGGATGGTTCAATATACGGAAATCCATCAATGTAATCCAGTATAGAAACAAACTCAAAGACAAAAACCACATGATCATCTCGTTAGATGCGGAAAAAGCATTTGACAAGATCCAACACCCATTCATGAGAAAAGTCTTGGAAAGATCAGGAATTCAAGGCCCATACCTAAACATGATAAAAGCAATCTACAGCAAACCAGTAGCCAACATCAAAGTGAATGGTGAGAAGCTTGAAGCAATCCCACTAAAATCAGGAACTAGACAAGGCTGTCCACCCTCTACATTCCTATTCAACATTGTACTTGAAGTCCTAGCCAGAGCAATTCGACAACAAAAGGAGATCAAAGGGATACAAATTGGAAAAGATGAAGTCAAAATATCACTTTTTGCAGATGATATGATAGTATATATAAGTGACCCTTAAAATTCCACCAGAGAACTCCTAACCTGATAAACAGCTTCGGTGAAGTAGCTGGATATAAAATTAACTCAAACAAATCAATGGCCTTTCTCTACACAAAGAATAAACAGGCTGAGAAAGAAATTAGGGAAACAACACCCTTCTCAATAGTCACAAATAATATAAAATGTCTTGACGTGACTCTAACTAAGGAAATGAAAGATCTGTATAATAAGAACTTCAAGTCTCTGAAGAAAGAAATTATAGAAGATCTCAGAAGATGGAAAGATCTCCCATGCTCATGGATTGGCAGGATCAACATTGTAAAAATGGCTATCTTGCCAAAAGCAATCTACAGATTCAATGCAATCTCCATCAAAATTCCAACTCAATTCTTCAACGAATTAGAAAGTGCAATGGGCAAATTCATCTGGAATAACAAAAAACCTAGGATTGCAAAAACTCTTCTCAAGGATAAAAGAACCTCTGGTGGAATCACCATGCCTGACCTAAAGCTCTACTACAGAGCAATTGTGATAAAAACTGCATGGTACTGGTCTAGTGACAGAAAAGTAGACCAATGGAATAGAATTGAAGACCCAGAATTAAACCACACACCTATGGTCACTTGATCTTCGACAAGGGAGCTAAAACCATCCAGTGGAAAAAAGACAGCATTTTCAACAAATGGTGCTGGCACAACTGGTTGTTATCATGTAGAAGAATGAGAATTGATCCATTCATATCTCCTTGTACTAAGGCCAAATCTAAGTGGATCAAGGAACTTCACATAAAACCAGAGACACTGAAACTTATAGAAGAGAAAGTGGGGAAAAGCCTTGAAGATATGGGCACAGGGGAAAAATTCTTGAATAGAACAGCAATGGCTTGTGCTGTAAGATCGAGAATTGACAAGTGGGACCTCATGAAACTGCAAAGCTTCTGCAAGGCAAAAGACACCATCAATAAGACAAAAAGACCACCAAGAGATTGCGAAAGGATCTTCACCTATCCTAAATCAGATAAGGGACTAATATCCAATATATATAAAGAACTCAAGAAGGTGGACTCCAGAAAATAAAATAACCCCATTAAAAAATGGGGCTCAGAACTGAACAAAGAATTCTCACCTGAGGAATACCGAATGGCAGAGAAGCACCTGAAAAAATGTTCAATGTCCTTAATCATCAGGGAAATGCAAATCAAAACAACCCTGAGATTCCACCTCACACCAGTCAGAATGGCTAAGATCAAAAATTCAGGTGACAGCAGATGCTGGCGAGGATGTGGAGAAAGAGGAACACTCCTCCATTGTTGGTGGGATTGCAAGCTTGTACAACCACTCTGGAAATCAGTCTGGTGGTTTCTCAGAAAATTGGACATAGTACTACCGGAGGATCCAGCAATACCTCTCCTGGGCATATATCCAGAAGATGTTCCAACCGGTAAGAAGGACACATGCTCCACTATGTTCATAGCAGCCTTATTTATAATAGCCACAAGCTGGAAAGAACCCAGATGCTCCTCAACAGAGGAATGGATACAGAAATTATGGTACATTTACACAATGGAGTACTACTCAGCTATTAAAAAGAATGAATTTATGAAATTCCTAGCCAAATGGATGGACCTGGAGGGCATCATCTTGAGTGAGGTAACACAATCACAAAGGAACTCACACAATATGTATTCACTGATAAGTGGATATTAGCCCAAAACTTAGGATACCCAAGATATAAGATACAATTTGCTAAACGCATGAAACTCAAGAAGAATGAAGACCAAAATGTGGACACTGTGCCCCTTCTTAGAATTGGGAACAAAATACCCATGGAAGGAGTTACAGAGACAAAGTTTGAAGCTGTGATGAAAGGATGGACCATCTAGAGACTGCCATATCCAGGGATCCATCCCGTAATCAGCTTCCAAACGCTGACACCATTGCATACACTAGCAAGATTTTGCTGAAAGGACCCTGATATAGCTCTTTCTTGTGAGACTATGTCGGGGCCTAGCAAACACAGAAGTGGATGCTCACAGTCAGCTATTGGATGGATCACAGGGCCCCCAATGGAAGAGCTAGAGAAAGTACCCAAGGAGCTAAAGGGATCTGCAACCCTATAGTTGGAACAACATGATGAACTAACCAGTACCCAGGAGCTCTTGTCTCTAGCTGCATATGTATCGAAAGATGGCCTAGTTGGCCATCACTGTAAAGAGAGGCCCATTGGACTTGCAAACTTTATATGCCCCAATACAGGGGAATGCCAGGGTCAAAAGAATGGGAATGGGTGGGTAAGAAAGGGGGGGGGTGTATGGGGGACTTTTAGGATAGCATTGGAAATGTAATTGAGGAAAATACGTAATAAAAAAAAAAAGAAAGACAGATAGATTATTTCCAGTTTCTGGGTATTACAAATAAAGCTGCTATGAATTAAAACAAACAAACAAACAAAAAAAAACCCAATGTTTTCCCCAGTTTATAGTATTGTTGGACTCTGTACAATTTACATTAACACACTTTACATAACATTCCAAACATCATATTTTACAAAATAAGTACTTTAAAAGACCTATCTTCTGAAGAAATATGATATATAAAAATGCAATGAAAAACTTAAAATGTTAAGTCCATCCCTATCTGTCATTTTCATAAAGACAGAAGACCTCTTTGTAAATATGAAAAGGAGATCCTTTTTAAACAAAACATGTTCCTTGGAAGATCTAGTGCTGAAATGACAAGCAGGATAAATGAGGTCACTACATGAGGAATAAAAACAGCTATAATTTTACACTAATTCATAATAAATTATGTCTGATTATAAAAAAAATGATATATGGACAGTTTTCATTAAGAGAAAAAAAATAAGGATCAGAACTAACAGAAAGGGGGATTTTAGTTACTTTGAATTTAACCTTGCATCATGATTGTGGCAGCATGTAATGTGTGGACCCAGGAGACCATGAGGAAGCAGCATTTGGAATACACAGAGGAAATACTATGTCACCTTGAAGGACTAGGATTTACTTTAGCACCACATGTGACTTTCTGAATCTTTCTTTACAGGATGTGACCATGATTTCCTATTATAATTGGCGTAACCATGAGAAAACACGGAGTCAATGAGGAAGAATATGGGCTGTGTAGGATTTTTATGACCATAATAAAAATCATTATAGAAGTTGCACAAAGTAGACCCAGAACTTTCATTGTTAAGCCCCACATAACTGGTTTAGATCATGGCCTTTTCATGAGTATCATGGGTGTTGCATGCCTCAGTTTCTCATTAACATTTCTTAGTAACATTGTACATCTCAGGGGATGGTTCTAAGCTAACAAAGTGGATACGGGGTATTACTTCCTCTTTCAGGCTGATGACATAACTTCATAAGATTAATGCTTTTAAAGAATCTACCTTCTAGTTCTCGACCGCTGACAAGTATTTAATTAATGCTAGCTAATTATTTGCCTTATTTGACCTAGATTTTATTGTATCACTTAATGCCTTTCTTTCTTCATTCTTTTTTTTTTACATGTAAGCTATTTTTTTAAAAATCAGATTAATTAAAAACACAACCCCTCCAGGTAGGCTTATATAATTTTCACATTGGATCAACTGATAGATTTATTACAATATCTCCTCCAATACCAGGCTTGAATTTCTTAGGGACAATCAAAATCTGTTAACTTGTGCCTGTGGTCTCAATAAAGCTGAAGTAATTCCGCATCAACATGGCTAAGCATTTAAAAGGTTAGGTTGAAAATCAATGAAGGCAGTAAGATAAAAAGCCAAGTAGAAAATTGGTGGTTAAGGAAAAACATTAAAACTGTTGGGCTCCAGGACCAGATGGGTTTAGTGCAGAGTTCTATCAGACCTTCAAAGAAGATCTAATCCCAGTTCTTCACAAACTATTCCACAAAATAGAAACAGAAGGTACTCTACCCAACTCATTCTATGAAGCCACAATTACTCTGATACCTAAACCACAAAAAGACCCAACAAAGATAGAAAACTTCAGACCAATATCCCTTATGAATATTGATGCAAAAATCCTCAATAAAGTTCTTGCTAACCGAATCCAAGAACACATCAAAACAATCATCCATCCTGACCAAGTAGGTTTCATCCCAGGGATGCAGGGATGGTTCAATATACGGAAATCCATCAACGTAATCCAGTATATAAACAAACTCAAAGACAAAAACCACATGGTCATCTCGTTAGATGCGGAAAAAGCATTTGACAAGATCCAACACCCATTCATGATAAAAGTCTTGGAAAGATCAGGAATTCAAGGCCCATACCTAAACATGATAAAAGCAATCTACAGCAAACCAGTAGCCAACATCAAAGTAAAGGTGAGAAGCTTGAAGCAATACCTCTAAAATCAGGGACTAGACAAGGCTGTCCACTTTCTCCATACCTATTCAACATTGTACTTGAAGTCCTAGCCAGAGCAATTCGACAACAAAAGAAGATCAAAGGGATACAAATTGGAAAAGATGAAGTCAAAATATCACTTTTTGCAGATGATATGATAGTATATCTAAGTGACCCTAAAAATTCCACCAGAGAACTCCTAAGCCTGATAAACAGCTTCGGTGAAGTAGCTGGATATAAAATTAACTCAAACAAATCAATGGCCTTTCTCTACACAAAGAATAAACAGGCTGAGAAAGAAATTAGGGAAACAACACCCTTCTCAATAGTCACAAATAATATAAAATATCTTGGCTTGACTCTAATTAAGGAAGTGAAAGATCTGTATAATAAAAACTTCAAGTCTCTGAAGAAAGAAATTATAGAAGATCTCAGAAGATGGAAAGATCTCCCATGCTCATGGATTGGCAGGATCAATATTGTAAAAATGGCTATCTTGCCAAAAGCAATCTACAGATTCAATGCAATCCCCATCAAAATTCCAAATCAATTCTTCAACGAATTAGAAAGTGCAATCTGCAAATTCATCTGGAATAACAAAAAACCTAGGATAGCAAAAACTCTTCTCAAGGATAAAAGAACCTCTGGTGGAATCACCATGCCGGACCTAAAGCTCTACTACAGAGCAATTGTGATAAAAAACTGCATGGTACTGGTATAGTGACAGACAAATAGACCAATGGAATAGAATTGAAGACCCAGAAATGAACCCACACACCTATGGTCACTTGATCTTCGACAAGGGAGCTAAAAACATCCAGTGGAAGAAAGACAGCATTTTCAACAAATGGTGCTTGGCACAACTGGTTGTTAACATGTAGAAGAATGCGAATCGATCCATTCCTATCTCCTTGTACTAAGGTCAAGTCTAAGTGGATCAAGGAACTTCACATAAAACCAGAGACACTGAAACTTATAGAGGAGAAAGTGGGGAAAAGCCTTGAAGATATGGGCACAGGGGAAAAATTCCTGAATAAAACATTAATGGCTTGTGCTGTAAGATCGAGAATTGACAAGTGGGACCTCATGAAACTACAAAGCTTCTGCAAGGCTAAAGACACCATCAATAAGACAAAAAAACCACCAACAGATTGGGAAAGGATCTTCACCTACCCTAAATCAGATAAGGGACTAATATCCAATATATATAAAGAACTCAAGAAGGTGGACCCCAGAAAGTCAAATAACCCCATTAAAAAATGGGGCTCAGGACTGAACAAAGAATTCTCACCTGAGGAATACCGAATGGCAGAGAAACACCTGAAAAAATGTTCAACATCCTTAATCATCAGGGAAATGCAAATCAAAACAACCCTGAGATTCCACCTCACACCAGTCAGAATGGCTAAGATCAAAAATTCAGGTGACAGCAGATGCTGGCGAGGATGTGGAGAAAGAGGAACACTCCTCCATTGTTGGTGGGATTGCAAGCTTGTACAACCACTCTGGAAATCAGTCTGGCGGTTCCTCAGAAAATTGGACATAGTACTACCGGAGGATCCAGCAATACCTCTCCTGGGCATATATCCAGAAGATGCCCCAACCGGTAAAAAGGACACATGCTCCACTATGTTCATAGCAGCCCTATTTATAATAGCTAGAAGCTGGAAAGAACCCAGATGTCCCTCAACAGAGGAATGGATACAGAAATTATGGTACATTTACACAATGGAGTACTACTCAGCTATTAAAAAGAATGAATTTATGAAATTCCTAGCCAAATGGATGGACCTGGAGGGCATCCTCTTGAGTGAAGTAACACAATCACAAAAGAACTCACACAATATGTATTCACTGATAAGTGGATATTAGCCCCAAACTTAGGATACCCAAGATATAAGATACAATTTGCTAAACGCATGAAACTCAAGAAGAATGAAGACCAAAGTGTGGACACTGTGCCCCTTCTTAGAATTGGGAACAAAACACCCAGGGAAGGAGTTACAGAGACAAAGTTTGTAGCTGTGATGAAAGGATGGACCATTTAGAGACTGCCGTATCCAGGGATCCTTCCCATAAGCAGCTTCTAAACGCTGACACCATTGCATACACTAGCAAGATTTTGCTGAAAGGACCCAAATATAGCTGTCTCTTGTGAGACGATGCCGGGGCCTAGCAAACACAGGAGTGGATGCTCACAGTCAGCTATTGGATGTATCACAGGGCTCCCAATGGAGAAGCTAGAGAAAGTACCCAAGGAGCTAAAGGGATCTACAACCCTATTGTTGGAACAACATGATGTACTATCCAGAACCCCGGAGCTCTTGTCTCTAGCTGCATATGTATCGAAAGATGGCCTAGTCGGCCATCAATGGAAAGAGAGGCCCATTGGACTTGCAAACTTTACATGCCCCAATATAGGGGAATGCCAGGGCCAAAAGAATGGGAATGGGTGGGTAGGGAAGTGGGGGGCGCTATGGGGGACTTTTGGGATAGCATTGGAAATGTAATTGAGGAAAATATGTAATAAAAATATTAAAAAAAAGAGAGAGAGAGAGAAAAAAGAGAAAAAAAAACTGTTGGGCTCATTTTACATTTTTATCTGGATGTTTTGGAGCCTTGTGAAAACTGCCCACGATTAAATAATGTGCTGAGGCACATGACTGAGGAAGAACCCACTGACTCTATATATATACCAGTGCACTTTTGCAGGAGCAGACCTAGTGAAAATGCATTTCAGATCCTAGAAGAGAAAGCAGTGTGAAAAATCTTAAGGAAAATGGACAGTGGCTTGTTTCAGGATATGTGATTAAAGAAACATACACAGCTGCCTGATAAAGGTCAGAATCCCTGGCCTGCAATTTCAGCACTTCCCCTTTCTTCCCATGTGAATGTGGAAACCCTAAATTTCTCTTTGCCTTAATTTTCTCCACCGTGAGAGCAATTGTTCCTCAGAGGATGAAGTCAAAATTTAAATTGCTGAAAATAATGTCTGAAGTTTGATAAGTTTTCAATCATTAAACATTATTTTTACATTCAATCAGACTCACTGGTCACCAGAGAAAAGCAGAACAAATTCAAAATGAGCTATTGCTTCACACCTGTAGGAATGTTTGAGATTAAGAAAAATAAAAAAGAATGAAGGATGCCAAGATTGACAAGGACATGGAGAAGCTGAAGCCCTGCTTGTTGTGGGGAATGTAAATTGGTAAGGCAACAGTGAAAAACAAAATGGAGTCACTTCCAAAGACTAAATTAGAGCTAAGTTATGATCCATCTGTTCAGTGTCTTGGTAAAATGTTAAGGGAAGCAAAGAGTTATATGAAGAATCTATCTAGACTTCTGCATCTACAGCCACATTGCACAATATATAAGCTATAGAGGTGGTCTAAGTAGAACAGGGGAGGTGGCTCCAGGCCTCAATCCCCAGTGTCCACTGTGTCTCACAACCTTCTATCACTCCAGTTCCAGGAATCTGATACCCTCTTCCAGGCTCCTCAGGCACCAGACATACATGTGAAACACCAACATAAATGCAGGCAAAACGCCCTTTCATATAAAATAAAAATAAAGTATGTTTAAAATGCACAAGAGAAGGTTGAGCAAAATGGCAAGTTGGTTAAATGAGAGGCAATCTTATCTGCTTGTGGTGGACAGCACCCAAATTCCTCTGAGTAACATGGGTTGTTCCATTTGGCCCCCTTCTAAACTTCAAGCTGGATTTGTCTTAATCCCTGTATCTGTACTTACCTATTAGCTCCTCAAAAATTGCCTGCCCAAGGTCTTATCTAAATACCTAGGCTTTTTCACCAATTGGATCACTATAAATAAATTAATATACAGAGGCTGATATTCCCAGAATATAGGAAGAAGACTATCGCGAAACCTCTTCAGATGATGCTATTTTTATTCCAATAGAGAACCCAGTGCCTCCAATTAAAATGAGACTTCATGATTTTTGTTGTAGCCTGCTAAGGCAATGCCTTCAAAGGAAAAAAAATATATTTAAAGATTCTCAAAACCGTGAATACTCACATAGAACTTTTATCCTGATGGGTGCAATTATAGAAACAGCTGAAGAAAGACCTTAAGCTTCCAATGGCAGACATTTTATATGACATCAAACAACTAATAAGGTTTCCCTAGATGTCACAGGTTTTAGGTATGTGTGCTTCATTAATCCACACAGAGATTCTATAGAATATGTTGTATTAATAGTTTTGTTTATGAATGAAGAAACTAAAGGTCAAATTAAGGGAAATTACACAGAAGTCATCTTGCAACGATAAAAACTGAGTTAAGGGAAGAGCTGACCATTCCCTTTGTTACTGTTCTGTGATTCCATCCATGAAATACTAATTTTCTACAAAGGCCAAGCACTATGTTCTTGTTTCTATTTCACGGAAAGAAAGACAACTGAAAACAAAAGTGGGAATCAAGTTCAATCCTCCTTTTCTTCTTTTGGGTTTGTTGTGAGATGATTAATTTCTTGTGTTTTTCTGGTTGTAGTTACTCTCCTTGTGTTGGAGTTTTCCTTCTAGTATCCTCTGTAGGGTTGGGTTGGTAGAAAGATTGTCTTAGTTAGGGTTTTATTGCTGTGAACAGACACCATGACCAAGGCAGCTCTTATAGGGACAACATTTAACTGGGGACTGGCTTACAGGTTCAGAAGTTCTGTCCATTATCATCAAGGTGGGAACATGGTAGCGTCCAGGCAGGCATGGTAGAGGAGGAACTGAGAGTTCTATATCTTCATCTGAAGGCTGCTAGTGGAACACTGACTTACATACAGGTAACTAGGATGAGGGTCTTAAGCTCACACCCAGAGTGACACACCTACTCCAACAAGGCCACACCTTCTAGTAGTGCCAGTTCCTGGGCTGAACATATACAAACCATCACAAAGATATTGTTTAAATTTGGCTTTGTCATGGAATATCTTGGTTTCTCCATCTATGATGTTGGAGAGTTTTGCTGGTCACAGTAGCTTGGGTTGGCATTTACGTTCTCTTAGGGTCTCCTATTCCTCAAGGCTCTCTATCACTACTACACAAAGCTTCTTGTATGAAGGCCTTGCAATTTGATTTGCATCTGCAATTAATTAGTCTCACATTAATTCCCTTACCACAAAGTTGCTGTGTATTTTGTACCAGAGGCAAAATGTACCATAGTTGGCCATTCTTTGTCTTTTCTTTTTGTTTCTTTCTTAGCCAGATAACATTCTGCTGTAATAGGGTCTACTTTGGGAACTTTTCCAGAGTGCCCTTCAACAAAACAATTGTCACCTTCCGGCATATAGACCGCTTACTGGCCAAGTTAAAAAGCAAAATGTGACTTTCTTCAGATAAAGTAATTCTGCCTGCATTCCTCTAGTGTGACTTAATGTGTTGTAATTTTGTGTGCAATTAAGGAGCAATTAAAAGCAGGCACAGTAGGTTTCAATTCTCTAAAGTAGCATGATAAAGTTAGAGATCCCCAGTCCCATATTTTGTTTGTTTCATGAAGATACAACAACCAAGCAAGGACCTTTGTAATTTCCTTTCCTGCTTGCTTTATCCTTCATAACCTTCTAGTCATTTAAATGTCTCTGGAACATTTTTTCAGAGAAAAGGAAAAGATTTTCGGACAAGGTTGCAAGGAGATAGGATAAAAAGTAATGGCAATGGGATAATCAGTAGACTCACAGATTTTTCAGAATGGTACCTCCCTCTTCAATTCCTCTTCTCTTTAGACCATCAACTGAGTTATCCTTTCTTGACCCCAAAAGGAAGGGCTTAAATAGGACAATAGTCTAGGGAGAGAGGCACCCCTTGGTGGAAGTGTAAATGACAAGGTGTACCACAAAAGTTTTTCCTATGGACGGTAAGCTTAATAGGGAGAAATTAGAAGAAAGACTGGTGGTTTTGACTGGCTCTCTGCCTTCCACTAGCTCTAGGACAGACTTGAAGCTCCTGGTGAGTTAGGAATTTACCATCTGTACTGTATAGTTGATGAGATCAAAGGGCTGAAATTACTCGCCTAAGGGCACCCTGTAGGGGAGGATCAGCAGAGGATTCTAGTCTGGTTGTAAATGCTGGACTTTCTTTGGAGGTCTTCATTCTGAAAGTTAACAACATTATTAAGAAATGCATTTGGATGACAACATTCATCCTGTAGTTGTCCAAAAGCCTGAAATGTGAATGTGACACCCCCAACCCATCTCTTCCTTGCCTGTTGAAAGTCCTCTTTCTGCTTGGAGGGCCTATCAGTGTAACATGCTTCCCTAACCCCCACTGGCCCTCCCCCAAGCTTCATTCCTTAGGCTTCCCACAAGACAGAAGAGAGGAGGATGGGACCTATATCCAGCAAGTTGAGTAAGTACCACTCAAGTCTTCCACTTCCTTCTTTTTTGAGAACCACCCGCTAACAGCATGCATCCTCTCTCATGTTTTTTCACTTTAGGTTTGAAAATCCTTATTCTGCAAGCAAGCTTTCACTTTCTTTCTTCAGTGACAAACAATTTACTACTGTTAACAAGGCTATTCAGTCTTCCCTCTCCTCTATCTTTTTATTCATTGTCTGACTTTGACAAAGGTGAATATTTATGATTCTAATTTCTAAGTGCTTGGCTTGCTTTGTCTGTTTCATAGGTGTAACTCCAGTTGCACCCCATCCCTCAGTGGGTTTATAATCTCAGAGGAGGAGCCAAATGTGGAGGAGATAACATGGCATTTATTCCATTAGCAAATGGTGACTTTGCCTCATAGGAATTTGATCTGTGTATTCTTAGGAACCTGACTGTAGAACTCACCACATTTGGCTTAATGATCTGTTGTACTCTCATAAATAAATAACACATACATGACATGAAGAGTGTCATTAGTGAAATGATTTTAAAGCAAAAGTTAATATTTTCATTTATCATCAACAAAACACATAAAATACCTTCCCACAAATTAAATTATTGAAGAAATGTGAGAAGCTCATTGAAGTTTTATTGGAATTCCAAGGTAATGATTAAACATTTGGTAAGAATTGCATGGTTTTGCATGTGTGTGTGTGTGTGTGTGTGTGTGTTTGTGTGTGTGTATGTGTTCATGCATTTTGGAAAACACTATTTCCTCATCTATCTTCATGTGACCACTGTAGTTTTCTAAAAAGTAAACAATGATGGTGACTTGGTAAAGGGTACCCATAGTGTTAGAACACAGAAAGCCAGAGTCTGATCCTTTCATTGAAATTTATTGTGGAGCTGAAAGTTAAAACTTTTTCTCCATCAATAATTACACAACTTAAAAAAATTGGTTTATTGATTGATTATATACTGTACAAAACTGTGGTAAGGATAAACTCTGCACTTTGGTTGTCTCCCTATTTTTAAGTTAGGAGAGTTCTTTGTGTACTGTGGATGTGACCCTTTTGTCTTATGTATTTGTGGCAAGCATTCTCTTCCATATGCATAAAATCAGAAATTCTATTAAAAACACTAAACTAAAAGCTATAGTAAATATATATATGTATGTATATGTATACATTTTATTTGTATTTTCTTCACTCTTTTTAATCTATAGAAAAATATGTGTATATATTTATAGTATATGAATAAATGTATATTCTTATATTATATGTTTATATTATATTTTATATTAAATCTACTTTATATTTATAATATATAAACATATATTACATATAATTGTATATTTTGTATAATATATAAAACACATATAAGTATATATAATATATATATATACACATACATATATATACTTCTATATATTTATCTATAGGCTAAAAAAAAGTGAAGAAAATATAAATACATTAAAAATAGGTAAAATATAATAATATCAAAAGAAAAACCCAGAAAGGAAGAGAAAAGGCCCTGCCATAGCATTACAAGAAAGGAACCATTAGAGATTCCAATGAGTTGGCCATCTACTACTGAGAACATAGCCTACCCTTAAGAATAACTGAACAAAGAATTCTCACCTGAGGAATGCCGAACAGCAGAGAAGCACCTGAAAAATTTTTCAACAACCTTAATCATCAGGGAAATGCAAATCAAAACAACCCTGAGATTCCACCTCACACCAGTCAGAATGGCTAAGTACAAAAATTCAGGTGACAGCAGATGCTGGCAAGGATGTGGAGAAAGAGGAACACTCCTCCATTGTTGGTGGGATTGCAAGCTTGTACAACCACTCTGGAAATCAGTCTGGGGGTTCCTCAGAAAATTGGACATAGTACTACCAGAGGATCCAGCAATACCTCTCCTGGGCATATATCCAGAAGATATCCCAACCGGTAAGAAGGACACATGCTCCACTATGTTCATAGCAGCCTTATTTATAATAGCCAGAAGCTGGAAAGAACCCAGATGCCCCTCAACAGAGGAATGGATACAGAAAATGTGGTACATTTACACAATGGAGTACTACTCAGCTATTAAAAAAAATGAATTTATGAAATTCCTAGACAAATGGATGGACCTCGAGGGCATCATCCTGAGTGAGGTAACACAATCACAAAGGAACTCACACAAAATGTACTCACTGATAAGTGGATATTAGCCCAAAACTTAGGATACCCAAGATATAAGATACAATTTGCTAAACACATGAAACTCAAGAAGAATGAAGACTGAAGTGTGGACACTATGCCCCTCCTTAGAATTGGGAACAGAACACACATGGAAGGAGTTACAGAGACAAAGTTTGGAGCTGTGATGAAAGGATGGACCATCTAAAGACTGCCATATCCAGGGATCCACCCCATAATCAGCTTCCAAACATTGACACCATTGCATAAACTAGCAAGAATTTGCTGAAAGGACCCAGATATAGCTGTCTCTTGTGAGACTATGCTGGGGCCTAGCAAACACGGAAGTGGATGCTCACAGTCAGCTAGTGGATGGATCACAGGGAGGAGGAGCTAGAAAAAGTACCCAAGGAGCTAAAGGGATCTGCAACCCTATAGGTAGAACAACATTATGAACTAACCAGTACCCTGGAGCTCTTGACTCTAGCTGCATATGTATCAAAAGATGGCCTAGTCGGCCATCACTGGAGAGAGGCCCATTGGTTGTGCAAACTTTATATGCCCCAGTACAGGGGAACGCCAGGGCCAAAAAAATGGGAATGGGTGGGTAGGGAAGTGGGGGGGAGAGTATGGTGGACTTTTGGGATAGCATTGGAAATGTAATTGAGGAAAATATGTAATAAAAAATATTAAAAATAAAAAAAGAAGTGAAGGGAAGAAGAAACATTGATGTAGAGTAAAAAGGAAGAGTTGGAGGAGAAGATATAGGGGTGGATCTGATCAAAACATATACTAAGTATGTACAAAATTTTCCGAAAATGTATGTTATATATAGGCATGTATATATATATATATATATATATATATATATATATATCCAAAAAAAAAAAAAAGAATAGCTTGTTTTCCCAATGAGACTCCCTTGGAGCAAACTGAAATTTCATTTGCAAGTGCTTATTGATTCGCAATTATTTCTGACTTAGGGGATGGGATATGTGTCTACTTCACCTATCAGCTCTAGGATCCCTTCTGGTGTAGACTAGTGCAGTCTCTGCACTAATTCCCTTGCCTTGGGGCTCAGGGAAGCCTGTAGAAATGGAGGCACAATGAATAAAAGAGCTGCAGGGCATGGAACACACCAAAAATCAAGGTCCTGTGAATCAACTGGATTGATGTAAATATGTGTGCATTGGGACTGAGAGAGCATGCACAGAGAACCACTGTGGTTCTGTGGGTTGTAGACTGGTTATCTTTGCCTTAGGAGCTAATATCCACATATACGTGAATACCTACCACATTTCTCTTCTTGTGTCCATGATAACTCTCAGGATGATTTTTTCCCAGTTCTATCCATTTACCTGTGAATTGTGTTGTACTAAACAGAGGAGTTATAGTCCATCATGTAAATATACTATATTTGCATTATCTTTTCATCCGTTAAGGGACATCTAAGTTGTTTCTCATTTCTGGCTATTATGAATAAAGGAACAATGAATATAGTTGACAAGAGTCTCTGTAGTAGGATAAAGCATTCTTTGATAGATGCCTGAGTGATATAGTTGGATCATAAGTTAGATCGATTCCCATCTTCCTTAGAGACCACAGTACTGATTTCTGTAGTAGCTGTACAAGTTTGTTCTTACACCAGCAATGGATAAGTGTTCCTCTTACTCCAATTCCTCACCAACCTGAGCTATCACTTATTTTTATTGATCTTACATTCTGAAAGGCTTAAGATAAAATCTCAAAGTGGTGATTTCCTTGATGTTTAAAGGTGTTGAACATTTCTGTAAGTGTTTCTCAGACATTTGAATTTCCTCTTTTGAGAATTTTCTACCCCATTTTTTAATTTGGTTATTTATTTTTTGATATCTAGTAATTTTGAGTTTTTTATATATTTTGAATATTAGCCCTGTATTAGATGTGGAGCTGATAAAAATCTTTTTTTATTCTATAGACTGTTGTTTTGCTCTACTTACAGTGTCTCTGTAGTGCGGAAGCTTTTCAGTGTCATAAGGTACAATTTATTCATTATTGACATTCGTTGATATTGGTACTAGAACAGAGCAGCTACTAATGTTCTGTTCAGAAAGTCTTTTCCTGTGCCAATGAGTTTAAGGATATCCCATGCTTTCTCTTCTGTTAGGTTTAGTGCATCTGGTTTTATGTTGAGATCTTTGATCCATTTGGAGTGCAGCTTTGGGTGGGATAATGAACACAGATCTGATTTAATTCTTCTGCTTGCAGTTTGACCAGCATCATTTACTGAACATGTCCTTTCTGCCTCTCTGTATTTCTGGCTTCATTATAAAAAAAAATCAGGTGTCCATAGGAATGTGAATTTATGTTTGTGTCTTCATTTGGATTTCATGTCTGTTTTTGTACCAATGCCATGCTGTTTGTTTTACTATAGCTCTCTAATAAAATGTGAAATCAGATATGATGATTCCTCCCAAAGTTCTTTTATTATTCAGGATTGTTTCATCCATTCATCCATCCTATTTTTTTTCTGTGTCCTTATGAAGCTGAAATTGTCCTTTCAAAGTCTGTGATGAATCGTGTTGGGATTTTGATGGAGATTGCTTTGAATCTGTAGATTGCTTTTGGTAACACGGCCACATTTACTATAGTAATCCTACTCATTTGTAAGCATGGAAAATCTTCCCATCATCTTATATCTTCTTCAAATTCTTAAGGTATTGAACATACAAGTTTTGCACTTGCTTTGTTAGTTACCTCAAGATGTTTTTATTATTAGAGACTATTGAGTAGGGTGTTTTTCCTGAACTGTTCTCAGTCCATTTGTCATTTATATATAGGAGAGCTACTGATAATTGTCAGTCAATTTTGTATCCAGTTAATTTGCTGAAAGTGTTTCTTAGCTGTGGAAATTTCTCAGCAGAATGTTCAGAGTCACTTCTGTATACTATCACATCATCTGTAAATAAAGGTGCTTTGAGTTCTTCCATTCCAATTTGTATCCCCTTGATCTCCTTCAACTGCCTTACTGCTCTAGCTAGGATTTCAGGTACTCTCTCTCTCTCTCTCTCTCTCTCTCTATATATATATATATATATATATATATATATATATATATGTGTGTGTGTGTGTGTGTGTGTGTGTATACAGAAAGACTGGACAACTTTTTATTGCTATTGATTTTAGTGGGATTGGTTTGAGTTCTCTGCCTTTAACTTAATGTTGGCTATGGGATTGCTCTAAACTGTTTTTATTATATTGCTGATACTGAAGAATGGAGATGGGCCAGGAAGGATTTTTTTTTTGAAGGAATTCACAAGAAGGAGGGAAATAGGATGTTTCCTCAGGGTCTACTAAGTCTTCTGTGACTGGGGAAAGAGAGTGTGATAGGGCACTACAGTAGTCTTCTCCAGAGCTGGGGATAAGATTGGAGGATTGGATTTGGAGAAGAGGGAGAGTGAAGATCTGAAGCTTGCCTATCACCTTTGCCTACTTGCTCGTGTGGAAAGCTTGGCTTGTGGGTTCTCAGGGAATGCCTACAAAAGTTGGAGGACAAGATAACCGCATGAGCTGGGAGAAGATCTGTGTTCTATGCTGTAGATGGGCACAGAGCAGAGCGAGAAGCTCTGGCATCTGGTGTGGTACAGAGCTGGAGTTGAGATATGAAAATTAAATTTGTTGAAGAGGCGGGAGAGGCGAAGATCAATACTTAGCCCACTGGCTTCCTTTGCCAGAGAGTAGCCTTCAGGCTCTTAGGGAATGTGGTTGGAGCTGGGCACTGAAAGACAGCAATGAGTGGGGAGGAGGAAGTTTGGAGGAGAAGACCTGTGTGAGCCCCTAGAGATGAGGGAGTAGGGGGAAGTTGAAGCAAGTAGTCTGCTACAGAGCTGAGGATTAAACTGGAAGATTTGGAGGAGAGGAGAAAGGGATGAAGACCT
The DNA here is from genome assembly GCF_978045245.1 of Mus caroli. NCBI lineage: Eukaryota > Metazoa > Chordata > Mammalia > Rodentia > Muridae > Mus > Mus caroli. The sequence goes on along the minus strand of NW_028227259.1, from coordinate 52,233,632 downwards.
GCAGCTAGCCAACCTGCTGACGGAGTTTATATATGTACACTTAAACACATATAGGCTATATAATACACCGAATTATAGATCACAAAATGTTATGAGCAATGAAAGTATGCTGTGGACCACTCATTTCAAGAGCTGGTATGTTACCTTGAATATTAAAATAGCCTTAGCTGCTCAATAAATGCATTCAATATTCAATCACAAAACAGAACTGTTAATCTCCAAACCAAGCAATCATTATAGACTCTTTTAGCCAGAGGTATTAAGGCATTTTTTTTTTGAACTCTCCAAATGTCTGTAATCCTTTTCTCGTCTCAGGTGAAAATGCAGGTTTTAAGGACCATTCAAAGCTGAAAGAGTTACCTAGGTAACCCATTAAGTAAAACACAAGGGAATTCAATTCCAACTTGCAGTATTTTCTTTCCTGCATGCCCTTTGAAATGAGGTAGAAGTATAACATCAAAGGTCCCACTTATGAAGCAGATCAAACAGAACCCATGATTCGATTCTGAAACATCAAAATATCAGTATAGGATCCCAGGCATCTTTCTCTGGAGCCTCTAGCTATTTTTAGAACCACCTGTCAACAATGGCCAAATGAGGCCAGAGTTCTAAGAAAAATAAATGAGATGACACACCTGCAAGTACTTAAGAAGATTTCAGACATAAATTTTTGAAGTTTTTTTTAAAGATTTATTTATTTATTATATATAAGTACACTGTAGCTGTCTTCAGACACACCAGAAGAGGGCGTCAGATCTCATTTCAGGTGGTTGTGAGCTACCATGTGGTTGCTGGGATTTGAACTCTGGACCTTTGGAAGAGCAGTCAGGTGCTCTTACCCACTGAGCCATCTCACCAGCCCTGAAGTTTTTAAGAATGACTCAAAAACCATGACAGAAAGGAGGCCTTAACTGCACCATCGACTTCAGAGAACAAGAGGACCTTGGCTAGTGTCTGAGGCTTCTCTCTCCTCTGCATTCTAAGTTACTATTTAAAATGTATCCTTTTCACTAGAGAAAAATATACTTAAGCAGCCTTACCAAAAAAGTAAAGAATAGAGGGGAAAAAGATGTAGTGCTATAGCATCCCAGAAATGTCACAATGACCAGTGAGTACTGTTTCTAACCATGTGGACATGTGATGAACTTGCCATATTTCTTTCCCTCAGCAAATGAGCATATGGATAAGAGTACCCCCAGGATGAGGAATTTTTAATTTTATTTTATTGTTTGTTGTTGTTTTGTTTATATTTTTCCTCTTACTTTTCCCTACAGGTCTTTTGGGTATACACCATGGCTTCCAGCTTAGTATTTTTATGGAGTTCCTGAGTGTGTGCCTTCTCTTGAGCAATTTCCCTTCAGTTTGTTTTGTCCAATTCCAATGTGTTAGTTTTTGGTTTATGTTATTGTGTTTTATTTTATTATTATCCCTTAGAAGCCTATTTGTTTTCTAAGGAGAGACAATAAGAGAGTAGATCTGAATGGGAAAGGAGATGGGGAGGAACTGGGAGGACTGTGGAGAAGGTAATCAGAATATAGCATGTGAAAAAAATGTATTCAATAAAATAAAAAAAAAACTAAAGAAACAAAGATGTACATATATAAAACCACATGATATGATACATTTTATTAAAAAATGAAAGTCTTTTGTTTTCTATTTCTGCCTTGTGGACACCACACTCATGTTCAAGCACCCGTTTTACAAACTCATTCCCACAAGGACAGACAGACATGGACCCTGTCCCCTGAAGGACCAAGTCTCACTGAGTCTCCCTGCCATGTGGAGCTCTACTGCTTCTCCCTGTGCTTCTTGCCACAGTTTTCATCAGAACTGTAACAAAGCTGCAACTGTTTCATTGTGTTTGTTCAAGAAGTTTTTCAGCCATTCTCCTCAGCACAGATGCTGATGAAATTGGTACCTGCCAGGGCTTTTAAAACTCATTTTAACCCTATAGTTCCTTTGATGAAAATCAAACATCATTCCTTCATACACGTGTTAACTACTGGTATATTATAGTCTACTGAAGATGCCTAGTCATGGAGGCTATGGCCATGTATGAGGAAAAAGACCTTCAAAAGACAAAATTTGAGTACCTGCCAAAGAGGACCCTAAATTTTTTAATTACCTGAAATAACTGGTTTCCTAGAAATCCCACGTGATAAAGTTCAGGAGGAGAGGTTCCTGATCTGAGAAATGCCATCTCAGCAGAGGTTTATGTCTCCCTTGGCTAACCTCCCTCCTCCTCCATTTGAGGAAAACAGAGGGTTAACTAGTCAGAGTCTGTTCTACCATGGTTGCACACCTTGTTAATGCATTGCTACAACTGAACACAGTATCTAAGCAAGCAAAAGCTTATTAAACTTTACATACAGGTCAGAAGATGAAAAGTTGGGACAGCTACATTTGGAGCTATGCTACAATGTAATTGCTTCTCTATCTCTGGATTCTCTACAGGGCCCTATTGAGCCACTTTAAAGATTTAATTTTTGTGCACTTGTGTGTGTGTGTGCGTGTGTGTGCGTGTGTGTGTGTGTGTGTGTGTGTGTGTGTGTGTGTGCATGTGTATGCGTGTGTGTGTGAATTTGTTGTTAATGTCATCTCTCTGTGACCTCTAAGTAGGTTTTGGAAGTAGACAGATATCAGGAAAGGTGCTGCTTATTTTCTCCCCTTCTTTCTGATCACACACCTTGCTCTGTATGCTAAATCTTAGTGCGGTGTTAAACTTTTGAATGCATACTAAAGTGATATTAGGGATAATGAGTCCCTTATCTACTCCTGCTCTAACAGCAGTATTGCTAGTGAGTCAGCACTTAGTTTAAGTAGTTTTCATCACAGCAAAAAAAAAAATATCAGTTTTTGAAAGTTATTGCTAGAGAAGTTTTTCTTATTACGTCACAGTTGCATGATGCATTTTGAAAACACTCCTTTGGTATTTATTGGCATCATTTCTTACTTCTCCATTTAATTCAAATCCCTTGAATGAAGTCTTTTTTTAGTCATATAATTACAAACTTTTGTCTATCAGTGTCTCATTTAAGACTTTGTCTTAAGTACTCATGATAGATACTAAATCTTCATCTTCCATGTTTTCAGATCATTATTATTATCCCTTTATGAAAATCAATGTGGGATCTTTCTATCTGGCTTCCCCATGTGGAGTAATTTATACTGTGTTGAGGATGTGGTCTCATAGCATCCAGTTGTGTAGGTTCTTGGAAAATAACTCCCAGAAACATTTTTGAACTTATCCCATGATGTTTGATCTGCTGAGAGTTCCTCCTTTCAAAGTCTCTACTAGTATTTAACCTGTTCACCCTCCTACCCTTTTTATTTAGATAGCTGACACGTATAAGGTTTTATGATCTCTGTACCTGTGTTCTGAGTCATTTTATTTCTCTAGACCTCATTCTTTCCATTTCTTGTATTAACTCGGATTATTTACTTTTATTTTGTAATGTCATGGAAAACATCATATATTCTATGTATATAAAAGCTGTACACAGCTCTATGTGTTGATCAATGGGTCTTTATTATGTTTCCTTAGTCTATATGTTTGTTTCTTTTGTTCCAGCATCTTGCTGCCTCTTTCATTTTCCTCAGTAGTATAGTTTAAGATTAGGAAGTATGATTTCTCTGTGTTCTTTGGCTTTGAATTGCTTCTGCTCCCTGTATAGGTTTTGTGTGTCTATATAAATTTTAGGATTCTTTTTCTAGTTCTGTGAGGAATGTCACTGGAATTCTGGTAGAGATTGTATGGAATCTGTTGTTATTTTGGCCATATAGCCAACCTTGTGTAGTTAATTCTGCAAATTCAAGAATATGGAATATCTTTCACTATCTAGGGTCTTCTTTAATTTCTCTTTCAGTAATTTAAAGTATTCTGTATAGAGAGCATTTACCTCCTTTGTTTGGTTTATTTCTAAATATTTTTGAGACTATTGTGAATGAAGTGTTTTCCTAATCTTTCTGAGTAAGGTCATAACTGGAGTATATAAAAAAATACTAATTTTTGTATCTTGATATCTGTTGTGAATGTGCTGTGTTAGAAATAATAATGAATACATGTATACAATTGTATTGTTCCACAATATCAGAATTTATTGAACAACAATATATTCACAAGGTTCCATGGTTTCAATGACAGAAATTTGACATATAGTATACTTATCTTAACTGGCTGAAACAAATTAAGCTACTTTATTCTAATCTTAATTACTAATATTAACTCTCATAGCATATAGTAACTCTCTCTCTCTCCCTTCCTTCCTCCCTCCATATCTATGATGTATATATGTAGCCATCTATGTATCTATCTATATAGTCTTTTATCTATTTACCTAGTATTATCTATCTCTATCTATTTATCCCTATATCTATCTATTTTTCTATCTATCAATCTATCTATCTGTTGTAGAATGAATACAAGTTAAAGAGGGTACAGCAGAGTCCAGAAGGTTTCAGAAGTGAGCTGAGAGAAAGTCTGTATTGCTAGGATAATGAATCAAACCAATAACAGGAGGAAGCTTTTGGAATTAGTGTTTGAGAGCAAAGCTACAGAGTTCAGCTGCATAATGAAAGGCTAAACAGCGTTAGAAAATAGGAGATGGTGGCTTCAAGTCCAGTTCTAGAGTTGTAAACAGACAGGCAATTAAGAAGGCCAAGTCAACAACAATGGATCAATCAGAACCTAAGCTCTAGAGACAGCTGCTAAGTGTTCTGCTTGTCTCTCCTTGGTATCTCCAGGCATCAGATTATAGTGTGGAATCATTCCAGTACAGGTTTGGCATTGGTCACTTTTACTTTCCTGGCTGAGGGAGTTACACTCTTCCTGTGGTCTGGCATGTCTGGCAAGTATTTAAGCCTCAATACCATGATATGATTTTGATATACAAATGTACCTGTATAGTTTTATTTCACCATGATAAATTTATAGCATAGCTCTCCTTCTCTTCAGAGGAATAAGAACCCATCAGTCTGTCCTGGATGGGTGGATCCTGACTAATGATCTAGTTTCTAAGTGCAGTCGACCTTCTCCTTCAAAATGGAGTCAAAAGCTGCTCATAAAATGAAGTCACACAGGGTAAAGCAAAATCCTAAAACAAAACAAGGCCAAAAAATAATAATAAAATAAAACAAAATACTGTTTTATATAATATAGGGTAACTTAGAGGAGGGCACAGCCTAGTTGCTACAATTTGCTGATTGTTTTTGTCAGATCCAAAAGTTTTTTGGTGGAGACTGAGGGGCCTTTTAATTATACAACTATTTGTCTTCAAAGTGGGATAGTTTAATGTTATTAGAAGCTACAATAAATGGATGCTTAAGAAGCAGATAAATTCCCTGACTCACCAAGTTGATGATCCAGGGGGAAGCAAGGCCATCAACAAGTAGTAATGATGTGTAACGAGGGATGGAATGGAGAGAACACATGGAGAGATAAGATTCTAGGTCAGGGGAGACCTTGCTGCTTTCTGATTTTGTTTTCACCATGATTTTCCCATGATGGAAGGAAGAAGCAGTCCTTGGCTCCATGCTGGTCATTTGGGCACATTCTAAGATGATGCAAAGTTAAGTAGCAATTCTAATCCACAGATAATTGTGATCTAAATGAGTTATGACAGAAAAGAACGGATGAACAAAGTACTCCTACTCCCTACTTAGGTACAAGCAAATGATCTATGTAAAGATACAAATAAATGGTTGACCAGAATTAAAAGCAAACACGGCAATAGTGAAATTATAGTTGCAAGGAGATTGACTAAAACCCTGGAATTGAAAATGTCTCTGTGAAGCTATGTCTAAACACCGTGAAAGACTGCTGCTTTAATGAAAACTGGGATAGTTGTATGTTCAGAATGGAAAAGAGAATGCAACATAAGCATGGTGTCCCTTCTCTACTTAGACTCCCTAAAGCTGCTGAACCATCAAGGCACATAGCATAACATGCTTAAGGAAGCAGACACCTCAATGCCGAGTGGAGGGAGCAGGAACCATCAGTGGAGTGACCAATCAATCAGCTGTGAAGCAAAAACATCTCAAATGTAGACCAGCAAGGAAACAAACAAATTTCAGCTCCATAATTAAGTTGCAAAACTGAATATTTTCACTAATTGGAACTTTAGTTGAATGCAAATCCTCAGTACCTTTTGCACCACCTTCTAAATGGATATGTGAAAAGAGACATAACATCTGGGGAGCTGGGACGATCACTTTCTTATTGACAAAGCTGATTTAGGGATGTCAATCTAAATGGAGTTTCCCACTGGAGACTTTGAGACTTGTGTGGGATGGATAGAGAGGCATGTTTGCACAGAGCATTTCCTTACATGGATAACAAATCCAAACCACATGGCCTAGGGCTGAGCAGAGTCAAAAAGCCAGAGGCAAAGCTTTACATCCTAACAAGCTTTAAGTGCAGAAATCTTGGCCCTGTGGAAGCGTGAAGAGATGAAAGCAGCATCCCAATTATCTCAGCAGTCCTCCCATTGGAGGCACAGGTACAGAAGTGGGCTTATTTTCTCATGCTACTCTGAGAAGATGGGAATATGGAGGGACTCTTTATTGTATGAATTGCTTCCAAGACTGTGAGAAAACATAAAAACAGATAGACTAGAAGTATATAATATGTAAGTATGAGAATGGAAAGCCATTGGCCCTTCAATGCTTGGTTGAATGAGATCCTTCTTTCTTAGGACCTCTGCTGTTGGCTCCTGATTTTGTTGGCTCTGACCAAATGTCAGGGTTTATGGCTTCCATCTGCATGGAATAGTCACTGTGGTGATTTGAATGAGATGTTCACCATCTTTAACGTCTATGTTTTTTCTCTGATCCTCTAATCATCCTGTATTACATGATAATTGGGGAAAACCAATGCTATTTATTTATAAATATGTGTCTAGTGAGATGCTAACTTTATTCCTCTCATTGGGAAATACTTCCTGAAACTACTTTTCTTGCATGGAGTATGAAATGCAAAGTGGCATGTGCTTACAGTTGAACACGTCAATGAACAGACAGATATTTGATGAATATCAAGTGCCAAGCACTATTTTCTGTACTGCAAATTCCCTGGTAAACAAAAATAAGTTCCTGCTGGAAAAAGCTTTTATTTGTGTAGGGGCTCAGAGAACATATAAACAATCAAAAAATAAATAAACAAGAAAGAAGAATTTCAAGTCATAATAATTGATCAGAAGGAAACAAAATACGATCGGGTGACTATCTGGAGACCTGCTGTCTTTTGTTTTTAATTAGGTATTTTCTTTACTTACATTTCAAATGTTTCCCCCTTCCCTCATTTCCCCTCCAAAACCCCCCTGAGCCTTGCCCCCTCCCCCAGCTCACCAACCCACCCAGTGCCACTTTCTGAACCTGGCATTCCCCTACACTGGAGCATCGAGCCTTCACAGAACCAATGGCCTCTCCTCCTATTGGTGACCAACAAGACCATTCTCTGCTACATATGCAGCTGGAGCCATGGGTCCCTCCATATGTACTCTTTGGTTGGTGGTTTAGTCCCTGAGAGCTCTGGGGGGGGGGTACTGATTGGTTCATATAGTTGTTCCTCCTATGGGGATGCAAGCTCCTTCAGCTCTTTTGTTCTTTCTCTAGCTCCTCCATTGGGGACCCTTTGCTCAGTTCAATGTTGGCTAAGAGCATCTACCTCTGTATTTGTCAGACATTGGTAGACCCTCTCAGGAGACAGCCAAATCAGGCTCCTGTCAGCAAGCACTTGTTGGCATCCATAATAGTGTCTGGATTTGATGACTGTATATGGGATAGATCCCCAGGTGGGGCAGTCTCTGGATGGCCTTTCCTTCAATCTCTGCTCCACACTTTGTCTCTGTATCTCCTCCCATGGGTATTTTGGTCCTCCTTCTAAGAAGGACCGATGTATTCATACTTTGCTTTTCCTTCTTCTTGAGTTCCATTTGGTCTATGAATTATATCTTGGTTATTTTGAGCTTCTGGGCTAATATCCACTTATCAGTGAGTGCATACTGTGTATGTTCTTTTGTGATTGGGTTACCTCACTCAGGATGATATCCTCCTGATCCTTCCATTTGCCTAAGAACTTCATAAATTCATTTTTTAAATAGCTGATTAGTACTCCATTGTGTAAATGTACCACATTTTCTGTATCCATTCCTCTATTGAGGGAAGTCTGGGTTCTTTCCAGCTACTGGCTATTATAAATAAGGCTGCTATGAACATAGTGGAGCATGTGTCCTTATTACAAGTTGAAACTTCTTCTGGGTATATGCCTAGGAGAAATATTGCTGGATCTCCTGGTAGTACCATGTTCAATTTTCTGAGGAACTGTCAGACTCATTTCCAGAGTAGTTAAACCAGCTTGCAATTCCACCAGCAATGAAGGGGTATTCCTCTTTCTCCAAATCCTTGCCAGCATCTACTGTCCCCTGAGTTTTTGATCTTTACCCATTCTGACTGGTGTGAGATGGAATCTCAGGATTGTTTTGATTTGCATTTCCCTGATGATTAAGGGTGTTGATCATTTCTTTATGTGCTCCTTGGCCATTTAGTATTTCTCAGGTGAGAATTCTCTGTTTAGCTCTGTACCCCATTTTTTAATAGGTTTATAGCCTAACTTATTGAGTTCTTTGTATATATTGGATATTAGCTCGCTATCAGCTGTAGGGTTGGTAATGATCTTTTACTAATTTGTTGGTTGCTATTTTTTCCTATTGACAGTGTCCTTTGCCTTACAGAAGCTTTGTGATTTTATGAGGTTCCATTGGTCAATTCTTGATCTTAGACCATAAGCCATTGGTGTTCTGTTCAGGAAATTTTCCCTTATGCACATATGCTCAATGCTCTTCCCCACTTTCTTTTCAGTGTATCTGGTTTTATGTGGAGGTCCTTGATACACTTGGACTTGAGCTTTGTACAAGGAGATAAGAGTTGATTGATTTGCATTCTTCTGCATGCTAACCACCAATGGATCCAGCACTATTTGTTGAAACTGCTGTCCTTTTTTCCACTGGATGGAAAAGCTCCTTTGTCAAAGATCAAGTGACCAAAGATCAAGTTTGAGTTCATTTCTGGGTCTTCAATTCTAGTCCATTGATCTACCTGCCTGTCATTGTACCAATACCATATAGGTTTTTATCACAATTGCTCTGTAGTACACCTTGATGTTAGGGATGCTAATTCCCCAGAATTTTTTTTTTATTGTTGAGAATAGTTTTAGTTATCCTGGATTTTTCTCTATTCCAGACGTATGAGAATTGCTCTTTCTAACTTTATGAAGAAGTGAGTTCAAATTTTGACAGGGATTGCATTGAATCTGTATATTGCTTTTGGCAAGATGGCCATTTTTACAATATTAATCCTACCAATCCATGAGCAAGGGAGATCTTTCCATCTTCTGAGGTCTTCTTTGATTTACTTCTTTAGAAACTGGAAGTTCTTGTCATACAGATCTTTCATTTGCTTGGTTAGAGTTACTTTATATTGTTTGTGACTATTGTGAAGGGTGTTGTTTCCCTAATTTCTTTCTCAGCCTGTTTATCCTTTGAGTATAGGAAAGCTACTGATTTGTTTGAGTTAGTTTTATATCTGGCATTTTGATGAAGTTGTTCTCTAGTGGAGTTTTGGGGGTCACTTAGTATACTATCATATCATCTGCAAACAGTGATATTTTGACTTCTTCCTTTCTAATTTGTATCCCTTTGAACTCCTTTTTTTTTTTTTGTCTAATTGCTCTAGCTAGAACTTCAAGTACTATATTGAATACATAGGAAGAGAGAGGGCAGCTTTGTCTAATCCCTGATTTTAGTGGGATTGCTTCAAGTTTCTCTCCATTTAGTTTGATGTTGGCTACTGGTTTGCGATATATTGCTTTTACTATGTTTAGATTTGTGCCTTGAATTCCTGATCTTTCCAAGACTTTTAAAATGAGGGGATGTTGAATTTTGTTTAATGCTTTTTTAGCATCTAATGAATGATCATGTAGTTTTTTTTTCATTGAGTTTGTTTATGTAGTGGATTTCACTGATGGATTTCCATATATTGAACCATCCTTGCATCCCTGGGATGAATCCTACTTGTTCGTGGTGAATGATCATTTTGTGTGTTCTTGATTTTTGTTGGCAAGAATTTTATTGAGTGTATTTGCATCGATATTCATAAGGGAAGTTTTTCTGAAGTTCTTTTTGTTTGTTGGGTCTTTGTGTGGTTTTGGTATCAGTGTAATTGTGGCTTCATAGAATGCATTTGGTAGTGTTCCTTCTGTTTCTACTTTGTGGACAATTTTGAACAGTATTACTATTATCTTCTTTAAAGGTCTGATAGAACTCTGCACTAAAACCATTTGGTCCTGGGCATTTTTTTGGTGGGAAACTATTAATGACTGCTTCTACTTCTTTAGGGGTTATGGGACTGTTTAGATGGTTTATCTGATCCTGATTTAACTTTGGTATTTGATATCTGTCTAGAAAATTGTCAATTTCATCCATATTTTCCAGTTGTATTGAGTATAGGCTTTTGTAGTAGGATCTGATTTTTTTTTAATTCCCTCAGTTTCTGTTGTTATGTCTCCCTTTTCATTTCTGATTTTGTTAATTTGGATACTGTCTCTGTGCTTTCTGGTTAGTCTGGCTAGGAGTTCATCGATCTTGGTGATTTTCTTATAAGAACCACCTCCTGTTTTTGTTGATTCTTTGTATAGTTATTTTTGTTTGTACTTGGTTGATTTCAGCCCTGAGTTTGATTATTTCCTCCCATCTACTCCTCTTGGGTGTATTTGCTTCTTTTTGTTCTAGAGTTTTCAGGTGTGCTATTAAAGTGTTAGTGTGTGCTCTCTCTAGTTTCTTTTTGGAGGCACTCAGAACTCTGAGTTTTCCCCTTAGCACTGCCTTCTTTATGTCCCATAAGTTTGGGTAAGTTGTACCTTCATTTTCATTAAATTCTAAAAAGTCTTTAGTTTCTTTCTTTATTTCTTCCTTGAAAAAGTTATCATTGAGAGTATTGTTCAGCTTCCATGTGTATGTGGGCTTTCTGCTGTTTTTGTTGCTATTGAAGACCAGCTTTATTCCATAGAGATCTGATGGGGGCATGATATTTTTTCTATCTTCTTATGTGTGTTGAGGTCTGTTTTGTGACCGATTATATGGTCAGTTTTGGAGAAGGTACCATGGGGTGCTGAGAAGAAGGTATATTCTTTTGACTTAAAATGAAATGTCATATAGATACCTGTTGAGTCCATTAGGTCCATAACTTCTGCTAGTTTCACGATGTCTTTGTTTAGTTTGTGTTTCCATGATCTGTCCATTGATAAGAGTGGGATATGAAGTCCCCCACAATTATTGTGAGAGGTCCAATGTGTGCTTTTAGCTTTAGTAAAGTTTCTTTTATGAATATGGATGCCCTTGCATTTGGAGCATAGATGTTCAGAATTGAGTGTTCTTCTGGTAGATTTTTCCTTTGATGAGTATGAAGTGTCCTTCCTTATCTTTTTTTGATGACTTTTGGTTGAAAGTCAATTTTATCTAATATTAGGATGGCTACTCCAGCTTGTTTCTTGGGATCATTTGCTTGGAAAATTGTTTTCCAGCCCTTTATTCTGAGGTAGTGTTTGTCTTTGATACTGAAGTACATTTCCTGTATGCAGCAAAATGCTGGGTTCTGTTTATGTATCCAGTCTGTTTATCTATGTCTTTTTATTGCAGAATGGAGTCCATTGATGTGAAGAGATATTAAGGAATAGTGATTGTTGCTTCCTGTTATTTTTATGTTATTTTTATGTTTCTGTGGTTATCTTCTTTTTGGTTTGTTAAAAGAAGATTACTTTCTTGCTTTTTCTATGGTGTAGTTTCCTTCCTTGTGGTGGCATTTTCCATCTATTTTTTTGTTGTTGTTTGTAGGGCTGGATTTGTGATATTGTGTAAATTTGGTTTTGTCATGGAGTACTTTGATTTCTCTATCTATTTTCTGGGTATAGTAGCCTGGGCTCACATTTGTGTTCTCTTGGGGTCTGTATGACATCTGCGCATGGTCTTCTGGCTTTCATAGTCTCTGGGAAGAAGTCAGGTGTAATTCTGATAGGTCTGCCTTTTTATGTTACTTGACCTTTTTTCCTTATTGTATTCTTTCTTTGTTTAGTGCATTTGGTGTTTTGATTATTATGTGAGAGGATGAATTTCTTTTCTGGTTGAGTCTATTTGGAGTTCTGTAGGCTTCTTGTATGTTCATAGGCATCTCTTTCTTTAAGTTAGGGAAGTTTTCTTCTATAATTTTATTGAAGATATTTACTGGCCCTTTAAGTTGGGAATCTTTGTTCTTTTCTATACCTAGGTTTTGTCTTCTCATTATGTCCTAGATTTTCTGGATGTTTTGGGTTAGGAGCCTTTTGCATTTTGCATTTTCTTTGACTATTGTGTCAATGTTTTTTATGGTATCTTCTGCACCTGAGGTTCTCTTTTCTATCTCTTGTATTGTGTTGGTGATGCTTTCATCTATGACTCCTGATCTCTTTCCTAGGTTTTCTATCTCCAGTTTTGTCTTCCATTGTGATTTCTTTATTGTTTCTATTTCCATTTTTAGATCCCGGATGGTTTTGTTCATTTCCTTCACTTGTTTGGTTGTGGTTTCCTGTAATTCTCTAAGGGATTTTTTTATTTCCTCTATAAGTTCTTCTACATGTTTACTGTGTTGTCTTGTATTTCTCTAAGGGAGTTATATATGTCCTTCTTAAAGTCCTCTATCATCATTATGAGATGTGATTTTAATTCAGAGTCTTGCTTTTCTGGTGTGTCAGTGTAACCAGGCCTCTCTGTGGTAGGAGAACTGGCTCCTGATGATGTCAACTAGACTTGGTTTCTGCTGCTTATGTTCTTGTACTTGCCTTTGACCATCTGGTTATCTCTGGTGTTAGCTAGTCTTGCTGTCTCTGACTGTGACTTTTCTGTACTGCAAGCCTGTGTGTCAGTCCTCCTGGGAGACCAGTTCTCTCCCAGAGGAATTTAGGTATGGAGAGCTGTGGTACAGGAGACCTGCTGTCTTATTTGCTTTTTTGTTCCTGTGATCAAACACCATGACCAAGGGAACTTATAAAAAGAAGAGGTCTGTCTTGGTCAGTGTTGTATTGCTCTGAAAAGCGCCATAACCACATTACCATGGCAACTCTTATAAACAAAAGCAAAACAAAAATAAAAAAAACAAACAAAACCATTTATTTTTTTGCTGGCTTAGTTTTAGAGATTTAGTTCATTATCATCAGATTAGGAAGCATGGAACTATGCAGGCAGACATGATGATGAAGAAGTGGTTGAGCATTCTACATCTAGATCTGAAGACAGCAAAAAAAAAAAAAAAAAAAAAAAAGGAGATTTGTGGCTAGGAAGGAGGTTTTTGAAACCTAAAGTACATCCTCAGGGACATAGTCCCTCCAACAAGGCCACTCCTCCTTTGCAAATAGTGCTACTTGTTAATGACCAAATATTCAAATCTATTAGCCTACACAGACCATTCTCATTCAATCCACAGAAAGTTTATTTGGGCTTATGATTTCAGAGAGTTAGAGTCTATCATGGAAAGGAATGATGACAGCAGGCAGCAGTCATGGATGGCAGGAACAGCTGGGTGTTCTCAACTCAAACTGTGAACTGCAAAAAAAGAAGATAAAACAGGGAAGTAGTCTTTTAACTTGAATTCCTGCCTCCAGAGACATAAGGCTGCACCTTATTCCTCCAAGAAACACCCTCCCACCATCTGGGGTCCAAGTACTCAAGAATCTGAGACTATTGCATTATGAACATCTCATTCAAATCACCAGAGTTACTATTTTGTAGAAGGAAGCCATAAAAGCCTGACATTTGACATTGTCTTAGAAAACAAAAATAGGAGCCAACAGCAGAATTCCTGAGAATGAAGGATCAGTATTGCAATCTGGGGAGGGCAGGTCTGATGTGAAGGAACTGAGTACTACAGATAGTATGTATTATTTCTTGGTTTTTATTAATTTATTCTTCTATGAGAAACTGGGCATATACTATTGTGACATCTCTACTAATTTTTAAATGTTTGCAACCAATTCACACTCTTTGGGACCTAAGGGGGAAAAAAAGTACATAAAAATGTGTCAGAATTGAGTCAGAAGGCCTCCATAGCTAGGCTTCTTTCAGAAACCATGGAGCTAAAAGTTTTCGAAAAGCATAAAATCCTAGCCAAATAGTTAAAACACAAAAATTGATGCCTATGGAGGTTAAGCAATGTAGTTGTTTCCCATAGTTAAGAATTTTGCCTATGCAGTTATGAGGTGAGATACTAACACTCTTTCTTTTGCAAAGGAGTATTTGAGGAATGTCTCATTTCTTCTAATTTAGCACATGTATTTTATATCAAACACACCAGGCACAGTTGTGATTGGCCTTCTTTGCTTTCCATACATAGACGAAGGGGCCAACGAAATGAACACTTTTTTTTTTTTTTTTTTTTTTTTTTTTGAGACAGGGTTTCTCTGTATAGCCCCTGGCTGTCCTGGAACTTACATTGTAGACCAGGCTGATCTCGAACTCAGAAATCGGCCTGCCTCTGCCTCCCGAGTGCTGGGATTAAAGGCGTGTGCCACCACGCCCAGCTTGAACACTTCTTAATTAAATTTAATAATCATAGCAATTACTGTCATAAAGGATTTGATAGTTGCTGATAGGACAATGTTCAAAAGAACATTGAAACAAAAAGTGTAGGCATAGTGTAACATCTCATCTAAATGACAATTAAATTCATTTTAAATGGTATCAAACTAAAAGAAATTTGCCCACTTGATGCTGTGCACTTCACAATATACTTTACACCAAGATGAAGATGGCAGGCTAATGCCACTGGACTCAGGCTGGCTGTTGTAGAGAAAAACCATGTAGTCCATTTACTTTGCCTCTACATTGTCTCCTTAACCAGTCTCATTTTCATTCTCCTTGATGAGGGCTGTCAGTGTTTGATGGCAGACAGAGGCAGCATAATTTGCTCACAAGATACAGTGGAGAATCAGGAGAGAGCTCAGGGAAGCAGCACAGTACTCCACACCTTTCTTGTTTTATTTCATATTTGGTTTATTAATCATTTATTAGTCATATACCAGCTTTCTAGAAAACTGCATGTCTAGGGGTTTGTTTTCTTCTGAAGTTTTTATTGGGGTGGGGTTTGTTGTTGTTTTATAACTTTATATGCATCTAATGAAGAAGTGTGTTCTGGTTAGCTTCAGCTGTCAGTTTGTCACAACCTAGAGTCACCTGGGGGATTTTCAAAAGAGGGATTGCTCAGATCAGTTTGATCTGTGGCCATGTCTGTGAAGGATTGCCTTGTTTGATTGATGAGGATGTGGGCGGGATTAACCCATTGTGGACAGCACCATTCCTAGGCAGGTGGGTCTTGACTTCATCAGTGAGCAAGCTATCAAGTGAGTCACCTAGGAGAATTTCTTTATAGTTCCTGCCTCCAGGTTTCTGTTTGTGTTCCTACATGTACTTTCCTTGGTGATGGATTGTGACATGGAAATATTAGCCAAATAAATCTTTCCCTTTCCTAATGTATTTTTTGTCATAGTTGTTGTTATAGCAACAGAAATTTAGGACAAAGTGCAAGAACAGAAGAACAGAAATACAGATAACAGGAATTACTGTGAAGGAACCAAAATTTTTCTTAAAGGGTTTTACATTTTAACCTTTTAAAGAGAAGTAACCAGTAAGTGTGAAATGGGGGCTATCCTGAAAGTTGGAGTGGTGCTTCTGTCGGTCCCATATTTGATTTTGGAGATGAATGGAAGTAAGAGACTGTGAAACACACATGTGAGACATGAGTCCATGTCAAAAGACCTGGGTTATAGCATTGGCTCTCTGGATGACTGTTGTCAGTTTAGTTACAAGAAATGTTCTACCTCCTCTTTCATCTGTCTGATAGAGCCAATGACAAGATGAAATTTGCATTTCAGACCAAAGCCTTTGAAAGCAAAAAGCAGTAGTTAAATCTCTGGTTATTAAGTAATCTCAAATGTATATGAAAATTCCAAGATGGGATGTTTCTTAGAGGTCTATTGTTTCAGTGACCTAAATTTACTTTCTTCAGATTTGTCCCTTAATTCAACTGTTGTCAATGTGACAATTGATGTGAAAGCACCCCATGAGTAGTCTTCTTTAATAAAATGTAACTGTTGAGTCTGTGCTGCCTCATTCAAAGGAAGAACAAAAAAAGGACTATGTAAGGCCTCCCAGTTGAGACTTAACTTAGTGTAAAAATCATGGTAATAATGTCTGTCTATCTAATCATTCTATCTGTCTATCTGTCTGTCTGTCTGCCCATCCATTCATCATCTATCTATCTATCTATCTATCTATCTATCTATCTATCTATCCATCTATGTATTTATCTATGTATTTATTCATCATCTATTATCTATCCATCTATCATCTATGTATTTATTATCATCTCTCTATTTATTATCTATCATCCATCTATTATCTATCTATCTATCTATCATCTATCTATCTATCTCTCTATCATCTATCTCCTTTTTCTTTTTTTCTTTTTTTGAACACAGTGTTTCATGTAGCTTAGGTTTTTCTTGAACACACTACATACCTAAGACTGGGCCTCAAGTCCTGAGCCTCTTGCCTCTGCCTCCTGAGTGCTAGGACTACAAGCATGCATGTTTATATCCAACTTCATGGGATGCTGTAGATTGAAGCCTATGCCCCAGTGTAGGGCAATGCCTGGGCCAGGAAAGGGGTGTGGGTGGGTTGGTGGGAGAGGGAGAGTGCAGGGGGCTTTTGGAGGGGAAACCAGGAAAGGGGACAACATTTGAAATATAAATAAATATTTAATTTTAAAAAACAACAAAACAAAACAAAACAAAACAAAAAAGGAGGCCAGGCAGTGGTGGAGCATGCCTGTAATCCCAGCACTTGGGAGGCAGAGGCAGGTGTATTTTTGAGTTCGAGGCCAGCCTGGTCTACAGAGTGAATTCTAGGACAGCCAGGACTGCACAGAAAAACCCTGTCTTGAAAAAACAAAACAAAACAAAACAAAACAAAACAAAACAAAACAAAACAAAACAAAACAGAAAAGAGAAAAAAGAAAAGGAAAGGAAAGAAAAAGAAAAAAGAAGGAGCAAGTGGTGGAACACCTCAGACACACTGAAAACTGTGATGAATTCCACACTGTGAACCACAATAAGTTCCTTTTTTCTTAAACTGCTTTTGTTAGAGTATTTTATCATAGTAATAAGAAAAGTAACTTATACATCCTTGAATCAAAAACTAAGAATATATAGAAAGAACACATATTTTCCAATGTATTGCTTTTTTCACTACTTATATGAAAAATATTTTAAAAAGAACCCCCAAAGAGGCTGAAGAGATGTTTCAGAGGTTAAGAACTTAGGATTCTCTTGCAGAGGATTTGAGCTTGATCCTCAGCACTTATATAGTGGCTCATGGCTGCTTCTAACTCCTGTTCCAAGAGATCTATTGCCCTCTTCTGACCTCCACGAGGAACAGGCACACACATATCAAACAGACATACATGCAGGTAAAACATTTATAAAATAAAAATGAATAAAGAAAAAAATCTTAAACCAAGAATGAAAAAAACCCAAAAATTATAATAAAAGGTAATATTTAAAAAAGAACACTGAACCCCCAACCCCCCTCCCCCCACCACCATCCAAATATTCTACCTCTTGTATCCTGGTTAAGAAAAACTTCCAAATAAAACCTCTGTTTTATTCAGGAAAATTTAATCCCACCCATTGAATCCAATGAGTCCATATAGATACATGATTATATGACTATATCTATATAGTTCATATCTGTATAGATATAACCAGAAAGATATTTTAAAGTTTTGAATTAGCAAGCATACCTAGTTTGAGCCCCAAGCAAGGCATACACATTGAAACTTTACCCATAAATTACTTTGCCTTTGCAACATTGATTTCCCTTTCTCTGGGAACACAATTGGAATTTGACTCTGAGAACTCTTTCCATACTTCATAACAAATTGCATAGAAGTTTCCAGTAAAGGTACTCTGCAAGGACTCTGGCTAGTTTGGGTCTGCTTCTCACTTCTCAGTGCAAAGAACTCTCTTACTAGAATAGGCTAATTCTGAAGATCAAAGGGGGGTGCTCAAGGGTGCGTATTGAATAGGTTATCACAAAAGAAGAAGTAGTTGGAGCATGAGATCCTTTGGAGAACCACTCTAGCTGACTCTCATGCTTGAGGGAGACTCGAACACTGAGTTTTCTCTCTGTTTCTAAAGCACTTTTTGTTCATGCTTCCCTGCAGCAATAATCATTCCGCCCAAGAAATACACGCCCACGTCTTTTCTGACTGTGAGAATGGCCAGGAGGTAGAGAACTGGGACTTTTTAACCTTTCACCAGTAGCCAGTTTGGTAAAGATGCATTATGTGTAGTTTATGAATGATTCATGAATATGTGAGAGGGAGACCTCTTGGGCTAGATAGGATCAAGATATATTGTATTCATGTATAAATTGTCAAAGAACAAATTAAAAACATCTTTTAAATGATGTCTGAATGAATGAACCTGTATTGATCACAATATCACCTATTTAATTAGGTCACAGTTCCACTAAGAAAAATGATTCCATAATGTGTGTGCTCAATGGAGTCATTCCCAATGGGCACACACATAGGTGAAGGATAATAATCATCATAACTCTAGAAGTCATGGCATGGAGCATACAGGGTGCAGTAGAGCCAGACAAGTAGCGAACAGTCATTTGTGCACATAGCAGATACTATTTTGTAGTAGGATGATGCTGATTGTCTCTGTGAATAATATGTATAAGCTTTGGAAGCACCAGAGTACAGGAGGTTAATTTACATCATCTGAGGCCTTCACAAGAGAATGATGTACATACAATTTGGTGAGCTCAGGGGAAACTAGAGAAGGAAAGATCTGAACACAACTACCTTTCTTCCTTTGGACTGTTATTGAAAGTGAAATAAACTAGTCAGTTTATAAACTTTCGAAATGTATTTCTCCTGCTCAGCATGCTATGATGTCTGAGGTCAGGGTGTTGACATACTTTTATGTTTTATGAGGACATACTTTCTGGCTTATGAATGGATAACTTTTCAGTGTTATCAAGTGGCTGAGGGAGTGTGGGATATCTTCGGGCTTTTTATAGAAGTGCTGATACTATGAGAAATCTGTCCTTATTTCATAACAACTTTCCCATTCAGTTCCTAGTACCTAATACTTGGGGAGTGAGTTTGAGCATAATAATTGCAACAAGAGAGTATATTTGGTTTATAAAATAAGCCTCTAAAGAGTGAAGAAATAACTTGAGATGACTGCCAAATTGTGTTGTTTGAGGATATAAGAAAATAATCCTGGCAAGTTTGAGGTCTTGGGTAGTGGTAGAGATATTATATTCTAGTAACCTCAATGTGCTTAGTTGAATAGCTCAACTCAACTGAAGTGTGAAAAAGGGGGTAAGATTTAGCATTGATCCAATACTGATATTGTAATAAAAAGATAATATTAATGACAATTACAATGGCTAATAAGACCATGTTTAAGATGATCAACAATAAGTTTCATGCTGGGTAATGAAGATCAGCCAGAAGGTAGTTGGCTATAAAAATGGAAGGAACCATGGTAGAAGAGGGTCTCGTGGTGAATGAATTATAAATATATGAGTATATTTCATATATCTCATCTTTCATCTTCCTTCAAGCAACTCAAAGACAGTGATTCTATCATTTGTATTTTTTCGCATGTGAAGAACTGTTATATTAAGGCTCCATGGTAGCATACTGACTTGATGTGTACAAGGTTCTAGGGTCCATCACCAGAAGAGCAAAGTCAGCAAACAAACAGCACACACACACACACACACACACACAGGGGGGGGGAGGGAGAGGGAGAGGGAGAGAGAGAGAGAAATGGTGCAGTCGCAGATGTTAGATCATAATCTCAGTAAAAGGTAAAGTTAACACTCACCTGTCTCCAGAGTATAAGGTTGAATTTTTCATTTAAATGAAATATATATGTGTGTGTGTGTGTGTGTGTGTGTGTGTGTGTTGGTGTGTGGGTTTGTGCATATGTGAGTAAAGGTGCTCATGAAATATGAACAGGACATTTGATCCCTTGGAGCTGGAGTTACAGACCATTGTGAGCTACCTCATATGAGCGCTGAGAACTTATCTTAGGTCCTTTGTAAAAATAGCTTATGTTCTTAAACATTGAGTCATCTCCAGCCCCAAGAGTCTAAGTTTTAAATTTTGAGAAAAAATAATCAACTAGGCTATTAATATAACAGATAAACATTTAACTCAGTAGACTTAGTAAAGAAGACTGGTGTATGTGTCTAACATTGTGAAGAACCAACAGGAACAAAAACAAACAGAGGAAGGGCAAACTCTCTCTCATCTTCTGAAGAACTGGGCTGTCCATCTCCTGATTTCCAATGTGAAATGTCCTTGTCGCTGGGCCTTCATAGTGACAGTTACAGCCTGGGTTCTTCTGTACCTTAGGTTTCAGAAAACGAGTGAGTCAGTCCACCAGCACTCCTAGATCCCATGTTTTCTTCTCCTACACATCATTTCTAGAGATTGAATTGAGGTCAGTAGACTTGAACAGCAAGGCTCTTACCTACTGAGCCATCTTTTTTATTCTGGTTCATTCTTTTGAATGAGGGCCAACCAGTCCTTTAGGGCCATCTTGTTTTCAGCCTAGAGTCCATCACACAATCTCCAATCCTTCTCTTCTGCCTCATCTTTAGGAAGATAATTTGTATGGGCTGAACATCATGGACAACATGTTCCTTGTAATGTAGTTTATTCCATGCTTACTATTGAATGTCTGGCTGGAATTCAAAGTTATATAAGTAGAATGTTATATGAGACTTGGGATACTATTCTGGAATGATCTACAGGGGTGTAATAATTAAAAACCCAGGGAAGAGCTTTCTTTTTTGATTGAGTAATAGGAAGACATTTGACTTGATGCAAATATGGATTGAAAGATGCTATACTACTCTCACAGCTTACACATGTTGCATGTGTAACTTTAAACATTTATCAGGGAACAAATGGAATAGCTACAGAAAGCATCCAAGAAGTATAGCATCGCTCATCTTGTAAAATAAGCTTCTTTTACTCTGTCACTTACTATGGTGCTGTCGGCAGGAGGCAATGACCTAATTCTGTCTTCTGTCTCTCGTCATCAGTAGCAGAGGGAGATGCACTTTTACTCTGTTAATTAAACTCATTCTTTATCTACTGAAAACTAAAGGGACACTTCTCTCTATTAATTTTGATTATATAATTGTTCATTACTGCTAATACAAAAATCCCTTCTCCCAGTTGCATAATATTTTGATATGAGCAATAAAATATGCCCAAATAGACACTCAGATTTGAAAAATCAGAAATGCTTTTCAGCCTTTCTGTGTGTCAGATATAATTTGTAAATGCTGGAATGTAGTCACCATTCCAGATTTTCTTCAAAGATAAAATAGTCCATAAAAATGTTACAAAGGTGAGTCTTCTTTCTCTAATGCAGAATAACCTCTGTTATGTTCTCATTCTAAAAAGAGGGAAAAAAGGTCTGGTCGTTGCATTTTGAGGCTATGTGTTTGAACCAGTTAGGGAATAAAATCAATTAAAGGAAAATACTTACTACTCATTTCCTTGCATGTAATACCCACCCAACCCTACCCCCTAAAAATTGTTGAAATGCTCTTCTTAAAAACAGGTGCATTATCCTTCTACAGTTCAGAAAGAGAGGTCATATAATCTGCAGTGTGTTTAAGTAGACAGGAGTGTTGACAGATGGGAAAATGGGGGTTCAGTGAAGGTGAAGGAATCCTCCAGTTTGTCCAGCTGGCAATTGAATGCAGATAAAATCATCACATTTTAGCTCCCAGTGCAGCCTTTGGTGTGGTGTGTGTGTGTGTGTGTGTGTGTGTGTGTGTACATGTGTGTACATGTCTATTTAGCTAAAAAGCACCCGGTATTTAGTCTCCCTGTCGCAAAATAACCACCAAACTAGAGTCAGCTTTATGCTCAAGATGTATATTACACTAAAGTAAAGAGACACACTGGGCTTTTCCCTCCCAAGTAAAGGACCCTCCAGTGCTTGTGACATAGGATTAGGCATCTGTCCCTGCTGTCTAAAGACTTAATCTTCTGTAATTTTGTAGCAGTGACTGCACATTAAGGGTTATTACTGAATGAACTCATTCTCCAAAGGCAGGACTCCCTAGAAGTCAGGGTGTGAGCTTTCAATGACTCTGTGGGCGGCAGCTTTGTTCCTTGCTTTCCATAAGATCTAGCTGCATATGTATTAGAAGATGGCCTAGTCAGCCATCAGTGGAAAGAGAGGCCCATTGGTCGTGCAAACTTTATCTGCCTCAGTACAGGGGAACGCCAGGGCTAAGAAGTAGGAGTGGGTGGGTGGCGGAGAGGGTGGGTGAGCGGGTGGGGGACTTTTGGGATAGCATTGGAAATGTAAATGAAATAAATACCTAAGAAAATAAACAAAATAAAAAAAGATACCTGCTTCTAGTTATAAAGCTTTCGTTTTAATGTCAGAATTTATGATACACTTTCCATTTATGAGGTAAAAAGTTTGAAAATGAAAGCAAGTGATGACATTATCATGATAATGGTCATGGTAGTAAATAATAAATTGTTGGTTTTAAAGACTATACAAGGGACTAGGTCCTGCTGTATCCTTCTAATTTGAGATTATGACATAACTCTACTTATCAGTAGTTATACATGCTTAAAGTATTGGGTCCTAAAACATCTCTAATTGTGACTCAGAATGAACAGAATTTTGAATACTTGTACTTTATAGTAAGTAGATATTTTTAAATATTTTTGCACCCAAGGTTTTGCCATGTTAGTGAGTAACTCAGTAGTCACTCTACACCTTCATTCCCCATATTCCTTTCTTTTTCTCAGGGTAAAATTCTGTGGAAAGGGTCTGTAATAAACTATATGTATAGCATCAATAACAAGTCATGTGAAAAACAGCTTTGTCTGTAAAATGATTGTAAATTTTAACTTGTAGTGTGCTTATATATTTTATTTTGTTTTGTATAGATTTTTACAGAATTAACTGACAATTCAGTTTCTTTTTAAATGTCATTACTAAAAGCTTTCCAGAAAGAAAGCAATGTTTACTGTTCACCTACAATAAACCAGTCACTCTGAGGGTTTTCTTGGAATTCTGTGGCACTTACTATCAACTGCAGAAGATGATAACTAAACCCATGATAGTGATTTTGTTCTTTAATCATGTCATATGCATTTATATGAAATTAATATTAATGACTATTATCTTCCATTAGTTGTCAACTAAGCTTGAAAATTTGCATGTAAATGTAGAGGTGTGCAGGTTTTGTCCCAAGTCAACTTGAAGGACAAATGAGCTACAGCATTTGAAGACCACTGACACATATGTGTGGGACTAATCCTGCAATATAGCCTCTTCTTTTGTGCTCTGTGTTTGCAATTTATTTTGTGTGTTATAGTTGTTCTTGGAACTTTTAAAAACGTAGAATGTGTCATCTTCCTGTCACATATATCAATCTATAATCATGTCTTATGATCTCTTCCTAATAGTTTTGGTTGTGAGCCGAGCCCTTAGTGGCTGATCTATTTCTCTCCAGCTTGATTCCTTTCTTAAACTGGTGGTAACATGCACTTTCCAGAACAAAATAGAAACCCATTTCATCTATATAGTGATGGTCATCAAAATCTCATTTTGTTTCATGTCATACCTAAAGAAATTGTCTAAATTATAATGAATTCTCAAACACTCAAGTGGTTTTCAATATACTGACATAACTTACAAAAAAATAGAAAATGAGAAATATAATTCTACTATTTAATGTAGATATAGTACTCGAATTCTACCAATTGCCCTATGAATAGCTTTATTTGTCTTTATAATCCAACAAGCAGCCGTGATTACTTGTAATCTTCAGTTGTTATATTGCCTCACTAAAAGTTCCTGGCTCATTTTCCCCCCTTTGATTGTTCTGGCCTAGAAGCAGGGTACATGGCAGTTATTTTGTAGTAGAGCTACACAATTTTTTCTTCACGATTAAATCCACACTACACATTTTTGACAGAAGTCTATAGAACTGATGTTGGGTCAGCACAAAATGACCACTGATGCCAATTTGTCCCATTACTGGTGAGGTTAGCTTTAAAAACTTGGTCAAGAATCTGTCCCTAAGTCTTCTCCATTGAAAAGGTAAAAAAAAAATGCATGTTCCTTGTTGATGCAAAGACAATTTTTATTTATACATAAAATTCTACTTGGGACTTTCTATTTAAATTTATATGTGAGACTATGAATTTTGAGACTATAGGCTTAAATCCTAGGGTTATGTGCTTATTAGGCAAGCATTCTACCACATAGCTACATCTTCAGTCCTTTCCTTGCTAGCTGAGGTGTGGAATCTAAGCATAAACTAATTATCATTCATCTATGATTTCCCACTTTTAAAGAAAGCATCATAAAATGCAACTGTATCTGAACATTTGATGGTGAATCTTTGCCAAATTACACAGATAAAATTATTGCGTGACATTTTGAAGACCTTTTTTGGTGGACCAGTGCATAATTCTATGTTAAAATAGCTAATCTGATTCTATTATCTGAGTCTATATTTCTAAAGTGGTTTTTGAATCTCAAGACTTGAGATTAAATTCCTGTCCTATTCTCTATTACCTTCATGAACTTTATTTCCGTATCTCAATTGCATCTTTTATAAAATGGCAACACTTAAGCCTACACTTTTAACCTCTGACATTAGAAAGATAATTGTGTAACTAATGTCCAACCCCTTCGGGCATCTGTGTCACTGGAGCAAGAAGGTAGACGATGATCCACCTCTCATACACCCTTCCTTCCCTAGGAAACATTTTCTAGAACTTAGAACCAATTTCTTCTGCAGGAGAATCTATGCAAGTTCAATAATACTGAGAGTAAATTTTTTATCATGACCCCAAGTAGATTAGAAAAATAGTATTAAAGACTCTTACACATATTGAATTTCCCAAAGTAAAATAAATGAGGGTACATCACAGTGTAACTTGAAAACCCTTGTCAAATTCTTAGATCTCAGTGGTCACAGGAAGTATCTCTACAGTCTTCATTGTCTTGGCTGCAAGGACTCTGGTTAACTGGTTGCTGGTGACTTCCTCATAGCTGCTGGAGCCCAATGTTTAAGGTAAACAAAGGATCAGCTATGAAATTACTACAGTGCTAGGTGATTCTGTCCCCAAACTGTTACTGTACAAATAAATCCAGTAGTTGCTGGAGTAAGGATTCCATTCTCAAAGCTGGCGCTAGATAGCCACACTCTCCTTCTGCAATGGCTCCTGTCCTAGGCTTCCTTTAAGTGTTTCATGCGTGGGGAGCAATGCTACTATATATTGCTTAAGAAAGTGCCCACCTTTCATTTTCACTCTCTTATTGATTCATTAGTTCATTGGTTCATTAATCAACCAATATGTATTGATTAAACTACTATATGCCAGTCATTTTGGGGGCCACTCAGGCTCCCATGACACTGACACATAAGGATAAGCTTCTAACTGTGGTTTTGACCTTTAGCCATTCAATTCCCATTTGCGTGTGTATTATCAAATAACTTTTACAAATTGTTTAATGTAAAAATCCTATTGAAACTGTTGGCTTTGCTTTTGTCTCTGGGGTTATTATCAAGATTCCATGATCTAGATCATTATCAGGTAGATAGTGTTAGATGCCCAATTGTACACAAGAATGACATTTTAAATGATAACCCAGATACAATTTTATTGTAACTAGCCAACATTATTGCACTTGACAAATCCTCAGTATTAACCATATGTAAACTTTTGCTAGCTTTTGCTCCTATAATGACACATGGCCATTTTCCCTGTATTTAGATGGCAGGTAGACAAAACTACAGCTTTACATTTACTGTATATTCATAGCCTTGAGAAGAACAAACCAAGGTTTCTCTGAGAACATGACTCTAGACCAATTACTCAAATCAAAAAATTTGTCCTCTGAAATTGGTTTTCAAAGGCATATTATTTTAAATGGAGAAAAAGATTGAAAATCCGAAACAATAATTTACTTTTTGGATAGAAAGCACTGATCTCATGTTCTGTCAATTTTGTTTTATTGCCAGTGAAGGCCCTGTTTGAGTAGTACACAACAGAGGTGAGAGTCACTTTTGAAAAGCACTGAAGCAGACTTCAGTGGTGAGTAGATGCCAACCAGCACCTATTTTTTCCTCCCTTAGAGGGCTGGCCTTTGTAGTTCTCACCATCTCTAAGTTTATATTCTTGAAAGACATTATTAACAGAGCCCTTAATTGGCAAAGAAATCATGCCACTATTTTTTTTTTTTTACATCTGAGATCAAAATCTAATAGACTTAAGTGGGTGTGAGTGAGTTATTTAAGCGTGTTGATTTGCTGTGTGTGTCTGTGCAGAATGCTGTGGTTGCCATGGAATCCCTGCCTGATTCCTGTGAAGGTAGAACTGATTGAATCTATAAAAAGATGAGCATGGAAAATATGTTTATAAAATCCACTTTGGATGGAATTGTTATAGTGTTCCAATCTACATGTGTAGATTTTATTTTGTTTCAGTCCACATTCCTTTATTAAATGTGTATTTATGCATATTTTTAGACAGCTGGATACTTGATTGAATCTCTCGCAAATAATGAGTTATTACATCACAATGCTTACTGGTGTGGAGTCAGAGTGAAAGACAGTATTGATGTCATTCTGTTGGAATAGGCTGTATCCCTGAAAATTTGTGCATTAGTAGATTGTTAAAATCCAATGGAATGTGGGGCTGTAGCAACTCCATAACTGTGTCATATATAAATGATTTTGGATTCAGGTAGAGCTAATAGCTACTTCCCTTACCCATCTCCCACAAATCTGAATGCCACACTGGCTTGTTCTAAGTTCAGAATTAGGAAATATGAGTTCCAGTATGAATTCTACCACTACCTATGGCGCTTCAGGCAAATCATTCGTTCACGTTAGAACTTCAACATCTTCACCCCCCAAAACTCAAATTGGACAGGATGTCTCTGAAGGATAGTTCTTTCCACCCATTTTATATAATTTATGATTGTCTTGTGTTTATGTGTATGTATGTATGTATGTATGCATGGATGTTTGTGTGCATGTGTGTGTATGTATGTATGTGTGTATGGATTCATGGATGCTTGTGTACCTGTGCATGTGTGTGGTGTGTATGGAGAGGCTTGGAAGGGAATTGTCATGCACTTGGATCTGTTAGGTGGCAGAATACCTAAGTATTCCTTCTTATTCATGCTTATATTTCATACTACTTCTATTTCATCCAAGCTTAGTTTTCTGAAAGTAAAAGAATAGCATTTATTTTTTTCCCTTTTCCTCATTAATTTATTCTTCATTTTGGAGTAAGACAGATGAAAGAAATCCCATACTGGAGCCCAACTCGGCCTGATCCTGAGCTTTGCCTCTGATCACCTGACTATGAAGAGAGCATTTGATTCTGAATTTGAACCACATACATGGCTGCCTCACAAATAAGTTTCCTCGTCTCAATATTTAGGAAAGGATTTCAGAAAAAGAGATCCCCATAATAATGCATTTGGGTATTGATTGTTAATTATAGATCGAGTCCATTGGAAAGTAAGTAAGCATACTTCTGCTGGCACAAGCATTTCAGAAGTATATCTGCACATTCACAGGTCCACTGGAATTCTATTGGCTCACTGACTTGAATTGGTTTCCTAAGAAACAGGCTTCATAATGAAGAACTGCATAGTCAAGTATCTATGCTCCAGAGCAGAGTGTAGATGACCGGCTATGTGTCTGCAGCTGTATCCTCAGTGGATACAGCACAGAGCTATGAAGCTGTGATGGCCCTTGAAATACGTTCCAACTCACGACGATGGAATGAAACTTTCTAAACAATCACTAGCCAGACACTGACCTTAGGGAGTTTCTGGTGCACAAGTTCTTGGTGAGGGTCTGTCTAATATGATTGACGCCTGGGAATAAATGCTGTTATGGAGTGAATGCGTATGCCTCCCCAAAACCATGTGATGAAAATGTGACATTCAGGGTAATACTAAAGGAACTGAAGGTCCAGAAAGAAACTCAGGATGGTTGGGCCCCAAATGAATGAGATTCATTCATTTATAAAATGGAGCACGAAATATCTTTATTTTTTCTTCCTATCATATGAGAAGAAGAAGATAACTATTTAGAAACCAGAAAGTAGGTCTTCACCAAGTGTACCAACACATGATCTTGGACTTCCTCCCTTCTGACTCTTGTTTAAACAACTCAGTTTGTGATACATTACCATAGTCCAGATGCCTAAAACATATGTCTTGGCCTGCAAAAACACTGTGGGCAAATTACCACAGTGTCCATTGCACTTAATCATATCTGGTTTAAATAGAATGTTCAATTAATAAGTTAAATTGTCCTAAAACTAGAACATTCTATTAAATAAACTTGGAAAGCTTATTCGTATAAGAAACCACTTTACATAATATATGGCTTCAAGATCTCTTAAGACCTCCTCAAAAGGAAGTTGTTTCCTCATCTTATCATCAGGAACTGCTTTTTAAGCATACTATCAGGTAGCAACATGTATAAGTAGATTCCAGAAAGCATCTTGTAGAACAGTCTTATATACAGCGACATTATGAGGCTGACTATCATTCCACAGCATCCATGCCTAGATGTTACCCAACCTTGAACAAGAAGTTGCTTATACATAAGCTGTACATATTTGAATATAAAATTTCTTTCACAGTCTCATGTGCTTGAACACATGATTCCCGGCCCATGGTGTTATTGTGCATATTCAATGAGTCATTAGGTGGCAGGACCTAGCTGGTGGATTTGTGTCATGATGGGACATGGAGGTTTATAGTCTGGGAATGCCCTGTCTCTGCTTCCTGAATGCTGATGCATTGTTACTGGCCACTCTACATCCCTACTGCCATATCTGTGAGCTCTGTCTGTTACCATGCTTCCTATATCACAATAGCCTCTATCCCTTCAAACTGTGAGCCAAAATAAATTCTTCTTCTAGTGGCCTTGGGATGTATTTGGTTATATCAGTGAGAAACATAAATGATATAGAAAATCAGCTCTGGGAAGTAAGGTCATTGCTATGATAAATAGACCATGTGTTTCCTAGGCTTTGAAACTGATTTGTGAGAGAAATGTGGAAGAATTTAGAGCTTGAACTAGAAAAGCCCTAGACAAGTATCAGCAGAGCTTAATAGGACATTCTGGAATAAGGTTGAAAGACCAGAATGTTGGGAAAAACACATTATAAATAGCAAAGGCTGGGCTTATGAGATTGTAGGGGGAAACAAGGATTCTACTAGGAGCCACAGTAGTGGCTATTTTTGTTACATTGTGACAAAACACTTGAGGGCTTATGAGTGTGTGAAATTTTTAATATGCCTGGATTAAAGAATAATAGAGTAACTTATATGGTAGAAGAAATTTCAGGATGGCATTACATATAAGCTGAAGTCTGGTTATTGTACCCTGTGTTTAGTGAGGAATTTAGTATGATTTCAGAGAGAAAGTACAACAGAAATGCATGACAAGTATTCAGCATTGCAAGAAGAAAATGATGAACCAGAGCTGTAAGTAGGATACAAAGTAATTTTAGACAAAGTGGATATGTTGCTAAATAGGTTGGCAGCATTAAGAGACCTTGTGCTTTGCACTGACATTGGGAAAGCTGCTTTGAGGGGCCCATGCAGGGAAGGCTATGGCACACCAAATTGCAAAATCATTTAAAAGAAGACTTCCCACATAAAGAGGGTCTTTGGGGAATCTTCTTTTCCAAAAGAGTTGCCTAGAGATGCATTTTCCCCCAGAGTTAGGTGGACAGGTGCTCAGGAGCTACTACAGCTATGGTAGAAGATAGCCAAGTTCTTTCTGAAGCTAGCATCAGTACTTGGCATGGTTAATGTGCTTCTTGTTTTACTGGCATGCAGGATACAAGAGAGAGGGACCAGGGAACATTCAGCCAAGATTCTAGAATCTGTTGAAGAATCTGTAGAATCTGTTGAAGTGAAGAAATGTGTAGTACATTGATACAGGAAAAATGAAGATCTTTTGAGTCTCATGGAAGTTTTTATTCCCTCTTTCTTAGCTGGAGATTAAGTCAGGAGGTAGGATTCTGGACATTCATGGTGACATACAACTTGCAGTGAATCGGTGGCCTCTGAGTTCTGGTCTCCTGAACTAGAAGAATGAGATTCACAGACAATGGGAGGATGAGTGCAGAATGGAGTTTAAAATGGGTTCATGGGTTGGACCTAAAGAAAGAAGGCAGGGCTCCCATTCAGCAGGATTAGGGACCAGAAAATAGGATCCAATCAACCCTCTAGTCTACATGCTTCTTAAAGGATTTACAGCAGAGGCTAGGGTGAAGGGAAGCAGCTGATGGTCTAACTGGCCCAATCAGTAATGTTTAGGTACCTCAAAGTTTGGGTAATGGTCTGACATATAAAACTCAGACAGGGTACTCACAAAGAGGAAAGGAATTAGTGAAATAACCAGACCCCCAGCCCACCTAGAAGCCAGGGTGAAATGAGACCCTTTGTTTAAAGACATCTGTCATCTCTGGCCTTCAAAAACAACAGAACTTCCAACATGGGAAATATCATCCCTAGCTTTTAGTCAAGGCATTTTTTTTTTAAATTTAGGTTCATCTACCTTAATACTGGCTGGCTAGTGTTGATCTACAGTTATTATCAAGAACCCTTCTCATCAAGGTCCTGAGTGGACTGTTTGTTAAATTCTGAAGGTGATGGCTCAATGTCAGTGGAGACCTCAGCACATTGGAAATGCAAGGAATATGGGATGTTTTATGAGGAAAGTGACAGTTACTGAATAGAGCAGTCTAAATAAGGCCACATATGCTAAAGACAGAGTTGCCAGGTCAGGGTAACAAGGCCACTGGAACACATATAATGTTATCATAAGCCCAGTTGCTGGACATGTGGATATTGGGTTTAGTCTCTTCCCTATTCGATTCAGTCTTTCTTTGATAACATCTTGTCTTGTCATTTCCCCAATCTTCCCTTTTTAGGAATGGAAATGCTCACTCCATGCCAGTTTTCATTGGGAGTCTGTTTTCTAAAATGTGACAGTGGATCAAGTGATGAAATTGTCTTCTTGACTCTGAGAAATTGCATTGAACAGTGTTGAAACTAACAGACTGTGGGGGTGTTTTGAAATCAGACTGCGTTCATTTTGCATTATGGGACGGCCACAACTCTAAGGAAGTCTGTCAGAGAATGTTCTAGTTTGTTCGTAAGGTCTTATGTTTCACTTCTAGCTAGGCTCTGGAGAGATGGTAGAACCTTAGCTAGTGGGGTCTAGGTAGAGGAAGTGGATTCTTACTGGCCAGGTTTATAGGATTATGGTCAAGCCTGGTTTCTTTCATCCATCTCTGTTCTCTGACTGTTAACACAGGAAAACCACCCAGCCCACCCTCTTATTGCTACAGTTAGCAGCTTGTTCCTACCTCCAGGCCTTCCCTACCATGATGACCTATATCCTCACAAACTCTGAGTGGAAAAAAAATACTTCCTTTCTTGATTTACATTGTCAGAGATTTGGTAATAGCAATGAGAGCTAGAAGTAATGTACTCGTGCGCACATTTTGGGGGTTGGATGAATGACACTGTGTGAACAGCAGTAAAGCTAACTTTCTGTTCAAGCTCATATTACCATTGCCTGCTACACACTGACCTCTGTGTAACTAGCAGCCTGTCTTCCTGTCACACTGGAAAAAAAAAACCACAAGAAATTGTGTCTTTAAGTGGTGTTTTATTTTGAGAGCCAGCCATCTGAGAACAGTGGGCCATTTTTCTAAAGATCTGTCTTCCATCTCATCTTTACTCAGAAGGGTATATAGGGAGAAGATAGGAAGGCAGTCCATCATTTCAAAGGTTAGTCAGGCCCCTCTGGTCAAGTAGTCATTCTTATCTTTGAGATTTATGGTGGTTGTGCTTTGTCACCTGTCTGTAGCAGGGTTTCAAATCATCAAGGATAGAGTCTTGCTCTCCTGAAGAGACAGTTATTTGGATGACATCTAGATTGAAGGTCAACTCAAAGCAAGCAAAGCATTTACAGTATACACATCCTTCTTATAAAATGAAGTACTAATGTGCCCTTATAATGAAAACATATGGGTGTCTTATCACAGTGGCCCTAGCAGAGTCACTAGTCCACTCTGTGTTCAAGCAATCATTCCTTCCTTGAAGCATTCACCATGTGTCTGACCATGCAATCCTGAAGAGTCACTTCTGTCTCACACGCTTACACTTTACTTTCGGTACAGAGCACAGCACTGAGCACCACAAAACTACTTAATCTATAAATGAGTACTGAGGAAATGTAACGAAGAGCTTGCTAGGTTCTGGAAATATTAAAAAAAAACGACAGCAAACTTATTATCCCCACTCCTTAAAGCCTTCATATTAGAATACTTTAGCAATAATGAAAGATTTAGAGTCCAGCTTACTATAAAAGTAGTTTCAAAACTATTGCTTGTGGTACTTTAGAAAATCTCGCATAGATACAAATTATAGTAGATGATTCCCTTGGCATATATACATTATAAGCATGCAGCTAGAGTTGTAATAAGCTTTGGTGGTTGTTACTTTAATGCTATTTTCTTTTAGGCTGCTGAGAAGGAAGATTACAGGGTAGTAAGACCTGCCATTCACAATGGCCAAGAGGCAAAGTCATTATATCTGTTGCTACTTTACATTCTGTATAATTCACTGAAAGTGTAGTTAAATGGGATGAGAGGATTTAGAAATAGTAAGTGATAAAATTTGGAATTGGGTCTTAGCCATAGGAAGGTAATGAAATTCATTCTCCATTGTATCTACCCTCTGGCTAGTGCCCATGTCAAAGTCTTCTAGCATGTTGGCCAGAAATGTCTCCTCCTTAACTGAGGATTTCATCTCCTCCACCCCAGGTCTTTTTGAGGAGATCACTTCCTGCCTAATTCAGCTGAACTCCCAGCCAACTGGAACTCGACTTTGAGTTCTCAGCAGCTCAGCTGCTCAAAGACAGATGGCTTAGGACTCAAAGAGGAAGGACACCCACAGCGGTCAAGGCCAGGAGACATCCAAAGGTAAAAGTGAGAAGATGGTTTCATGATGGTTGTGAGAAGAAGGAAAACTAAATGATGATCCTGTTTAGTATGCTCTGACATTATCTTTATCTCTTTAATAAAAAGTTATGCCCTTTATTAGAGAGAAAAAAAATAACATTGGTGGGGTCTCTTCTGCTGTTTTTACTTAACACCAAATTATGACTTCTGCCTCTCTGCATCATTTGACATCATCTCTTGCTCTCTCTAACTCAGTAGAGTACTCATGATAGATTTGAAAGTGGGAAGCAAAAAACTCAACAAATCCTATCTAGGTCCATCAGTTCCATTAGTCACTTTTCAGCATGCTTCAGTGTGTTGAAAACTTTTCTCTTGCTGAGAAAATACTTATTCTTTTGTTCTGTCTCCTTATTCTTTCACTTGTTTTGGCACCTTCCAGAATAAATCACTGCCCACAGCACTCAGTGTCCATAGCTGCTTTCTTTAAAACACACTTAGGATGGTGAAATTGTGTAGAGTAACAGTTGACTTCTTGACTCTGCATCTCAGTCCTCCTGATGGAGCTTTAGAGTGCTTCCAGTTTGCTTGGCATCTCAGCTTTTTCACACTCCTGGGCACTTAAAAATCGGACACATTATCAAGGAGTTAATTACTTTTCAAAATAAAAGTAAAACAATAAAAGACGAGATAGATAATAAGCTAAAAATTATTGCTGAGATACAAAGCAGAACATGCAGTTCTTTTCAGTGTTGCATAATTGATTTCTTTCTATCTATCCTCCATCTATCTATCTATCTATCTATCTATCTATCTATCTATCTATCTATCTATCTAGTGAGTGGGCATGTGTGTGTGTACACCAGTGCAAACGTGCATGCTGTAGCTCATGTATGGAGGTCAGAGGACAACTTGAAGGAGTGGGCTTTCTCCTTCCACTGTATAGGTTAGAGGAAATAGAACTCTGGTCTTCAGGCATGGTGACAGTCTGTTTTATCTGTCGAACCATCGCACTAGCCTCACACTTGAGTATTTTGACTTATGTTCATGAAAGTCTTCTCCATCCCGTGCTCCCCAGCACACGGATGGTCGAATCCCAAAACCTGACATCCACATTTGCTGCTCTTGAACCACTGACTGGTATTATAATCTGTTTTAAAATAAGTATTAACTTATAGAAGTCCAGCAAAGCAAGGAATCTACAGCAGACTTAAAAATACAAGCACACTACTTCTCTTTTTAATATTTCATATCATTTTGTTCTGGTACATTTATGGAAATGACAGTTGTCAGCAGGTATCCTTCCTCCTTTGGCTATCATTGTAAGGGAAGGTCCAATTTCCAACCTGGTCTTTCTTTCCATTCCTATTGTACACCCCACCCTGTCTCTTTTTCTGGGTTATGGCAGAAGAGAAAATGAGCAAAGGTAACTAATTTTGTCGCTTCCACCTATGACCTAAGACATTAGTACCTCCTTAACAGGAAACAGCGCCTAATTGACAAAGTGGGATTTCTGAACACTTTTCTTGGTGTTCCTGACCAGACATCCATTCTCTCCAGATCAATAGCTCATTAGACTGTGAGGCTGCCGGATCGGTGCCCTGCTGTGTTAGAATCTCTCTGAAACGGATTAAGAAACAGTTATTTTTTCCTGAACAAACATAATTCTCAATGTATTTTTAATCAACAGAACAATTCTTAAGCAGAGGTAGAAGGTCATCTAGTACTCAGACTCACAGTTGAGTATCTTGAAATACTTTCTAAGGGGGAATGGGATGGGATTGAAGAGAAACTGTTACTTGTGATTCTGAACCCCCTGTAGGAGACTTGCCTTGTCACGCATCGGGAGTAAGCAGAACAAAATGAAATCAGTCTGTTCAATCTCAAGATGATCCTCCTCCAGCTCAGCAGCATTTTAAGGTCCCTACTGAATTCCTCTTTCCTCCAGGCAACAAGCTTACCCAAAGAGACCATGACAGTCACAGTCTCTTGGTCATTCATCAGGCACCTACCCTGCTACTTTTCAGCCATGTAGTTTGGAGTTAGTTACTCAATCTCCATATGACTTTGGTAGAAAATTAGAGATACAGGTAACATGTACACTGAAAGCTTTCTAGGGCCCCTATCTGTATACACCAAGGATCATGGCAGGCACATTCTCTCTCTTATCAGGCAATTTAGAAGTATAGCAGCAGTTACTTAGGACAAAAACATTCTGTAGTTTATGATTTTACCCTGTATTATCAGTTTATTATCATATAATATATTATTGTTATCCATTATTATCCAATTCTTAGGCTATTTTTTTCCACCTGAAATTTAGGTGTAGGATACCAAGCCATGGGGTAGTGATGAAGGAGTGTTGAAGGATCAGGGAGAAATTCTCATGATGCCCTGGTTCCTATATCAGAACTTTAGACAAGTCTTGGTTTGAGCTGACAGTTCCCAGGGCTGTGCAGGCTGGGCTTCAGCGAGTGCAGGAATGTTATTTCCAGGTGACCTGGGATGTACTTTCCTCTACATGGAAAGCATAGTTCTGCTTTAGTATAGAAACCCTGGGTGCCAGTACTGAAATGCTGGAAGAGCTGTGCTCCTGTTCTCCTGTTCTTATTATACACTTCCAGTGCTTAATCTCCAAAGCTAGGTCACATGGTTTATATTTAGAGAATTTTCAGAAGCTTTTATTTTTAAAAGAAGCACATTTTAAAAACCATTGGAAATCTATGACATAGATTTCAATGAGCTCATGTAACCAGACATTGACAGTAGTCGCTCCTGAACTCTTTTAAGTAATTGTGTTGATGGTCCTGAAGGTGATGATGGTTGAAGGTCATGGAACTAAAGCTAAGGACTTCTTTTTATTGACTGTCACTGATCACACCAACATTCTACGTGTTCAATAAATACATTAATTGATTTATTTGGTCTTCACAAAAATATTACTTTTATCAGTAAGAAAAATAATTTCCAAGGACTAGTGGCTTCAGCAAGATGGCTGCCTGCTCTCCCAGCCTAGCTTCCTCCATACGGCATGCCAACCTTGTCATCCACCACATTCCCACTTATAGCTTGCTGTTCAGTCAAAATGCCTTTCCCCCTGAAGATGCCAGACACCTCCTCTTCTCCTTCATGTGTCTTTCTCTTCTGACTGTTACTAAATTCATGTTTCTTTAAATTAACTTTGTTGACTCCAAGGTATTAGGTTATTTGATATTATAGTTCTCATTTTTGCTCTTTCAAGGTGTGATCACAGAAGAAAAAAGACTTTGCAAGGCTGTGTGTTTCCAGATGGGATAATGAAGAGAGGCAGGATCAGCCAATGTTTTGAAACCAGGAATCCTCAAGGAAAAGGTCCTGGCCTCTCTTGCCTTCCTCAGACACTTCTCTGTCCCCACTGACAAGGGAAAGTAATTGGTTCACCTGTCTTTTGAAGGTTGCTACAGAGAGAAGAATCACAATTATGTTATCCTTGCCCAGTAACATGATAGCCAGACTAGCATCTTGAAAGAAGGCAATGGAATACATCTAGTTCAGTCTTATTTGATTTAACAAACAAGCAAATCATTAGTCAGGCTTTAAATGTAAAACACTGTGGAGTGAATTTACAGGTCACTGGTTACAGCAGTGTTGATAGTAGTGATTCAGTAGTTTTACCCTGAGTCACACACAAAGGAGAGGAGCCTTATATCAAACATATGCACTTAATAACTAGCCATCATTAATACCCAACCAGGTTTGAATCAACACAATACATTCCCTGTGATTTCTGTGTCAGGTTTTTTCATCCGTATTATTTGTGATTTTTCAGATTCGTCTGGCTACTGCCTTCTTAGCTTCATGCTTTAGGATCAAAGAGATGACAGAAAAAAGGAAAGGCTTTAAGATGTTTATTTTTTATATTAATTAATTAATTTATTTATATTTGTGTGTGTGTGAAAACTTGGGAGAGTTGATTCTCTTCTCTTAGCATGTGAGTTCAGATGATCAAACTCAGGTCATCTGCCTTGGTTGTAAGCACCTCTAACTACTCAACTATCTCATCTGTCAAATTTTATTAATTATTATTTGTAGTAGTGGTAGTGTGGTACTCTGTGTAGTGCATGTGAGTGCATGAATATTTTCAGTCTTTTCTCTACCTCTCTCACTAATTTTAATAACTACATAAGGCAGTAGAACATGTCCTACTGCTTTTTATTTTGTAATGCATAATGGCGACCAGCTTTCTTGTGGAAAGCTTCACTCAGTCTATGAAACATGGGACTTAATCTTCCTTTAGAGCAGTTGATGGTAGCTGCTGTCCATTCTCCTTTGGTGACTATGAGAAAGACGTTGAAAAAAATTGCCTTAGGACCTCATACTTGATTTTACAATTACATGTAGTATACCTATTTTCTATAATTCAACTACTGGTTTGAATGTTAGGAATACAGTTATGCTTTCTTGGAAGTGTCTTTGATGCTGTTCCATGAAGACGTATCATGTTTTTCTTATTTCCCTTTGGCAAGCAGCATCTATTTGTTAAGCATTGGGCCTTCAATATAATGCTCATGGAGCTAACTCATAAAGATTAATAGACACTGGTGGACTCTGTCTAACATACTATCGACATTTGGGACTGCTTTGTAGGGAGGAAAGATGTCACTGAGTGGTATAGATGAAACAGCCAAAATAAGCATGTTAATGTTGGCAGCCCTCCTGGAAAAGATTTGGCTTTCACAGTGAACCCTTGATCCTATACATCCATTAATTCCAAAGACAATTATTCGAGTGATTAAAGTTTCATAGCATTGCGTATGTGCAATTGAAGTAGCTCAGGGATACTTCTTCATAGCTTTTTAGCCCAGTGCTGAATTGGTACCAGAGCTTATGGCTCCGTGAAGGCAAACATCTTTTAGCACCCTGTGTTTGCACATGCTGTTCCTTGGCTTTGGAATATCCTTACTAACTGCAAAATTCACTTCATAGTAATACTGAT
This sequence comes from Mus caroli, assembly GCF_978045245.1. Taxonomy (NCBI): domain Eukaryota; kingdom Metazoa; phylum Chordata; class Mammalia; order Rodentia; family Muridae; genus Mus; species Mus caroli. Next base: position 52,195,477 of record NW_028227259.1, on the reverse strand, counting down.
TTTTCTGTTCCTCAAATATTGAATGTCTTCAATGATTCTCAGTAAAGGTTAGAATGGTAGCAAATTTAAAATCCAATATAACAAATGCTTATTGATTGTTTGTTAGTATTTGTCGTTATCAAGGACGTTAAGACAAATAAGAATTATGACCTAAAAGCTGTAAAGTCAAATTAACAAATAACTACAATAAACTAAACAAATGCTTGTATAAGAGAGGAAAACAATTACTTTTATCTTTAGCAATTTCAAGCTTATTGGTTTGAGTAGAAAACAGGTGTTTTATCTTTACGCTGTTTAGATTCATTAGCTGGGCACCTGCAAATTAAAAAAAAATAAGATTAGAAAAGAAAATAGAAGTTTATCTGCCTGTGATCACACACATAGACTGGAGCTCTGGAATGGGTAAATCATGTGTCTACATATCATTTTAACAGATGAATAATACAATCTGAGTGAAGATTTGAAGCACAGGAAGAGAAGATCTTAAATTCCCCAGGCTTCTGTGAGGCTGAAATGGTAGAAAATATGCACTAGAGAGCTACAGAGGCTCTACTAGTGATACCTTCAAGGTTCTTCTAAGTACAGAAGTGGAGGAGGGACAACCATACAAATCTGAGTTTGTTTTTAGGCAAATAAGAACAAGAAATAGAGTTGTGGGTTTTTATGGTTGGTTTGTCCATATTTCCTTAGAGCTTTCTTAACTCAAAATAAACCTCATGCAAAGCTGCCATGTTTTAAGGTGACAGTTTTGTATACATTGTGTATTTATGTATACCTTCAGGTGACTTCATTAGGTATGAGGACCATAGCGAGGAACAAGTGGTTTCTTCTAATGTGGAGAATATACAGATGGTCCCAGAAGTCAAACATACAAGCACCATTCTATTAAAATGCTACAAGCAATAATGACAGGTAAAGCTGTCCAAGAGTAAGTAGAGTAGCTAGAGGACTGAGTGAGTCATCTCAGGGAGACATAGAAGCAAGACAATAAAATAAATATGAGCTTGCTACAGAAACATTCCAGGTCGAGGGCAGCTCAAGGAGAAACAAACAAGCAAACAAAAACAAAAAGCACAAGTGTCTCGGAGTTACCAGAGGACCCAGGAAAACCTTTTGTACCAAAAATGGCCTGTATGCAAAGGTGGGTGAGTAGAAGTTATGACATGGTTTTGTTTTTTGTTGTTGTTGTTGTTGTTTTGTTGTTGCTGTTGTTGCTTTTCATTTAACTGAACCTGAAACTCTATTACCTGCAGTTTCTTCAAGTGCAGAGATTACATTGTGGTCACTTGACTTCAGCTGCTCTCAGGATGTCTCTTGCACAGCTGACTCCGGTATTTCCACCTTGCAAGAAGCAAGCCTCTGTGCATCCTCTTCACTTCGCAGGTATCTCATTTCTGTATGCTCTTGGCTGAACCTCCACTGTGTCTGTAAGCATCACCAAAGAAGACTTTGAAAGATATTCTTCTTCTCTCTCTCTCTTTTTTTTTTCATGTTCTATTTTGGTATCACTTTCGTTTTTTCTTTCTTTTTTTTAATTAAGTATTTATTTCATTTACATTTCCAATGCTATCCCAAAAGTCCCCCACACACTCCCCCACCCACTCCCCTACCCACCCACTCCCACTTCTTGGCCCTGGTGTTCCCCTGTACTGAGGCATATAAAGTTTGCACAACCAATGGGCCTCTCTTTCCACTGATGGCCAACTAGGCCATCTTCTGATTCATATGCAGCTAGAGACAAGAGCTCCGGGGGTACTGGTTAGTTAATATTGTTGTTCTACCTATAGGGTTGCAGATCCCTTTAGCTCCTTGATTACTTTCTCTAGCTCCTCCATTGGGGGCTCTGTGATCCATCCAACAGCTGACTGTGAGCATCCACTTCTGTGTTTGCTAGGCCCCGGCATAGTCTCACAAGAGACAGCTATATCTGGGTCCTTTCAGCAAAATCTTGCTAGTGTATGCAATGGTGTCAGTGTTTGGAAGTTGATTATGGGATGGATCCCCGGATATGGTAGTCTCTAGATGGTCCATCCTTTCATCTCAGCTCCAAACATTGTCTCTGTAACTCCTTCCATGGGAGTTTTGTTCCCAATTCTAAGAAGGGGCACAGTGTCCACACTTTGGTCTTCATTCTTCTTGAGTTTCATGCGTTTAGCAAATTGTATCTTATATCTTGGGTATTCTAAGTTTCTGGGCTAATTAATATTCACTTATCAGTGAGTACATATTGTGTGAGTTCCTTTGTAATTGGGTTACCTCACTCAGGATGATGCCCTCCAGGTCCATCCATTTGGCTAGGAATGTCATAAATTCATTCTTTTTAATAGCTGAGTATTACTCCATTGTGTAAATGTACCACATTCTCTGTATCCATTCCTCTGTTGAAGGGCATCTGGGTTCTTTCCAGCTTCTGGCTATTATAAATAAGGGTGTTATGAACATAGTGGAGCATGTGTCCTTCTTACCGGTTGGAACATCTTCTGGATACAAGATATTCTTCTTAACTTCCATGTCAGCCAATGCTTTGCTAGAAGGGGGTGGGGGGACGAGGCTAGAAATAACTGCTAACACTCACTATCTTACATCTCACTCACCAACTGTAGAACAAAAAGCTCTTTTACAAAGAGGAGTGTTTTTGTGAACCTGGCATTAGAAAGCATAAAATATAAAGAAAAAAAGACACTTGGGCACTGCTTTTGGGCTGTTCCCTTTATTGGCACCACAAAAATGGTGGGAAAGGACAGTGTGCCACATTAGAATATAAACTTCTAAGGGTTCTTTACAGAAAATGGGGCAATCAAATAAAAACTTAAGTCAGGGCTAATTTGTAGAGTTATCTCTTCTGTCACTAGTTGTCTGTTTACAGGTGACCTTTTAAGTCTTGGGAGTTCAGGATCTAAACACTTCTGAGATTAGCAACAATCTGTGTCTTTAACTCAAAAGGTATTAGAAAGTATAATCAATAAATAATACAATTTGAACTGAACTCTCCAACTACTTACGGATAATGTTCTGTTTCATGCCAGGAAGCCCGTTTGGCGAATTATAATGTAGCAAGGAGTAAGAAAACATAAGTCACCTTGAAGGCTGATTGAATATAATCAATGATTAATGGCAAATTTGTGGTCTCTTTAATGACCACAGTTAAACAAAATCAAATTGAACCATAAATTTTAGATGCTGTCTGGAATTGGGTCATGTAAAAAGTAAGCTTTGTGAAGAAGAAAAATCTGTTTTGTATTATTACTGTGATCAAGTTTATAGCTCACAATTAGAAGCTTTCCTTTTTTTTTTTATTCGAAAAAGAGGGTTGACTATCCATTTTGCATATCCACGGGTATTTAATTAGATCAGCAAAGTTGCATAGAGGGAGTGTCAAAATGTTTCAGTCAACAGCTATACATTTTCTTGTGGTAGATTTTATTTCCCTCACATCCGCTAAAACCAGCATGAGCTCAATCACTTAAGAGCAAGGATGCTTTAATTATCCTTTTAGTGAAAAAAGAACCAGGAAGTGGACCAACTTCGCTCTCAAAGGCCTACTTGAAATTAGCTGAATGGTTTTTGGTCCCCTAGAACTTTGAAGGTATTTTATGCCTCCATCAGTATAGACAACAAAATTTCAATCATGTGTTAAAACTACACCATTGTTAAATTGATATCAGGCTTTATTATAACTTGATGGATTATTTCCCTGAACTTACACTGTCCCTTTATAGCTTCAGTTCAGAAGTCAGGAAGACAATCCATATTTGTACCACTAGCCAGTACAGAAAATGTTGCTTGAGGAGAGGGTGTGTTTGGGGAGATAGAGACTTGTGACAGTTACACTAGTGTGTATATGGCTAAATGCCACCAAGAGCAGAGGAAGTTTATGTCCCTTATCTCATCATTCCTCCACACTAAACATTTCTAGAAGCTGCCATGGGCACCAATGTCCGAGAAGACCCTTTGATTATTCACTTCATTTCCTGGGTTAGAGATGCAAACCAATGCCTAGAGAGGAGTCAGGGCACAGAGCTGGCTTTGCAAATGGAAGCATGACACTAGTAGATAAGAGTGTCTATACCCTATGATAATCACTCTTCATGTGCCAACTGTTGCAGATGGCAGGGAGAAAAATGTATTCCCCTTCAGTGGCTGAAATTTGGCTGGCAAAGTTTCACTAAATAAGTCTTGCTACTGCCACACTGTAGCTTATTGTATAGAAAGAAGAATATGGTTGTAAAATATTATTGAAATAGTAAAGAGAATCATGACAGAGTAAATGGCTTTTATCTTTTAGGACTACAGCAGTTGCCTCCTTCAGATACACTGTTGACCTTGATCTGCTACAATCTCCATCCTCCTTCTGTCCACATCTGAAGGACTGGAGGACTGTTAGGTATCTGTATTCAAAGGCTCCTTATTCATCATTTCAGCATCCCTCAGAATGGGTTTCTCATATGTGCACAAATGCCATCCTTCTCTTCCACCCCTATCACTATTATTCTCATCAACACTTTCTGTGAGTACTGGTCCAGCATCTTCTTTGGTCTACCTTGTTGCAGGAAAACAAAAATTTAACAGATAAATCTGATTATGTGTGTTCTTGATAGAATCTGTTCCCAAGGGGTTTTCAGTATCAAGTAAATGTTAACAAACATTTCTAAGCATCTCTTGAGGTTTGCAATAATTTGCTTCATCTAATGTTCCACTGTAGACTCGGTTAATGTCATGGGCTTTTGAAACTTGAAGGCTCATCCATGACAGAATCTCTTGTTTTCTGGACATGAGTAGGAAGGCACTTCAGAACCCCTGTACTTGTGTTTCACCTTCCTAGTATGTTGTTTCTCCAAAAATTTGTGAATTGTTCTACATGACACTTTTCTCAATGTTGGAATGTTGTCTCCCATAGAGATATGGAATCTCAGTGGAAATCTCTCCTGAAACAACCACAATCATTCCTTTACTCTGCTTTTATTAACCATGTGGGACAGAGCAGATGCCATCTCTTATTTTATTTGGTGCCTTTGTGACTGTTTCTGAGTCCCCAGAGGTTGCAAATTTATTTCTTCAGTAGTTGGAAGAAAACGTAGCACATTATATGTCATGAGTGCCTTTTGACTAATTGTTCAATTCAGATCTTAAATGTGTTGATTTGAATGAGAATTTCCCCCATAGGCTCATATGTTTAAAACTTGGTCCCCAGTTGGTGAACCTGCTTGGGAAGGATTACTGCTCTGGCCATGTTGGAAGAAGTATGTCCCTTGGACTCAGTTTAGAGGTTTCAAAAGCCCTTGCCATTCTAACTTAGCTCTTCCTCTCCCTCTCCCCCCCTCCCACTACCCCTCCTCTCCCCCCTTCCTCTTCCTCCCTCCCCCTCTCCTTCCCTCCTGCTTATTGACCAGATGCAGTCTTTCAGCTCCTGCCCCATCACTATGCCTATCTGCGTGCTGCCATGCTCCCTGCCCTGATGGTCACAGGCTCACCCTCTGGAACTGTAAGCAAGTCACATATGCTTTCCTTTGTAAGTTGTCTTGGTCATGGAGTCTCTTTATAGCCACAGAAAAGTTTTACTAAAAGTTTTACAGAAATATAACCTGGTTCAGGCTTGCAAAGTTGACTAGTATTCATGCAGCCTCCATCATGTTTGAGAATTATGTCTGAGATAATATAGCAGGAAGGACAAATATTATAAAACAGACCAGCTTCATTCATCCTTGCATCATGCTGTTCATCAAGAGGCTTTTCTCTATATTCACGCCTCCAGGAGAATCATCTTTATGTTGATAAAGATGCAATATTAGTCCCAGACTTAGAGGCTCTAGTACAAGTTTCAGAAATTTAGTATATATTTCATGTTTTCTTATTTTTTCCAACTCCATGTATTCTGAGCATATCTAATTCCACTGTCATATTGACTACAGCATTAAATCTGTCTTTTTCTCTCTTGCAGTACTACCTTAAAAGTTCATTCTGTCCTCGACAGCTTAAAATAGGGTTGCACAGAAGATCACAGCAGCAATAAACTTGAAAAGAATTCTAAGCACGGTGGCATAAAGAGAAAAGCACAGTTCAGAGAGAAACACAGAAGTGAATTTACCCTTCTGTGAAGATGTATTTTTAGGATTTTTTTTCTTTAGCACTTGGAGAGTTTGTTGACTGGCAAAGATCTACCGCCCTTTAGCAAATGTGTCATCCCAAGGGTAGAAAAGAAACATCTTTGCATATGGTGTTTTTTGTTTTTTGTTTTTTGTGTGTTTTAAGACTTCTAAGCACATACCTCTGGTTAATCATTACTTTTGTTTAAAAAGTGTTTCTACTTTGCAGTTAGGAGTTAAAGACCTCAATAAATATTTTAGTGGACTTAGTGGGAAGTAGAATTACTAAAAATTAAGATAGAAGACATATTTTTTTTACTTAAAGTTACATGACCTAAAGATAAAATAGTAACTATTTATAATGAAAGGATGCTGGTGGTTGCTTCCAAGTTTGTTTTCTCCATCTTCCTGGCATATAACTGACTAGCTTCTTAAGAATGATCCTGTGACGAAGGGGATGCTCACAGTCAGCTATTGGATGGATCACAGGGCTCCTACTGGAGGAGCTAGAGAAAGTACCCAAGGAGCTAAAGGGATCTACAACCTATAGGTGTAACAACAATATGAACTAACCAGTACCCCCCGGAGCTCGTGTCTCTAGTTGCATATGTATTAGAAGATGACCTAGTCAGCCATCACTGGAAAGAGAGACCCCTTGGTATTGCAAACTTTATATGCCTCAGTACAGGGAATGCCAGGGCCAAGAAGTGGGAGTAGGTGGGTAGGGGAGTGGGGAGGTGGGTATGGGGGACTTTTGGGATAGCATTAGAAATGTAAATGAAGAAAATACCTAATAAATAAATAAAAAAAATGATCCTGTGACAAAAATTTGGGTTTTGTTTTGGTTTTCTTTGCTTCATTTTGCTGTATTTAATTTAAGACAGGGTCCCAGACAGCTCATCTTATCCTCAAACTCTTAATATATTTAAGGATGTCCTTGAGTTCTTGATCTTTGTGCCTTTAGTTCCCAAGCATTAAAACTTCAGCTATGCACTCCCATGCCCACACAGCTAACTGTGTTTTGTGCCTCTACAAATTGACTTAGCGATTGGAACACATTAAGCAGATATTTTATCACAGAAGTCCATCTGCAGCCCCTCAAGGTGTCAGTGTTAGTGTTGGGATGTACAAACAACTGTACCTGACATTTTTGAACAGAAATACATTTTTTTCACCATTCTGAGACTACAAGCCCAAGGTTCATGAACCAATAGGGGCAGTAATTTCCTCAGATTGCTCATGACTTTTCTGCATTACCTCTGGGTTTATCTGTACCTAAATTACCTTCCATGAGGTGTGATATTTAATCTTGGGTGTGATATTTTATCTAGAGTCAACTGAGAGACACATCTCTGGGCAGGTCTTTGAGACTGTTTACTGGAATGATTAGCTGACAGGAGAAGACCTTTTCCCAGAAGAGTTAGCACCTTCTAGAGGCAGCCCAGATGTTAAAGGGTCCTAGGGGAACAGTGCTTTGATTTGCCCATCTTTGTTCTTTGCTACTGAGTGGGTTTACTCTGTTATCATTACTGTTCCATCCTTCACTGACATCAGAAAACAGCTTCTTCATTCTTCTAAAGTGGACTGAAAGAAAAAGCTGCTTTATATGAATTCTCCAGGTCCTTAGCACCAAATTGGGCCTTCTGAGACATCCAGAATCGTGGATTGGACAACTGAGCCAACATCTCAGCCTTGGTAGCACACATGTTGCCATTGTCAGACTACCTAGCCCATCATGTAAACCAATTAATAAATCCCCCTTGTGATATATATATATATATATATATATATATATACATATACATATATATATACATTAAGCCTAGCAGTTCTGTGCCTTTAGAGAATGCTGACTAATACATGTAGCCACACCAGTCATACCGTACTAGACCTTATCCTAATGATCTAATTTTCTGTTGCAGTCAAATTCTGAGGTATCAGAATTAGTGCTTGAATATGTAAAATTTGAATTAGACACAACTTGGCCACAGCATTCACCAATGGAAAGCAGCAGAGTGATTGCTGAAGTTTTATATGTCACTTGCTTAAAAGATGCTTACTGTGGACCTTTCTCTCTCTCTCTCTCTCTCTCTCTCTCTCTCTCTCTCTCTCTCTCTGTCTCTATCTATGACTTTGTTTCAGTTTGTGTTTCTGTGCCTCTATCTCTCCTCTCTCCGTCATTCCCTCCTTTCCTTCATCCCTTGTCTGGTAGAAAACATGAATGATCACTATGAAGGTCATAAGTTGAGAGCCATGATGGGAAGGAACCTAAATTGCTGACAAATCGTCATCAGTAGTCTGTCCTCTCTACCTTGTAGTATGATGGAAAAGAGAAATGGGCTAGACTTTATTAGGACCACCTACCTCTCTTCTGCTTATTTATTACAGTACATTGCTTATCCTCATCTCAAAAATGGGGGTATGAAACTTTCTTGGACCGTTGCAATGAAAAATAACATAAGTAAGTGTACTCAGTATAGTGATAGAGTCAAAGCCTTAATGAGAATGATTTTTTTTTTTAGCTTGTTTGCAATGGTTTGTGAGAGAAGAGGTTAAGAAAGGGGGGTGATAGAGGAAGGAAGCTGGATCAGTTCTGGAGGAAACCTCTGAAATGTATCACTTTTATTGCAAGGATTCTTTTCCATTGGCTCCTGGACTTCTCCATATGACTTTTTTTCCTTATTTTGTACTGGATCACATCCCATATATACTCGGAAGAAACCACGAAACTTTCTAGTCAGTATACTTTAAATGAGTGCTAGAGACATATATAGAGAAAAAAGAAGTAGTATAGCCAAGGTCCCCTAGCTTATTAGTTGGGAAAACCAGGCTGAACTCCTTCATTGGGACATTTCAGCACAGTGTTTGAAGAAGGTTGGTCCCCAAAACACTGTGTGACCAGGGCTGAGGACTTCCCATCCATCTAAGACTACTGTCTTGCCACTTAGTTTTCTCTTCTTTATCACTTATAAATTTTTATTAAAACTACACATGACAGGAGTCAATGAAGTTTACATGATTGGTCAAAATAATAGTCGTCCCCAAGTAGTACCTACATCATCTCTCCATTAGTTATACCAAGTGATGCCTCTTTTAATTGCTTTCCTACTATTAGCCCAGCTTCAAATAACATGTTTGCTTATTTGTCATCCTCTATTGATTTCTATTTTGAGAAATGAAGTTTTCACCTTCTTTCTTCTCCTTGAGGCTTCTCATCACACTCTTAGACCCACTGTGGCTCCACCTTTGCATACACTAACTGAGAATTTGATAGTTAGATTAGCATCACCGAGTTGTAGAATTATGACTATAAAGAATCAGAATATGGAACTTGGGACCAAATTGTCTGGGTACAAAATCTGCTTTTACTATTTTCTGTCTTTTAGACTATTAAATTCAATGTGCTTTGGTTACTCTATGTAAAAAATGAAAAAATAAAAGCATCTGTCTTGCAAATTTGTTAGTGGAATAATTAAGTTAACACATTTGTAGGTTTAGTTTCAATCTCATATAAATTTCACTTGTAAATATTATGTTTGGATTTTTTTCAGAAATCACAACACAATCTATTATTACATTTTTGTTCCAGTTGTTCCTCTCTAGTTATATATGTATACCTGGTTATTTTCTTCTGGGTTGTCATCCCCAAATTAAGACAAGAAAAAATAGTCTGTAGAATATATCATTATTCAAATGTCTTCTTGGAAATATTGTTAGGACTTCAACATGGACTGATCTTTCTCCACACTTTGGTCCTGAAGCCACTTGTACTTTGACCTGGACATTGTTTTCATTTCTATGGAGTATGGAGCCCTTTAATTCTCTCTTGTGTTATCCATTTGTTTTCTCTTTAGAAAATTTCATGAACTGAAATCACCTTAGTCCATTTTCTGTTGCTGCTCCAGAATACCACAGGTGGAATGATTAATAAACAAAGAATCTGGTTGGAATAATATAAGCTTCTGTATTTCATAGTAGCTTGATATACACCATTATTAAATTTTTTGATTACTAAGGCTAGCATTCATCTGCAATGATAGGATAGGTATTTTCAGCTGCTAATATGATTATAATGAGGACTCATCTTTTAAAGTAGCTCGATATTACATATGATCTAAACATTCAGTAGCTTCTTGTTTTGTTATTTAGTGATGCTGCTGCTAAATACCTTTCAATTTTTCCTTTGGTTGAAATTAGATTCTTTTCTCATGCAGTATGTTATGATTATAGTTCCCCCTTTCTTACTTAGTGTATTCTTGCTCTGTTGATGTCTAAGTCCTTTGAGATTGGTGAATGCATCTAACTTATCTCATATGTATGATATGAAAACTTAATATTAGTTAACTGAATTAATAATAAATGAAAGCTCATTGGTAGACACTCAAAATTATGAAGACAGTGTCTCATTATACTGTCACTAAAATTAAGTACCAATATGCATACAACTAGTAAAATAGATTTAAGATTTTAAAATCTATCCCCTTGGGATGAAAGTTTAGAACCTATAGTCAAGAGAACACGGGAACATTACAGATACCAGAGCCTGAGAAGCTCTTAATTTCTGTTGAGGTATTTTAGGAAATTGTGTCTGTATACATTTAGCAAAGCCCGGTGATTTTCCAGGGGACAGGTTATTTGGCTGCATGAGTCATTTTTCCTGGTCATGCTGTGCAGCCTTCTGTATGTTATTTTATCATTTGCTCATCTTTTAGGATGGTGGTTGGTCCAGGAACAAGAGGAAAGAGATGAAAGCATCATCTTCCTAGGACCCCTAAGGAGGATGCAAAGAAGTTAACACTACACAAATGGTCAGACCCAGTGACACAAGTGGTCATCCTGACACACAAGGGATATGGACATGAGCACAAAGTCTTGCATTCTTAGTTGTCCATACTTTTTATATTTATTGCATATACGTATATGCTGAAAAGGAACATTCTGAGTGGGATCGGATGGAATCATAAAGTAGTATGAATTTGCCTTCCTCCTGTGACTAAGGATGTTGAACATTGAAAAATGCCTTTCTAAGTCATTCCCACTTCTTCATTTGGAAAATTTCTCTTTAGTTTCATATGCCATTTCTAATTGGGTTATGTAATTTCTTTCTATTAGTTTTTTGAGTTGTTAGTTTATTTTAGACACTAGTCCTGTTTAATTTTTGAGTTTGGTTTGTTAGCTATCTTGCTCCCTGTCACTTTGTGAAAACTGAGGTGGCTTAGAAGATGGAGGCTGACTAACTGCAGGTCAATGACAGCTTTATATCTGAAATCATCTCCTTTTTATAGAATGCCTATGTTTAGATACGTATTATTGTTTTTGTTTTATTTATCCTAGACTGGCATGAAATTTACTACATAGCTGAGGCTGTACTTGAAGATGTAATCTTCCTGCCTTCACTTCTCCAATGACTGGATTATGGGTGTTTACTACCCTGTCAATTATGGAATGTGTAGAGTCACCTTGTTCTTCTCAGTTATAGTCTGTTTAGAGCTTGGATTTGACTTCTGTGTGTGGTACTCTTAAAATTCTTCCACTTCAGATTATTCATGTGTCTCTTAGAGTGACAAGAGAAGCAAAGGAGTCAGGCAGGGTAAGGACAAAGTTGATGCACAGATTGAAGCAGGAGAGAGTCTGTCCCTAAGAGAATGGATCTCTTGAGAAACTACTCCTTCCAATCCCTGGAATTATAATCTTAACTTGCATTTGGAAGATTCTTGACATTGCAAGACCACAGGTACCGCAACCTGCTAAGCAGAAAGAAAGAGCCATTCTTAGTCACTTGTAACTGAAAGCTTTTAGCAATCCAGTAAATTAAGTTTCACTTTCTTCCAGACACAAGATGAGTATGTAAAACTGGCTAGTGTCCTGGCTGTCTGTGGTGTTGAATGCTCTATTTCACTCCGAATGATGATGAAAGTTTAAAAGTCTGGAAAACAACCAAGTTTACTCCTAGTGCTAATCTGTATGCCCCAAACCATCTTTCTAGTTTGCAGAATTCATGACATGCTTATACCTTAGCTTGAGAAAACATTCTCACAAGTATTTTCTTTACAAGAGTGCATTGTTTAATGTTTTTAAGGTTTTTTAATGAAACCTTATCATGTAAGCGAGTTCTTCATCAGATATTGTAGATAACTGTGAGATGTCCTACAGTACTGAGGTTCTCTGATAAATATATCAAATGCATTTCTACTCTGGGGACACAATGAACTGATTGCAAGTTAATCTCTCCTCTATAATCAATCATTATTCTTCTCATAGCAATTATAATGGACAATAAGAGAGCGAGTTATTCTTTCATCTTTCTTGATTGTTTCTTTTTATTTTGTATGCATAGAATTTTCTAGCTAATTTTTCTGTATTCATGGAATGTTAGATAAACTGTAAGCTATATAAATTACAAGTCAATAAAATCTGAATTAAATATAAGAGACTGTCAATAGGATAAGGAGAATAACAATGCTGAGCCATTCCAAGACTTTTGTTATTTACCTAGTGACTTCTTTCTTGAAATGTGAATTTGCAATATATATATGTATATTGCTATGTGCTGCATGTGCATACCTGTTCTTTTGTGTGAGTTTGGTACAGGCATGTGCATATGTACATATGTGTACATAGATGTGTATGCTCTAATGGGGTAGGATATAGTGGAAGGGACATAGTTATCTGTTAAATAAGCTTTGAGTAGACATTAACTATTGCCTACTTAGAACTGTCAAATTTCTAGTTTGTCTTTAACCCCATTTTCTCTTAGCTGAGTATGAATAAAATAATTTATTTTATAACCCCTAGAACAATTTCATATAGATACATATAAAATAGTAATTATATATGCATAGTACAATGTTGGCATATACTTTTCACAACCTACTTTAACAAGGGTTCAACCTCCCCTCTAGCTCCCTACCAACCAGAGGTAGTGAAAAGGAAAGGTTATTAAGATACAGGGGAAGTGGACCTGTTCAAAAATAGTTATTTGGGGTAATTCTAGTCTTTGTTGTTCTCAGTATAGTCCACTAACACCAAAAATGAATCAGCAGCTGCACACCAGTCCACTCGTAAGACAGCACACATGAATCAACTGCAAACCAGTCCATTAGGCAGACAACACACATGAACCAGCAAGGACAGTGCAGTCCAGAAGGAACCTCGAGGCTTGCCAACTGCCCAAGTCTGCAAAAGTTACAAGAGGCCGTAGGAACCACATAAGAAGTTCTTTGTCGAGTTTCTCTCTATGAAGTCACCACAGGCGAAACTCAGCAATGCAGAGCAAGGCAAACCAATACTCAAGTTCTCACTGTCTATGGGGTCATATTTATAGTCTTTCCAAACATCGTGCGTCCTTTCATTTGTGTGCCTTTCTCCTGTGTGCCTCAGCAAAATATCATTTAACATAACTGACTTTCCAAAGAAACCAAAAGTTTTCATTTCAGTTCAGACTTCATTTTGTTCCATTGTCAAACTCTGATACAAAATATATTGAGTTTAAACAAACGCATAACCCTTTTAGTATAAGTAAAAGTCATTAACAGTTCTTTTGTTAATTATTTCTACCAGTAATTTTCTCTGCACTTGTTAGTCCAAAAAATTCATGGCCTACATACCCCATCTTTTCTTATAAGCAATAGTGATCATCTTTAGCCCTGAGCTTAGATGCAGCTCCTGAATATTTCTACACATAGTGCCAGCCCCTGCTATCAATCTGCCTGAATTATAAAATGAAGCTCAAACCTCTGATCGAACATTAGCATGATCTTTTTAAAAAATCATATATATACATATACACATACACATACACATACACATACACATACACATACACATATACATATACACAGCAATGGAAGCAGGTAGATCAAGAACAAAGCAGGCACTGTTCCTCTAATATGTCAGTGGGTAGTAATGAAATGCACTTGTGGAAATTTACTCAGGATCAGAATTGTCTGTTAGCAGAAGGATCACAGTGCAGGTCTGATGAGCATTACTCACGACTGCAGCCAACATCCATGGTCACAATGCCAAAAAAATAAGCTTACTCAGCCCAACCACAAGTGCCAAACCCATCAGCTATTGTCAGCAGCACTAGGTCTGAACAGCAATCTGTAGTCTTCAGGTTTCCCTCACAATGAGGATGTCTTTTCTGTTCTCTAATCCTGAAATGCATGGTTCATTCTTTTGTTCGATCTAGTAAGCATGTGCTAAGCACATGTTGTATGTCAATATACTACATATTCTTGCTAGATACAGGAGGAGTCCCTAAACCTCATGGGAGCTTAAAAGGAAGTAATGGCAAACAAATACCAGCATATCAGTATCTCTATGCCTGCCATCCATTTGTTCATTCATTGGTGCATGCCCTTTCAACATTCATTAATTTATCTAGGTGGTCTTATTTATAACTTTATTGGACTTAAAATTCTAAATCTTAGATGTTACCATCAAGTAATATGGGAAAGCTAAAAACACACTATCTACCTTAACATATCCCCTTTAAAGTATCATTTCCTATATAAGCAGCATGTAGGTTTAAATATATCTTTCCTCACATAAATTAAATATATATATATATATATACATATACATATGCTGTACACATGTCATATACATATTATATATATATGTATATATATATATATATATATATATATAGAGAGAGAGAGAGAGAGAGAGAGAGAGTATGTGTCTATGTCACAATGAAAGCAGAAGCAGCAGGGCATTGTTTATAAATGGGAAGAAGCAGACCAGAAAGAAGTGAGGTAGGACCAGGAAAGCAAATGAAAGAAGGCTAACAGAAGAAGAGAAAAGTTTAATGAATATATATATGAAAATGCCATGTCATGAAGAAACCCATTAGTTTAGCAACTAAAAATATTAATAAAGTAGATTACAAAAAAATAGTCATTCCTGAAGGCTAAACTGATTCTAGGATTTGCAGTGTGCCTCTGCACCTCTGTCGCTCATTCTGTTGGAATAATCTTCAAATTTATTCGGCAAGCCTATTAGTTCCAGAGAGTGAGCTAAGCACTGAGGAGACAAAGAAACAAAATCTATGACCGCCTGAGCAGCTCACGGGCCACGGAGGTAAGAGTCATGTAAATAAGTAGTTGGCACAATTGGGCAGCACTGGGATGTCAAGGCATTTGCGTTGCTAGGGGACGGATGAGCAGATACTCACTAGATGAAAAGGCAGAATGAAGATGTCCTAGGAACAAGATATCAGGAGGAAAAATCAAGTTGGCAAGTTCAGCAGGGAAGTGAGGAGAGCCTTCCATGATCGCGGAATGTATTTGAAGGCGAAATGAAAGGAGGAGGCAAAGTGGGAGTGGCACTGTAGCTCAAATAGAGAGGCCGAAGTTCGTGTTCACACTTAGTCAAGTGCATTAGGCAATGTTTTAGCACTGTGGGAAAAGTCCTTGAGAACATTAACTTCAAAGGAAGAAATCTTTGCTCTGATTCACAGCTTTTGAGGTTTTAGCAGGGGACCCCTTTTCCCAGTGATGCTGGCTTGTAACAACATAGTACTTTATGGCACGAGAGAGAGATAGGGATGCTGTGCACCTCATAGTGGCTAGAAAACGACAGAGCAAACAAGCGATGGCTGGGGTCTAGGCATTCAATGACACGCTCCCAGTGACTTAACTTCCTCCCATTTGTCCCTACCTATTAAAGCTTTTACCCCTTTAATAGCAACATTGTCCAGAGACCAAGCCTTCAGCATAGGGCCTTTGAGGAATTTTCAAGTCTAAATCAAAACTCTGAGGATCCTGCTCAGACACCCAAGGAGAGGGATGCCACAGTGACCAGCACTGGCGTGTTTCAGCCATCTGTGCCACGGCTCCCCACAGAAACTCCTGTTCCTGCTATGATCCCTATTTTTGTACTTTGAGACTTTAATAAGATTAAATAGCTTAGATTTTACTATATGTGCAAGTTGACTCCAGAGCCAGAATACAAAGTATTACACATAAACTCTGATCCTGTGGAATTTAATAGGGAAAAAGACCAGAAATGAGATGGTTTAAGAGGCACTTGTACTATTTAAGGCAGAAGACAAAGAGCGATGCCCCAGAGTATTTAGTGTCTGCAAGGAGACTGAAACTGTTGTGCAGTGTGTTTCATGGGCTTTCTATTTCACCTTAGAAAGAACTGAGGGGTCTCATTCTCCTTACTTCAAATTTACTGTATTTAAAGAAGTACAAATTATATTACACCTGGCCAATCTGACTGCCTACTTGGCTCTCTTCAAATAGAGCATTCAAGAATAAAAATTCTTTAAACACAAGTAGAATCTAAGCAAACACATTGAAGTGAATGCTACCTTTCAAAACGTCCCGAGTTACTGCCCTGTGGAGATGGATGGTCGAGTGGGAGCATCAGCAATCTTTTTTTCTTTCCTTCCATTCAGCAGCCACTTTTAAAGAATCTACTTTATACTGGGCTCCAGGCAATAGCAATATAAATGATGGGCATGCAGTCATTTGACTACAGTTTGGCAAAGGACAAAAGGAGACTCTTGTGTGTAAGGATATGAGCCCTGCGGGTTTCTATGAAAATTGCAGTTAATAACCATTCATTTTAGAGTAGCTAGGTGTGATTTTGAAGATGTTTGCCACATCACTCTTGTACCTTTTTCCTACTTCCTATTCTCAGCAATGTTAGTACTAGAAAGAAGGCGCTCATGATGTGTTTTGCACATCTATCAAAGAACAGATTGTAGCAAGAGACTGCCTCTGTGACAATAGCTTTGATTAACACCTATCAAAATAGAACCATCATGGGCTCACTTAAGCGCTTGTCAAAGCACCCAATCTGCTCCTGAGTTGGAAGCCAGATGCCTCTATCCTCACACTTCACACTTGCTGAGAGGGCAGCTGCCATTCCTACCCTCGCCATGAGTGGCCTCGTCTAAGGATCAGGCCTATTCCAGTTTGAGGATCCAGGGTTCTGTTGATTCAGGTATTCATTGAGTGTGACTTACGGCGATGTATCTGTGCTGTCCCCTGAATTCCACAGCCATGTGGTACAGATATCTACAACAGGTGATTCTGACAAGCTTTCCTTATCTACGGTGAAAATCTGAACCAGTGACAATGACTATTCTACAGCATCCCAAGACCGCTGTCCCTCAGCCTCTGCCCAGGTTTTGGCCTTAGACTCATTACCAAGATTCACTTTCACAAACACTGTCTCTGTAACTCCTTCCATGGGTGTTTTGTTCCCAATTCTAAGAAGGGGCACAGTGTCCACATTTTGGTCTTCATTCTTCTTGAGTTTCATGCATTTAGCAAATTGTATCTTATATCTTGGGTATCCTAAGTTTTGGGCTAATATCCACTTATCAGTGAATACATATTGTGTGAGTTCCTTTGTGATTGTGTTACCTCACTCAAGATGATGCCCTCCAGGTCCATCCATTTGGCTAGGAATTTCATAAATTAATTCTTTTTAATAGCTGAGTAGTACTCCATTGTGTAAATGTACCACAATTTCTGAATCCATTCCTCTGTTGAGGGACATCTGGGTTCTTTCCAGCTTCTGGCTATTATAAATAGGGCTGCTATGAACATAGTGGAGCATGTGTCCTTCTTACCGGTTGGGACATCTTCTGGATATATGCCCAGGAGAGGTATTGCTGGATCCTCCGGTAGTACTATGTCCAATTTTCTGAGGAACCGCCAGACTGATTTCCAGAGTGGTTGTACAAGCTTGCAATCCCACCAACAATGGAGGAGTGTTCCTCTTTCTCCACATCCTCACCAGCATCTGCTGTCACCTGAATTTTTGATCTTAGCCATTCTGACTGGTGTGAGGTGGAATCTCAGGGTTGTTTTGATTTGCATTTCCCTGATGATTAAGGACATTGAACATTTTTTCAGGTGCTTCTCTGCCATTCGGTATTCTTCAGGTGAGAATTCTTTGTTCAGTTCTGAGCCCCATTTTTTAATGGGGTTATTTGACTTTCTGGAGTCCACCTTCTTGAGTTCCTTATATATATTGGATATTAGTCCCTTATCTGATTTAGGATAGGTAAAGATCCTTTCCCAATCTGTTGTTGGTTTTTTTGTCTTATTGATGGTGTCTTTTGCCTTGCAGAAGCTTTGCAGTTTCATGTGGTCCCACTTGTCAATTCTTGATCTTCTTGATCTTACAGCACAAGCCATTGCTGTTCTATTCAAGAATTTTTCCCCTGTGCCCATATCTTCAAGGCTTTTCCCCACTTTCTCCTCTATAAGTTTCAGTGTCTCTGGTTTTATGTGAAGTTCCTTGATCCACTTAGACTTGACCTTAGTACAAGGAGATAGGAATGGATCGATTCGCATTCTTCTACATGTTAACAACCAGTTGTGCCAGCACCATTTGTTGAAAATGCTGTCTTTCTTCCACTGGATGTTTTTAGCTCCCTTGTCGAAGATCAAGTGACCGTAGGTGTGTGGGTTCATTTCTGGGTCTTCAATTCTATTCCATTGGTCTATTTGTCTGTCACTATACCAGTACCATGCCGCTTTTATCACAATTGCTTTGTAGTAAAGCTTTAGGTCCGGCATGGTGATTCCACCAGAGGTTCTTTTATCCTTGAGACGAGTTTTTGCTATCCTAGAGCTGTGATGAAAGGATGGACCATCTGGAGACTGCCGTATCCAGGGATCCATCCCATAATCAGCTTCTAAACGCGGACACCATTGCATACACTAGCAAGATTTTGCTGAAAGGACCCAAATATAGCTGTCTCTTGTGAGACTATGCAGGGGCCTAGCAAACACAGGAGTGGATGCTCACAGTCAGCTATTGGATGTATCACAGGGCTCCCAATGGAGAAGCTAGAGAAAGTACCCAAGGAGCTAAGGGGGTCTGCAACCCTATAGTTGGAACAACATGATAAACTAACCAGTACCCCGGAGCTCTTGTCTCTAGCTGCATATGTATCGAAAGATGGCCTAGTCGGCCATCAATGGAAAGAGAGGCCCATTGGACTTGCAAACTTTATATGCCCCAATATAGGGGAATGGCAGGGCCAAAAGAATGGGAATGGGTGGTTAGGGAAGTGGGGGGCGCTATGGGGGACTTTTGGGATAGCATTGGAAATGTAATTGAGGAAAATATGTAATAAAAATATTAAAAATTAAAAATAAAAAAATAAAAAAATAAAACAAACAAACAAACAAACAAAAAAACAAACACTGTCATTGAAACTACGTTCAGGTACCTGGCTCAATGCTTCTGTATCATGTCAGGTTTGAGTCTCAGAAGTCAAACAGCAAGTTCACAGTGAGAATGACAACCCTCTCATGTCTGAATCTGCTTTTGATTTTCCTCAATTAAACCATGGGATTTGGGGCAATTTCCTGTGACATCATCACCAGGGCCCTTCTTTATCTGGAAACCTTCCTTGTTGATTCATTCCAATTCATCAATATCGCTCATTACAGTGTGATACTAAGGTTTTAATTGAATGCTCTAGCCATGCTGAAGGACGTTTGACCAGTAAAATTATGTAGTAGTATTATTTGCCTTTTTTTGTTATTGGTAATATATAATGTACACTACCTTTTGTTTTCATCTGACAGCCATACTATAATTTATAATAAAGAAAATAAGTCTGAGAACGTTGCCTTTTGTTTACTTTAAGAATGCTCTTTCCTTGGATATGCACCGGGCTCTGTCCATACTTTACTCTGTCATGATGTCAGCTTTTCTAACACTTCCACTGAAGCCATGGCCTCCTTTCTTCTTCCTCCTATTACATTCCTTTAGTATTTCTCTTGTAACTCTCACCATCTGAAGATTAGTTGTTTTAAAGGTATAAAACAAAAATACCCTCTCTCCAAGGCAAAGGATTGTTCTGCTCTCTGTTGCATCTCTCCGTCACATGGAACATAGAAGGCAGCGGTAGAACTGAGTCATGACTGACCACGTGATGGGTTGCAGGCTCTACAAGCCGTTCCTGGGACAAGCTGCTAGCTAAGATTTTGCCTCTTGTCCCTAGACAATTAGTTGATCTGTATACCTCTCAAAGTAATGATCGAGTACAACAGAAATGAGAAAATAAATTCTGCAAAAATAAACAGCCAACCAAAACAAACTGATATCTCGTTAAGTTCTTGCTGTGTCCATAATTATTTCCTTGGCACTGAAACTAGTTTCATTAAATGACATGAAATATAGAGTACAGCTAAGTGGTATTATAAATACATACATTTAAATTATAACAGTTGGCATTTTCAGTTGTTAGAAAGAGGATATTTTTACTCTGCTGGGAAGAGTGTGAACTAACATGCTTCTGGAAGTTGAGTTAATTATATTTACCAAGCAAAGGAAAGCAATCACAAGTAACCATCTCTTGGTCTGATGTAGTCACAGCTTTTGACCTTTATGCCCCCAGGACAGATCAAGAACAAGCATCCTTCCTCTACTTCTCTCTTATCCTGTGCTTCCCATGCCATTGAACTTCTCCTGTTGTTTGAAACTTGAGTCTGTAACAGACACAGATGCCAACTCTCTCTATATATGTGGCAAGTACATATTGTAGTATTTACATGAGTAGTTAAAACATTTGGAACAGCATGTGCTGAACACAAAAGAAAGTACACCACATCTTTCTAAGGGCTTCTTCGTTCTTTATTTTAATAAAGATCAATGGAGAGGATATGAACTTGGTAGAACCAAAGGAATGAAGAAAGATGAAAACTGTAAGATAAATTTAAATGCAAAGGAAAGCTAGTAGCTACAAAAGGTTCAACCAAAAGAAGGTACTCAGTCCAAGCCACTCTCCCCCCACCCTCCTCGGTTTTCCCAAATGCTGCCTTCAGCTGCTGTGGACTAGGATGAGGTGAATTTTGATCTGCACCTTCATATTAGATTATGCTCAACTTAGTGGTAGTGATCTTGATAAGAATCAATAATCCAGACTTTTAAGTATAAAATTCTGCTAATGAAGGTCAAAGAGTTTATACATTTTTCTTAAGGCTTTAAATATTTTTTAAATTGATTTTTTGGGAATCTCACATCATGCACCCCACTCATACTCACCTCCCAATCTTTTCATGTCTGCCCCCTCTCCCACCCTCATCCCCTATTCCAAAAATGAAAAAAATGCAGGTCCATTTTATGTTGTTTATATATTCACTGGAGCATGGTCAAATTTCTAGTGTCCAGCATCTCCCCCATCCTCCATCCCCCATCCCCCATCCCCTGCAACCAAGAGAGGATAGACTTCTTCTACCTGTACCCACACTAGAAGACATCAACTGAGAAGAGCAATTTGTTCTTAATAGCTATGACACCATAGTCACTTCTTTCAGTCCCACCCTTTGAAGAAACAGAACAAACACCAGCTGAGTAGATTTACCTGATTTGTTATCTCTTATCTTATCTGCAGGTCTGCATAAAACCTGCTTCATAATACTTGATTAGTTGTCTATAGGTATCCATAGGCTTATAGAGGCTGAAAACTCCAAGAAGGCTACCTAGGAATGGTTTAGTTTTATACCATCTAGTTTCTTATCTCTCACTGGGCCAGCATAAGATTGTTGTCAAGGAAAAGCCTGGGACACACGAGATGTCCAGAAGCACAGTGGCGATCTATAACAACTTCACGTGCATCATCTGTTGCTGTCTTAAGGTCTAAGCAAGTCAAACTAATCTGCTTATAGACACTTTACAAAACTCAGGGATCTAGAAAGATGTGAAAATTGAATACCCTTGAGTTCTCCCAGTTATTGTTTTTATAGGAAAGTGTCTCACAAAGTCTCAGGTACATTGGAAATCCTACTGGTTATTAGGGTCTCTGACTTGTTTAGGAATGTGAACCTTGACGGCTTGAGCACACATATACCTGAAAGCAGAGTGATTGCTTGAAGTGCCATGGAGATTTATGACTCCATGAGAAGATACCTGGAAATGAGATTTTCTTACTGCGGGAGATGGACAAGATTGATGTACAGCATTATACTAGGAGCTCATTATGGCCCAAGGTCAATGTCTCATTATAAGTTTGTGCAAATACTAGAGGTTTTTAGTGCTCTTATTTGCTATTAAATGCTAGTTTCTTATATGATAGGGATGAAATTTATATTTTTATTTCACTATATTGGAAGATAAAAAAAATCAAGACATAGCAGTTTTTAAATGCCATTAAATGTATTCTTTCACTTTGTTTAAATTGTTGTGTATCTCTCAACAGTGGGCAACAGCTGCTAAAAATATATCTTGTGTAAATAAATGTAGGGTTCTATGGAGCATGAAAGGAAAAAAACAGAGATATATAAATAAAGTGTCTGAAAAGCAATATGTTTTGGAAATCCAGAGGATAGATGTTAGCAAAATAGATGCTTAAATTTTCCACTACTCCAAAAACAAACTAGAAATATACTTGGTGGGTGTGTGCATGTGTGTGCAGGTGTGCATGTGTATGTGTATATGCGTGTATAGGTATGTTTGTATGTGTATGAGTGTGTAAAGAAAATGTCCTTGAGATTTTGTTATTGGAACATTGTTGATAGGAGAGACAATGAGTGACTAATTCACCAGGTCCTCTGGGACACAAAGAACTGCATTAATCTAGCCTTTCATCTTACATTTGTTGTCATGGTTATTCATACAGGAAATAAAGAGTCCTTTCTTTCCATGTGAACAAGATGATGATAACTAAAATATGTTTCTGGTTTTAAAAGTATTAATGTATGTGTCTCTTTGAGTGTTTGCCACAGAAATCAAGACCATAATGCCCACCAAAGCCAGGACCAAACCTTCAATTATACACAGTGCATGTGGAGTCCCATGGTTTATTTGCTTTTACGATTAGCTTCCAAAGTCAGAACTTTCCTTACAGCATTTTTGCATATTGTTTTGACTGATAGTCCATCACTCCCTCAGAGTCTCCTTGCCCTCTGCCCTGTCCTGCCCTGCTGGGTCTTTTCTCTCCCCTATTGATCCTTCACTTGAACATCCCTGTTCTATTGTTTTTGCCACTTGTTTTCCTTCAAGCCCCACCCCCAATCCCTGTAAACTCTTTGAGGTTTCAGGTAGAGCATGTGAATTTGATGCCATTCATAATGCAGCGTTGGCTCCTGAAATCTGTTCACCTAATCCCAGGGAGTATTGGGTAAAATGCTCATCAGGTGGCTGAAAGCAGAAGAGTCTTAATCACCTACATTTTCTGAACTGCTTCAACATACTGTAGAGCAATCCTGTAGATACAAGACAAAGTAATAAATGGACTCACTCAGATCAAACACCCTTTCTTTGACCCTGTCTTTGGATAATATCTTTTAATACATGAGAACCTGCTACTATCCATCTTGCCTGACTTTATTCCCTTACCTGGTTCTTCTCATCTCTTGGTTAAGACTGCTCAGTTTGAAATAAATACATCTTGTCTTTCTTTAGACATATATTTAGTGGTGATTTATGAAATTAGGAAACAATTAAGATGGAAAGTCAATGGAAAAAAATTATTTCACTAATGCCAGATAATAACGAGACCTCACAGCGTATCTGTAGAGAGACTCTCTGGCGTACTATATGGAAGCATCATCTGCCAATAAAAAGCTGGTGTTCTGACCCGTCTAGCAGGTCCAGTTATTCGAGTGTCTCGAGGGGACCTTCTCCTAAGAACCAAATGGAGGTATAGAGGGATTCGAGAACCTTGTGTAATGAATGACACATGGAAGCAGTCTGAGTAACATCATGGTCTCACTGTATTAGCCAGGCCCAAGGTTTAAATGCACAAGCAAAAGAGGAAGTACTTCACAGCAGAAGGAATGGGGCAGGGGAAATGCACCTCAGCAGGAGGAATGGGGCAGTGGAAATACACCTCAGCAGGAGGGATGGGACAGCAGAAATTTTTCTTTTGGCGACTATGCAGGGAAGCAGGAACTTGGAGCAGTGCATAGGTGGCCCGCTTTTGATCCCCTTTATTCTGGGGGGAGGGAGAGGCCCAATTCAGAGATCAGGACAATAGTGTTGTTTTAATGGTTCCCAACAGTGTTCTACTAGCAAAAGGTGGGAAATAGAAGATAGTAGTTCTGGCACAGAGAGAGAAGCACTCTGGGAAATAGGGAGAGGTGGGAAGATTTGCCACCCAGACTTTTGAGGGGACAGGCATATAAAACTAAGGAGAGATAACCAGCCATGTAACACACATAGAATAAATAAACAGGTTATATAAGTTATGGGCTAGTTGGAGAGTAATTTCAAGGTTATAGCCTAGGCATTATTCATAAATAACTGGAGCCTGGGTAAAAAGGCCAAGGATATAATACCTGCCCCGCATCCATGATGCTTATATCACTCTCCTGTTTCTTTGTAAGATCATCATCTCTACTTTCAATTTTATATCTCCATTTTCTAGGAAACTAAGGCACAGAGAGTTGAGGTGAGGTTCCCAATGTTGCATTGCAATGGTAAGGCTGGGAGTTAGACCTAAGTTGCCTTTTGACTGAGCTTCTGGTCTCAACCAATCCACAGGTTTGTTTGTTTGTTTGTTTGTTTGTTTGTTTGTTTTTTCCTAGATGAGTTGGATGAGCTATATACCATTTCCTACTTGATGAATTTGCTGGAAATCCATTCTTCAGCTTCTCTGCCTTCTCTTTCTTCTTCTTTCCTTTTTCTTCTTTTTCTTCTGACAACACTCAATGTTTTTCTAATTTTATACAAAATCCTATCTATCTATCTATCTATCTATCTATCTATCTATCTATCTATCTATCTATCGACACTATAGGAATATATGGGAATATACCATATTGTATGAGTGAATAAAGTGAATAAGAAGAATAAAAATGGGTTTAAATTATTTATCCCAGTTAATAACCATCATCTCTAGCTCAGTATATGGCAATTCTCTTGGATATGATTTCTATATTTAATACTCAGTTGAAATGAAAGAATGCATGATCCCAACCCTGATGAATTCAGGTGGGGTTCCCTGGACTCCACCCTTTCTGTTTCTGAATCTTAATTGGCTAGACCCTTCCTTCATCAGCTGTGTATGCATTATTAAATGGCGACATAAATTGGATGATGTTGTTCTTTTATGAATATCAAAGTGACTGTATGTTTCATAGTTTAGAAGATGTCATCACTTTACAGTAACTGCTTAATCTGAAGTAATGACATTAAGAGGAAATTATATGAGGCCACTGCTATTGATGTTTCTCTAGCACTTAACAGCACTAACCTTGTTTTAATTATTTTACATGTCCCAAAGTACTCAAAGCTTTCTCAGCTACTCTTCCGGGTATTCAGATTGAACCAATCAATTATTAAAATGGAAACAAGCTCATTTTGTTAATCATCCAGAAGTCTTAATAGTTTACTTGTTTGATAAATGACTTGTAGAAATATTTTACTCATCCTACTTGACAGATGTCATATGCTCAGTAAGAATGATGAATGTACTCTCTGTCTCCAACAGGGTTGTGTCTCTCTGGTTGTCTCTCTAGTGCATTCTCTCTGGTTTTAACATTGCAAGGGGTCAGGAGTTTCTTGATTCTAATAATAAGTAAATTTTGCCTAAAAAGTTTTATTATTTGGCCTTGATTGAGAAGCCTATAGAAACTGTTAACATATACATACAGTGCATTGCACATTTCATATATATATATATATATATATATATATATATATATATATATATATGAAGTAAAATTGGACTTGGTAGCTTGTTAATAATTCATAACTTTTCAGCCAAATGAACTCTTTGGTGGAAGAGAAACATTGGTGCTGTATTCAGCTATCTGCAGAATAAGAGTTTGTAACTGGGGACCTAATTTGAAGATGATATTAATAAAAAAAATACAGAATAGCTTCCTTTTAGATGTTTAGGTCACATAGGGCAATTAAGGAATTAATCCTATCTGTGGGATTCTTTTATGGTCAGGAGAGGGCACTTAAGCATGGGCTTTGTGGCCAGAAGTCTGGCTTGCATTTGAATTCTTATTTTCAAACTCTGTGTGACCTGAATTTTCCAAAAGCCTGAAATGTGAGCCTCTATTACAGGCAACTCTCACACCGTGAGGTGGGGGATATATACATCATCCCATGCAAACCCGCCTGCTTGTGATGACCTGATTCTTATGCATGGGCCCTGATGGCAGAACTTTTAGAACAGAGATTATCTCTTGCTAATGTATATTTCCTGTACCTAATACAGGGCCTGAGCTAGGGTAGCCATTAGGGAAAAATTACTACATTAATTTGCTATTAATGATCATAATGAAAACAAATCAGGCTGTGTTGATTTCTTTTCTTTAGAACTCAAGAATCCTGGCTCTTTTCAAATCAAGGGTTATTTTTTTTTCAATATTCCCTGAGAGTCCCTAGAACTCTCACATTTTAAGCATCCATTCATCTTATTTTTTCTTCTCTGATGGACCCCAACTGACTCATCTGATGCCCACATTAGGATCATGACCTTCAGTTCCCTTAAAATCACAAATTTTCCATGAGCTTTTCTAGGGCAGTGATTCTGAGGACAACCATAGTGCAGAATGTGGGACTGTCCCCTGTAGAATCAGGTAGAACGGCTGATTTCTCTACTTTATCATCCAGACATTAAAGATAAACCAACAATGCCACATGTTTTCTCATGTCACATGAAATTATCTGAACGAACTACTTATTATCCTTACAGCATCACATTAACATTTGTAGCTTTCCTTACATTCATTGGTTAATGAATGGTGCATATTTATGCAGTTTAAAGATTTGTAAACACATGACAAAAAGACAAAGATATAACTTAGCCAATTAAATGTGGTCCCTAGGAGGAATTTCCTGAAGATAAAGGGAGTGTGGTAGAGATGGCGATTTTGTGATTAATACATCATCTTCTGAAATTTTTTAAGGAATTTGTGAAAAAAATCAAGATATGCTCAGTCAAGCATCTAAGAACAATAAGGGAGTATCATTTGGAAAAGAGTATGAGAGAAGTGTCTGGTCATAGGGCAACACCAAAGTAAAGGCAGTCCCTTCATGGAAGGCTTGATTAAACCTGTCTGAAGTCCTAAGGTGTCACTAATTGATGAGCTGTCAGGGAGAGGATACTCATAATAGAATGGATTTTAATTTTCTGCAAGCAAAGTCTAATTCCCTAAAACATCTTGTTTAAACAGAGAAGTACTTGAAAGCAAGGTGACCTAGTTTCCACCACTCCAATCAGTCACAGAGAACTGCCATTTTTTCAAGAGTGACTCACTGAGGGAAAGTGGCTAAGTAGTTGCAGTATCCTAAAGAGAAGAGAACTGACAATGTTCTACTGTAGTTAGGATGCCCAAAAGGAGCTGCAAGCATCCTGGGGAGCTGCTGACATTGTCCTTTTTCAAAAGCTTCTTGTTTAAGTGGGAAATTGGGGTGGGAGATCAGTCACCTAAACTACAGCAGACAAACCTGAATCACCTCAAGGAGTGAATTATTTCTGAATCTGACTCTTGGAAGTCACACAGCTCACCAAGAAGTGGGCCATAGCCTGAGGCCACAAACTGTCATCTGTCAAACTTCCTGTCCTTTCTGTGGTACTAAAGGAAAGGACAATATGGAAGTGAGTGCCAAGACTGTTCTTTATGCAAAGAAGATATGCAGTCAAGGAGAGAAAAGCTTTCAGAAGAATATCTGCTCCACAAAGGATTACACAGGGGCTCTATCTTACTTTTACTTTTGTAAAAATGTAAGTAAATTTCATCCATTTATTTTTCTCCTAGTAAATAATATATTTAACATAGGATAATATTATTATTAATAAATCATAATATATATTGAAAACTTACCAGAAGTCCTTGTCAGTACAACTGGGAAGAGGAACAATTGAAAGCTTTCATTTTCTAGTCTATACGTGACTACACAGAACATTCCACTAACTCTCTAAATAAATATATTTGAGAAAGCAAGAATGCCAGCTATAAGATTAGCATAGAAGATACTACAAAGTTCTAATGTATGATTAGAATAAGATGATTATAAATCCCACATATTTTCCTTTTGTTAAAAGATGATGCCTTATAGAATAGAAACTTGCTCTATAGTATATAGTCTATTTAAATTTTACACATTAAAAATCCATGAAAATTGTATATTATCCCAATAAAAAATGGGGCTCAGAGCTAAACAAAGAATTCTCACCTGAGGAATACCGAATGGCTGAGAAACACCTGAAAAAACGTTCAGCATCCTTAATCATCAGGGAAATGCAAATTAAAACAACCCTGAGATTCCATCTCACACCAGTCAGAATGGCTAAGATCAAAAATTCAGGTGATAGCAGATGCTGGTGAGGATGTGGAGAAAGAGGAACACTCCTCCACTGTTGGTGGGATTGCAAGCTTGTACAACCACTCTGGAAATCAGTCTGGCAGTTTCTCAGAAAATTGGACATGGTACTACCGGAGGATCCCGCAATACCTCTCCTGGGCATATATCCAGAAGATGTCCCAGTAAGAAAGAAACATGCTCCATTATGTTTATAGCAGTCTTATTTATAATAGCCGGAAGCTGGAAAGAACCCAGATGCCCCTCAACAGAGGAATAGATACAAAAAATGTGGTACATTTACACAATGGAGTACTACTCAGCTATTAAAAAGAATGAATTTATGAAATTCCTAGGCAAATGGTTGGACCTAGAGGGCATTATCCTGAGTGAGGTAACCCAATCTTAAAAGAACTCAAATGATAGATATTCATTGATAAGTGGATATTAGCCCAGAAACTTAGAATACCCAAGATATAAGTTACAATTTGCAAAACACATGAAACTCAAGAAGAACGAAGACCAAAGTGTGGACACTTTGCCCCTTCTTAGAATTGGGAACAAAACACCCATGGAAGGAGTTACAGAGACAATGTTTGGAGCTGAGACAAAAGAATGGACCATCTAGAAACTTCCATATCCAGGGATCCATCCCATAATCAGCCTCCAAACGCTGACACCATTGCATACACAAGGAAGATTTTGCTGATAGGACCCTGATATAGCTGTCTCTAGTGAGACTAGGCCGGGGCCTAGCAAACACATAAGTGGATGCTCACAGTCAGCTATTGGATGGATCACAGGGCCCCCAATGGAGGAGCTAGAGAAAATACCCAAGGAGCTAAAGGGATCTGCAACCCTATAGGTGGAACAGCATTATGAACTAACCAGTACCCCGGAGCTCTTGACTCCAGCTGCATATGTATCAAAAGATGGCCTAGTCGGCCATCACTGGAAAGAGAGGCCCATTGGTCTTGCAAACTTTATATGCCCCAGTACAGGGGAACGCCAGGGCCAAAAAGTGGGAGTCGGTGGGTAGGGGAGTGGGGGGGGAGGATATGGGGGACTTTTGGGATAGCATTGGAACTGTAAATGAGGAAAATACCTATTTAAAAAAAAGAAAAAAATTATTTAAAAAAAAGAAAATTGTATATTGCATTTTGTAGAAATTACATGTAGTATTTCTTATATGTTATCTGTTCCCCAAAAGTATTTTTATATTTTACATTAATTTTTGGAGAATTCCATACATGAATATTGTATTTATAGCATTTTTACCTCCCCACTGAACTCTTCCTGCCTTACTATTTCCTTTCAACTTCATGGCCTCTTCTTTAATTATTATATATATATATATATATATATATATATATATATATATATATACACACACACACACACACATAGCCACATACATAAATATACAATACAACCCATTGAGTCCATTCAGTGTTGTCCATATGTATATATGTTTAAGGATGACTATTAGGGTTAGATATGAAGGGCTCATTCCTGAAGAAAACTGATTCTCCCCCTCTCAGCAACCATTAAGGGATTGTTTTGTTGTTGCTATTTGTTTCTTTGTTTTCTGCTGGGGTTTGTTTGTTTGTTTGTTTGTTTGTTTTAATCTAGGATTGGAACCCATGAGATTTTCCCCATTCATGTTAGAATGCCACTGGCATTGTTATTATTGTTAAGATTCCATGGGTGTAACTCTTTGTCATATATAGAGAGTACAATCTTGCAGGAGGCATCTTGATCCTCTGGAACTTAACTCCCTCACCCTGTTCTTTTTGTCTTATGAGTAGGGACCGTACTGTAGATGAGATTAGGTACCCCGAGATATGTTCTTTGCATTGTGAGCAGTTGTATATTTCTATGATAATCCCATCTGCTCCAAAAAAGTATGTATGTGTTATATATATGGAATCAATTGGAAATTATATTGGTTTAGGAATGTGGCAGAAATATGTTATCATCTAGAGCCATGACCTCACTAGCTACAGGTATCACTAAATTTACAGTCATGAATTCTTTCCTATTGAACAGAAATTAAATCCCATTAAACAACTGTTGGTTACCTCCAAGATATCAGTACCACTATAGCACCATTAGGTCTGTTTAGCCTTGGTAGTCATTGTGGTTCATAGGCTTTACCTGGGTAAGACTGTTTATTGGTTTCTGTCTTGCTAGCTTCCATACTGGGTCAATTTGAGGTCAATTCCTTCAAGTTCTGTGTCTAAAGTCTGTATATTCTTCTTCAATAGAATGTTACCTTCAGGTTTTTTTATGGCAACCAAGAAAAAAAAAAAAACACTAACCTATATTGTTTTGAGAGGCTTTTTGACTCCCTTGAACAATAATGAAAAGAGATATTTCCCATGCCTGACATTAGGATTTTGTTAATAGTCTGTGAGTTTTGCTTGTAGGTATTAAAGAAGATACTTTACAAAAAAGTAAATTTGCATGATTCTTAAATTAGTCCTCATATTTTACTTTGTTCAAGAAGAAAAACAGTATAATAGCTTGATACTTGGAAGTGAAGACTACAATGTTGAAGACTCACTCATATTGAAGTGAGTTCAGGCACTGTAAGGAAACACAGGACAAAGGCCTACAATAATGGGAACTTTGTGTTGACTTAGGTAAACATAAATAAGATATCAAAAAGATATGTTATTACCTTTTGCATTCTTTCCTTATGCATACTTGATACTTGGTTTTTTATTGGTTTCAGGTAGACAGTTTTTTTTTTCTCCTAACTTGTTTATTCTTCTGAGTTCTAAATTTTTAGTAGAATCATTTGTGTAACTAAGATGTCCAGTCATCATTGAAAAGATCAGATCTCTAATTATTGCAT
Organism: Mus caroli; assembly: GCF_978045245.1. Taxonomy (NCBI): domain Eukaryota; kingdom Metazoa; phylum Chordata; class Mammalia; order Rodentia; family Muridae; genus Mus; species Mus caroli. Next base: position 52,164,289 of record NW_028227259.1, on the reverse strand, counting down.
ACTTCCCACATCTTGGCTCTAGTTCTGACCTAAAAACCTCATTAAGGCAAAATATATTGGTATTGTCCAGTATTTGAGTAGAATTTTGGCTTCTCACCAGCTGGATTACTGAACCTTCAAGGTGCAACCATGAAGATATAAATGAATAGAAGGAAGATGTAACCTAATCTGACTGAATAATCCTACCTGTAAATTGGAGGAGATCAGAATTAGCTGTTTCTTTCATAGGGCCTGCATTTTTCTTAGAGAATGCTCCTGTAATAAAAAACAAATACAAACTTAAGTTTATTTCCTAGTTTCTGACACATAACTAGTAAAACCCTCAGGATCTCTAAAGTTATTAGTATCATTAGTATGCTAATGAAATAATTTGGCTGGAAACCTCTTGACAGTCTCATCTTAGGGGCCGGCCAGACTCCAAATAAATCATGCCATATTTTAATGTGTTGAAATTGGTATGCCATCCCCAACCCAGGAAATTGAATCCAACAGCCAGTATCCAATAATTTAATCAAACATACCTACTAAGGAAACCTCCATAAAACTCCCTAAGTAATACAAATTGAAGAGCTTCAAGGTAAAACTCCTTAAGTATTGAAAAGGCCTGAAGTTCAGTACACACTAACATTTGCTCTAAATCTCTTAATTTGGTTGATTATGTATCCCTCATAATAAACAGTAAGTGTTTTTACAACATTTTACAAGTCATTCCAGTGATTTAATGCATAGTTGTTGGAATTTTTGTCTGTTTGAGCAGAAATGTTGATAGCCTGGCCATTTGTTGCTGGCATCTAAAGTATAGACACTCTTATGGGATCTGCCTTGAAACAATGCTCTGGTAGTATTGGCTTCATTTGTTCCATGACTCTATGCAGCAAGGCTATGGCTGGTTTAACTTCAAAACATTATTTCCTATAGCACTTCACCATACACTATGATATGATGTTTGATATTTGTCATTGGTCTTCCTATACACTAACAACCATGTTGCATCATCCTAACTCTATTAGAGAGATATGTCTAATCTATGAAGTACAGCTTTGATAGCCATTAGGATGTTTCATGTGTTATTATGATATGTGGAATAAAATAGCCACACAAACACTTGTGGAATATATGTGTGTATTAAGTGATATTTAATGATGATAATTGAAACTCACTGCTTTGTACAGCTTTTATATAATAATATAAGTACTGTAGAAATTATTTAATCCCAAACCAGGGTTTCTGCACCACCTTTAACCATTTAGTTCCCAGATAACACACACACACACACACACACACAATTCATATTTACAATAAGCATTAAACATCACAAGAACTGGGCGGATATCTAGCCTCTATGTTATTAGAATCTACTTTCCTATTTAAAAAAAGCCAGAGTTATTACTTACTTCTTTTCATCTGGACTGCTCATAACTCCAATTGGCCAGCCCTCACAGCCAAGTTTTTATGGCTCACCTAACCCATGGCAGCTTCTCTCTTCTCCTCTACCACCACCACCACCATCATCATCATCATCATCTTCTTCTTCTTCTTCTTCTTCTTCTTCTTCTTCTTCTTCTTCTTCTTCTTCTTCTTCTTCTTCTTCCTCCTCCTCCTCCTCCTCCCCCCTCCTCCTCTTCTTCTTCTTTTCCCTCCCCTCTTCCTCTCCCCCTCCCCCCTCCACCTTCTCCCCCACCCTCCTTCTTCTTCCTCTTCTTCTTCATGGTTCCCTTCCAAGTCTGAGCCCAAGAATCCTAAACCCCACCTATGACTCTTCTGCACAGCTATTGACTGTTAACATCTTTATTTACCAATCAGAAATAACATTGGGCAGGGAATCTTATGCCTGTCTATGTGCAGCCTCCAGGTCTGGAGGGCCTACACTTAGCATTACAACAGACAGCAAGACAACCCTTAACATATAAGGGCTATAACAATACAATAAAATAAATGTTGTGATGGTTTAAATAAAAGTAGCCTTTATAGACTCAAAGCAAGGGGCACTATGAGGAAGTATGGTCTTGTTGAAGGAAAAGTGCCATAGGTGGGAGGCTTTGAGGTTTCAGAGGCTCAAGTCAGACCTGGTGTCACTTTCTTCCAGCTGCTTGCTGATCTAGATGCAAAACTCTGATACTTCTCCAGCACCATGTCTGCCTGAATGTTGTCATGCTTCTTGCCATAACACTAATGGACTAAACTTCTGAACCTATAAGGCAGCCCCAAGAAAATATTTTCCTTCATAAGAGTTGTCATAGTTATGGAATCTATTTACAGCAAAACAAAACAAAACAACAAAATAATACAAAACCATATCTAAGGCTGATGTATTAAGTTACAATATATTCTTTTATCCTTTGATGCTTTTATGTGTCCTGAGTAATGACTATTGTCATGTACAGTTAGTAGATGATGAGATGAAACTCTGGCTTTACAGTTGAGGCATGAGAATGAGGAGTTTCCCTCTTTCTAAGATTTTGTACCTGATGTATGGATGTGAGCATCTCAATACAATAATATTCTTCAGTCATATTATCCTCAGAAAATTAGGAAACCATCAATTTTATAAGCCTGGCCCACAAATTGCCTCCTTAATGAAACTGGCTCTCATGTCTTTAGTTGAGCAGAATGTCTTTTTTTGTAAACTCTAACATAAAGTACCCAGAGCTGAATTAGATACTTGAAGTAGAGTGGGAAGAAATTAGACACTTCCCATCCCTCAAGACTTGATGTGAGGCAGACAGTCGTCAATCACACACAGCTTTATTTTTAATTGCAGAAGTGAATGGGTGTTGGGGAAATAAAGAAATTAGATGTTATAAGAAAGACTGCGTAATTAAAATACTAAGACATCTACAAAAGAGACAGTTAAGATTTTAGGTTGGCAAGAGCAGTTAGGCCAAGCGTGAGGGTGGGTAGAGCCAAAGGACTTGGTGGGCACTATTCTGAGGCTGGAGGTCCTGAGTCTATTCAGCATGGTTTCTTTGGCATTCTGAGAGGTGTGGTGGCTCACAGGGTGTGGTATAATCTTTGGAGTGTGTCTTTTGAGAAAATTTCACAGGTAAATTTGCTAATTGATATTTTGCAAAACAATGAAGCAGAGAATGGAGGGGTCTTTTTAGAGGAGACTATTCCAGTTGGGTTTTTTCCACTGCACTTTCATATCATTTATAGAGCAGGGTATCAGGGGAGGGGCTTTTAACTAAGCTCACTCTGTGTGTGTGTGTGTGTGTGTGTGTGTGTGCACCTATGTGCTGGTTCAGTCATACAGATCACTTCCTAAAGTCCTTTGTAATCCTAATAGAAACACCAACAAAAGCTAAGAATTAGATCGTTCTGCAGGGAGCCACAATAATGTTCTTTTATAAACCGTGTAACTTAATCTTTTGCCGAAGACACTTTCTCCTATTACATGTGTTAGCTTCTTTTTATTAGCTTGTAGGGTTAAGAGCTCTTTACATCACTGACAAAGTCAGTAAGCTAGAGGGAAATTAATGTCTGTAGTTTCTCAGAATCCCAGAAAGTAACAGAGGTGGGATTCAAACCTACCCATTCCAGTACCCACACTCCTAACCCCTACCTTGCATGATAATGCAAAGTAAGCACATTGACAAACTGAAGACCAAGACTATGATGTAAATATAAACAAATACAAAATAGATGTAGAAATGAAAGTAACTAATTTAGATTTTGGAAGAGAGAAGCTAGAAGGAGGCCTGAGAAGGTAAGAAAGACATTTGGCTATATTGTGCTTAATGTCAGGTATCTATAAAAATACAATTGAAGAAATGAGACCAGTTCAGAAGTCTATTTTCCAGAAAGTATTTTGAATCACAGCTAGCTCTTGGTGTCCAGGGCATTCAGCTCTACTGCATGGAACACATACTCAGCACAGGGTGCCTGTCCCAACATTGTTTATAGTGTGTGAAGGCTTGCTGGTACATCTCCCATCTTGATAAGCCACTGGGTAGCAATGGTAACCCTTGGGGGGTCTCTGTGAAGTAGGTCATAGGTGGCCATGAACAAAGTCAAGTCCCTGCATAAGCCTTAGCATCAACTATTACTGCCTTTAGCATCTGCTATAATGGTTT